>NC_064640.1:610502567-611709067 GCF_023864345.2 Schistocerca serialis cubense | reverse complement strand
GAACCTGCGACCGTAGTGGTCGCGTGGTTCCAGACTAAATCTGAATTATTACTTTGTTTTATTAGGGTTTCAAAGTGCTCAACATACATCAGTGAAATAGCACTCCAAGGGAAATTCCATATAAATAAGTTCACAACACTTCTAGATGCGATACCAGTTTTCAGTATAAAATGTCATTTCATTGTAAAGACTCCCAGTTAGTGGCCACATTTTGATTTGATTCCACTTCAGTAGCTTATTTGTCACTGTCAGAGTTTATTCATGGAAGTAGTCTTTCTGATGGCATTATGTCATGGAGCAAACAGTATTACAGACATTTCCACTGCAAAGTAATCCAAGGGAATCAAATAAAGTACTTCCATGTCAGCATCCAGAAACACTAACCATTAGACTACAGATGGAAAAAGAGTAATGGCATCAGCTTCAGAAAATCTACAACAATAAGAGAATTAATAGGACATGAATTTCACCACATCAGCCATTTCCAGGTGAAACCTACCATGAGAGAGGAGGAGTGGAGAGGGGTACAATAAGCCTCTGAATTACCCTATCTGACTCATTTCCACACATCAACCATATAAGAGTGTGTTGTTCATAACTGATCTAAGTTTCAGAACAGCCTCTTTATTTAGTTACATGAGCGCTTTTATCAAATTTCAATCAATGGAGTCATTATTCCAAAATAAATTTCCAGTGAAATGGTGGTTACACTGTATGGCATTTATGTATCCCAGCTAGGAACAGCAAATTTAGGCACTGAAATCAAAGAATATTATGTGAGAATAATACACTCACAATCAACAGTGCTTGGTATTTGAAAAGTTCTTCCTGAAAATATCAAGAGATCTTATCACAATTGATATCATGGGTCACTCCCTGAAATTTACATTGTGGTTTCTTTACCCTTGACCAGAATATGGTTTAGTTAGTGTTCTGATAGAAATTTCATACTGATTTTGAAAGGATGTACCAGAATACTAGTCACTTCTTTTAGTATATTCATAGACGTTCAGTGTAAATACTCATACTTGGACATTAAATTTAGAACAAAGATGGAATTTTGATCACAAATTATCTGACAGATTAAAATTATGTGTCACATCAAGACACAAATAGAGGTCTTTGCCTTCTGTGGCCAACCCTATTACCAAATGAGCTATCCAGGAACAACTCAGAACCCACTTCCACTGCTTCAATAAAGACAGTATCTCTCTTCTACTTTTCAAACTTCACAGAAGATTTCCTCCTTTTCTATCTTGACTAGCACTCCTGAAATAAAGGATATCTCAAAGAAATAGCTTTGCTACATGCTAGAAGTTGTTTTCAGAAGAGATCTTTCACTTTGCTGCAGAGTGGTGTCCTTTCTTCCACATGTGCTGGTCCAGTGAGGTTTGCAAAAAAGCTTCTGTGAAGTTTGTAAAGTAAGAGACCTACTGACAGAACAGAATCTGTGAAATTATGTTGTGAGCCATGGCTGGATATCTCATTTGATAAGCTCATTGCACATGAAGGACATGTATACAGTTTTAAGGCTCTAAACCTGACTGTATAATCAAAAATTCTTTCTGGGTGCTGCCTCTAGGCAATGGCTAATCCATTTCTTCATTATATCCTTTCTTCTGGGAGGGCTATTCGAACAAGGTACACAGGAAAACTTCTATGACATTTGGAATGTAGGACTAAAAACACTAGAAAAATTGAAACAGTGACTGTGAGTGAGGATCATGCCTAGACAATTCACTTAGTAAGATTACTGCTGTCATATGCACACACAATATTTCACAGGTGGAATAGTAATTACAAACTTTAAGTATTCATTTAGAAATATTCCTTGTTTTGCTTCAGTCCTTTATTACAAGCAATATGGGAATAGTTGCGATAACAAAATGGTTCTACAAGATGCATCAAAATTATCTGACTACAATTAAATTGTGCTCTGTAGCTAGGACATTTCTGATAAATCAAATGCACAGGTCTATGTCTACCAAATTTATAGAGGAGTTGGATGTAACTGAAATCATACATGAACAATACAAAGTAATTTTATACCCAAGAGGCAAGGAAACAAATTTTTCAGCATTTACTGATCATATTTTTCGAAGAAATGGTAACCACTCCTCTTTTGGTGAAGGGTGAACAGCTCTATTCCACACTTTAAGGAAAGGAAAAGAAAGGGAGAGGGAGAGAGAGGGAGGGAGGGCGAGAGAGAGAGAGAGAGAGAGAGAGAGAGAGAGAGAGAGAGAGGGCACAGGTCTACTGAAGTACAGTAATTACACTACTGGTCCAGGTTGACTGTTATCTGCAGGCACATATGCACCATGGTGCCTCATGCTTTATTCAACTGTACATTTGCAGAAACTATGCAGGAAGCTCACATGAAATACACTCCTGGAAATGGAAAAAAGAACACATTGACACCGGTGTGTCAGACCCACCATACTTGCTCCGGACACTGCGAGAGGGCTGTACAAGCAATGATCACACGCACGGCACAGCGGACACACCAGGAACCGCGGTGTTGGCCGTCGAATGGCGCTAGCTGCGCAGCATTTGTGCACCGCCGCCGTCAGTGTCAGCCAGTTCGCCGTGGCATACGGAGCTCCATCACAGTCTTTAACACTGGTAGCATTCCGCGACAGCGTGGACCTGAATCGTATGTGCAGTTGACGGACTTTGAGCGAGGGCGTATAGTGGGCATGCGGGAGGCCGGGTGGACGTACCGCCGAATTGCTCAACACGTGGGGCGTGAGGTCTCCACAGCACATCGATGTTGTCGCCAGTGGTCGGCGGAAGGTGCACGTGCCTGTCGACCTGGGACCGGACCGCAGCGACGCACGGATGCACGCCAAGACCGTAGGATCCTACGCAGTGCCATAGGGGACCGCACCGCCACTTCCCAGCAAATTAGGGACACTGTTGCTCCTGGGGTATCGGCGAGGACCATTCGCAACCGTCTCCATGAAGCTGGGCTACGGTCCCGCACACCGTTAGGCCGTCTTCCGCTCACGCCCCAACATCGTGCAGCCCGCCTCCAGTGGTGTCGCGACAGGCATGAATGGAGGGACGAATGGAGACATGTCGTCTTCAGCGATGAGAGTCGCTTCTGCCTTGGTGCCAATGATGGTCGTATGCGTGTTTGGCGCCGTGCAGGTGAGCGCCACAATCAGGACTGCATACGACCAAGGCACACAGGGCCAACACCCGGCATCATGGTGTGGGGAGCGATCTCCTACACTGGCCGTACACCACTGGTGATCGTCGAGGGGACACTGAATAGTGCACGGTACATCCAAACCGTCATCGAACCCATCGTTCTACCATTCCTAGACCGGCAAGGGAACTTGCTGTTCCAACAGGACAATGCATGTCCGCATGTATCCCGTGCCACCCAACGTGCTCTAGAAGGTGTAAGTCAACTACCCTGGCCAGCAAGATCTCCGGATCTGTCCCCCATTGAGCATGTTTGGGACTGGATGAAGCGTCGTCTCACGCGGTCTGCACGTCCAGCACGAACGCTGGTCCAACTGAGGCGCCAGGTGGAAATGGCATGGCAAGCCGTTCCACAGGACTACATCCAGCATCTCTACGATCGTCTCCATGGGAGAATAGCAGCCTGCATTGCTGCGAAAGGTGGATATACACTGTACTAGTGCCGACATTGTGCATGCTCTGGTGCCTGCGTCTATGTGCCTGTGGTTCTGTCAGTGTGATCATGTGATGTATCTGACCCCAGGAATGTGTCAATAAAGTTTCCCCTTCCTGGGACAATGAATTCACGGTGTTCTTATTTCAATTTCCAGGAGTGTAACTTCTTAATGAGAAGCCTTGTGCTAAAATATAATCTTAATAAGAATCACCCAACAAAGTGCTCTTTCATAACTATGATAAGAGGAAAACAAACAAACAATAAGAGGAAAACAAACAAAGAAACAATAATTAGTTTGAAATAAATTCTATTCACCCAGTATGCAAGTGAATATCGATCATAATTACTGAGAATAACATTTCCTGGTTGGAATTTCTATACAATGATAGCAGAGCTGCAGATGTTAATTCAAATTCTAGGAAAAAGTAATCCAGAAAGCTTAATCTGTGTAAGAATTATCAGTCTTTAACAGGAGTAATACACCTGAAACGCAGTTTTCTCCTCTTTAGGGTGCCATATAGCAGAAACCAGCAGTGCTGTTGGATTCACTTAATTTTAGTGGGAGATTTTGGTAAAATGAATTAGCATCTACGTTTTTAGTTATGGGTATTCTAAGACATTTGCAAAAATTCTTTGCAGACAGCATTTTCAGTTGAGAATAGTGCACCTTTTCAACCCAGTTGAATACACAGGTTACAACACACTCTGCAAATTTACCACCCATCAGTATAATCTGTGCTTCATAGACCAAGACATTACTAAATCCACAATTCACTCAAAAACTGTTTATTGCCATTTAATGTGACATACATAATGACCCAAATTACTAGTTTTTGTAATAGCATCTTTCTACAAAATAAAAATACGAGAAACATAGAATTAGTGCTTGCATTACTCCTGTTCACTTGAGCACAATCAGTCACCCATTTCCTGATTCTTCTAACGTCTGTCCACATTGCTCCATTGTTTTTTAAGAGGCAATCAAAATATACTGTTCTGAAATTTGTTTTCCATTACTAATATTTATATGTGTTGCAAATTCTAAATTGATTGCATTTTTATTTGTAAAAGCTGATATGGCTACACAGCATAACACACAGAGGTATGAGCAACAAAAGATTATACAAAAAGTGGATTTTATTCAAGGGTTTGTTAACCACCAGTAAATTACGGGAGTCACTAGAGGATATTAGAACCTACAATCCTAACATTCTTCTTCTTATTATTATTATACAGGAAATCTTGGTTTTAAAAGCTAACATTCATGCCATCTACTGTTTCTGTCTATACCTGTTGACACCTAACAAGCAAAATTTCCTTTGTTTATTGGATTGCAGGTACATTGCAGAAGTGAAAAAGTGTTCAGCAAATTCAAGAATACAGAGATACAAGTCTCTTAGAAATGAAACAAGTAAGAAGTGCCAGGAAGCTAAGGCAAAATGGCTGCATGAAAAATGTGAAGAAATCAGAAAAGAATTGATTGTTGGAAGGACTTATTCAGCATACAGGAAAGTCAAAACAACATTTGATGAAATTAAAAGCAAGTCAGTAATATTAAGAGTGCAATGGGAATTCCACTGTTAAATGCAGAGGAGAGAGCAGATAAGTGGAAAGAGTATATTGTATGCCTCTATGAGGATGAGAGCTTGTCTGATGTTATGATAGATGAAGAAAGAGGAGTAGATAGGGAAGAAATATGGGATCCAGTATCAGAGTCAGAATTTAAAAGAGCTTTGAAGGACTTAAGATCAAATAAGGCCAAAGGGATGGATAACATACCATCAGAATTTCTAAAATTCTTGGGGGAAAGTGGCAACAAAGCAACTATTCACACCGGTGTGTAGAATGTATAACAATGGTGATATACCATCAGACTTTCAGAAAAACATCATCCACACAATTTTAAAGACAGCAAGATTCAACAAGTGCAAGAATTATCGCACAATCAGCTTAACAGCTTATGCATACAAGTTGCTGACAAGAATAAGATACAGAAGATTGGAAAAGACAACTGAGGATCTGTCTGATGACAATCAGCCTGGTTTTATGAAAGGTAAAGGCACCAGAGAGGCAGTTCTGATGTTGCAGTTGATAATGGAAGCAAAACTGAAGAAAACTCATGACTTTTTCATAGGATTTGCCATTCTGGAGAAAGCATTAGACAGTTAAAAATGGAGCAAGATGTTTGAAATTCTGAGAAAAGTAGGCTTAAGCTACAGGGAGAGACAGGTGATATATAATACATACAAGAACCAAGAAGGAACAATAAGATTGGGAACTAAGAATGAAGTGCTCACATTAAAAAGGGTGTAAGACTGAGACGTATTCATTTGACCTGACTGTTCAGTCTATGCATCAAAGATGCAATGATGGAAATAAAAGAGAGACTCCAGTGTGGGATTAAAATTCAGGGAGAAAGGATATCAGTAATAAGATTTACTGATGACATTGCTATCCGCACTGACAATGAAGAAAATTACAGGATCTGTTGAATAGAATAAACTGTCTAATGGGTACAGAATATGGATTGAAAGTAAATCAAAGGAAAACAAAAGTAATGAGAAGTAGCAGAAATGGGAACAACAAGAAACTTAACATCATAGTTGGGGATCATGAAACAGATGATGTCAAGAAATTCTGCTACCTACGCAGCAAAATAACGGAAGGAGCATGGAGGACATGAAAAACAGACTAGTACTGGCAAAAAGACATTCCTGGCCAAGAGTACTCCACTAGTACCAAATATAGACCTTAATTTGAGGAAGAAATTTCCGAAAATGTATTTTTGAAGCACAGAATGTATGGTAGTGAAACACGGACTGCGGGAAAACTGGAACAGAAGAGAATCAAAGCATTTGAGATGTGGTGCTACAAAAGAATGTTGAAAATTATGTGGACTGATAAAGTAAGGAATGAGGAGGTTATTCACAGAATCAGCAAGGGAAGGAATAGACAGTAAACACTGACCAGAATAATAGATAGGATCAAGGTTGCCTGTAAAGACATCAGGGTGTAACTTACATGGTATTAGTGAGAGCTGTAGAGTTTAAAAACTGTCGGAGAAGACAGAGATTGGAATATATCCAGCAAATAATTGAGGATGTAGGTTGTGAGAGCTACCCTGAGATGAAAAGGTTGGCACAGGAGCGCAATTCATGGCAGGCCACGTCAAACCAGTCAGAAGACTGATGACTCCAAAAAAAAAGTTCCTTTTAGAGACTGTATCTCTTATTATCATCTTCACTGTGGCTATTCTTTCACATGAGTATCATTGTCCCTTTATCAATTATTTTAAAACCACTTTTTGTATGACAACCATATAGGTGAAAATTATGAGGAAATCATTTCCTATCATGTGATGAATTCATTCTCACTGTTGGCACATGTATTCATACTTTTGTTCGACATCAAACGTGTCAGTTTATTTTATTTAACAGAGGGGCGAAAGATGTGAAAAACTACTATCTTTTGAAAGTCTTTCTCATTCTTTTCCAGAAAGTAATATTTTTGTCATATTTATTATACATCTCCTATTTTCATTTACTGTCAAGTGTTATCCCTTCTTCTTTAATAAAAAAAAAAGAAGGAGATACTGGCTTTCCTGCTTGCTTACAATGTGTAGTGTTATTCTGAATAATTTGCACACCAACAAGTATATAGATAACAATAAACCCTCAAATAAAAAACAGGACATAAATGTACTTATTATGGCTAAAGGACATAGGACCCACAGGGAAAAAAATTGCTGCATTTACACAAAAAGGTTACTATGGTTTTCCTCACTGATATTTTAAAGTCACACAGTTACTTCCCACATTCTTACCTAAGTAGATTGTTTTACTATCAACACTATTACAAAGACTTTTAACATATAACATTATTATTAAAGTTTGCCTCTAAATATATTTTGTATCACTTGAGGGAAGTCACTTTCCTGTGTAGACTGAATTCTGTCAGTAGAGAGTAACTACCATGATCATAAGACACCTTTATTAAGAATGTCATCAGATGTTGCTTCCTCCACACAAATGTGTGGAATATGAGATGTTATACAATTACAGGTTTCCATTGTGATATAAGTAACAGAGGTAGCTTGAAAATGCCCAAAGGGGAGAAATTAGTTAAGAGCTAAAGCACAAAATAAAGTGATTACCTAAAAAATAAGAACAGCCTACGCAGAAAAATGACTTCCCCTCAAGAAATTCGCAGTGGCTGCTGTGGACCCACATATACAATAAGACATTTTTTATCATGCCAGTATACCAGATCTTTCTCTTACAGATATCATCAGCTGTCATTATTCAGCTGTTTCAGTACATATTTTACATTTTGTTTTTCAAATGTAGAACAGCCTACTTCCCCTCAAGAAATTTGCAGTGGCTGCTGTGGACCCACATATACAATAAGACATTTTTTATCATGCCAGTATACCAGGTCTTTCTCTTACAAATATCATCAGCTGTCATTATTCGGCTGTTTCAGTACATATTTTACAGTTTGTTTTTCAAATGTACAGACAGAATCAACACAAATATGGACTGCTCATAAGGTGTGCAATGCAGTGCCAAATATAGACTAAAATGTGGTTTTTGTTCTCATTACAAGTAAATTGCTGTTTAAAATATAGTTTTCCATTCCTTGTTAATAAAATGGCCTCATATTACTTTGGCACTATATTCACATCAAGGAGATACTCAATATTTGTAGTTCTGGCAGACTACACATGCTGTAGGAGGCAAACTATATACAGTGTTGCACAGTCCAGTGGGTACTCATAAAGTTTTAATTCCCACACTGACAAAATAAAATTACATAATTAATTTTTTACAATGGAAAATCCAGGATGGAATAATTTCAATATTATGAAATTGATAGATTGCTACTCACCATGTAGTGGAGATCGTGAGTTGCAAATATGCACAACAAAAAGACTGTCAAACAAGTAAGCTTTTGGCCAAAAAGGCATTCATCAGAATTAGACAACACACACACACACACACATATACACATACACACACACACACACACACACACACACACACACACACATGCAACTCATACACATAGGCTAAGGGGGCCAGAGACTGTAGTCCGGTGTCTATTAGTTGTGTGTGTGTGTGTGTGTGTGTGTGTGTGTGTGTTTTGTCTAATTTGGATGAAGGCCTTTTTGGCCGAAAGCTTCCTTGTATGACAGTCTTTTTTTGTGCTTATCGGTGACTCAGTATCACCACTATATGGTGAGAAGCAGTCTATCCTTTTCATAATACTGTCATAATTAATTTGTTTGCAGCCCTGCTTCACACTGAAAGCCACACATCACAGTACCATAACACATTGCTTGAGCAACCACAGATAAAGTGGAAATGGGCTGCACCATACTGTTTTGGCTCCTCTAGTGTTATGTTGTGGTGTTGTGTTGTGGGGATTTTAGTGTGTGCCAAGAATGCAGACACATACCTGCAAACAAACAAAACTTAATTACATTGCTTCCTTTTCTGAGGCGATAATTAAAACTTTATGACTGTCCATCACATATGGCATACTCAGTGGATGCTTGACATACTGAGTTTTATTTTTGATTTTGTTGTCATCTTTACCAGAACTCTTTACCTGGATATCACATCCAGACTAATTTGAAAAACTCTTTGTTAAATGGGCACATGAAATTACAGCTGAAACAATATTGTTTGTTTATAATCAGAAACAACACAGAGCTCCCCACTGGTGTTGCTCATCACAAGGAACATCTCAGGAGCAGTCCATATTTGGGCTGCAATGGTAAACACATGGAAAATCAAAATGAAAAATACTTTCTGAAATAAAACAGAAAAGCAGACATGTAATTTTTGAGAGGAACATATACTCTGATAAAATATTATAAATCTAGAGTGATCTTTGCCGATATACAGGGTGATTTTTTCAACCATGTACAAACTCGAGGGATTGACCAATGAGTGGATATGGGACAAAAATGGTCTAATGAACTTATGTCCATATATGCATGGTTTCCTTGCTAGAGATCATTTATTCAATCATACATTGTTACAGAGATTGCAGTCATATACGCACTGTACCTTGCAGCCAAAATTACAGTATCTGATGAAAATGGCTTCCATATTCCTAAACACATGCGTGAACATGTTATAGTATGTTCTGTCTCACACATTCACATTGGCCAGGCTGCATCCGAGCAGTGTCAAAGGCAGCATGAATAGACTGGTCCAGTGTCTCCACATGGGCTCTGCATACTCGCCACTTTTGAGTTGGCCCCATAAAAAGAAATTGCACAAGTTGAGCTCCAGTGAATGAGCACGTAAGTGGGCCCTGTCATCTGATTCATCAATCAGGGAAGACATGACTGAGATGCATCTGGACATTAATGGCAAAGTGGGCTGGAGCACCATCACATAGCAGCCACATAACCATTTGAATCATCAATGACACTTCTTCCAGCGGGGAGGTCAGAGTCACCCACAAGAAATTCCAGTAGTTCTGGTTCATTAGGTGACATGGAAGGAAGACTGATCCCAAAATATGGTCGCCAATTATCCCAGCCCACATATTCCGGCTGCACTGATGCTGATGATTCACTGTCACCATACCATGCAGGTGCTGCATAATATCCCACAGATGACTGTTATGAAAGATGAAGATTCCAATCTTCATAAAAGTAGCCTCATCTGTGAATAGTATGGATGAAACAAATCCTGGAATCATGGTTTGCTTGGTGAAGAAACCAGTCACAAAACTGCTCCCTATGTGGAAAGTCTGTCGCTATTGAGTCCTGCACATGCAGTAACAGGGTGTATACGTGGACAAGGAAAAAAAATTCCCGGATTTCTCCTGGATTTCCCAGTTAAAAATGCATTTTCTCCCGGGTGAAAACATTCTTTTTCCCTGTTAACTGACAGTGCCTTTTCTCTCGGAACTGTATAACTTATAAGTACTTTCAATGATTGTGGTTTTATACACAGGAGTAGAATTTCCCGGCGCTTTAGAAAACTAAACACAGGGAAAAAAACGCGTTTTGGAAAGATCTTTGATGTGCAGCAACATGTACGCATTGCAACTGAGATTGCGATGTGCTATTGTAAGCCAGTCATAGCTCTCATGTCACGTGATCTCGCCTGCTGATGACAGGGGGTATTCAGAGCTTAGGAGACATGATGTAGTCAGCCAATAGCAACATCATTGTTAAGTAGTGTGAACACACAAACAGAAAAAGTTAATGGTTTAAATTAATATACATAGTATTGCTACACAAAACGCAAAGCTTTCACATATAATATTGGTCTGTAAGATTAATACGCTGCACGAGAAGCTAAGCTTTCACATACAATGTTGGTCTTTTACGTGCGTATTACAATTTAAGATGTATCACACAAATGTGACCGTAAAGTTTTTAATAACAACATAAATGTCTGATATTCTGGGCTCGAAATTCATCTAAATGGCTCATCATCAAAGAGTTGATTTTTAAATGAGAGTCAAACGCTCATAGTACATTATCGCACATAGCTCCGTTGAAACTGCCAGAATGGTACTTTGATGGTAACGCTTTTCAAACCATCATTCGGAATATTTTCCCGTGACCTGTTAGAAATAGGTTCGTTTCCGCAGTTGCCAGAGAGTGCCAGATGACAGGTGTCACCGCACTTGCGCTGCTACGATGTCGTAGGGAGCCCACATGTTCGTATGTGCAAAACATTAAAAGATCATACATTCTGTCATAAAAGAAACAAGACATCAGAGGATACTCCAAGAGCATCAGAATTTTGTGACCCATATTAAAATGTGCACATTTAAAGTGCACATTCGTATGTCCATATTCCCAGTTAAGTAGGTCACAACCTGATATTAAGCTTTTCAATGTGGTTTTCAGGATGTAAATTGTCTTGGAGTACCAGTACTGAGTTATCTCACGTTTGGTTCTTTATTGTGGCATAATGCCATACGTGCTAGAAGTTGAAAATGTGCACTTGAAATGCAGCGAACAGTGTGTGGAATTAAACACTTCGTTTCAAATATATTGTCTGTCTCAGAGGAAAAGATCAATAAAAGAAACTTTCTTTAGCAAACCAACAAAAATAACTTCATTGTGCTGCAAGGCAATTAATGCTTGACTGTCAGAAAGGAGGAAATCAGAAATCTGTTTTGTTTTCATTTGACGTGAGAGCAGTAAACGAAGAGGAAACTGCAAAATCATCAAATGTAAACACAGGTCACATGGAGACTACCCACTTCCCCACTGTAACTCAGACTTCTCTGCGCAGACTTCTCAGCCCCGGATCTACGATATTTCCGAACCGGTGCAATACCTCACCACTCCCTCGAGCATTTGAGATAGGACGTCAAAAATTTTTAAAAAATCGAATTTTCAAAAATATGTTCATTTTGTATCGCATATCTTTCTGAAGAGTCTGATGCATAAAACATATGTGTTTGAGGAAATGTAACACATGTTATTTGGTCTTAAGTGTGCCAGAAGTGCAGTGCCACCCCTCTTTGCACAGCATTCTTCTATCGCACGTCACTGTACTTTGCTCTGTGGAACTGAAAATTGTATATTTTGTAATGGATGCCATCAAACCATATTCAGGACAGTGGAAATTAAAATGTTTTGTGGTGCGTCTCCTGCTTACAATTGGTCTGTTTGACATCCTGTCCCTCCTTTTTTTTTTTTTAAGGCTCTTCAGAAAATTTGCACCCTTTATTCCCTATCAGCTAACAACTTCCTGCTTGGAGTGACATAAAATTAAATGTAGGATACATAAACCCAGTAAAGACATGAGACAAACAAGATAATACACATTTCTTCAGTCCTTAGCTCCTAGATTTTTTTCTCTCTAATCTTGCTACAGCTTTACATATCGTGCTTTCCTTTCTGCGAAAGAATCTGTTACCTCATCAAAGTTCGTCAAGCATTTTGCTACATGAAAAGTAGAAATGCCGTTGTCTAACACTGAAAAAGCTGTTAATGAAAATAGGACCCAAGACTGATGTGGTTTCCCTATCTGATTACGTCTGTTTTGTCACTGTCTGCTAGATAAAACAAAATAGGCCTTTCTAATACTGCAACAATTGTAATACACACCAAATAAACGAGACTGTTTTGGCACAAATGGTCTTTTTTGTAATGACAGAATATAATTCACAGAGTACCAATATCAAATGCCTATTAGGCCTACTACAAGCAAAACGCTTTACATTAGAAAATAGTTTCACACTTCATTCATACGCTCCAGTTTCTCAAGTATGAGATCGAAAAGTAGTAGTACGAAATTTTTATACAAACTTGGAATCGTCATATTGTTCCATACTTTGTGTGATGTCCCCGTTTCTTCTCCTTCCTTGTTCTAACAAACAGTCTTGTTATCACTAATTCTGTAACTATTCCTGCCAATGTCAAAGCTTATTGGCAGGTTAACTACACTAACTCTGCCAGAATCACCGGTTTAGTTATCCCGCGATTATTCTCTGGTTAGGCACTGCTACAACACGTTTTCCGCACTTCTTCCAGAATAGAATTTAAAGCGGCTGCTAGCCAGGGACTGTACAACTGGCCCTTACTAGTATAGCGATCTGGCCAAAAATTTTCTGTCAAAATTTCATTTTCTTGGATACACCGAGAAGATAATACGTAGTCTTCCTTACCTGTTATTTATTTATTTCCACTCCTGTAGTCTGAATCTATGGATTTAGCTAGTAATTATAACAACGCTCATCATTCGCAAACCCAATCAACCACACAATCAGACAGCGGTTGGCATTCATCCGTTCGGCCTTACTCCGCTCAGCTCGTGTAGCCCCTTTTCTCTGTAGGGAAGTTTGTGTCTAGATGCGACAAGGATTCCCCTGACAGAGACATCATGTACACTATGCACGAATTCACAAATCAACTTACGATTCATTCAGAAATCAACTTAGAATGTGTTCAAAAATGTTCAAAAACCGACAGGGATGTGTTTCAAAGTCATATGAATAATCGATAGACTAACGTGCGCTGGATGCTAGTCGCTTTGTGAAACAAGGATTTTTCTCTCAAGAGTATGAATTTGCCCCCCACCCCCCTCATAGAACTGGGCCTGCTGCGCATGCAAGTATCTGGCAGCTTGGGTGTTCCAGTAAAATTTTTCCCGGTAGCATCCAGCTGCTTGCTGCGACTGCTTACACAGCCAATTTCTGTAGCCAGAAGCGGGAGAAGGTACTACTCAACTGTTCATTCGCATGATCCCTCTCGTAACTGCTAAAACAAATCTAATGTAAACAGTTGTGATGTCATGCTCGTTGGAGGCAATTTGTTGTTACGGAACATTGCATAGTCTTCCTAAGGCCTTTGACACATTTTGCTGTTGGCAGACACTTGTATGACCACAGTGTTTTGTTGCTGTATATGGCGCTTGTACTTTGCAGTTTAAGTTTTATTTTCGCTTTTTCTCTCGTTCATGTTTTATTGCTGCAGTATTATTCTGCAATAGCGGGATGCAGTAATATCCTTTTTTAGAGTATTGGTTCTCACCAGCCAAAATTACAAAAATTTAACTGAAAACAAAAACAACGAAAAATTCCCGGAATTCTAAAAAATTCCCGGGTTTTTCCCGGTTTTCTCCCGGATGAAAAAATTACCGGGTTTTTCCTGGATCTCCGGGTTGTTCCGGGTCGTGTAAACCCTGAGTAAGTGATAAGGGTAGTAACAACTGTCATGGATAATATTCCACGTGGTCATCTGGCTTACTCTGTACTGGTGGGCCAACTACCTGGTACTGACAAGGTGGTCACTTTCCACAGTGTTAATCACATTTTCTTCCAACTCTGGTGTCCAAACATTTTGGGTATGTCATTCATGATATCCTGCTTCCTGGAACAATCCTGTCTTAGACAAATGGTGAAACACTATTGCAAACATTGAATGCTGCTGTTGTTGTTAGTGGGGATAGGTCTCCTGATACAAACTTGTTGCCCACCTCCCACTGCCATTTGCCTTTCTGTAAGTAAACACCATGTCAGCAAGCTCTTGACTCAAACACAGAACCATTGTGTACAACCCTGTAACACATCCACTACAAGATGAGTCACCAAGAGAAGTGAATCAGACACAACATTACCATGAGAGAATGATAGGGCATGATGTATGAGGAACAGTATCAGCCTCTAGGAGGAAACAATGCATACTGTAACTGTGGCTGCATGGTACAGCACGTATTAGAGTGCAGTTTCTGTAACAGAGTATGATTGAATAAATGGTCCCTAGCACGGAAACCATGAATTTCTGGACATAAGTTCATTAGCCTTTTTTTGTTCCATATCCTCTCACTGATCAATCACTGGAGTTTGTACATGGTGGAAAAATCACCCTGTACAATAAAATCAACATAAATTGTAATTTAATCATCTCGACTGCTGCTTGTATAATACATGATATAACTATATCCTGCCTGTGACCATCTCATGTTAAAAGGGGGAAAGGTTGATGCAGAGGCAGCCAGTGATCGTGTGCTAATGTGCTACAGATCACTGTAAATATTGCACTAAGATTATATGCAAGCCAGAAGTTGCACAAAATTATAATATTTCTCTTTGAATGCAAGCCAGAAATCACAAAAAAAATACATTATTTCTCTTCAAATGTGTGCTGGTATGCAAAGAAAAGTGATAGAAACATGTTTTGTAATGCTCTCTCCATGATAACTAGAGAGTGGTGTTGAGTGCTGAAATGATAGTCAGCCGTGCTATGATCAGCTCAGAGAAGGGACACAGCTGTATGGTCCAATGAGACGTCATCCCTGCTGACACTGAGGGTGCTATGTTGTTCACAGCACCAGGTTGGTATTTTTCTTTGAAAGCCTGTGTTAAACACTGTGCAAGCAACATGACAAATTCTGTAAATGATATGCAAAAGAGGGCCTTTTCCAGTAGACCTTTCAAGGAGGAAGTGAAAGTTTCAGGTTTCTAAAATATTTCACCTGAATGGGCCATAGGAAAAGGAATATGCTCTCTAAACATTGAGGAACAGAGTATTAGAAATTTTAAAAAAAGTTAAACAATTAATTACAAAATTTCAGTATGTTTAAACAGTTAAATTTATATCATAAATTTAATATATTCAATTTAGCTATGATTGATATCCTTGCAAGTCAGAAGGATATAAGTTTTGGTAGAAAAAGCAATTATATGAGGAAATTTGGTATGAAAGCGTACCAGAGCTGGATCTGTGGATGTGATGTTCACAATGCACTATTTTGCCTTATGTGTTTGTTATTCAGAAACTGCGACGTGTGGGGTACAGAGGTAGTGGAGGTCTAGGATATATACATGCAATAATAATAAAAAAAGTCAGAAATCATAAAAACATAAACAATATCCTTGTTCTTAGTGCATCAGGTGAAGCTAATATTGCAGTAATATTTGGTTGCTACTATCATGACAACATAGTGAAACAAAATCTGTTGTATATTGTAGCACAATGGCAAAAGTTTTCATGAAATGCTATTGAGTTGATATAATAATGAGAATTCTCAACTCATTACCATGAAAATTTTGTAATATTATAAATAAAAAATTACTATGGAGCCAGTATAGAAAGCAAAGTTTTATCATACATGATTATTCTCTTATTTCTGCATCTGTGGTGAAAAATATGTTTACCAGAGAAAATCAAACAATGGAAACTCCAGGTAGGAATATCAACAAAGTAGGAAAAGATAGGTTGCTCTTTACCATAAGGAAGACACATGAAGTTGCACACAGGTACAATCAAAAGACACTTATGCAAGGCCTTCAGCCACAATCTTCATCAGTGAAAGAGAAACACACACCATTCATACACACACGCATCTCATGCACACATGACCACCAAACATGTCACGTACGTGTAAGGTGTACTTGCTTGTGTGTATGAATGGTGTATGTTTCTCTTTTTGCTGATGAAGGGTGCGGACAGAAGCGTTGTGTAAGTGCCTTTTAATTGTGCCTATCCATTGTTTAATATATTTTCTTTATGATAAGTAACAATCTATCTTTTCCTACATTGTTTATCAGAGATAATTTACACCTTAGTGGTATGTTAGAAAAAACTTTCCAGTATCTGTCACAGTCATATAGTATGCTAGAACATATTTATAGCAAAGTATATTGTTTCTAAAATTGTACAATAAATTGTGTAACTGGCAGATATTTTGGTACTTAAAGATAGTTTATAAAAATAATGAAAGAACCATAAGCCATTAAACATCTGCAGCAACTATCTGTCTTACACACACGTACATGTAATTAATAAGTGATTCAATCCATATTTATTCAAAGAAAATAATTATGTAAGAAATATATTAACCAATGACAAAATATAATAAGAAAAACATTTATGTATAAATAAGTAATATAGGGCGACAAGCAAACAGAGACAAAACTTAAGCTTTTGCAAACCGGCAAGCGTGCCAGGCATTTTCCATACTGCAGCTGAACAGCTCCATTTAACTTTAACCACATTCCTGTTTCATAAATATTTCTGAATGGCTTATCAAAGTATTTAATTATACTATGAGATGCAGTTTAATTAGGTTCTGCTTGGTTCAAAAATAACAGTTCCTAAACATAAGCTTTCTTCTGTCAAGACATAAGGCCAGCTTCTTGCACACTTTGATTAAATTTAAAGATGCTTAAATTGGAAATAATGGTGCATTTGCATTTTTTACAGAACCATGTGATCACAGATGACAATGTGTGCCATGCACAACACCAACTAACATATTCAGAACATTCACCTATGTAAAGCCAATTATTGATGCAGCACTACGTGCAACAAAACAGTGTACTGATGGCATTTTAAGCATGTGAGTGTCTAAATGTACCTGCTAAAAAACCGAGCAGCATTCAAAATCATTCATTTAATGAAAATAAAACTCAGGATAGAAACCTTCAATTATTTATTTAAGTAGTCAAATTTGACTTGAGAGAAATTAAGGTCCCAAAAGTAACATGTAAAATAATTTTGAAGTTTTCAACTTCTGTTTTTTATTTGCTTTAAGAATGTGTTGATTTGAACCAGGAAATTATACCATCCATGTATTATGAATAAGTTCATACTTCTCATTTTACGTTGTGTTTAGACATAATTTTACTCTGCCTGGAAGAGACCAGCATTCTACTTTACTTAATACAAAAGATTAGCAATATTTTTAATAATGGTTGAGGTCCTTTTTTTATTGTGAAGTACTATTTAATGTTGTTTGGTGGTTTAGTTTCTAAGAGTTTGAGAAGTATTAATGTTCTTGGTAATTTATAATTCCACTTGTCGCATTGATCTCTCAAAGGAAAGCCAACCAACTGCCTCATATTGTGGTAGTTTTGTACCTATTGATACAGGCATAAATGTTGAAAATGCAGTCCGTGCTGGTCTCTTTTTGTACGATGTTTCAAAGGTGTGCTCAATATTCAGCTCAGTACTTCAAACATAAAAATGCAACACAGACATGAACAGTCATATGGATGCCTTACAGTACACATTATATTGTTGGTACTTTATAACACAGATGTACACAGGCAATAAATAAATTAGGGTTTAACACATGTTAGTCAAATCATTAATGAAGGGGAGACTTCAACAAAAGACAGTGATGCAACTTACCTTCATCATAAGCAGCAAGGTGTTGAAAACAATAAGAATCATTATAAAATATTCAAATGGTGTTGATACTACAATCCTCCAAATTTTGTATTTGAAACCATTCCTCTTGTTAGGCATATATCGCTCAAGAGGACGAGCACCAATTGTAAAATCAATGCACGATTTCTGAGGAGAAAAGAAATCAAGCAATTATCACACATTGTTCAGTGATTGGTTTATTTGTTACTTCTTATGAGTAGCAGTTTGTTCATGAAAATGGAGATAAAATAAATAGAGGGATTATGAGATTTGAGTGGGAAGGTATTTTGTGTGTGTGTGTCTGTGTGTGTGTGTGTGTGTGTGTGTGTGTGTGTGTGTGAGAGAGAGAGAGAGAGAGAGAGAGAGAGCGAGAGAGAGAGAGAGAGATAGGGGGAGGGGGGAGGGAGGGGAGGGGAGGGAGGGAGGGAGGGAGGGTTGGGGAGGGAGGGAGAGGGAGAGAGATAGGGAGGGATGGAGAGACATATGTAAACATTAAAACCCTTTGGTAACATTCTGAAATCGCCTAAGACTGAGGAATACAATGGATCATTGCAAAACAATTAAATTACCCCATATGAATTTCTCAAGGAGAAATAAGAATACACAGCACCTCCAGTAAGTGACATATGGGGACTCTTATGTGATAAAATTTGTAACATTCAGATTGGTGTATCAGGTATTACATGTTTGCCAACTGTCACAATGAAAGAGAAAGTTATACATCCCATAGCAATGCCTACTGTGAGTTCTTTCACCTTAAGATGAACTTAGTAATGGCCATATTCTCAATTTTAATGAACACTAATAATACATATGGAATTATCTATGGATTGTTTTTCCGTACATTATCTATTAATAGCACAAGATATGTTATGAAATTGATGTGCTGTAAACTATGTTTTGCCAGCACCTTAAGGATGTGACAGAATACATTGTTACAATCACAATCACTTAAAATAGTTCACAGCACTCCTAGTTTGCAGGAAATTTTAAGCAGGTTTGATAAGGAGAGAGTAGGTCACTAAGCTAAGAACAATCCACCTGTTATGAGGAGAGGAGGAAGCAAAGATGAAATAAAAGATGCCAGTATCAATATAAATTTGATAGAAGGGACAGAGCAAGAAATATAGGTGGATTGGAATAAAATGATAAAATTAAAATTAAATACGATAAATTTCTAAAAAACATCAATATGTGACAGGAAGTAGGCATAAGATAATGAAGATTATGTCTAGAACTACAATGGAATATGATGATAAGTTGGTCCATTTGTCTAAGATGAAAAAACTGTGTGTAAGAGTGAATAATAACATTAATTCTGTGTAGCTCAATGACTTGATGCAAGTCTCTGAATTGGACACCACTCTGGCAACTTATGTATCCTTAACTTACCCTAATAATCATACTGGCAAAAAATGACCTACAGTTTAATGTGGAGTCTGAATCACATATTGGTTCCTGGCACAACTCCACATTATTGTGGGCAAAGGATTGATTAAAGGCACTATATCACTGTGCCTGAACATTGACCACTGTGGAAGTGAACAGGGATTTTAGGAGACTTTCTGGAGGATTTTGGGAGAGATAGTGTTGGAGAGCTGAAAAGAAGCCATATGTATGTGGAATGGTGGTGTAGAGAGTTACAGCAATGATAGGAAGGAAGGATTCATGTGGGAGAGCGATGTGTGGTAAGTAGAATGGGAGGCTCTGTATAGTATTTCAACTTCACACTTTCTCTTCTCTTTCAGTTAACTTTTAATTCTCACTCAGTCCTTGTTAACTTCTCTATAATAAAGCTGATACAGTTCTTACTACACACTACTTTTGAGCTCCTATTGTCACAGGTGACTTTTTCTTCTTCTCTGGCCTTCTTCCTCATCATAGCACTTGTATCCTCTTAGCTCGAGTTCTTAGTGGCTGGCCTCCTGTACAACCTCCAACAACTAATTTATTTTCTCACTCTGTAAAATGAATTTATTGTTCTGAAGGCCACAACTGATGAGACCTATATGAATGTTATTTTGTCAATACAGGGAGCTGCACAGATAAGTACCAGCCAGCCTTCCTATCACTATACTATTGGACCAAAAGTATCTAGGAATCAATACATAATGTGTAATTGTCCACTAGATGTCACAAGAAGTGGGCCCACTAGCACAAAAGGAGGTGAGAAGTATTGCGTTGTCAGTAGAGAGGCAGTAACACCAGAATGGGTTGGTCAACAGAGCTCAGTGAATTTGAACCTGGATTAGTAATTGGATGTCACCTGAATAGTACAGCAATGAGGGACATTTCAACCCAGCTTCACTGTTGTTGATGTGACTGTGAAGTGGTAACATGAAGGAACAGCCACAGCTGAACCATGACCAGGCATACCTCTTGTACTGACAGAGAGGGATGATCAAACATTGTAGAAGGTGGTTGTAAAAAGTCACATGAAATAAGGGAAAGGAATTACTCATGAGTTCCAAAGCACTACCAGCATTCCAGATAGCTCAATGAGTGTGCCTAGAGAGATATAAAGAATGACACTCAACAGCTAAGCAGCTCCTCAAAAGCCACATATTTCTGTAGTCAGTGCTTAGTGTTGTTAGAGCTGGTGTAACGAGCAATGTTACTGGACAGTGGATGACTGGAAACGAATGATTTAGAGTGATGAATCACATTATATCATGTGAAAATCCAATGGAAGGGTTTAGTTTAGGTGAATGCCTGGAGAACATCATCAGCCATCATGCTTAGTGCCAGCAGTGAAGCACGGAGGAGGTGGTGCTATGGTATGGTGCTGTTTTTCATAGTTATGGTGCGGTCCTCTTACTGTACTTACACAAATGCTAAATAAGGAGGGATATGAATACACTTTATAGCAACGTGTACTGCATTCTGTAGAGGAACCGTTAGGAGAAAATTGTTGTTTGTATCAGCATGACAATGCATCTTGTCATAAAGCAGCATCTGTGAGGTAATGGGTAGCGGACAATAACGTTCCAGAAATGGACTGGTTCACCAAGAGTCCTGACATTAACCCAGTGGAATATCTTTATAAAGTTGACTTTGCTCCAGGCCACAGCATCCAACATCACTATCTTCTATGGTTTTGGCCCTTGCAAAATAATGGGCTGCCATTCTTCCAAAGACATTCTAAAAACTCACTGAAAGTGTCCCCAGCATAGTTCAAGCCATCATAAAGGTGAAGGATTGACAGAACTCATATTAATATTCACTAATGAGTATCCAGATACTTGTTATCAGATGATCACATGGTGTATTTTTTAAGAGTGAAATTTCCTTTTAACATAATTCACTGCCAGAATACACTTGTCAATGAAGGTGAGTTTACTATTTACACCATTATAAATGTACACTGCAATCCTTAATTGTGGGCTACTGACATGACAGCTTAGTAACACAGCAGCATAAAATTTATAATAAAACTCCATATTCTGGTTGAATATTTTTAACAAAAACCCCCACATACTATGTAGTCACAGATTTGAAATAAACTATTTAAAAATGTATTTAACTACTTATTTTTTCCCCAATTACAGCTGTAATCTAGTACTACAGTATGTTATTAAGTTCCAAGAAACTTAGAGTTCATGTGATTTACAGAGGCAGTATATTATTGTTAATTTACTCTTTGACACACTCTGCATCTCTGAAAAATTAAGGAGTTCAGGAAAAATGAAGGGAATTTCGAGTGTAGTAACATTTCATGGTACCTATATGTCTCCAGGATATGAATAACCCATTACTTCGCATCTTATGAAACTGCCTGTTAACAGAATTTAACTTTATAAGAGAACAATAACAAAATGAACAGTTTTAAAATTAACAACCATTTTCAAACCCCTGTCATATTTAATATGTTCAGAACCAATTATTTGTTGTTGACCAACGATGCCATCATGAATTTTCAGACCATTGCTATATAGTGAAATCTTTTGATATGTATTCTTTTGAAACAATATCTACTAAATTTTAATTTATTACAGAGAATGACAAATGATCAACAAATAATATTTTAGATGGTTACCTAGGTTCCACAATTCATTTGCATAACTCATTGTAATGATTTGGAACACATCAGTTTGTAGACTGGTATACTTAATGTTTCACAAGGTAGATTAACTTACTGATTTATTTGTCACAGAGAACTAGGATGTCATGAAGCACAAAAGCAACAGCACATTTTTAAAATTTTATTATTTATATTTCAGATAGGACTAGTTGTATGTAATACACATTAATTAGAGAGTCACATACAAATACGAAGGCCAGAATAAGGCCTCAAATCAATTTTTTAATAGTGTGTAACAATTAGTACAAAGTGTTTAGTTTTAAGCATTCCTAGAAGAACTGACTATGTAGCACTGGCATATCAATTGATGGTAGAATTCTTTCTATATGTATTAGAATGTAAGACTTATAATTTGTTTTTGTAATCATTATTACTGCTATAACCCGTGTTATTGTTTAAACACTTGAATCTCTTGTATCTGTTTATATATAATTTAGTTTGAAAGCCCCATGACCATTTATATATGGTTATTACCATAATAATCTGACGTATCCTACATCCTAGCAATACACCCGCATCAAGGAGCTATGGAACACAAAAATAAATAAATAAATAAATCAAATTGTGTGATACTGCATTGATGGTCTTGGCTCACTTCAAAAACTTTCATATAATTCAAACAACTGAATTGTTTACCATTAATTCACCACTCAAATGGTTAAATGTAATAATAATTATTCAACTCCTATGCCATTACTTTTATGAAATCATAGTTTTTTGCCACAACATGGCATGATTTACACAATAAAAACATTATGGGATTCGTGGAGCACAATATGTGAATAAAGGAATGAATTAATCATGAAACACACCAACAGGTGCTTGTTGTATATGTTGAGTGCATGGTGTAATAACACTCCTACTAAGTAAACAGTCTTGTATCCAAGCCATGATTTCTAAGCATATTATTGATGTTAAGGTGAGACACTATTCTACAGTAATTAACACTGTCACAAAAATAATTAAATAATCTCAGCAATGTAACAAGTCAATAATTTCTCAATCTTCATCTGTCAATTTTAGCAGTTCAGTAACCACAAACTTTAACCTTTCTCACAAATATCTTGAGCTAGTGTTGCCTCCAATATTTCAATAAAGATATTATATGTGCTCTCAGAAAAACTCCAAAGTATTGCTTTGGTAATGTTATAAAGACTATATGGCCACTGACAGAACATTTAATATTTCTGTAATTTCATATGAAATTCATGAGTTGAGGTTTCCAGGCAATTACATTTTTAGGAAACAGAATTTTCAACATTCAACGCTTTTCAATGAGCTGCTTGAACCAATGTTCTCTACAACATTTAAGAATTACTGATTAATTGCTGCAGGATGTACTAATGGGATGCATTGTATCATGTCCCAGACACCACAATCACATCAGAATTCAATGACCATATAACATTATTGGTGGCACATTGAAAGGCAACATGATGGTTTTGAAACTCACCAAATTGTCACATCCCTATATTAAGGACAATCTACACTCCTGGAAATGGAAAAAAGAACACATTGACACCGGTGTGTCAGACCCACCATACTTGCTCCGGACACTGCGAGAGGGCTGTACAAGCAATGATCACACGCACGGCACAGCGGACACACCAGGAACCGCGGTGTTGGCCGTCGAATGGCGCTAGCTGCGCAGCATTTGTGCACCGCCGCCGCCAGTGTCAGCCAGTTTGCCGTGGCATACGGAGCTCCATCGCGGTCTTTAACACTGGTAGCATGCCGCGACAGCGTGGACATGAATCGTATGTGCAGTTGACGGACTTTGAGCGAGGGCGTATAGTGGGCATGCGGGAGGCCGGGTGGACGTACCGCCGAATTGCTCAACACGTGGGGCGTGAGGTCTCCACAGTACATCGATGTTGTCGCCAGTGGTCGGCGGAAGGTGCACGTGCCCGTCGACCTGGGACCGGACCGCAGCGACGCACGGATGCACGCCAAGACCGTAGGATCCTACGCAGTGCCGTAGGGGACCGCACCGCCACTTCCCAGCAAATTAGGGACACTGTTGCTCCTGGGGTATCGGCGAGGACCATTCGCAACCGTCTCCATGAAGCTGGGCTACGGTCCCGCACACCGTTAGGCCGTCTTCCGCTCACGCCCCAACATCGTGCAGCCCGCCTCCAGTGGTGTCGCGACAGGCGTGAATGGAGGGACGAATGGAGACGTGTCGTCTTCAGCGATGAGAGTCGCTTCTGCCTTGGTGCCAATGATGGTCGTATGCGTGTTTGGCGCCGTGCAGGTGAGCGCCACAATCAGGACTGCATACGACCGAGGCACACAGGGCCAACACCCGGCATCATGGTGTGGGGAGCGATCTCCTACACTGGCCGTACAACACTGGTGATCATCGAGGGGACACTGAATAGTGCACGGTACATCCAAACCGTCATCGAACCCATCATTCTACCATTCCTAGACCGGCAAGGGAACTTGCTGTTCCAACAGGACAATGCACGTCCGCATGTATCCCGTGCCACCCAACGTGCTCTAGAAGGTGTAAGTCAACTACCCTGGCCAGCAAGATCTCCAGATCTGTCCCCCATTGAGCATGTTTGGGACTGGATGAAGCGTCGTCTCACGCGGTCTGCACGTCCAGCACGAACGCTGGTCCAACTGAAGCGCCAGGTGGAAATGGCATGGCAAGCCGTTCCACAGGACTACATCCAGCATCTCTACAATCGTCTCCATGGGAGAATAGCAGCCTGCATTGCTGCGAAAGGTGGATATACACTGTACTAGTGCCGACATTGTGCATGCTCTGTTGCCTGTGTCTATGTGCCTGTGGTTCTGTCAGTGTGATCATGTGATGTATCTGACCCCAGGAATGTGTCAATAAAGTTTCCCCTTCCTGGGACAATGAATTCACGGTGTTCTTATTTCAATTTCCAGGAGTGTATATAACAGTTGCTAAATCAGGAAAGTTTCAATTCTTGAGTGACTGGCCTTCCTTCAGATAACTCCACAAATCATATTTCAAGAGGACAATGCTCAACCATGTAGAGCAAGGCAAGCCTTCACTAAAGAAGAATAATTACCACTGCTTCCATTATCAACACATCCACTCACCAAGTGACTCACTGAACACACCTAGGTTCTGATTAACTAACAATTTGTTCATCATGACCATCTAACTTCTTCAATGACTTGCATACAAACTGTATGGAGGGGGATTCACAAGAAATGCATGCAAGCCCTCTTTCATTCCACATCATAATGTTTAGAGGATCTGATTGCGGTACATGGTGATTTACCGAATACTGGATTCTGAGGGTCAGATTATTTGTGTATTTTAATGCAACTAACCTGTGACATAAATTTTTTTGCAGTCACTTATAACCTTCTTGGGACTGCAATTTTCATAAATTATGAGGGACATTCAATAAGTAATGTAATACCTTTTTCCTTGGCCAATTTCAATTAAAAAAATGTGGAATTTGTTGTGATATATCATGGAAAATTTCTGCTTCAGCCCCTATAGTTTCATGAAGTACTGATATGTGATGGCACTATGCATAGCATTCAAAAGTAACAGAGGTGCGCTACGAGCAAAGAGCTGTCGCTGAGTTTCTTTTAGTGGAAAACCAGAGGATAGCAAATATTCATAGATACTTGGAGAATGTCTGTTCAGACCTGGCGGTGAACAAAAACATGGTGAATCATTGGGCGAGGCATCTGTCATCATCACAACAAGGTCATGGAAACCAGTCCGATCTCCCTCTTGCTGGCCAGCTGCACACAGCTGTGACTCCTGCCTGCTGGGTTCCTCACTGTCTAACAGAAGAACATAAAGAGCAATGATAGGCCATCTGTGCAGAATTCCTGTTTGGCCCAATGTTGAATGTGCTCCATGCAAGCAGTTCATTAATGATGTGTAGGTTATTGACACAGCAAGACGTTGACCAGTACAGATGTGCCATATTGGCCTACAGGCCATCCCAGTATGGTGGTCTAAGGCTGTTTCATTAAACAGATATTATGTAAAAAAGCAGAGGTTTTATAGCCAAAAGAGTGCAGAATAATATGGTTAATACGGTATATTGGAATTATGAATAAAACCGACCTGCTTTCAGAAAAAAAATGTGTTGCATTACTTATTGAATGCCCATTGTAGTAAGGGTAAATACTGACTGCCAGTTATAGCAAAATGAAAACTTTGAGATTTTGTTGTCAATTTGTAATTAGAGAATCCTTTCATTTGGATTAGATACAGAATAGTGGGATAAAAACTTTTTTCATTTTTAATGTGGCTTCTTAATCTTACAAGCTGACAACCAAAATAAAAACTGCTATTTCATTTTTTTATTGTAAATTTGTTGAGAAAATTAAATAGTAAAACTATTTTGTGCACCTTCAAAGACATCATAGAGTGAAAATGCATTTAATTTTGCAATACTTCTGCTGTTTTAATGACTAAGTTTGCTGTGAAATGAACTGCAACCCATCTGCAATATTTTCTTCATAAAACATTTACACTGTTGAACTGTTTTAAATTGTTTTTAGGTGCACAGTGATTTGTACTACTGTTAAATTGTTTGTCATGTTATTTAAGAATGGGTTCAATATACATCAAACCAACAGAACTGTATAGAGAACAATTACTGTATTAACACTATCCAATTCATCCCACCTTCGTCAGTACTGTTCAATGACTTCATGTAACACGGTTAAGACTTGTTACCCAGTTCCATTGCTGTCATTTTGACTGTGTAAACATACTTACGGTCAAGTTCTTCTTCAGATTTTTTATATACTTAATTAATGTCTTCAAAAACTGTGTTACATAGAATAAGAACAAGAAGTGGCCTAGATTAATTATTTGGAAAAGTCATATTTGATGATATACCATTCTGAGATCAGTTATGCTCCAGCAATGGAAAATATTAACATGAACATTTAATTTCTGTACTGGGGTTAAGATACCAAGCAAGCAAGTGCATGTTGTAACAAGGAAAAATGGGCGCTGATGACCACGCTGTTTAGCGCCCGTAAACCTCAAACAAACACACGCACACACACATACACACACACAACAAGGAAAACTTTTGAACTTCTTGTAGATAGGTCTTTCAATGGATGGGCACACTGATGATAGCCATTCCACAAATTTGCTTCTCGATGAAGCTCATTATCAACACTCAATCTGAATTTGAAGAGAACAACGATAAGTATGAAATTAGAGAAAAATGATTGGTACTATCCATTACACAGTCTTTGTGTGGCACAGAAAGGAATGAGTTATTCAGCTACAAAAGACTTACCCAGTGTTGTGATGAATCTAATTAATATTAAATTAACTTCAAACACAAACTGAAATCATA
This sequence comes from Schistocerca serialis cubense, assembly GCF_023864345.2. Lineage (NCBI taxonomy): Eukaryota > Metazoa > Arthropoda > Insecta > Orthoptera > Acrididae > Schistocerca > Schistocerca serialis. The sequence goes on along the minus strand of NC_064640.1, from coordinate 611,681,366 downwards.
TGATCCTTGACAGCACACATAATCTTGCATCTATCACCTAAAGTTACAAAAAGTAATTAGGGTAGCTTAGGACTCACGTAAAAAGCAATAACTTAAATGGTCAGTATGTTGGCATCTTTGTAACTGATAAAGTGTACCACACACACACAAACACACACACACCAAGCAGCAGCAGAGTAACATACACACAAGAGGAATTAATTTTTACAAGCTTTCGGAGCCAGTGGTTCCTTCTTCTGGCAGAAGAGATGAAGGGGAAGGAAGATGATTGAAGGAAAAGGATTGGAGAGGTTTAGGGAAAGGGGTACTGTTCAGTAAAGTCACCCACAACCCCGTGTCAGGGGAGACTTACCAGATGGGACAATAAGGAAAGACTGATTGTTGCGGACTGCACAGGCTGAGATTTGAAATACTGAGGGCCTAAAGGTTGAAGACAGGCTGATATGCAAGACAGAGATTACTACTAAAACATCACATGAGTTAATAAGAGTGAAAAGCTATTACATTATATTATCAATAATTGATTATTTTCATTGTTATATATAAAGAGTGAGAGGGGGGGGGGGGGGGGGAGATATGTATGCACCTGCGTCTGATCAGTCTTGCAATTGAAACTACAGTGAAAATCAAAATTGTTTTATTTGCAACATTAGGTACACCTTCCAGCTACTTCTCTACATACTCACCTCTGTGACTCTGACATTTTTTGTAGTTATGTATCAGATTTTCAATACGCTCATCAGGGAAGATAGCCACCTTTGCTTTCTGCCAATCCTACACACAGGTATGCGGCTCACTGTCCTCGTAGCCAGTGGTTCATGTGAGAAAAGAAATGAAAATCACAGGGAGCAAAGTTTGGATATGGTCAGAGTCAAATGTTACCCATCAAAAATGCTGTAAGAGTGTCTTTGTTGCAGTTGCAGCGTGCAACTGAGCATTGTTGTGAAGGAGAACAATGCCTGTTGAAACATTCCTCTTTACTTGCTCTGAAGTGACCTTCATGGAGGATTTTCTTGAATACCCTGATTCACTCACTGAATGAGATCATCAGCTGATGCTTGCTTCCTTCTCTGACATAAACATATGTACACCCTGCTTCAAAGTTCCTGCACCATTGCTGCACTTTGCTATCACACTTGAAAGTTACAGTATGTTGGCCACATGAGAACAGTTTGGACCCCTCAGCATGAAGAAATTGAACAACAGCACACGCTTCCAGTCTGTGCTCAGAACTGAAAAGTGCAATATGATGCAATTCACAGGTATACTAAACACACAGAGCAACACATCTGGGCAAAACTTCATCAGACTTTCACTATGGTTTTAATTTTGTGACTGACCAGACCTTGGAAAAAAAGCCCTCATACATTTGTGGCACAGCATAAGGGATCTTATCATGCTAATCATGGTAGTAACAAACTCTCCACATGTAACTACATAAAAAGACTCTAAAAAATCTGATATGCATATCTTGGATGCACTCTTACAATCCCCACTACTCTCCAGATACAAAGGAATAAGTGGTCTCTTTGATTACTTTGAAGAACGGCAAATAAAAGAAAAACTTAGTTGCTCTTTTAAGTAATACCGTTAGAAAATTTTACTAACAAGGGAACCTCCCCATTGCACCCCCCTCAGATTTAGTTATAAGTTGGCACAGTGGATAGGCCTTGAAAAACTGAATACAGATCAATCGAGAAAACAGGAAGAAGTTGTGTGGAACTATGAAAAAAATAAGAAAAATATACAAACTGAGTAGTCCATCTGCAAAATAAGCAACATCAAGGAAATTGTGAGCCAAAGAGCGCTGTGGTCTCGTGGTTAGCATGAGCAGCTGCGGAATGAGGGGTCCCTGGTTCAAGTCTTCCCCCAAACGAAAAGTTTAATTTTTTATTTTCAGACAATTATCAAAGTTCAGGCACTCACACATAATCATCTTCGCTCTCCAAAATTCCAGGACATGTTCAGATTTGCTTGGGCATATGCAGGATTTCACGGTCTACACACGGAAAAATTTGAAAACGTTAAAAACATATGTTTTTTTTTTTAATCTCATTTTCTTCGTTTTCGTTCGTTGTATCTGCTCGGGGCTGACGTTACAAGACACCCATTTCAGTTCATCGTTGATCCATTAACTCAGTTTTTTTATTACAGAAGGCAGCTAACCTTCTGACCGAACACACTGACATGCCGGCTATGACAGAGCACAAGGAAAACTGTGCGACTGGGAAACTGTTGCATTCATGTGTTGCAGTTTATGTGACAAACTCTTATGTTTTCATCACTTTTTTGGGAGTGATTATCACATCGACAAGAAAACCTAAATCAGGCAAGGTAGAAGAATCTTTTTACCCATTCGCCAAGTGTACAAATTAGGTGGGTTGACAACATATTCCTGTCATGTGACACACATGCCGTCACCAGTGTCGTATAGAATATATCAGACGTGTTTTCCTGTGGAGGAATCGGTTGACCTATGACCTCACGATCAAATGTTCTCGGTTCCCATTGGAGAGGCACGTCCTTTCGTTTCCTAATCGCACGGTTTTGCGGTGCGGTCACAAAACACAGACACTAAACTTATTACAGTGAACAGAGACGCCAATGAACGAATGGACAGATCATAACTTTGCGAAAATAAAGAAAGTGAAATTTTTACTCGACGGAAGACTTGAACCAAGGACCTCTCGTTTCTCAACTGCTCACACTAACCACGAGACCACGGCGCTCATGAGCTTGTGGTATCCTTGATGTTGCTTATCTTGCACTTGGACTACTCAGTTTGTATATTTTGCTTATTTTTTTCATAGTTCCACACAACTTCTTCCTGTTTTATCGATTGATCTGTGTTCAGTTTTTCAAGGCCTATCCACTGTGCCAACTTATAACTAAATCTGAGGGGGGTGCGATGGGGAGGTTCCCTTGTAAGGAACATACCACATCACATTCAATAAACGTTCCCCAGTACTTATCAGCACACACATTACAAATATTACATAACAATTATCATGTCACTGCATTGTCACCTGAAACTTATTTTTTACATTATTCCAAACAACCTTAATGATGAACTGGTTCTCAGCAGCTTGGCTGTATTCAATAAAAGTCATGGTGATGAAAAAGCACTGACTAGTGGATGTATAAATAATCTCTATTTGTCCTAACACAACCAGTATCAAGCATTTCATAACCATTAACAGTCAGCCATGGTAATAAAAAAAGTGTTAATGCCAGCTCAGATAATGATAAATAAATATTACTTCATCCAGCAGGAAATATTTGTTTCTTCATCCCCAAGACTTTTATAGAATTTCTAACAACAATGGCAACTTAAAAGATAATGATGCAAAATTACATATTTAAGATACTTATGTGATGTGCCCAGTAGTTTCATCATTACACACACTAATCCATCAAGACTGAGAATTGTAATTTTCCAAAATTAACCTATCAGTGCACCATAAAATATTTAAAATTTAAGTGTATTAAATAGTATTACCTGATTTTTATCTATTTCTCCATCTTGCAATTCAGCTTCACCCTGTTCCTGGAATGTTATGATGATCAAGGCAACGAAGATGTTTACGAAGAAGAAAGGGAATACGACAAAATACACAATGTAAAAGATGGACATTTCTATTCGATAATTTTGTATAGGACCACGGTTGTCCTGTGTTGTGGCCATTGAATTCTGAAGCACTCTGAAACAAAAAAGGATGTGTGAAATTAGTGCTATTACTGTCACTTTTTTTTCCACACTCATTCAAAGCATAATGATGCTGAATATTTCATTAGATTAATATCAAAAATTTTGTCTTTGAAACCAGATGCTATGTATATTACTTAGATGGTACCTACAAATTATGAAATTGTGATTATGTATCTTGAGAAAAAATACTGTAATGTTCAGAACCTGACTGCAAAACTATAATTTTAAAAACGTTCCCTTAATTAGGGATAGTACATTTTTGTTGTTATATCCTTGTTACATTTATCAATAAAGATTGTTTTCATAGCTTACAGAAACAAGCAAGATTTTATGTACAAGAATGACACATAACACAATAAAAGTTATTTATTAACATAAACCATAGTCCATGTGGAGTTGCTAGTCTCTCATTGGGCAGCTCCTTGGAAGAGAGACAGAGGAATGCCTACCAGATATGGAGCATAATAGGGAAATGAAACATCAGGGTGGACCAAAACTAACAGCTGCTGCCTTGTAATTTGGGTATTGAAATACCATACGCTAAGAAACCTTGAATTAAAAACAACTGATACTCCAGGTTGAAGCCTAATGTGTAAGACAACATTGAAATCAGTGAAAAAAAATTAATCCATTAAAAATCGTAGAAGCATGGTCGAAACCTGGGAAACTACTCACGAAAATTTTATTAAACTTCATATTAATTTGAATGGATCCAAATTTACAATTTTGGATATATGGAATCAGCGATGAGGAATTTTCCCATAAAGTAAATTAAATCATAGACCATCTTAGAGAAACAAGACAGATTATCATTAAAAGTGATTTTAACAGTAAGACAGGATGTAAAATGAAATAGAAAATTATTAGATTATTTCGAGAAGACATTGTGAATGGTAATGGTAATAGACTCATTAATAGTTGTGAGCAAAACTCACTGAAAATTCTGAATGGCTTTTCTCAACAAATGAAATATATAAATTCACATGGCATAAAGATAAATCATAATAAAAGACTTCAATAGATTGTATCATAGTTAAACAGTATGCAAGGATAAAAGTAAAGGATGTAAGATTATAAAGTGGCTAACACTCTGTTATTACTACGCAGTTAATTCCAAATTTCTGTTTCCCTTCAGAATGATAGAGACAGGAGAAAACTACTTTACTGATACAGAAAAACTACCAATAGAAGTCACAAGCCCTAAAAATGAGGGGTAGTCATTGAGTCATAATAATCACTTAGACAAAATAAAGTTATGTAATTAATTTTATGTTTGTTTTAATGGCATTCTCTGCAGTCCTGACACATTTTTAAAATCCTACACCACAAGGCCACAGCCCACTGCTAGAGAAGCACATATAAAATGACGCAGACCACTGATAAAGTGGAGATGAGCTGTGCCACTTTGTTTTGGCTTCTCTAGTGGAATACTACGGTACTGTGGAGAAGGGATTTCACTGTGTGCCAGTACCGCAAATATGTACTTGCAAACAAACAAAAAATTAGTCAAGAAACTTTTTTAAAAGTGATAATTAAATATTTATATCTACCACTTGCATAATTTATACAGCCTTGACAATGAACATTTTTAGTTTAGTTTAGTCTGTGGCACAGGCCTCTGAGCTGGCTACTGGCCTCCAGTCTTTCTTCACTGAGGCAGGAGGAGGGGGATGTCAGAGAGCCCCCTGCCCCAGTAACCCTCTACCCTTGAGCGAGATACCCCGTATTCATTTGACAGCAGGCAGAGTGGACCTAGGATCATCCTAGATTGACAGGAATGAGGAAAAATCCCCACCCCATATGGGATTAAACCCGGGACCTACAGGGCAAGACTCTAGTGGTCTACCCACTACACCACCATGGCCTCGATAATGAACATACCACATATTTGTTTCAGAAGTTACTAGATGAAAAATTTTATACTACAAAAAATAATTATCATCATATCATAGATAAATTATATAATTCAACAAAAGAAGCATTTGTGGCATGTAAGTAAATAAAGGGTCAAGTGCCAAAAACTGAAAATTTGAGTTATAGGTGAATTTCTGCGCTAACCACCAACATGAATAATATATATTCTGATGCAAGTACCAGAACAGTGAAAAACAGTATGTACAGCTGTCACAAGATGACACCAAAATTGATGTTCAAATAACGAGTCATGTGTCCTCAGTTCTGTATTATTGTCTTGGTGCGTACTTGTGTGAATTGTTGACAATTGAAGTAGCTCTGTGGTTTGTTTGCAACAATAGGACACTGCAGAAGTAATTATTACAGATACATAATACACAACATTGAAAAAAGGAAAGGAAAACTGGACCAAAATGCAGGAAGAGAGGGAAAGGAAGAAATTATGTAGTGAAAGAAAGAAATATACTCGAAAAGACAGCACTGTGGCTCCAGCTAAAGAGGCTCCCAAGCACCATATAGGCCACAATTGCCATTTTAATTTTTATTAAAAGTGTTGGAATCTGCATCAGTTATGTTCTAGTATTTTAATGTGTTTAATTTGTTATTCAAACCAATTTTGTATGGAGAAAAATCATCGTTCTGATTATGAGGTTATAGTTAACTCAAGATTTTAAACATGGCTGAAACAGCAACTGTTGAAATTCTTCACGGTAAATGATAACAGCCAAACAGTTGCAGGATAAAGATTTATTAAAATTCTTGACCATGGTTTCGGTATATCTAAATATACCTTCAATAGAAGTAAAATACACCTGAACAGGAAGACACCTTCATTAGCAAAAACTTAGCATCAGAACTGAGAATGAAAAAACACTATAGTTTAAGTAACTGTAAAATTACCAGAGTATTACAAGCTCAAAAACTTTTAAGGACTAAGTTATGTATTTGAAAATGTTTATAAATTTTGCATAGAGTTAAGAATCTCTGACCATTCTGCATTATTCATTGAACTACCAAAAATTAAGAAAGAAATTTCATGTAACAAAAGCCGTATAAAAAGAAACTTCAATGAAAAAAATTCAGTTACATTTAGAAATAAGTTAAGAGAGGTTGAATGGCCTTACAACAGATGTATTTTGAGTAATAGCAACTTCAACAATTTTTAAGTAGCTTTCTTGAAATATTTAATGAAACTTTTCCACTTAGAACCACATGCAACAAAATGACTGTTAAACTTAAATGGATAACCCAAGGTACAAAAATTTCTAGTACCAGGAAGAGGAAACTCCACAATGAACTGTTTTAATCATTATAAAGCTATATTTTAAAAAGCTGTGAAAGCAGCCAAATAAATGTCAGACAAGAAGTTCTGCATATAACATAAAAGTAAAACAAAAGCAATGTGGTCTGTTGCCAAACCAGAGTTAGGTTTTAAAGTTAGTAGTAATGCAATATCTAGGATTAAAGTAGATGATAGCTTTATTGTAAACCCAGCTCAAATATCAGAGTGTTTAAATGAATTCTTTATAAATGTGGCAAAGTGAAATGTTGATACAGCAGAGTATCAGAACAAAGTGAATCCCTTCAGAATCCACAGATTTTAAAAAAGTCACAATAAATGATGTGGAAAATGTTATATTATCATTAAAAAATAAAAACTCTGCTGAGTGGGATGGGGTACCCAGTAAAGTGATTAAAATAGTGTGTGCCATAATAGCAAACCCCCTAACTAAAATATTCAACCATTCTTTTGAACAGGGATGCTTTCCTGATGTTCTGAAGTATGCCAAAGTCAGACCTCTGTTCAAGAAAGGCTTGAGGGAAAACATGGGAAACTATCGGCCTATTTCTGTTCTTTCAGACCTTTCAAAAGGGTTAGAGAAAGTAGATGCAAACCAGATCAAAAATTTTATTGTAAAAATGATATTATTATAAGCAACCAATTTGGATTCCAACCTAGAAAAACACTCTGGATGCAGTGAATAACTTTACTGAAAAGATAGGCAAATCATTGGATCAGAGGAGTAAAGTTGCAGGTATCTCCTGCGACCTCACAAAAGCATTTTACTCTGTGAACCATGATTTACTTATCTACATATTATACAAATACGGGATTAAGGACAATGCTCTAAATTGGCTAACATCATATTTACACAACAGGAAAAAAGAATAACTATCATCTCTGGTGCAGTTAATTATTATTCTAAATAGAGTACAGTATCACAAGGTGTGTGTCAAAGCTCCATTTTGGGGCCAATCCTGTTCCTACTGTATGTAAATGACTTACCCATAAATATAAATTCGCCATCAGTTCTGTTTGAAAATGCTACTTCTGTTTTAATTGAAAATGATGATGCAGAAAAAATTCTGAACTCCATCATAAGCACACTGGATACCTTGGAAAACTGGTTCCAGCTAAATGGGTTGCAACTGAACATTGCAAAAACCGGTATGGTACATTCCAAAACCAAACATCTAAAATGTGTGGAACTTAAAATACAACATAACAATGAACCTATGAAAGAAGTTGACACAGTCAAATTCCTGGGACTAAATGTGGACAAGAACTTATACTGGAATACACATATTGACTTCCTATCAAATAAACTAAGCAGTTTTGCATTTGAAAAGCAAACACTAGCAAATTCAATTGACTTTTGTTGCTTATCATAGTTATTTTGAATCTGTCATTAGATATAGCATAATTTTCTGGGGCAGTTCGAGTAGTGTATCACAAATACTGGTTATGATTTCCATTGTTTTGAAAATGCAAGATAATAAAGAAAGTGGTCTGTGGTTTTCTACATTTTCTAGATCACGATTTTTCAGTATTTGGATTACTTTTGCCTGTTTTAGGTATTCAGGAAATCAGCCAGATCTGAAAGATGTATTAATTATTATTGTTAGAGGTATGTTGTTTACACAAATCTTAAGGACGCTTCCTGGGATCTCGTCTAATCCTGCGAATTTTTTATTGTTTAATTGGTGTATTACCAGTGGCACCTCTTTCTCTGTTGTTGTAAAGAGCACTATTGAGTGTGGTGGCTGGTCCTGGTGGTGTAGAACGTATGTGTCTGGAAATTTCTCTTGCAATGCCGCTGAAATATTCATTCACAAAGTTTGCTAGTTCATTTGAGTTGTTGATTTGGAAATCTTTGTTTTTATCTGTGTTTCCAGGTGTTTTGGTCCAGCATTTGCTGTCTCCTGTTCGATTATATTCCAGACTTCTTTGTTTTTGTTATCTGCCTTCATTAATGTTTTACTGTTTGCACGTTTTTGTGCAGCTACCAATAACTTTCTATAAGATCTTCTGTAATATTTGTAAAATTCTAGAAGGCTGGATCAGTCTGGTTATTTTTGATGGATGTGAGATACCTTAGAGTTACAGACAATTTTTTGATACCTCTGGTCACCCATATACTTTTTTTATGCTCCAATGAAATGCAGTGTTTTGGGGAATGCTTCCTCAAATTTTAGTTTAAATATTGTCATGAACTTATCAAACATTTTGTTTACATTAGTTTCCACATACACTTCCTTCCACATTTCATGCTGTAGCTGGAATGAGATCTGACATAGGTTTGGTTCTGAGAGGATCCTTTTGTATGCATTCAATTTAGCAGACATTTCTACACAATTATTGGCTTTTAATAACTGACAGAGATTATCTGATAGGCCTAGATTTTGGACAAGTATCGTGCAGTGCTTCCTTTCTATGTCTGTTGCCACGTGGTCTATTATTGAGAAAGAGTGTTTAGTCACTCTAGTTGGGCAGTTTACAAGTGACATTAAGCCATAGCTGCAAAGGATATTCAAATATGTACTACTAATATCATCTGATTTTATTGTGTGGATATTGAAGTCCCCAGTCCGAAACATGTGTACTGCACAGCAAATGGAGTCTTGTCACCCATTATTTTGGACACTCCAAATCCTAACTGTTCCCCCCATATACATTTATGAAATTAAAATCTTTCTACACAGCAGACAAAAATTATGTGAGGTGAATCATTTTAACCATACATATAACACAAGAAACAAAAATAATTTTATGCTATCCATACACCATTTGTAGTTATATGCACGGACTCCACAGTATATGGGGATGACAATATAGAACAAGTTAATGGGCATAAACATATTTAATATGAAGCCAGAAATTTTAAAAACGAGACTACACCAGATTCCATGGGAGAATACTACTATTCAAGAGAAGAATTAATAGAGGATGAAATGATAATTTGAGCAAGGGGTAAATAAGTGTTAACGTACGTATATACAACAAAATCGTATCATTATTATGATGCTGTTTGTTTGTTAACATCAGCTGTTCTTTGTTTATGGTGAAATTTTACCAGTTTGACGTGTCTCCTGTGCCTGAATCAAATGATTTAGATTATGTATGTTATGAGACAAATAAACCACAATTCATAATTCTAATAAATGACAATACAGTATACTCATTACAGTTGGCAGATGGCAAACTGATTTTAACCCAGACTATGAAGCCATAGACTATGTGGAAATTGATACAACAATATAAAAAATAGGGTCCAGACACAAATATTGGTAAACTGAAATAGATGGTAACTGGTGGAGTTAATGAAGATTTAGTATTGGAATAACACATAACACTGATACGTGGGAACACTTAAGGGTGAAAATTACAACTAATGGGAAAGAGGACAAAAAATAAGATTTAGAACAAATTTAGGAAAGATGTTTATTTCATTTCTACATGGAATGTTCTGGGATAATCACATAATAATTTATAATTAAAATGACAATATTTAAAACAATAACTAAGCACACTATTACATATAGTTCAGATATTTGGACAGTGAAATGGCAATTAAATTCAAAATAACTAGTTGCAGATATGGATTTCTGGTTACATTTGGCACTCAAATTAGAAAAAAATAAATAAATAAGAAATAAAGTAATCAGAGAAAGAATGAATGTTCAAAATTCAGTTATTGATTTTATTAATCAGAAGCAGATACAACTGTGTGGGAATGCAAATATAATGCAAGAAGGAAGTCTCTCTAAGTATGTAATGGACTGGAAATCATACAGGAGAAGAAAAAATGGGTGACACGCTAATACCTGGACTCTGGGAACACACTCATAAGTGAAGGAGAGGAATATTCCTGAAAATTTTCAGATGAATAAAGAATTTTTCAATTTTTTTTTTTTTTTTTTTAAATTACAGATACACTGTAATCACAGGTGCAAGTAAAATGCGTAAATATTGTGAAACCAGAAAACAAGAATCATAAAGACCTAATAACATTATAATAGGACAGTAAATTATCAAGATTATGTCTGCATTAGCATGAATGAGAGTCACTAAATATGTATGCATTCTTTAAAGTACTACAAACAAAATAAATATAGTGATATCACAATAATATTTCTTTTTCTTTTTTTCCATTTGATAACGGGTAGCTAAGTTTGCAAACGTGTGAGCACAGTGAAAAATACTGAGACTGAAATTTTATCATCATGTAATACCTTTGGTGTCTATACATGTTTTCAAATCAATTGATTGTAGTTCTATGTTATTCTCCATGCAGCAAGTTCAGAATATAGTTGTTTGGTAATTATATGTTATACGTGTATTGTCAAACCACATACCAACAGGTAATGGGCCCAGGGTACATGATCGGCAAAAAGGACCTTTTTCAACTAGATGAAAACTTAAGTTTGTAAGCTTTAAAGTGCAGAAATCAACAAGTTCATTAACATAGTGAATATGGTGCATATGGAGTTTGACTGGAAATGCTGTCATGTGATAATTACCACACATGTAGAAAACAAGTCGAAGCACTACTCATCATAAGCGGCACTTGGGTATATGTATCTGGAGACATTCCACAAACTGTGCTGACTGGTTCAAAATGGTTCAAATGGCTCTGAGCACTATAGGGCTTAACATCTATGGTCATCAGTCCTTTAGAACTTAGAACTACTTAAACCTAACTACCCTAAGGACAGCTGACTGGTGAAGGTGAAGTGCTCACTACTACAGAAGTTGCATATGAACCATGGCAAGTGGCAGACAGAAAAGCAAAGGCTGACTTGATTTTATCCATTAATCCTAATGAGTTGAAGCAAGTAAAGAACTGCGCTACATCACATCAGGTATGGCTGAAACTAATCAATCTATGCATCCAAAGGACCTGCTCACAAAGTAATACTGCTCAAATGCCATACGCTTCACAAAATGCATCCTATTGATGATGTGACATGATATATTACTGAATTCTTCGATGGTGTGGATAAGTTACAAGCAATGGATACTGACATAAACAGTGGTATGTTGTCAATAATGATGCTCTACAGTCTTCCGGATAGTAACAATACTTTTAGATGTGGTAGTGACTTCCTACCATATGTTGAGATACTAAAAGTAAAAATCTTCGAAGAACACTACGCAAGGATTCAGAAGACAGTGCCATGATATTTGTTAAACTGGGTAAATGTTTCATGAACACGCCAAATGTGCTGTGAGTCACAGTGACAAATCATAAAAAATCAAAACAGAAACAAAAATGGAAAAATCATCATACAAATGCAATTGCTGTAACAAGAAGAGATAGAAAGAAGATGACTGCTTTTTCAAGAAGCAGCTAAGTGTGTAAGCTGCAAACAACTGTTGATAAAGCTCACTGCTGTTTCTCTATGAATGAGCCTGTGCCAAAGTTTTGTGACTCAAACATTTATTGGTGCATAGACATTGGTTGCAGTTCATATATGTGCAACAATCTGTAAGTTTTCACACATGTAACAGAAACAAAAGAGAATTTAATGCTTGCAGACAACAGTGCTATGAAAGTAACAGCTAAATGTGACATACACATCACAACCACCATCAGTGGCAGCAACTCCATAACACTGAAAAACACTGTACATGCCAATTAATCCGTTTTCAGCAGTAATGGTTGTGGACAATAACGACATAGCAACAACTGAGAAAACTCATGCAATTAATACAAAATGCTAATTGTGATGTCGGTGGGCCAATGAGAGAAACATCACAAGGCAGTTTGAAAATTTCTGTGACCTTTATAGATAACCAAAGTCTATATCCTTCAACATGAAAGAGAACCTGTTGATAAATTTGTTCAGTTCAAAAGGCTAGTAGAAAATCAGACTGAACATAAAATTAAATCCCTTTAGTCACACAATGGTAAGGAGCACTGCAATGAAATAATGGACTCCATCCTCAAAATGGCAGGAATACAGAAATGTCTAACAACTCCATACACACTGTAGTAGAATGATGTTGCCAAATGAAAAAAACAAACATTCATTGGTAAAATGTAAATGTCGTATGACTAGGGCCTCCCGTCGGGTGGACCATTGACCGGCTGCAAGTCTTTCAATTTGATGCCACTTCAGTGACTTGTGTGTTGATTGGGATGAAATGATGATGATTAGGAAAACACAACACACAGTCCGTGAGTGGAGAAAATCTCTGACCCAGCCAGGAATCGAACCTGGGCCTTAGGATTGACATTCTGTTGCACTGACCACTCAGCTACTGGGGGCAGACTGTTCATTGGTCAAAATGGCTCATTGTGTGCTGCTCGCATCAGGACTGCCACCACCATTTTAGGCCACAGCCACAAACACAGCTAACTACACCCGAAATTTTTGCTTAACTAAAGGACTATCTGATGGAACTCCATATGAGAACTGGATGAAAAAAAAGCCTAACCTATCTCATCTTTGTACATTTGGTCAAAAAAAGTTGTCAGCCTGGATAAATCACCAAAAAAAGGGAAGTTTGATCCTAAAGGCAAAGAAGGAATTTTTGGAGTCTATTCTGACTGTTTGAAAGGATATTGTACATGGATACCAAGACATCACACTGTTCACATGTCAAGAGATATGAAGTTCCTTCATCAGGACAGTTTCAAGCCCAAATAAACATATTGTGGACTTCTATAAAGATGAACCAGATCATCGCCAAAGAGGAGGCATCAACATGAATCTTGGAGGTGGTTTTAATGGTGATACAAACATTAAACCAAAGCCATTGCCAGACATCACCCTGTTCAACAACAATTAGAAAGTTAGCACCTAACCAAATTTTTCAATCAAAGATGAAACACATTCATAAAAAATACCACACGTATGTCAGGGTCTACAAGAGTATCTGCTAAACTGGAATATCAGCCAACACCATGTACTTAAGACTCAATTCTTAATATATAACTGTCGGTAAGAACTGAGGAGTCATGTTGAGATTCAAATTTTACTGTCAAGTAATATCTTTGGTGCCTATCTATACGAGGTGCATTCAAGTACTAAGGCCTCCGTTTTTTTTTTTTTTTTTCCTAATTAACTACTCACCCTAAATGATGAAACTGGAGTTACTTCTCAACGTAATCGCCCTACAGACGTACACATTTTTCTCAATGCTGACGCCATGATCCATGGCAGTGGCGAAGGCTTCTTTAGGAGTCTGTTTTGACCACTGGAAAATCGCTGAGGCAATAGCAGCACAGCTGGTGAATGTGCGGCCACGGAGAGTGTCTTTCATTGTTGGAAAAAGCCAAAAGTCACTAGGAGCCAGGTCAGGTGAGTAGGGAGCATGAGGAATCACTTCAAAGTTGTTATCACGAAGAACCTGTTGCATAACGTTAGCTCGATGTGCGGGTGTGTTGTCTTGGTGAAACAGCACACACGCAGCCCTTCCCAGATGTTTTTGTTGCAGTGCAGGAAGGAATTTGTTCTTCAAAACATTTTCGTAGGATGCACCTGTTACCGTAGTGCCCTTTACAACGCAATGGGTAAGGATTATGCCCTCGCTGTCCCAGAACATGGACACCATCATTTTTTCAGCACTGGCGGTTACCCGAAATTTTTTTGGTGACGGTGAATCTGTGTGCTTCCATTGAGCTGACTGGCACTTTGTTTCTGGATTGAAAAATGGCATCCACGTCTCATCCATTGTCACAACCAACAAAAAGAAAGTCCCATTCGTGCTGTCGTTGCGCGTCAACATTGCTTGGCAACATGCCACACAGGCAACCATGTGGTCATCCGTCAGCATTCGTGGCACCCACCTGGATGACACTTTTCGCATTTTCAGGTCGTCATGCAGGATTGTGTGCACAGGACCCACAGAAATGTCAACTCTGGAGGCAATCTGTTCAACTGTCAATCGGTGATCCCCCAAAACAATTCTCTCCACTTTCTCGATCATGTCGTCAGACCGGCTTGTGCGAGCCCGAGGTTGTTTCGGTTTGTTGTCACACGATGTTCTGCCTTCATGAAACTGGCGCACCCATGAACGCACTTTCGACACATCCATAACTCCATCACCACATGTCTCCTTCAACTGTCGATGAATTTCAATTGGTTTCACACCACGCAAATTCAGAAAATGAATGATTGCACACTGTTCAAGTAAGGAAAACGTCGCCATTTTAAGTATTAAAAACAGTTCTCATTCTCGCTGCTGGCGGTAAAATTCCATCTGCCATACGGTGCTGCCATCTCTGGGACGTATTGACAATGAACGCAGCCTCATTTTAAAACAATGCACATGTTTCTATCTCTTTCCAGTCCGGAGAAAAAAAATCGGAGGCCTTAGAACTTGAATGCACCTCGTAATTACTACATGCATATTTTCAAAGCAATTGTTATAGTTCTGTATGATGCCCAATGAAGAAAGTTGTGAATAAAGCTGTCCAGTACTTATGTGTTGTGTCTGTATTATCAAACCACATCCCAACCAAACAAACATTAAAAAGTAAGAAATTCAAGCCACAACTAACAGAATTTGTGAATATGTGTAAACTTTGTCTTTCATATGGTTATTGTTACATTACTAAAGTAAAACCAGTTTTTCATGAATACGTCAGTGAGAGTATTCCTATGCCATGACTGTCTATCAGATAGGTAGCAGATGTGTTTTTGGAATACTGACGGTCACATTTCTTCAAAGGAAAGTTTAATTAAAGTCGGTAATGCCTCATGCTCATGTTTTAGTAAACAATATGTTATGCCATTTATTAAGCAACACTATACACTAATATTACATATACAATTTATTGGGTCAGTTTTGTGTTATTACTTATGACTACCAAGTCATTTATTTTAATTACCCATATACATCAATATAAAATCCCTTTTTAATTGTGCCTACATCTTAATGATGTTAGTTCAAGAACATTTAATATAAGGTTTCTTTCATTACATACTTTGTTCTTTCAGAAATTTTCTTTATTATAATACATGTGTGACTAATATTACTGATTACTGAATATTTTTAAATGATAAACTAAAAATATGCGACATAGCTGAAATCTTTTTGTTTGTGTTGCAATGTTGGTATAATGACAAGACACAACTGTTAATAATACATAAAATCGTAAAACTAATTGGATTAAAAAGGAAATCTAAAACTCAGCATAAACAGATTATGCTAATATTGCAAATTTAAATCAAAATTTTATAAAGAAAAGTTATTAGTTGGAAAGACTCTCAATGACTTGGAAGTAAATTGGTATATGCTCTTTGGAGGAAAGCTTTTTGGCAGTATTAGTTATAAGTTAGACTTCGTGTTGTATGGATGTGTTCTAAAAGTACTATGTGTAAATTATGTTAGAATGATACAGAAGATAAAAAAAGAATGAATAAAATATATGAAAGAACTAATTTAAAGTCCCTTGACAAATTCATTTATGGACTGCATATTGAATGACTCCGAACCTGTAAAAATCCTCTTACCGGTATTTCAAATAGGATGTTCCAACTTGACAACTGTATCAACAACAAGAATGATGACTGATGGAAGACCAATATACGTAGAACAAATATTCACTTACTATAACATGAATTCCAGCATGTTTCCTAACTTTTGCTCTTATTTCTTCTCAAGGTATGAGAAAATTGAATGCAAACAAGATCACATTGTAAGTTACAGTGAAATATTTTGGCAACATAGAGATCACCAGAGATGGATGACTAGCTCAGCTAGGTTTTCATGGGGCTAGATATTGCCTTTATTGTTTATGGCTCCTACTAAATCACTGATCGGAATGATTTACAAAAACCACAGATAATCAAAATTTGTACAACAGGAGAGATATATGAGTCCCACTTTCTTAAACGTAAGTATGGTGTCTTAACCTTTACATTACATCACAAGGTACAAGATTCAAGATATCTTTGACAGTGCTAGTGTAGAACACAATGCGTTAGTTTTGAAGAGAGAATACATTCATGTACCATCACCTTAAGTGCATAGCAAGTTCTCATGTTATAGATTGGGCCACCATTAAGTACCATCAGTAACTTCATCTACAATGAAACATGGGAATTTTCTATGCAAATGCTGCTTCGAGAAGTGGTAGTGGCTGTAATCACAAATGGTTAATACAGTTCATAGTGGTTTTTCATCAGTTATGTGGGTGTTCTTATGTTAAAACTGAATAGTTTGTTTGTGCCACTATGAGGCCCAAGTTGTATAAGCTTTCCCAATGAGCCTTTTACTACGCTGAAAGATTTGAACACATGGGTCTAATGAATGGAAATTACAAACAGATCTTTATGTAAGCTGCGAAGAAGGAGGAAATTTGTATTATGACACAATACCTTATATCATAAGTAAAAGGTATGAGGAGAAATAGCAAGAGGCCTTCAGTTCAAGTACAATATTTAAATGGCAAGTAAACATTTGCAAAAAGAATGTCTGATGATGAAAGATCAAATCAAACTTGATTTTGAGCAAAGAACAAAGTTTACCAAATAACTGACATCACAGAACTCCCATACAATAATATTTAGCTGAAATGAACAATCATATGTTGTTTTACTTTTATATTTATGTCTATACTCTACTAACCACTGTGAAGTGCATGACAGAGGGTACTTCCCATTGTACCAGTTATTAAAGTTTTTGTCCCGTTCCATTGACACATGGAGCATGGGAAGAATGAATGTTTATCTATATCACAGTGTATGCTGTAATTAATAAGATCTTGTTCTCATGATCCCTATATGAGTGATATGTAAGAGGTTGTAGTATATTCCTAGAATCATCATTTAAAGCCAGTTCCTGAAAATTTGTTAGTTGACTTTCTCAGGGTGGTTTCCACCTACCTTTAAGAGTCTGCCAGTTCAATTCTTTCAACATGTCTATGGCACTACCCCACGAGCCATACACACCTGTGACTATTTGTGCTGTTCTTCTCTGTATACATTCAATATCCCCTGTTAGTCCCATGTGGCATGGGTTCCACACATTTCAGCAAAATTCTAGGATGTGTTGCACGAGTGATTTGTAAGCAATCTCTTTTGTAGGTTGATTGCATTTCCCCATTTTTCTACAAATAAACTAATGTCTACCAGCTGCTTTATCCATGACTGTATTTATATGATCATTCCACTTCATATCACTATGAAGAGTTACACCCAGATATTTGTATTAGTTGGCCAAAGCCAACTGTGACTCATTGATATTACATTAACAGGATACAATTTTGTGTGTGTGTGTGTGTGTGTGTGTGTGTGTGTGTGTGTGTGTGTGAAGTGCACAGTTCTACATTTCTGAACATTTAAAGCAAGTTGCCAATCTTTGCACCACTTTGAAATCTTATCAAAGTTTGACTGAATATTTGTGCACCTTCATTCAGATTGTACTTTGTTGTAGATAACTGTATCATCTGCAAAATGTCTGAGGTCACTATCAATTTTAATTAACATTAATTAATATTAATATCCAATTACATTATATTAATATTGTCCACAAGGCTTGCTCAATACAAACAGTAAAGGACACAACACACTTTCCTGGGATGAACCCTAAGTTACTTCAACATCTGTCAATGACTTTTCATCCAAGATAACATGCTGTATCCTCCCTACCAAGAAATCCTCAATCCAGTCATAAATTCTGCCTGATACCTGATACAATCATAGTTTTGGTAAGAAGTGTAGATGTGGTATTGAGGCATATGTTTTTTATAAATTAAGAAATACTACATTTACCTGACTGCTTTGAGCCATGGCTTTCAGGATGTCATGTAATAAAAGTGCCAGTTGGTTTTCAAACGATGTTTTTGAAATCCATGCTCATTGGCAAAGGATGTTGGACAGCAGTTTTATGGGCCTCTTCTGCTACCCTTCTTGTAGTTCTTTATTCCAACTACTGGGTATGGATTTTTGCTTGAGGGATCTATGACAGATTATAGTGAATAGAGGGGCTAACTCAGCCACAAATTGGGTATAGAATCTGATAGGGATTCCACTGGGCCCTAGGGCTTTGTCCAGTTTAACTGATTTCAGCTGTTTCTCAACATCACTGATACCAATTCCCATTTCACTCACATTTTCAATGGTACAAAGATTAAATTGGGGCAATACTCCTGGGTTTTCCTTTGTACAGGAACATTTGGAAACAGAGTTAAGCATTTCTGCTTTTGCTCTGCCACTCTCAATTTCAGTTCTTGTCTTGTCCATGAGTCACTGGAGACTAGGTTTGGTGCTACTAACAACATGTGACCAGAACTTCTTTGGGTTTTGTGAAAGATTTTCTGACAGTATTTTGCTGCGGTCACTGAAGGCTTCAGCATTGCTCTCTTCACTGCCAAATGTGTTTCATTCTTCAGCATCTCTCTATCTATATCCTTACGCTTTGTTGTACACCTATTATGCAGTGGTCTCTGTTTCTATAGATGTTTCTTTACAGCAATTGCATGCCATGGAGGATCTTTCCCATCATGAACTATTCTACTGGGTACATATATATCCAGTGCATGGTCAACTACTCTTTTAAACTTGAGCCATCATTCTTTTACATGTTCCCAACTCAGCTAAACATTTCAAAAAGTTCCTCATTGAGCTATGACACTACTGGTTATTTCACTAGTTTGCTGAACATATAAATCTTTCTACTTGTGTTAGTTGCCCTTTGTACATTTGTATTCATTGTTGTTATAACTAACTGATGGTCACTGATACCAGTTTAGATGTGAACATCCCCAAAGAGGTCAGGTTTGTCTGTTACCATTAGATTTAACATATTTCTGAACTACCTGTTCTAGGTAGTATTAAGAGAAGGCATTTTGTAATGTTTCACAGGATGTCTTGTCACACCCACCACTTACAAAACTGCAATTATCCAACTTTGTGGTTATATGGTTAATGTTTTTAAAGTTAATCTAATGATCACATTACAATTAGGGAACATAGATACAAGAAAACTGAGGTTTTCTCTAAAGATTTTGGTTACATCAGGAAGTGAGCCTGGTGGCCGACAGCAGGATTCTATTATAATTTTATGCCCACACTTGATACTGAGTCTTGTTCAAACAATCTCACAAGCAGCTTTAGTTACTGTCCCAGTGGATTTGAGTTTCTGTTCACTGCAACAAACACACCACTTCCATTTTCCTATCCTTTTGGTATGCACTTAAATTTTCCCCCAAAAATCTCACTACTGTGAACTTCAGGTTTTAACTAGCATTCTGTGTCTAGTATTATGTGGGTTTCAGTGCTTTTTAGGAGACCTTATAGCTGTGACACTTTCTTGTGAATGCTTTGGCAGTTAACCACTATGATTTTAATTTTTTCACCTGTGCAAGGGGGGGGGGGGGGGGGGGGGGGCATTTTTATGGGTCTTACCCCGATACTTACGGATTTCCTACAGCTATCATTAACTGGACTGGATTGAAAGTCACCCCACACACAGTCAACTACCTAGATGTTGCCTCTGATGTGTCGCGCACACCTGACCCACTAAGAGAAACCCTACAATTCTCAGCTTAAAGTTAACAGACTCCTATTTCCTGTTTGTTAACACATTTACATATTTTTTCAATGTAGTAACTAATAGTTTTTCTTTATATTAGGTAAACTGAAATTTTACTTACTGTGGCCACCCTTCACCCGTTTGCACAGCAAACAATGTTAACATTGCAACCATTACGTTGTCATAATGAAAGGCCTGAGTTTTCCATTCCCTATTTCTTGGTTCAGGTACATTATCACCATTAAAAATAAAAAATTGGCCCCTGAAAATTAAGAAATAAATTATTTTTGTTCAAATGTGATTAAAAGTAATTTGTTACTTAACTTATGAAAAACACAGTATATTTAAGGGCAGCCACAAAGTATGATTTAATGAGCAATAATTAACATGAAGATGAAGTGTTTTGGCTTTTTCACTGTGTACACCGACAAGAATTTAGTGTTGAAGAAGGCACATATGCCTCTTGCGATATGCATAAGCACAGCTACTACTGTATGGCAGATAATAAGGAATTTCGGATGTGGTTGCGTCAAATAGTTATTTTGACAGACACAACAAAATGACTATCATACACATCTAGCCTAGACAACACACACAGACACACACACACACACACACACACACACACACACATACATCACCAATGTCTTATGTTACTGAGGCCAGGCTGTGAGCAACACCAATGTATTTGTGTGTGAGGTGTGAGTTGTGCTTGCATGAATGCATGTGTGTTGATTACTTTAGAAAAAGGCCTTTTGGCCAGAAGCTCAACATATATCACAGCCTTTTTGTTGTGTCTGTCTATAATTCAACATCTCCTCTACATGAGGAGCTGTCAAATTCACCATCAAACAACTTTTTTTTTCAGTAGATGTTTTACAACTAGAGTAAAGGCTGCAGTACGCAGCCATTAAAACCTTAGAGCCAACATAGTGCTCTGAAAGGTAAGACAGGCAATAAAAAATTATTAAAAACTAAATATGGGCATAAGAGACAAAGCAATTAACAAAACTACTTTCAGTACTTCTGCTGCTACTAGCACCAATGAAGACAAAAAATAATGCTATACGGCAAAACACATATAGATAAGCCAAAACATTATGACCACTGTCAACCACAACACTGGATACCACCTGGTGGCATTGCAAGGAGATGACAAGGTAACAAAAGTATGTAAGCAGAGCAGACACAGACAGGGGATTACCTTAGCGAAGATATTTGCTGCTAATGGGGAAATCCATAGAGATAAGCGACTTTGAGAAAAGGTGGATTATTATTATGCAGAGCCTGTCAATGAGCATCTGGAAAATAGCACAGCTGCTTAAATGTTCATGTGCTACAGTCGTGAGCATCTATCGAAAGAGATATAAGGACAGCAAAACTACCACTAGGTGCTAAATGGTTGGATGGTCATGACTCTTCACAGAACGCGGGGTTCAGAGGCTTATCTGCTCTGTAAAGTAGGATATATGGTGATCTGTGACTTCTCTGTCAAAAGAGCAAAATGCTGGTGCATGCTCAAGTATTTCGGAGCACACTGTTCATTGTACATTGTTGAACACGGAGCTTCACAGCAGACCACTCCTAAGTGTTCACATGTTGACCCAACAACATCGTCAATTACAATTGCAGTGGGTGTGGGACCATTGGAATTTGAGCATTGATGAATGGACATGTGTCAGCTCTTCAGGTGAAGCACATTTTGGCTACACTAGTTCAATGAACATCTCCACAAATGCTGCCATTGAGATGAACAGCAGCTGCAAACATGTAGCGTGCAATAGACGTAGGCTGGTGGGAGCAGTATTATGCTATGGGACACATTCTCCTGCACTTGCATGGGACCTTTGGTAGTAATTGAAGACACGCTGACAGCTGTGAACCACCTGCAGCCCTTCATGCTTGATGTCTTCCCCAAAGCCAATGTCATCTTTCAATACAATAACTGTCCATGTATCAGAGCCCGAACCACGCTACAGTGGTTTGAGGACATTACAGTGAACTCACATAGATGACTCACTGACCAAATTCGTCTGACGTAAATCCTATGAAACCTACATGGGTCGCTGTTGGGTGCCATCACCATGTATGGAAATCAGCAACCCATTACTTACACTAATTACATGACCTATGCATAAACATCTAATGGCAGATACCTCCACAAACCTACCAACAAACTCTCAGATCCCTGATATGCAGAATCAGTGATGTATTTCATTCCAAATATGGACAAACAAGCTATTAAGCAGGTGGTTGTAATGTTTTGGCTCATCAGTGTAAAATGTTACATGGGAGCCACTACCTGGAAGAAAGAGGAGCTATGCCTTACAGAACTTAACATGTTGACTGTGAATTACTGCAGTGAGTGTAGCATCACCATGTGTCATTGCCATGCACACAAATTCAGTTGTTTTTCAAATTCACTTCTTTGAAGCCAATATTAACTGAGAGTAGAAGTTGACTATATGGTATTTTTCATGAATATTAAGTCTAACAGATACAGACTGGGACAGGAAGATGTTTAGGACGGGTGGTAGGGACAGAGCATCGAGTGACATTATACTGAGTGCACTATCCGAAAATTACCTCGAGAAATCAAACAGAGAACCGACTCATGGAGATAACATCGTGGACCTACTGATAACAAACAGACCTGAACTTTTCGACTCTGTATGTGAAGAAAAGGGAATCAGTGGTCGTAAGGCCTTTGCAGCATCCCTGAATATGGAAGTAAATAGGAATATAAAAGAAGGGAGGAAGGTTTATCTGTTTAGCAAGAGTAATAGGAGGCAGATTTCAGACTACTTAACAGATCAAAACGAAAATTTCTGTTCCAACACTGACGATGTTGAGTGTTTATGGAAAAAGTTCAAGGCAATCGTAAAATGCATTTTAGACAGGTACGTGCCGAGTAAAACTGTGAGGGATGGGGAAAACCCACCGTGGTTCGAAAACAAAGTTAGCAAACTACTGCGAAAGCAAAGAGAGCTTCATTGCAAATTTAAACACAGCCAAAACCACTCAGACAAACAGAAGCTAAACGATATCAAATTTAGTGTAAGGAGGGCTATGCGTGAAGCATTCAGTGAATTCGAAAGTAAAATTCTATGTACCGACTTGACAGAAAATCCTAGGAAATTCTGGTCTTATGTTAAATCAGTAAGTGGATCAAAACAGCATATCCAGACACTCTGGAGTGATAATGGCATTGAAACAGAGGATGACACACGTAAAGCTGAAAAACTAAACACCTTTTTCCAAAGCTGTTTCACAGAGGAAGACCACACTGCAGTTCCTTCTCTAAGTCACTGCATGAACGAAAATATGGCTGACATCGAAATAAGTGTCCAAGGAATAGAAAAGCAACTGAAATCACTCAACAGAGGAAAGTCCACTGGACCTGAAGGGATACCAATTCGATTCTACACAGAGTACATGAAAGAACTTGCCGCCCTTCTAACAGCCATGTACCGCAAGTCTCTAGAGGAATGGAAGGTTCTAAATGATTGGAAAAGAGCACAGGTATTTCCAGTTTTCAATTAGGGTCATCGAGCAGATGTGCAAAACTATAGGCCTGTATCTCTGACAGCGATCTGTTGTAGAATTTTAGAACATGTTTTTTGCTCGCGTATCATGTCATTTCTGGAAACCCAGAATCTACTCTGGAGGAATCAACATGGATTCCGGAAACAGCGATCATGTGAGACCCAACTCGCTTTATTTGTTCATGAGATCCAGAAAATATTAGATACAGGCTCCCGGGTAGATGCCATTTTCCTTGACTTCCGGAGGGCGTTCGATGCGGTTCCACACTTTCGCCTGATAAACAAAGTAAGAGCCTACAGAATATC
Organism: Schistocerca serialis cubense; assembly: GCF_023864345.2. NCBI lineage: Eukaryota > Metazoa > Arthropoda > Insecta > Orthoptera > Acrididae > Schistocerca > Schistocerca serialis. Next base: position 611,657,122 of record NC_064640.1, on the reverse strand, counting down.
AGACCAGCTGTGTGGCTGGATTGAAGAGTTTTTAGCAAACAGAACACAGCATGTTGTTCTCAATGGAGAGACGTCTACAGATGTTAAAGTAACCTCCGGCGTGCCACAGGGGAGTGTTATGGAACCACTGCTTTTCACAATATATATAAATGACCTAGTAGATAGTGTCGGAACTTCCATGCAGCGTTTCGTGGATGATGCTGTAGTATACAGAGAAGTTGCAGCATTAGAAAATTGCAGCAAATGCAGGAAGATCTGCAGCAGATAGGCACTTGATGCACTGAGTGGCAACTGACCCTTAACATAAACAAATATAATATATTACGAATACATAGAAAGAAGGATCCTTTATTGTATGATTATATGATAGTTCCATGCAGCGTTTCATGGATGATGCTGTAGTATACATAGAAGCTGCAGCACTAGAATATTGCAGCAAAATGCAGGAAGATCTGCAGCAGATAGGCACTTGGTGCACTTAGTGGCAACTGACCCTTAACATAGACAAATATAATATATTATGAATACATAGAAAGAAGGATCCTTTATTGTATGATTATATGATAGGGGAACAAATAACTGGTAGCAGTTACTTCTGTAAAATATCTGGGAGTATGCGTACGGAACGATTTGAAGTGGAATGATCATATAAAATTAATTGTTGGTAAGGCAGGTGCCAGGTTGAGATTCATTGGGAGATTCCTTAGAAAATGTAGTCCATCAACAAAGGAGGTGGCTTACAAAACACTCATTCGATCTATACTAGAGTATTGCTCATCAGTGTGGGATCCGTACCAGGTCGGGTTGACAGAGGAGATACAGAAGATCCAAAGGAGAGTGGCGCACTTCGTCACAGGGTTATTTGGTAAGCATGATAGTGTTACAGGAGATGTTTAGCAAACTCAAGTGGCAGACTCTGCAAGAGAGGCACTCCACATTGTGCTGTAGCTTGCTGTCCAGGTTTCGAGGGGTGTTTTTCTGGATGAGGTATCAAATATATGGCTTCCCCCTACTTATACCTCCCGAGGAGATCACAAATGTAAAATTATAGAGATTCGAGCGTGCATGGAGGCTTTCCAGCAGTCGTTCTTCCCGCAAACGATACTGACTGGAACAGGAAAGGGAGGTAATGACAGTGGCATGTAAAGTGCTCTCCACCACACACCGTTGGGTGGCTTGCGGAGTATAAATGTAGGTGTAGGTGTTATATGGCAAGACACATTTTAGGAAACAGTAACCTAATACTAAAACAAATACTCTGTTTTCCCAACTTTGAAGATTATTGTTCATTTTCAAGATCAGACTAGGAAGAAGGCACTGTGGAGAGTATCAAGGAGGTGTAGTATTCTCAAACAGACTTCAACAACATTTGCATTTCAATCATAGATGGTTGGGTAACACATGTACAATGAAACAGTTTACTTTAAACAAATTGGCTGCAGCTGGTAGTGTTCCAAGAGAGGGAAAAATCATTAGACTTTCTTCAATGAAAGTAGTTGATGATTTTCTTTGTGTTGAGCAAATGAGTGGGGCATTTTCTTCATCCACAAATGTCTGACAGGTTACATTTTATGAAAGGGAAATAACAAATTACTACAGAACCCTTCCTTTGACATAAATAAATTTAAGAAGTTTATATGTAGACAGGTTTCCAATTATTTTGATATTTTCTATGTTTACCACTGAAAACAGAAAACCTAACAATAACACAGCAAAAATTAGGTCTATAGTTAACTAAAACTTCCGAATAGCAAAGATCTAATATCCAGGTTGAAAACTGCTATCAGACAAGGTAGTGATGGCTTGGTATGGATGTCAGCAGTTCAAGCAGTACATCAAAAATGAATATTGTGAATGTGGAACATAGTTGTACATGCTCACTTAATCTGAGGGTTTCACACTCAAATCTAAGTTGTATGAAGTTGTAAGAAGTGGAATTAGCAGAATTAAGCACACTACACAGGATTTCAGTATTTAACAGAGGAAACACTTAATGCTGATTTCTGCTGCTTACCTCAATAATTACTATGACAATCTGGAGTTAGCTGCTAGGTTACCAAAAAATAAACGTAAAGTACAGAAACTCTGAGAGTAGACAGAAGGCATGCCCCAAAGAAGTAATGAATGCATAGATAAAGCAAACAGAAAATAAATCTATCTTTCATAATGGCACTCATGTGGGAAAATAGGGTAACAAAAGTTATGTTTTGTGTATTGTTACTGAATTTACAAATGTACTTTTACAAATAAAAGGGGGAGTTAAATGGAAAAACATATTAGTATAATGGATTACAACACATTAATGTCTGACATTGATTGTCAATCCCAGATTACAGCTTGCTAAAATTCTACATTTATACAAAAGGTTATTTCTGCATGTATCACAGATGTGTTTCAGTGATGCTTATTTTTTTCTTCTGGAAAGATGCCCTGTGTGATAGGACTCATCCTTGCAACTTCTATCTTACAATAATAAGAAACATGTTAGCCACACATGACATATCTGCCCGCTGTGCTAGTTGCACTGTTCCTCACCACTAGAATGTGAGTGAATAAAAATGAAAGAATTATAGGATGGTACAAGCACCAGAATAAAGGAAAGACAGCAACAGCTGGTGAACAACCAAACAAACAAACAATGTGTAAACCCAAAGAATGCCCTAAAGTTGTCTAGTTTGTGTGTGAATGTTTAGATGACTTTCATAAAAGCTTTCAGTAGTTGAATAATGTATATTGGTTGAGAAAAAGTAAATTTTATTTAAGTATTACATTCCATTTGGCATACACTGGACCCTGAAGTTCTTAACTCTGGCACACTTACTCTCATCCCAACATGCTCTCATCCTGACACTGCGGATGTTTTCCATTCCTGAGCCCAGTACATTCCATTTTCCAGACACAGTTTCATTGGTGTTAGTGACTGGGGAGAATCTCTGATACGAAATCTGTATTGATCTCTGTCACAAATGTCATTATGGTTAGTTTATAGTTGCAAAAGAGCTATCCTAACTACTCTTGTTCACTTTCCCTCCAGAGACAAAGAGCCTTGATTTGAGTCTCCAGTTCATATCTTATACACCATCTAAGGTGGACCTTCAATGGTTAGAACATGTCCAGCTAACATTAACAGATGTGCTACTGTCCTTTTTATTGTCTACTGCAGTTTTCACAATGTAACAATCATCTGTGAGTGCTATGTCTATGAACATGGCCATATGCACAAAGTGCTTCTTGTTTTTGAATTTTGTTTTTTAATTTTATCTACAAGGCAACTTGGCATGAGGTCCAACTCAAATGAACACATTTTATTACATAAATTTTTGAAGACATGAAGATGACAGCAAAGGCTGTTGAACCAGTTGGTTCTAAATAAAGAAATATTTATGCAAATCTGGTTTTAGAAAGCTTTTACCAAGTAAAACAGATCACCCCTTCTAATTTCTGAGCATTAGAAAATTCCATCCTGACTACATGACTGTATCCTCTTTCTCATTACTCTAGATATAGGAAGAGTTCCTTGTTGTGTCTGATTCTGTATACATCATTTTCCATTATGGAGTTCATGATATCTTCAGAATCTCTCTATGCTTTAGTTGAAGTTTCCTGATGTGTTCTATTCTGATTATATTCAGATATCTGAAGCACACAGTACTTAAGGTCTCATTATGGTGTTGTAGTGTCGGAGTTCAAGGTATCTGAAAAGCAATTTAGATTCATAAATGTTGTTACAAAGATAGTAAACTCTATGCAGTTTAGCACACCTATTATTCACTGATTTTGAGGGTTGTCCATTTTCTAAGGTATTTGCAAGAATCAGTCTCCTATACAGTAACATGCTGGGTGCATCTCTGATGTTTTTAACAAAATCTGCCTCATTGATAGTGCTCTCCAATCCTAACTTAGTTACTATGTGACTGAGAAAGGAGAGCTTCTTTTACAGTGTGTGCTTAACATGTGAGGTTATTTGTAAAGTCTTTGCAATTGAGCACTAATTAAATGAGAGAGAGAGAGACAGAGAGAGAGAGAGAGAGAGAGAGAGAGAGAGGGGTGGGGGGTGGGGGGGGAGGGGGGGGAGGTGAAAGAGGAATTCGAACTAGAAAAAGTGGTAGTTCAAAAATTAGTAAAGTCTCTGTATTAAACATGTTTCTATGCACCATCAACTAGTCAGCTTCAGTGTGTGCGGATGGTTCTCTTCATTTTTCTTTAGTACTTCTATCTCAAAAGTTCTGTAATTGGAAAATAATTTCCGTTGCCCATGGATGGACCCTCTGTAGATGAGTCAGTCTGTCAAGAGCATGTCCAAACAATCATCGAAAAGTGCAGACTAATTGAAAATAGGTATCCAGGATGAAAAAGAAGTGTTAAATATGTTCAGAAAATCTAAAAATATTTGTCAATTGTTGACACAATTTTACAGTTTTTCTAGGTTCTTTTTTCGTGTTTAGATGAAAAATAAATTAATAATGAAAGATCAGTATCTTATGCAATTATCTTAATTTTGAGGACAATCACATTATATTCATTTCTTTTCCAAAACCTCAATATTTATTTATGCTTGTTCATTGGGACTGTTTCAGTGTGCCAATTTTTACATTAATGTAAACATTTTTTCCTCCTTTCTGCATTGGGACTGTCTAAGGGATTTCTGATTTCAGTTCTTCATCTTTCATTCATTCCCTATTTAATACAGTATTCTTGCATTGTTTCACAATGTTTCTTTTTTCCTTTTGTCAGACCACTTTGTGCCTATTGTCTTTTCCTCCTTCCCCTGGAAACCTTCTAATTTTATAACTTTCCTTCTGAACGTTTCTCTTTCCCTTACTTCTTCTTATATTTTTCCTTCCCAAGTCTTCTTGAGTTCTTGAATCTATATGCATATTGATTTTTTTTTCACAAAGCTAATGGAAGATCCTTTTGGTTATTCTATTGTCAGCCATTACTCAAAGCACTCTTCTCTTCTTTGTTGTTTAAGATAGTGTTCTATGTTATATTTCACCGCTGCTTCTTAGTTACCAAAATTCTGAAGTTTTTAAAGGACCTAATGCTTTTCTTTTAATTCTTCCATCTAATACTTAAACTTTTTCTGCCTTATAATTGAGTGTTAAGCACTTACTGGAATATAGGCATGGTGGTTTCACAACTGTGTAGTAGAGCTTTATTTTACGGATTTTAGATAAAGATTTTCTGTTGCGGTATTCTAAGTGATACTGTAAGTTGTTTCCATCTTGTGTAACCTTTCCTCTACAACTAAACTGTTTTCTTGGACTGTTGTGTCATAGATTTATGAGGTCCAGTGATAGATTTGGTTGTTTATCTCACTTTACACCATTTCTTGCTATCTTGCTATCTTTACAAAAGAGATCTCTGCTGAAGATATCTCTGAGGTCAACAGTGGCAGAAAACCAGGATGAGTGTGATAAAGAGATAATATTCTGTGAAAACCATGTACTGGCAAAACAGCCATTTACATTGGGGAGGAAGATTAGAGAGGTGATAGAAATAGCCAAGTGAGCTGCCAACATGAACAGGGAGAACAGGTATAGGCTTCAGGCATCTTGGCTCCCAGCAGTGGCAACACTACTGAAGGACAGTGTTTACAAAGCCATTCAAACAGGCACATGGGAGACAGAGGTGTTCATATGTACACAGAGCACAGGTACGCCACAGCCCACACCTGGCAGCAAGTAACCAGTGCTATGTCACAGCTACCACCCATTTCTAATTCGCCTATTTGCACCAGTGGCAAGAAATAGTGTAAAGATCAATGAAGCATGTCTTTACCCACCAATACAAAGACCATAAAGAACACCAAACACCCCTCCTCCTATTCTCAAGCACCCTATCAAATTATGTAAACAGCTTCAACCGCTACTACATAAGATCTGAAGTTTCTCTCACTCAGCAGTCAGCCCAGCACAAAGCTGTGAGGAAGGCCAGTTGCAATAGTAACTGAAATGTCAGACAATTTTATACACTGACAATGTGATCAACAGCCCAGAAGAACACTCAATAAACTATTTTAATTTTTTTATTAAAAGTTTTTTACATTGTTTGCTAAATGTGTTAAGAATAAACATCAGAAACAAGAAATGTATGGGTATCACATATCAGTGATAATCAATGGTGTAGACCAAAATTTTTTAAATATAAGTAGTTGTTTCACTTGCACATACATTGTGCTATAATAAATAGAAGGACAAGCAGAAAGAGGAGAAAACAGGAAATTTTACAAATTCCAAATCATTCTGCTTGCTTTTAACTAAAAGAACATTGCAGATATGCAGCATACTGATAGAACCAATTAAATTTAACTTTTTACAACAAAAAATGTTATTCAAACTGTAGCAATCAGTTCAAAAATGTTGCAGACAGGCACTAATAAGAGATGACATGTATCAAGCACTACTATGAATGATAATTAGCTGAAACAGTAATAAAAAACTTACAATAATGCTGCATGCTGTAAATAACTGCAAACCAACTCATTTGTTATGTTATCTAATTTGTTTCATTAATGGAAGGAATACACAGTCACCCAGTATATGGTATTTATTGACAGTGTTATGTCAGTTTGAAGAATGACACCTGCAGCTGTTTAATATGATGATCTAAAACATAATCTGCATGTTTCTGCATATTCACAGTCCAATGCAGAAGCACATAGAACTCAAAATGTGCTTACCAAATCAAGTGCATCTGCTCTTCCATCTTAGAAACTTCCAGCAGTACTGCATGTATGACATGATGTCCCTTGCTCTCTTAATATCAGTACATACACTCACTGTCTATAGAAAACCATAACTAATGTATAGATAAAACTAACTGCAGTTTCTCAAAGATTCAATTGGCTTGTGTTCAAGTGCACCAAGTTAGTTATGCCTCTAACTTATCAATCATTTTTGCCACACAGGTCACTTGAAAGCATCAGGACATTGTACTTACAAATACATGATAGTCAATGAAATCCTAAAAGAGTACACATTCAGATTAGAATTTCAGAACTTTTTTGTTTTGACTCTTACTAGAATTTAATGATCAGCAAAGACCAATAACATGTGAACATTATTTTCAGTCTTCACTTGAACTTCAATTGGAGCCTGCTGACCACTGAAGAATGAACATCAAGCCACACTGGAATGTATGTACTACACAGTTTGCAAGCTTCTAACACTGGCTACAGCAATTCAGTGGGCAAATGTTGCCTTCACTTCACTTACAAAATGCTGCCTTTTTATGGCCTATTCATAGGTATGCACACAATAAAACTGTAATTAGTCTATGTAATCACTTTTTAACAGAACACATTAACTTCAGTCTTAAGTTGACTGATCATGTAAATATAATTTGATTTATTCTACTTTGATGATTAATGTGTAATTTAACTTTGGGAGATAAGTGTCTCTTCTTCAGTCTACAATTTTAGTGTAACACTTTTGTTTCTTTAAAGGTTCCACAGCTGGAAGCAAATAATACGCAACTGAATAGTTGGGAAAAAGATAGCAACAGGTGCAGAGGAGTAAGTCAGACATTATGCTTATGAAAAAGGACTTCCTCCTTTTCATATAGTGTTCTTAAGTCCTCATTTCTCAATTTCATGAACAGCATTTCATCAATTACATAAGACACTTTAAAATAAGTCAACTAAATGTACATCATGAGAGCCACACACCACTATGTGTTCTAGCAGTCATCAGTCAATACAAGTCAATAGTGATTATGATTTTGAGGACTCCAATCTGGATTTGGATCTTTATGAGTAAGGCTTGTACATGTGGTAGAATGAGTCAATGAGAAAGAATGCCTACAAAAGAATATAATGAAATGAAGAGATGGACTCAGTGGACACATATCTGGATATATGTCATCACTCAAAACAGTAGCTCAAGGGATGGTAGAGGGAAAAAATCACAGGGACAGGCTTATATTTATGAGCACAAAATATTTATTGTTGATGTTATGAGTTATGACAGTTGTGCAGAAAGAAAGAGGATAGCTGACAAGCAACAGGTATGGAGAAATGGGACAAACTAACTTCAGGCTGGACAACCAAACCAACAACTCTAAAACTATGTGAAAATGGTACTCAAACTGAAGACAGGTGTGCATGCCACCAAATACACATGATGCTTAAGATTCTAATGATATCCTGTTGTCAGAAATAAGTCTAACTAACTGTTAGGCTCTATTTATCTGTGAAACTGCTTCCATAAACTGGTCCTAAGCACTGCACAACGTAAAGTGAAATACTGAAATCTTGCTTTGGACACGACCATAGTAAAAGTGGTTTAGTATTGATCTCCTTTGGCCAATAAATGTCAGGACCAGAGTGGAGAAAGGATTCTTGAATGTGTAGCACAAGTGGTGTTTCTGTGCTATATAAGGCCTTTCACTTGTCAAACACCAAGTCACTCCCAGCTGATGTATCTTTCCACAAATTGAAATTTGATTCCGTAGAATTATTTACATGACGTTGGATTTCAAGGAAGACTTTTGAGTCTATAGTAGACAAATGTTAAGGTATGATAGACAGTGTAATTCTTCATGTATTTGACACCTGTTTCCAGGGACATATGGAAAGTAAGATACTGTAATGCATTTGTGATGAAAGAGAGTTCCTAGAAAACAAAGAATGTTTATTGATCACACAGGTCAGGAAGTCTGTAAGTGATGTCTAAAAACCATTCACAAAGTCTGCATTATTCACATCTTCATCAGTCTTAAGAGGCAAAATTGTTAAAAAGTTGCATGTTTTGATCAGTCTGATGATGATTCTCAAAAACACAAAATATTCTCTGAGCCTGGTCTCTGACATTTGTGTAAAACTTTCCAAAATAAATTATAAATCATCTCCCAATCACACAACTGTACTACTAATGCCCAGTAATTCTCTGTACTTTTCAAATATGCTTTGTAATTTTAAAATATAAGTTAGAAAATTATTTTATGAACATATAAATATTAAGAAGAGGCAGAAGTATGACACCTGAGAACCTCTATCTTTGACTTTTGTTATTGCCAAGCATTTGTCTACAAAAGCCAAACACTATTTTAAAAATTTAATATATGTTACATATTTATAGCAACATAGGTACTCACTGGCATTCATCTTTGGTGAATTTGCTTTCATCATTACAAAAGAAGAATTTTCCATTAAACAACTGCACTGCAATGACAGCAAATATGAATTGAAATAATATGTACACGATGAGAATGTTGATGACATTCTTGAGAGAGTTTACAACACAGTCAAACACAGCCTTAAGTTTGGGAACACGCTTAATGGTTTTTAGAGGACGCAGGACTCTCAGCACACGAAGAGATTTAATAGTAGATAAATTTTGACCCGCTTTGCTTCCACTGAAACACAAAAAGAAACCTGTTGTTACAAAACTTGACAATATCCTCACAAAACTGCATTTCTAATATTTTCCAGATAACACAATGCACACAACATTTAAAACAAATAAGTGTCTTTTGTGCTCATAGAACAATGAACACGAAAAGTGATACAACCTATCTAGCTTTTGGGTATAATAATGTTTCACAACGTACAGTGAAAAAGAAAAGGATGCCAAATTTTTTGTCAGTATTCATTAGTCTTGTTTAAAGTGATGATTCCACAAAGTAGACCATTGAAAGTTTGTAGAAGAGTTGGTTCTTTTTCAGTTTCATTGTATTTTACCGTGTGACAGAGAATTATACTCCAAAAAGATAAACCAAGCTGTCACCTACTGCAGAAGTCTATGTTTGTATGTTACTGCTCATTTTCTTCTTCTTCTGTATGCTTCAAACATTAAACATAAACAATATTATGAAAAGGATAGACTGCTACTTACCATATAATGGATATGCTGAGTTGCAGACAGGCACAACAGAAAGATGGCTAAACAAGTAAGCTTTTGGCCAAAAGGTCTTTGTCTGAATTAGACAAAACACACACACACACACACAAGACCACCATATCTGACAGCTGCACATACATGTGTGTGTCATCTAATTCAAATGAAAGCTTTTTGGCTGAGAGCTTACTTGTTTATCATTCTTTTTGTTTTGCTTGTCTGCAGCTCAGCATCTCATTATGTGATGAGTAGCACTATATCCTTTCCATAATATTATCATTATATCATCCTGGATTTTCCATTAAACATAAAGAGCTTTACATGAAATACTACTTACTTGCTGCATTCTTGCAGATGGTTGTATCATCAGCAAATGCAACCATTTTAACTAGGTCATTATGCATTCTTAACAATATCTACACAGATCAAAACTAGCAATGATTCTGTTTCGGAGTTCTTGTTAGTTAGTCAAATTATTATTTGAGAAATGTCTCTATAATTAATGGAATACATCCTGCAGTAATATTGATAATAATAATAATAATAATAATAATAATGACATGTGGCACATTGACATGGTACAGATCTTTCAATTGGACACCACTTCAGCAACTTGCATGTCCATCAACCAACAGCACTCAGTTTCCATCCATGGTCACTCATCTCAGAACTAACTGAGTCTAACGTTGTTTAACTTCACTGGCTGGCTGGAAATTGGTGTTACCAACATGGCAAGGCTGTTGGCCACACTGCAGTGAACAGTTGTAGCAGGATCTAACTGCATGCTGCACTTGCTCAACCAGAGATGAGTCCATCACATGGTCTTAACTTCTCTCAAATGTTGTTCAAGTGATCCTTTTTCCATTGAACATAATTATGATAAACACAATGTTACGGAATAAGCAATTTCTACAGTAGTTATTTCTGTTTAGTCAAAATCTACTTTTAGACCATTTACAGACATGAACTTTGAATACTTATTTCCCTTCAGGAATCTGTATGAGTCATGAAAGGATTTGTTAAAAATAAACTACTTTAATCTACTTTTATATATATTGGTACTTCCTTCTGAATCAAAGTTAGGTTCAGTAGAGAATACTGAATGCCACTTCTATATCCATGAGCATCATTGTTATTTCCAAACAGGTATGGATTGTTAGTTTAAATAATCCATAAAAAAATGAACTGCAAGTATTTTATTAACAGTTTGTAATATTTCCATTATTTAAAGTGGAGTGGTGTTTCATCCTAATTATTTTCTTGTGATCAGTGAATAATTTCTTCTACCTACAGTAACCGACAAAATATTATATGAAACAAAATCAACGAAAGACAAACTGCAAAATATTTTAGTTTTTTATAATTATTTTTATAGAAGTATTGGCCCACACAATCTACACAATCAGTTTTAATAGATCACCATTACGAACTTTCCAGCATGTGAGATCATCCATATCTACCCAAAAAATGTGGAGTATTTTACCTTATTTATCAATTTGTGCTGATATTTTTACCCTGATGATTTCACTGTTTTGTTTTGTGAAAACCTGCAAAATTGTAGTTTTCAAAGGTCAGAGTAAGCTCATTTGTGGTAAATTAGCTAATGACCTACAAAAAAAATTTTCTCATTTCAATCACTTCCCCAGCATGAAATTAGACTGATAGCTGTGTATACTTTCTTATAATGTACTATGTCAATGCAAATGAGCTTATCTCAGGATATTCTATGTTTGCACAATCAAATGGTGTAGACATTTCACAAAAAACTTTAACATGAAGAGTTCGATCAATTCACCAAATATTCTTTGATTTGACTAGATACAGATTTTTACATTAAAAATGCTTTATAGTGATAAGATGATTTTTTCAGAATATGGCAAAACATGCTTCCAACTAAACACATTTTGCATTCTACCAAAAATTTCTTTCTCTGTTAATACTCTATGAAAGTCAGTATAAAAATGGTTGATCTTCAGAAATATTTCTGTACAGAATTTTGATCTGCAGTGAATATAAAGATCACTGACTGACTGTAGGAATAAGGAAAAAAATAAAGAACAAACAGAAAACACACACTGAATATGGGTAAGATTTCTGTTTTCTTTAAAACTCCAGCCACTCCAGGTTGTGTATTTGCTGAACACAATCCTTTTCTGCTGTATATTTCAGGGTTCAGACATCAGGTATGAAAATTAATTTCAGTTGTTTTCTGTTTTCATCAAATACACAACCTGACAAAAGAGGTGAAACACCAACAAGGTATGATCAGATGACAATGTAACTTCATACACATACACACTGCAGGCAAATATGTAAATAATTAGAGTTACCATTCTCTGTGACGGGTAGCACAGCCACTGGACTGCATTAGTACTGTTAACGTGTACTGTTGTTACCAGACCTGGTAAGTTATATAATGGGTACAAATGGTGTCACATGTTGAGTGATCACTGTGAAGAACACGGAGCTGGCACATACTTGTGTCACACGGTGTTATCGGCATCTGCCAGAGTATGAAAGGGGCTTCACAGTTCGTCTCCATTTGGCTGGCTGGTCAAATAGAGGAATATCCAGATTTGCGGTGCATTCAGATGTGACAGTCTATCGATGTCAGTTGCATGTGAATATGAGGGCAGGCATACTCATCATCAAGGTTCTGGTCTAACATGTCTGACCACCACAGGGGAGGATTGCCATAGTATTGTAATCTCCTCACATCTGCACCTGCCATTTGAGAACAAGTAATGGACTCCCTGAAACATCCTGTGTAATCCTGCACCACTGGCTGGAGGCTAACAGCAACAGGACTAGGAGACCCCATGTATAGGTTAACATTAAAACTACAACACAAATGGCTGAGTTCACAGTGGTGCCTTGACAGGGAAGCATGGACTGTTGATGAATGACATCACATTGTGTTCAGTCATGAATCACAGTTCTGTACTACCCTGGATGAATATCGTCGGCAAGTATGGAGGCGACCTGAGGAGAGGTGGAAGGGCAAAGCAGTGTTAGTCCTGGCATCATGGTGTGGGAAGCCATCAAGTATGATTGCAGATTATGGCTGGTACTGATTGACTGAACTCTCATGGAACAATGGTATGTCATGGATATCCTGAGACCTCAAATGTTACCTGTAATGCAACAGTATCGAGGTACCATTTCCAAGCAGAATAAAGTTCATAAACACATGGCACATGTCTCTATGAACAGTCTACTTGATGTTGAGGTACACTCATGGCCAATAACATCCCAAGCTCTTTCCACAATAGAACACATGTGAGGCTAGCCGGTACACAAAGTCCATGCCAGTAACAGTATCTGCATTATGGACAGTGTTTATGTCAACTACACATGGCATACTGTCCACTTCTGTGCAGAAGATGCATCATTTCAACACACCGATGTCAGTTGCATGTGAATATGAGGGCAGGCATACTCGTCATCAAGGTTCTGGTCTAACATGTCTGTCCTCCACTGTGAACCCCACTTTTTACAGGGCTCACCATACTCCTGCAAGATAGCGGTATGCCTCATCTCTTCTACTCACTGCATGCAAAGGTATCCATCAATGTGTCTTTTTAAGATGGCAGACAGCAAGCTCCAGTCCCCAGATCTCAGAAGACTCGCAGTAAAAATACAACTACAGGCAATGTACAACATTATTAATATTCAACTATCATACAGAATTATTTTTGAAACATTGTGGAACAGACAACAATTGATACTACAGCTATGTATAATTTTATTGTGCTGTATATAATGTAAATAAATGTATGGATGTTTTAGTCATTTATTAAATGTATGGAGTGTTCCAGGTTTAACCAATCACTTCATACAGGACACAACAGATGTTTTTGGTGACAAGGATGAGATCATAGTGGTTTGGATTCTTGGGATGTGATTCAACATCCTCAACTCCAAATATCATCAAATTAATCAATATTTCTGTTTCAGCAGTGTGGGAAAATAATTGTAAATTTCTTTCTTGTGTCTTAAAGTGTACTTAATTTTTGCTTAAAATGGCAACCACTGGAGAGCCATCACTCACTGCACTTACTCAGTTTCAGAGCCAACAAATACAAATGTTACTTTTAAGCATCACCCAACTGCTGGATGTACAAAATGTACAGTGACAAACTACAGTTGAAGCACATAATTCTGATCACCAGATGCTGCCTCCTCCCTTCTGCTCCTTTGATGTAAAACAAGAGGAGTGGACAGAATAAAAAATTCATCTGGAGCAGCGTATTTCAACCTACAAAATCTCAGGTGACCCATGATGTTCTTTTGTTTTTTCATGGGTAGGAGTAGAAATAGTGCAAATGTGTCAAAAAGTGCTGCCCCCAGTAGAACCCCAAACTCTACGCTTCGAGTGAGTTATTAGGAAAATCAAGGAATTTTTCTAGTCCCCAATCTAAGTAGCTGCTGCTCATTTCAAACAGTTTTGCATGTGTCATAACAGTAATCGATGTTACAAGGAATGGATCACTGAACTCGGGGGAATGACTAGGAACTGTAAATTTAACTGTGCTTTTCAAGACTCATTTCATGACAAAATTCTTCATGATGCAACTATTCAGACCCTCACTGACAATAGAATATGAGATGAGATTTTTATGCATCGCTATCCTAATCCCAATGAAGTGCTCAAAATGATCAAATCTTAGTAATAGCAAAACTTCATTGAACTAGACTTTAACATGCCTGTTGTTGCAAAACTGACCAAAAAAAGTTCTAAGCAGGCTGAACCCTGCATGGCACATGTTTGCAACAGCTACAATCAGTGGCATATGCAGTACACAGTGTGTCCAGCCAGTTTTCCTTCAAGTTTGTGTGCTCAAAATTCTTGTGTTCAGTGTTACATAACACATCGCTGCAAACAATGTTTCTTCTGCCATTTGGAATGCCCGACACAGCCGTAAGTCAGGCCACAAACAGAAAATGCACCTGCGAAAGAATGTAAAAGTAAATTTTCTTCCCTATGAAACTAGATTTGAGAAGATGGTAGTCAATATAATCTCACATTCTGATTTCTCACCCACTCCTCTGGCAATACTCACAGGACCATAGATGCAAGCACTACAATGGCAAAGCTACAAGCACAGTGAAAAACTTTGCTCATTCAATCAGCTCTCCTCAAATAGATGAACAGCAAAACAGCCCGTCACTCATAAATCAGACAAAGACAGTCTTTTGAAAGTCAGAACTAACAACCATATTCAGAGGAATAATCACAAACTGTTCATATCTTTATAAATTTGCAATCAAACTGTACCATCCCAGTTAAGATACTGATGCTTCAGTTACATTAACTAATCAGAATACATATATGCTGTTGGGACACCCCAAGCTCCAGAAATCATGTCTGCATTTCACAGCATACAATGGTGAAAATATTCCAGTCTCAGGACATGCACTTCACAAGCAAAATATAAAAGTATGACTACATTGGTGCCATTCTTGCTAGTTCACTCATACTTTGTCCAAATGTTTTTGGCATGGGTGTTTTTGATTTGTTTGGTATAGATGTCCAAGAAAATATGCATGCAATCTATACTTAAGTTTCCCATACCAGGATTAACAATTGTGTGAAAAGCACAGATATTTGATCAGTGACACACTGAGACATCCAAAGAATTTTCAAGCACACATTATGCTTCAGGACAATGCTCAACAAAAGTCAAACCATGTATGTCAGGTTGGAGGGTTAGATATTCGAAAGGGGCAATAAATTAAAGATTTGCAATTAGTTGAAAACAATGTAAGTGCAACTGAGACAGAATGTAAGCAACTGTGGAGTGAAACGGTTGGAGAAGTAAGCTTTGCCAAAGCAAATACATTAATGACAAAATTAGTGATAGTAGACATATCTAAGATTTTTAAAATAATCAACAAAGTAACCTATGTGAATAAAGTAATTTTCATATAATAAAGTGTTTAACAGAATAGTGTTTGCAATGCGGCGAATGCTATTTTCAAATACCTGTGGTGGGGATGTTCTGTAATTTAAATTGACTTGATAGTAAATGTGGAACTTCACTCAGTTATGTAAAACTAGACTGGGAACCAGGGGTTAAAATATAAATCAGTGCTTAAAAGCCTCCAGAGGGCTTGTATTCTTTGTATGTGTTTTGGCAAACAATGAGCCTCAAGATGGCTGTGGGTTTCCTGCCTTTCCTGAATGACGATCTACTTCTACTAGTATACCTGACTAGTATATTACGAGGAAACAACTCAATTTATGTTATGTTTCAAACTTTATATGCAAACGTAATGAAGTGTTATTCTTGCACATTTCATTTTGTAATAGAGCACATGAATAATATATTGAAATACTGTAAAACTGTATTTAAGAAACTAAGTGTTGGAAGGACATGATTTTAGATATGTTGTCTTGGTAAAAAGTATTGAGAGTGTGTGAAAATATGTTTTGCTGAAGTTGTTTTGACTGTGTCAGGGAGATGAAAAAAGTGTTATGAATTTTGATGTATCATGGCAAGACAATTCTCTACTAAAATGGGAAGTGTTATATGAGAGTTAATAAAGTAGTAGATGGCTCATATCAGGAAATAATGTGATATTTTTCAGTGTCAGGGATTGGTTAGTGACCTTGCCAGTGAATAATCAGAAGGTGTAAGAACATAAATTTATGTAACTGAGAAATTAAAGTAACATAGGAAGATCAACTCAGCAAAAGTACAATATGTAATGATGATCAATGACATGTCTCAAAGGAAAGTGGTAAAAACATGTAAATAATGTAAAAGCTATGAATATACTATCCTCTGTGGCCTTGTGGCAGGCCTCTAGTAATTTGAGAAAAATAAACATATATAAGAAGGAAGTTATAAATATGTCATAAGTGTATTAACAATGCAAATAGCCGTGTGACATAAGAAAGAAAAACTGTAGACAGACTAAAGCAGAAGGACTATGATTAAAATTAGTAACATTTATAAAGACCTGATTTGAAGAAGAATGTGTTTGAGCTCCGTGTAATGTAAAGTTTTCTTTTCAGAATATTTTTTCCTAGTGAATATATTTGATGTGTGCCTCAATTGACATTATTAAGAATAGGCATTGCTTTCAAAATAATGAAATACTATGAACACAGTAACTTTGCAGCTTGAATTGCATTGTATTATACATGTAATTTTGTGATATCTTGGAGTATTTTCCTGGTTGAGCAATTATTTTGAAATTACTTGTAAAGAAAGTGGTGTGACTGAACAAAAATTGACATTGTGACATTGATCCTTTTGGTAACAAGCTGATTACATGAAACAAATGATTACTTGCTTTTTTTATATCAAGTTTAGCTATACAGTTATGACTTCCATTTCATTAGGTTAGATACCTTCTAACATAGTGTCAGACCTCCTTTTGGCTGGTGTAGTGCAGCAAGTCTATTTGACGTGGACTCAACATGTTGGAAGCCCCTCCAGGAATATTGACTCATGTGGCCTCTATAGCCGTCCATAACTGCGGAAGTGTTGCCGGTGCAGGATTTTGTGCATAAACTGACTTCTCAATTATGTTCCATAAATATTCACTGGGTTTCATGGCAGGTGATCTGGGTGGCCAAATCATTTGCTCAAATTCTCCAGAATATTCATAAGCGGACTTCATGAAACGCTATTTACTTGAATATAATGTAATATGAGAAACTATCATACAAAAGGTTATGATTGTCATGACAGTCAAAAATACATATGTACATACTAATGTAAGTTGTATGTTTCCCTTTTATGATATGCAGTAAGAACAATGAATTCCAGTGACATATAACAACTATGGACTCTGGCCATGCCAAGCCAAAACTTGTTGACTGCAGAAGACATGTACAATGTGTGAAAATTAGTGGATATTTACTACTTGTACAATTAGATGACAAAAATCGTGGGATACCTTCTAATATAGTGTCAGACCTCCTTTTGGCTGGTTTAGTGCAGCAAGTCTATTTGGCATGGACTCAACATACATATGTACATACTAATGTAAGTTGTATGTTTCCCTTTCATGATATGCAGTAAGAACAATGAATTCCAGTGACATATAACAACTATGGACTCTGAGTAATAGGAGCCATGCCAGGCCAAAACTTGTTGACTGCAGAAGACATGTACAATGTGTGAAAATTAGTGGATATTTACTATTTGTACAATTAGGTGACAAAAATTGTGGGATACCTTCAAACATAGTGTCAGACCTCCTTTTCGCTGGTGTAGTGCAGCAAGTCTATTTGACATGGACTCAACATGTTGTTGGAAGCCCCTCCAGGAATATTGACTCATGTGGCCTCTACAGCTGTTCATAACTGCGGAAGTGTTGCCGGTGCAGGATTTTGTGCATAAACTGACCTCTCAATTATGTCCCATAAATATTCACTGGGTTTCATGGCAGGTGATCTGGGTGGCCAAATCACTTGCTCAAATTTTCCAGAATATCCATAAGCAATTGCAGCCCATTGACACGGTGCATTATCATCCATAAAAATTCCATTGCTGTTTCGGAACATGAATTCCATGAATGGCTGCAAATGGTCACCAGTCAATGTTGGGTTCATTTGGACCAGAGGACCCAGTCCATTCCTTCCAAACACAGCACCCACCACTATGAAGCCACCAGCAGCAAGTGCAGTGCCTTGTTGACTTGGGTCCTAATCTTTGTGGGGTTGGCAACACACTCAAACCCTGCCATCAGCTCTTACCAATTGAAATTGGGACTTGTTTGACCAGGCCACAATTTTACAGCCATCTAGGATCCAACCTATATGGTCAGGAGCCCAGGATAGGTGCTGCAGGTGATGTAGTGCTGGTAGAAAAGGCACTCACATGAGTTGTCTGCTACCACAGCCCATTAATGCTAAATTTCGCCACACTGTTGCAACAGACACATTTATCTTATGTACCTCATTGATTTCTGTGGTTATTTCACACAATGTTCTTTGTCTGTTAGCACTGACAACTTTTCACAAATTCTGCTGCTGTCAGTCAAGTGATGGCCGTTGGCCACTGCATTATCCTTGGTGAGAGGTAATGCCTGAAATTTGGTGTTCTCACTACATCCTTGACACTGTGGATCTCAGAATATTGGATCTCCCATGATTTCTGAAATGGTATAACATATACATCTAGCTCCAATTAACATTCCACTTTCCAAGTCCGTTGATTCCCGTTATGCAGCCATAATCACATCAGAAACCTTTTCACATGAGTCACTTGAGTACAGCTGACAGCTCCGCCAATGCATTACCCTTTTTCACCATGTGTACATGGTACTACTGCCATCTGTATATGTGCATATTGCTATCCCATGACTTTTGTCATCTCAGCATATATCATGCCTGTTGGGCACTGAAGTTAATTAATTTAACTGTATGTAAGAAGGACATTCCAAAAAGCGAAAGGAAAAACAATTACATTACTAAATGTTTGAAAAATGTAGAAATTTCTTTGCTCAGAAGTAAGAATTAATGTACACTGCTAAGAAGATTGAACCATTTTAATTTCTTTATGTAACTGTATATTCTGGTATTTTGAAAATTTGTATTTCGTGTTGTAGAAAGATGATCAGCTCATTCCATAATTTTTTGTATTAAAATGTGATACATGTAATGACTAGAAGTTGGAAATCTCAATGGATGTATCATTCAGAAGTAATAATTTTGTTTCCACCACGAAAATTTCATGTTCTATAAAAACTACGTGTATAGTAATTTTCAGATGCATTTTATATATAGTGCTTGTGGTTAATGTATTTTATGGCTTTTTTATATTGAATTATCCAGTTACCTACTATGGGGGTGGGTGGAAGGGGGGGGCTAATGAAAGAATGTAGCATGATGGAGGGTGGAGATGGAGAGGACGAAGGGAGGGGCTGGGGTTTGGGGGGGGGGGGGGGGGGTGGACCCACTTGCTACAATGCTGCACCTTAAAAACGTAGTTTCTTTCTTTTCTTCTCGTTATGTAATTGATAAACATTTTATAGTCTAGTAAAATGATGAATCCCCTGTTCCATGACTCATTTATGAAACATTATAGTTCAATGAGTACCTCCATAATATTCAACAGCAGAAATATAGTTACTTTAAGGAAAAACCAAATTATTTGAAGAATTATTACACATATTATATTCCCACAGAACACATAGGACTAAGAATCTCAGTGAGAAAATAGTTGATGGCTTGTCACGTAATGGAAAATAATAAAAAGCCCGCCATAAACTTCCAGAATGAGATTTTTACTCTGTAGTGGAGTGTGCACTGACATGAAACTTCCTGGCAGATTAAAACTGTGTGCCAGACAAAGACTCTCTTTTCAGTAAGCTCTTCAGAGTTTACAAAAACTTACTATTTAAAGAGATATTTGTATTTGTAATTTCTACCTCACAGACAATATTTTTATATTTTGGCATTTAAGAGTGTCTAATTTTGACAAATGGTACAATAATTATGTTGTCCTGAATTTGCTGAACTGAAAAACACTTTTGGTTTACAAAATAAGGCTTAAATTAAGAAATTAACAAAATCGATAAAATTATAACATAAAAATATTGCATAAAAATTAGTAAATCCCAGTGGTGGTGTATAGTGGGTTAACTAAGTAGTCCAGTACACTTCTCAGTTTTTTCAGTAATCCATCGTACAGGTGAGACAATTTATTACTTGTTTCTTTGTAATATCATTGGAGTTATTTCAGACATTATTATTATAAACTAAAATGTAATTAAAGTTTGGTAATTATTCCGATGTATGTTTATAAATAGTTGTGAGTCCATTTGTCAAGTTAGTTGGAGATGAGCTAACACACATTCGACAGAAATCTATGTATAAAAAATCAGCATGTTAATATCAAAGGTTTTTGGGATGTGCAGGAATGCTTCACTTTGTCAGCATTATGTATTGAGTGTCATATATTTGTGCTGACTAAGTCAGACCAGTGCCACTGTCTAAGTTGTTCATAAATCCATGGATGTGCTTACTCCTGATTATTATTCAATATGAGATATTTTAACCAAGCTCATTATTAAGTGAATATACTTACCAATAAATGTTAAGATGTAACTGATGCTGTGATATGTACAATACCTCAACAGTTTATAGAAAATGAGATTACATCCAGCTACAAAGCGATGAGTACTTGAAGATGATCTACCAATGGCTATAAATGAATCACAGGTATGGCACATCAGAAGTCACTGAGTCAAGGGATAAGTGGCTAGAGGGACCTTTGCCAGATGATATACTTGGGTGCTCTTCATTGGGACATCGTAGGTGACACTGGAGTTGGTTGTACGCCGATGCTCTGCCCGACGCTGGTGGTTGGAGACTGATGAGGACTGGGGGCAACCTCTGATGGCTGCTGCAGTGATGTAGGGAATACTCCACCTCCATCAGATCTCCTCCTGGCAAACAGCTCTCGTGGAAGGAGGGTTTCACTGGGTGATCTACATCTACATCTACATCCATACTCCGCAAGCCACCTGACGGTGTGTGGCAGAGGGTACTTTGAGTACCTCTATCGGTTCTTCCTTCTATTCCAGTCTCGTATAGTTCGTGGAAAGAAAGATTGCCAGTATGCCTCTGTGTGGGCTCTAATCTCTCTGATTTTATCCTGATGGTCTCTTCTCGAGATATACATATGAGGGAGCAATATACTGTTTGACTCCTCGTTGAAGGTATGTTCTCGAAACTTCAACAAAAGTCCATATCGAGCTGCTGAGTGTCTCTCCTGCAGAGTCTTCCACTGGAGTTTATCTATCATTTCCATAATGCTTTCGCAATTACTAAATGATCCTGTAACAAAGCACGCTGCTCTCCATTGGATCTTTTCTATCTCTTCTATCACCCCATCTGGTACGGATCCCACACTGGTGAGCAATATTCAAGCAGTGGGCGAACAAGTGTACTGTAACCTACTTCCTCTGTTTTCAGATTGCATTTCCTTAGGATTCTTCCAATGAATCTCAGTCTGGCATCTGCTTTACCAACGATCAACTTTATATGATCACTCCATTTTAAATCACTCCTAATGCCTACTCCCAGATAATTTATGGAATTAACCACATCCAGTTGCTGACCTGCTATATTGTAGCTAATTGACAAAGGATCTTTCTTTCTATGTATTCGCAGCACATTACACTTGTCTACATTGAGATTCAATTGCCATTCCCTCCACCATGCGTCAATTCGTTGCAGATACTCCTGCATTTCAGTACAATTTTCCATTGTTACAACCTCTCGATATACTACAGCAGCATCCACAAAAAGCCTCAGTGAACTTCCGACGTTATCCACAAGGTCATTTATGTATTGTGAATAGCAACGGTCCTACGACACTCCCCTGTGGCACACCTGAAATCACACTTACTTTGGAAGACTTCTCTCTATTGAGAATGACACGCTGTGTTCCATTATCTAGGAACTCTTCAATCCAATCACACAATTGGTCTGATAGTCCATATGCTCTTACTTTGTTCATTAAACAACTGTGGGGAACTGTATCAAATGCCTTGCAGAAGTCAAGAAACATGGCATCTACCTGGTAAATGGTGCAAATTATATAGTGAGAGGCACACAGGCAGTGAGAGCATTGGTGGGTGCTACTCAGTACTTGAAGCAAGGGGTGGTTGACCCACCCACCTGAGAAAATGTCACCTGTATAATTGAGTTGTGGCTTCCATTGCTCAGTATGATTTGGACATAGCAGGTTCCTGTGGCACAGCAGGTATTGTTAAGCCACCTCCACAACATAAAGATGTCTCCCCTTATTTCCCATCATCATGCCTTGCATCCATTGCATCCACCCCAATTTATGCCCAAATATGCCTGCCCAAATGGCAGAACCTTTCTGCCTTGCTGATACCATGGTAAGGTCCTCAGGCCAGGGCCACACAGCACAGGGCACAACAGGTAAAAAGAGACCACAAAGTTGACAGCAGTGCAGTATCTCAGCCAGACTGCAACAGTTGATTGGAGTTGCTTGGTGAAGTGTCAAAATACAGGACAAAGCATAATCTCTAGGACTCGTAGACACTGTTTCCTTCAGTTGTGATATGAATGTCCAGACCAACAGCTCGACCTCTACGTTAGACACTGGACAGAACAGCAAGGTGGTCAGGTGCTGAATATCATATCAGTGGCAGTATGCTTCAAATTTCTCTGACACAAACTGGCAATCATTGCAATCATTGCCTTGAGACAAGGGTTTGTGGTGCACTGTCAATAGTAAAAATGGCAACTAAGGGCTGAATTATAGCCTGCATCATTGTGAAGGACAACTTATCAACATAAGGGTAATTACAAATGGCATCTACCACTATGAGCCACACGGAAGGAAAAATGGTTTAAATGGCTCTGAGCACTATGGGACTTAACATCTGTGGTCATCAGTCCCCTAGAACTTAGAACTACTTAAACCTAACTAACCTAAGGACATCACACACATCCATGCCCAAGGCAGGATTCGAACCTGCGACCGTAGCAGTCGCACGGTTCCGGACTGAGCGCCTAGACACGGAAGGAACTGAAGAACACATATGCACCCAGTCCCATGGGTGGTTGGACAAAGGCCATGGAGAAAGCATTTGTGGTGGGCATCCTGGTTGTACACGTATGCAGAACAGGCTCACACTACATCCTCAATGGCAGAGTTAACTGCTGGTCAACAGAGGTTTTACAAAGCAAGTGCTTTCATTTGGGATATCCACCAATGAAATGCATTTTGCACATGCAGAATCTGTTGTCACGATGGTGAAATAATAACTCTGGTCTCCCATAGTTAGCAGTAGGACATTGTTGACAATGTTGAGCCTACTGTTAAGTTTGAAATATGTCCTGAGCACTGTGTGTGACCTCAAAGAAAGCAACTCTGGCCAGCACTGCTGGACTGCTGTTAATGACTCTATGCAGGAATGAATCCTCACTTGTAGCTGCCTTAAGTTCCCACACTGTCATCCATAATTTGTTGAACATTCCAGAAGGTTCTGGTCCCAGTGCAAAATAGATTTCTTCCTGTTAGTCAAAGCCAGTTCTGGTACCCACCATTAACAGTGACAAAATGTCCACATTTGCATGATAGAATGTGTGTTGGAAGTGAATTTCATAAGAATAATTACTCAGAAATGAGGCCAAATGCTCTTCAGGTTGTGCTGTTATATCTGGGAGCTCAGACTGAGAACCAAACAGGGAGATGAGTGGCTTATGACCTGTAAGGTGATAGAACATAGCAATATGTAAGAACACATGGAACTTTCTAAAGTCATGCATGATCGCAAGTGCCTCCTTCTAAGTCTGGGAATAAAGTATTTGAGGCAAATACAACAGGTTGTTCTGAGCCATCAGGGTTTCTGTGAGAGAGGACAGTGACAGCGCTGTACTGAGATACATCAGCAGCCGGAGTGTAGGACTTACCAGAAGTGAACGTTATCAAACATGGAGCAGAGTGGAGGTGTTGCTTCAATTTCTGGAATGCCACTGACATGCCTCTAACCACTCGATTCTCATTGCTTTCTTATGAAACTGATTCAATGGATGACAAAGGTATTCAGACCATGAAGTGAATTTTTCACAGTAATTTGCCTTCCCTAAAAATTATTGCAACTCCAAGTATTCCTAGGAACTCACAATTTGCTGACTGCTGCAAGATGCTCTGCTGTTGGTATTATACCATCCCTACTTAATACATGCCCTAAGTATTGTACTCTAGGAACAAAAAAATGACAGTTTTCAAGCGGTCAAAGAGGCCCTTTGTCTAGCAGTCACTGAAAAACTGCCTGTAAATTATGCAAATACAGTTCTTTTGTGGAGTCAGTAACTCAAACGTCTTTCAAATAGTTGACATAGCACAAAATGTCTTTGATATGTTGCTCAAGAAAATGCTGGAATATTCCAGGAGCTGACGCTACCTCATACAGCGACCAGTTAAACTATTACTCCTGAAGGGAGTATTTAACATTAAAATCTGCCAAGACTCAGTGCCCAATGGCAACTGCAAGTATAAATCTCTGAGGTCAATTTTGGAAAAATATGATTGCCAGCCAACTTAGCCAACCACTTCATGGGGCAGGGTTTGGGATAAATATCTTTTTCACTTTGTGCATGAATCATGTGCCTGAACTTGCTGTAAAGTCTAACATTGCCATTGGGTTTCTATATCACAAGTATCTGGATGGCCCAATAGCTTGATGAAACTAAAAAACTAAACGCCATCCAAACAGGCCACTGTGCTATCCTCGCTCAAAGGTGTCACTCAATGCAGATATGGAGGGGCATGTGGTCAGCACACCACTCTCCCAGCCATATGTCAGTTTGCGAGACAACTTGCTGAAACTGGTGACACCAGTCTGAGATTCTGCTATCTATTGAGTTCCACCTTCAGTTTATCTTGCGTAGCAAAGTGCATGGGGTGGGCTCAGCAGGAACCACCAACAGTTTCAGTAAGATGTGGGACTCAAAATTGGTGGTCCTACCCAGAATAGTACCAAAAAGTTGAGCAAATGACTCTAGCAATGACTCCTGGTTCCAGAATGCACCACCTGAGTGATCAGATACTGATAAAGCACAAGCTGACATTTCACAGTTATGTATTTGGTCGTGAGTAGTATTTGACCCCACACAATAAGATACTACCTGATGCTAAGAGCACTGTATGGGAGGGAGGGGGGCACCTCAGCCAGTCATAAGTACCCAAATTCATGAGACAGACCAAGGCCCCTGTGTCTAATTCAAACTTCATGCAACACACAGCAATCTCCAAGTCTATTACAATACGGTGTGGCTGTACATCTGACGACATGCTCGAGGATTCAATTGCAAATGTGGGGACATTGTACTGTGATGCAGATCATCAATGTTTTCTGCAGATTGCAAACAAATAGGGGTACTGTCTCCTCTTGTGCAGTTAACAGCAATGTGTGGGTGAGTCCTGCACTATGGTGCTCTGCGCCTGCTGTGAACTCATTGGGAGACTCATTCAGCAGAGACCGAAAGTGGTCTGGTATGGCCCCCATATTCGTAGCAGATCTGCGCAGGTCATTATACCCATTCAGCCACCTCATCAACATGGTTCAAGGATAAATTTAGCCACACAATACTTCTTTAAAGAACTGATCACTGACAGGATGTTGAAACCTAATCCTCTTTCTTCCCCTCTTAGAGAACCCTAGTACTGCCACTTACTACATTGACTCAATGTTAGGTGTGTCAGGAGGTATTTTGAAGCCTTTTGGTACTAATAAACATTCATATGGAAAATTTTAGATTTTTGCATGCCCAGTTATGGTAACACAATATTAATGGTCAGCAGTGTGCTATAATAATCTCAGTATTAATTATTACTGAGATGGCTAAAGCAGAAAGCAACATAAATTTGTATCATAACAGTATTTAACATCTTCTCGGTGTTGTCATCAACAATTCTCAATTTATTCTGAATTTGAATAAAATATTTTACATTCATTTTAATAATTCCGAAAAAATTTTGTGATAACGCCATGTATAGTCTGATTTTTATTATTGTGGCATTTCCTGATCTGCACGTAAATACTCCAATCTGCAAGTAGACACACAAAATTTCAGTGGGAATGAATAATTATTTATAAAGAGGTAGATAGTTGTTTCAGCTGTTTTAAGCAGATGAGAGAGTTTAACATTTCCTTGGAGAGAACTTTAACAGAAAAGTTTCAATTACAAGTTTGGTGATTGACATTTTAATTGCTTCATAATGAGTCTTCCCCTTTATCTAGCTCGTGATGTACTTCTTGTATTTTTTGTTATGAACCAGGAACACCAACATATTTCTGTGTTTCCTTAAGAAGCTCATACTGTATTTCCTCAGTATTTAGATAATGTCATTACGATAAACTAGTGTGTAAAAATTTACATGCAAAGAAATTTTTTATGGTGGTCATTTACAAATGTTAGGTAACTACAATGTAGCAAGTAGATATAATCAGGCATTTTAGAACTAAGTCTGACTTGCGGTAAGTCAGTCTGGAAGTCATCCCTGCATTACCTTTGTGAAAGATTAACACAATTGTGTACAAATTTGAAAACTGGACTGAAACATGTCCATTAACAGTGTTGGACAATATATCAATAATTTACTAATAGTCTGTACTTCTGCTTTAATGTATCACTTCACATAAAATTGCCATATGTTAATCCGCTATATTTAAAACAAGTTTGTTTCATTTTGGTCTGTAAAATCTCAATTTTCCATCACTTTGCTACAAATTTTCACATCCCTTATTGATGCTTTTCTGAATTTTTTCCCCCTAGATCATGCAGAATGTTCTGTTGGATATTTTGCCTATAACAGATTTTTTGGAATATCATTTCACAGCATATATTAAACCTATTTCTTTTTCATACAACAATGCTTCTTCTGTTGCAAAGCTTTCCACTGATCCTCTCATTCCAACTTCTAAGTAGACAGGATCAGTTTGTACATTAGCGTTTCTCATCTTTGCCATATAACAATACAGGTACTCCTTCCAAGTGGTTGCAGATGACATTTTATAGCTTCAGGTAATAATATCATTTGGTTTATATGTTAATTCAGTTCTCAATGAATTGCATTTTATTTCTGTTTTTAAGCATTATCTTATTGTCTGACAGAATATAATACTTAAAAATTACTTACAAAATCTGTTTCTTCATTTCCAGTACCTAAAGCAGCAATTTATAGGTTCTGATCCCCAACAAGTCTGATCCTTTTTAATTCTAGAAGTAGAAAATCCATGTGATGAAGGTTTAGTTCAACTAATATTTAAGTTCCAGTCTCTTCCCATGTCATAATATTTTAGGTGCATACCAAAGCACTGTTTGGTTCCATTTTCATCATATCACCTCCATCATCTCACCCATTAATGCTACTGAATTTTGTCTAGTGTTGAATTAGTTGTGCTACAGTATTTGCTTCACACAAACCTGATCTTCCACTTACAATTTACTCTCACCTCCTAGCTTCTCTGCAAAGTTGCCTCTTTCTTTCCATGTCAATAGGGTCTCTCTTGGGATGTTCTCAATAAATGTCTTCCTTTTTACCCTAGGAACTCGAACATGTACATTTCCACTCTACAGGAAGACAGCTATGACAATTTCACTGTCCATAAACCACATACTGGACATCAAGAAAGGTGTTTATATGACACTATTTGATGGGAATGAGTGTGTTGAGTACAGAGCTTGATTATCCAGTTTTTTCTATCAGAGAAAAATATTAACAGTAAACATGAAAAACCATATCAAAATATTTCCTTACCTCATGTCAAATGCAAATGAAACAGCAGCACAAATAACAACAACAGCATCCATAATATTCCAGAATTCTCGGAGATATGACCCCGGATGGAGGATTACTCCAAGATCAAGAATCTGGAAAGAAACAAAAAAAGGTAGTGATACAGTATGCAAACAACTTTTGTTTAGCAAAAAACCCTGTGACACAATAAAATGCAAGAAAATATTTCTTTCTATATAGAAAGTATAACATATTGGTGTTTATGAATTATAAAATAATAATTCGTTCATATGGGAGCAGGAAACCATTCTTTCCCTAGTATACAGAGAAAAACCATTTATGCCTAAGACACTTAAACTAAAAATTTAAAATTGTGCCACATGATAAGGCCTGATACTGTCATAAGTAGTATACTGATGCTGTCATAAGTGGTTGACAAATGTTTGGATACATCCTAAGGAACCTTTTCCATTTGTTTGATGACTTTAGACTTTACTTGCACACACACACACACACACACACACACACACACACACACACACACACTACTATGTACTTTCAAAGACATGGCTCTGTTCATCAGATTAATCCAGAAATGAGTTGTTCCCTCTATCTTTAAGAACCATCTATAGAAATATTGGAGAAGTAGATAGATGGAAAGCACATCCACATGTCCAGGAAATATCACAAGGACATTTAAGCCATAAGAAACAGTAAAAGAAGAAAAGAAGATTAGGGTTTAATGTCGCATCAGTGATGACGTCATTAGAGATGGGTGTAAAAGCACAGAATGGGGAACATTTATGAAGGAAATTCACTACATCCTTTTCAAAAGAACCATTTCAGCATTTGCCTTAAGCATTTAGGTAACCTAAACATACGATGCCAGGAACAAAAATGATCTGCACAAGGACTTAAAAGCACTTACTTTAGTTCAACAATGGGTCCACTACTCAGGAACACTCATCTTCAATAATTTGCCAGCAAACATACAAAATTTAGTTACAAATAAATATCAGTTTAAAGGGAGCCTGAAAGACTTACTAGTGGCCAACTCCTTCTACTCCATTGATGAATTCTTTAATAGAAACAAATGATGTATTGTATATACTCATACTATTAGTATTGTTGTTTCAGCTTAAAAAAATGATGTATTGTATATACTCATACTATTAGTATTGTTATTTCATATAAAAAAATAAAAAAAAAATTGACATGGTCCACATCCACGAGCATCTCCTCAGCATGGATCTATGGAATGAAAAACTAATCTAATCTAATCTAAGGAAGGGCAGACAGGGATTTTAATGTGAGTTTTGTGTTTTACCAAAGCAGCATGAAGCTCAGTCAAGTAATAGAATCACTACTGGCCATTTTAAAAGATATGTAAAATGTAATGGAAGTACAGGGTTATTACAAATGATTGAAGCGATTTCACAGCTCTACAATAACTTTATTATTTGAGATATTTTCACAATGCTTTGCACACACATACAAAAACTCAAAAAGTTTTTTTAGGCATTCACAAAAGTTCGATATGTGCCCCTTTAGTGATTCGGCAGACATCAAGCCGATAATCAAGTTCCTCCCACACTCGGCGCAGCATGTCCCCATCAATGAGTTCGAAAGCATCGTTGATGCGAGCTCGCAGTTCTGGCACGTTTCTTGGTAGAGGAGCTTTAAACACTGAGTCTTTCACATAACCCCACAGAAAGAAATCGCATGGGGTTAAGTCGGGAGAGCGTGGAGGTCATGACATGAATTGCTGATCATGATCTCCACCACGACCGATCCATCGGTTTTCCAATCTCCTGTTTAAGAAATGCGGAACATCATGATGGAAGTGCGGTGGAGCACCATCCTGCTGAAAGATGAAGTCGGCGCTGTCGGTCTCCAGTTGTGGCATGAGCCAATTTTCCAGTGTGTCCAGATACACGTGTTCAACCGTTTCTTCGCTCACTGCAGGCCGACCCGTTGATTTCCCCTTACAGAGGCATCCAGAAGCTTTAAACTGCTCGTACAATCGCCGAAAGGAGTAAGCAGTTGGTGGATCTTTGTTGAACTTCATCCTGAAGTGTCATTGCACTGTTATGACTGACTGATGTGAGTGCATTTCAAGCACGACATACGCTTTCTCGGCTCCTTTCGCCATTTTGTCTCACTGCGCTCTCGAGCGCTCTGGCGGCAGAAACCTGAAGTGGGGCTTGAGCCGAACAAAACTTTATGAGTTTTTCTACATATCTGTAGTGTGTCATGACCATATGTCAATGAATGGAGCTACAGTGAATTTATGAAATCGCTTCAATCATTTGTAATAGCCCTGTAGTTATATTACATAAACAAATGATATTTAAAGGAAATGTAACCTTTCAAATTCGTGGTAGTACAGTATCCTCTTTTTCAAAACTACTATCAATATGCACTGATCCTCCTCTCAAATATTTGTGTAATACAAGTTAGTTAAACTTGAATAAATCCAAAAATACTAATTTTGGGATCAGTGCTCTTATTTTCTTATATGCCTGTCACTTAAAACAATGGAACTCACTTAATTCACCTGATAATTTTCGAAAGTGTCAAGACACTTTTCTTGGTGTTAACCTATACCATGCTGATTGGCAGTTTCTCAAATCTAAAGTTGTTAATTATATCAACGGAGAACAGTACTTCCATTCTGTATTAATATCCCTCAGATATAAAACACTTTACTCACTACAGTCTTAGAGCTTGTTCATACACTGATTCACTACATCTGTTTAATGACAGCTCCACCAATCCCTTAATCCCTTGCAAATACTCTTCCACCTAACCATTTTAAAGTTTGTACCTCTTATAATGTAATACTATTCTTGTTAGTTATATATCACCTGTTTTTCTAGCAGGGCTATGATTTCCTTAAGGTGTACAAAGAAATAAGAAGCAACTATCTGCTATTGTCCACATCAAAAGTAGTGGGCACATACAACCCTAGTTGTTTTTGTGCCCTAAAAAAATAAAATAATAATAATAAATAAAAAACACAAAGAGTTGCTGGTTCTTACACTGGCAACCTTTGGGACTGTGTACCAAGCTTAGCCAGGTGACACAACATAGGTGCCCTGTGCAGAGATTTTGATAAAGAGGATATGTTACTTATAGAAGGAGCAGGGAACAGCCAGGCAAGCAGTTTAGAACACAGCATTAAAGATGATCTGGAGGAAATAGGAGCACCAACAGCACACAATCATGTAAGGTTCATGGAGATTTTTCAGTATCATGATCAGCCATGGATTAACACAGCTGTCAGCCATGTAAATAAAGAGCTCTGTGGACTGCTTTTGACTGAAAGAGTGTCTCATATCTGTGTTGTGCCCACTGCTGCAATTGGTAGATGGGTATAAGCAAATAATGGTCTGCACCTGAATAGGAGGGGGAAGCACAGATTAGCTGAGCATCTTGCAGAAAGTGAAATGGGGAGCTACAAGCACACAAGAAAAAATCCCTGTGATTACTGAAGTCAGAGAGGAACAATTTTTAAGTCAGAGTCTGTTATAGATAGTCTTGACAGAAACTGAAACAGAACCGAACCATAATATATGTAACAGTTTACAGAAAACTAAAATTAACTTGTTTCATCAGAACATTAAGGGGTTGAAAAACAAGATAGATGAGCTTCTTGTATGTGCCGAAAATGTGGAAAATTCTGAAGTGACAGATTTTCTGTGTGTGTCTCTGACTACGAAAGTGCAGAGACAGAGAAGATAAATATCAGGTTTCATAGACTACCATCATTTTTGTGTAGAATTAACAAGGAAAAAGTTGCAGCATATGTAAATGTGGGACTCAAAATCAGGAGTATTGAAACAAACAGATTTTATGAAGCTCAGAACCTAGAAGCATTTGCCTATGAGTTGTTAATGCAATATACTTTTCTGGTAATTGTATCAGTCTACAGATCCCCTCTAGGAAACTTTCGGCTATTTATTAGATATCTACATACATTATTGGACTACCTGGCAGGCAGTTGGTCTCTAGTGGAGATTTCAGTGTACATTTCTTACAAGATTAGGACAGGAAAAATGAACTGCAATAATTATTTGGGTGTTTTATTCTAATTTCAGTAGTTAATATTCCAACTCATATTTAACAGTATAGCATGAACCTAACTGATTACATTTTTGTAGACAGTGCTCAGGCTGGAACAATTAATGTGTACCCAATTGTTAATGGACTATATGTTCATGGTGCAAAATTAATGTAAATAAATAGTATAGCACCTTGCAGCCACGAGGCAGGTTCATATAAAGCCATGAGGCTTATTAATTAGGACAAGATACAATGTTTTAACAGTAAGTTAAAAATGTGAGGTAAAGAATAAGGCATGTATAAAAAGAGATTCTAATGTCAAATTCAATTTATTCCACAGTAAGTTTGTGTCAGTATTTGAAAGTTGCTTTCCTAAAAAGTTATCCAGGAAATCTATTTAAAAAAAAACAGTAAGCCATGGATACCTAAGAGAATTAAAATCTCATGTAAGAGGAAGATGGAAATTTATATTAAGGTCAAAATAAGTCAAAAGCCAACATTAGCTGCATACAACAAAAATACTGTAATATTTTAATGAAAGCAATTAATAAGTCATACGGGATATTGTCAAATGGGAGACAGGACAGCTAGTCAGTGTACAAGATACCATAATAAACTAAGTGACAATGTTGTGACCAATAATTCACAAGTTTTAAATACTTTTAGCAATCACTTTCTTAAGGCAGTAGCAAATTCCCTTTGTTCTTCAATTGAAGAACCAAGGGAACACATTAAACATGTCATTCCACAAAACTTTAAGTGACTAGAAGAAGCACCAACATCCTTCAGTTAAATTAATACAGCTATACAAATTTTAAAAATTAAAAATTCATTTGGTGTTGATGAAATTTCAGACATAATTCTGAAAAATTGTTCTAAATTTTTTTACCAAAACATTAACTTTATTTACTTAGCTGTATTTTTTGCTAGAAATGACTATTTTCAGAAATTGTGTTTGTATCTAGTGGTGTAGTATGAAGATGTAGTCTCTTTAGCAGCACACTCCAGATCACTGATATTCCCATCTTTGGCTTTAAAAAATTTCTTTCATTTGGCAAAGCAGTGTCATTAATAGCACTCTACATTTAGCTGTTTTTATATGGGCTATTAAAAAAATTGTATTCCTGCTGTAGGTTAACATTAAACACACACTTCCTTTTACCCACTCATAGATGATGAGACAAAAAATAATAGGGATAAAATGATCAAAAATTTGTAAATGAGTTACTACAGACACGGAAATTACAAACACACCGCTCGTGTTGTGCTGTAAAATGAGTAAGTGAAAAGTTGTGTCAGACCTGTTAGCCACACCTCCCCACTGATGTCAGTGATTGTTCCAAGCTCAGTTGAGAGACATACAGCTATAAATTTCACCAGTCATAAAAATTCTCAAACACCAGACATTTATGCAACCTTGGACAGCACTAAAACAACAGGACTGTCCGAGGTAATCTGGGGTGTATAGTAAGCCTATGTAAAGCATTACTGGCACAGGGAACTTTTCCAGATAGATTAAAATATGAAAGGTGACAAGAAAGGCTTAAATAATTATCATATTATTTCCTTCATAACACCTTTTTCCAAAATATTCAAAAAAGTAATGTACTCAAGAGTAGTCTCAAATTTAAGTAGAAACAATTATTTAACGTATCACAGTTTGGATTCCAGAAGGGTTGCTCGACTCAGAATGTGGTATACATTCACTCACCAAATATTAAAAGTCTTAAATAACAAAATGTTGTCAACTCATAGTTTTTGTGATCTTTCCAAAGTGTTTGATTGTGATGATGAGGACTGGTTTGCGGGCACTCAAATATGTGGTCATCAGTGCCCATACAATGTCCCAATTGTTACACAGTCCAATTTGTTTTACACTGTCTAATCTAATCACTGTCATCAATGATGATAATGATGATGGTGAAATGGTGAGGACAATACAAACACCATTAAATAGGGTTGTTGTTGTTGTTGTTGTCTTCAGTCCTGAGACTGGTTTGATGCAGCTCTCCATACTACTCTATCCTGTGCGAGCTTCTTCATCTCCCAGTACCTACGGCATCCTACATCCTTCTGAATCTGCTTAGTGTATTCATCTCTTGGTCTCCCTCTACGATTTTTACCCTCCACGCTGCCTTCCAGTACTAAATTGGTGATCCCTTTATGCCTCAGAATATGCCCTACCAACTGATCCCTTCTTCTAGTCAAGTTGTGCCACAAATTTCTCTTCTCCCCAATTCTATTCAGCACCTCCTCATTAGTTATGTGATCTACCCATCTAATCTTCAGCATTCTTCGGTAGCACCACATTTTGAAAGCTTCTATTCTATTCTTGTCGAAACTATTTATCGTCCACGTTTCACTTCCATACATGGCTACACTCCATACAAATACTTTCAGAAACTACTTCCTGACATTTAAATCTATACTCGATGTTAACAAATTTTTCTTCTTCAGAAATGCTTTCCTTGCTCATTAGTTATGTGATCTACCCATCTAATCTTCAGCATTCTTCGGTAGCACCACATTTCGAAAGCTTCTATTCTATTCTTGTCTAAACTATTTATCGTCCACGTTCCACTTCCATACATGGCTACACTCCATACAAATACTTTCAGAAACGACTTCCTGACATTTAAATCTATACTCGATGTTAACAAATTTTTCTTCTTCAGAAACGCTTTCCTTGCCATTGCCAGTCTACATTTTATATCCTCTCTACTTCGACCATCGTCAGTTATTTTGCTCCCCAAATAGCAAAACTCCTTTACTACTTTAAGTGCCTCATTTCCTAATCTAATTCCCTCAGCATCACCCGACTTAATTCGACTACATTCCATTATCCTCATTTTGCTTTTGTTGATGTTCATCTTGTACCCTCCTTTCAAGACACTGTCCATTCCGTTCAGCTGCTCTTCCAAGTCCTTTGCTGTCTCTGACAGAATTACAAAGTCATCAGCGAACCTCAAAGTTTTTATTTCTTCTCCATGGATTTTAATACCTACTCTGAACTTTTCTTTTGTTTCCTTTATTGCTTGCTCAATATATAGATTGAATAACATCATGGATAGGATACAACCCTGTCTCACTCCCTTCCCAACCACTGCTTCCCTTTCATACCCCTCAACTCTTATAACTGCCATCTGGTTTCTGTACAAATTGTAAACAGCCTTTTGCTCCCTGTATTTTACTCCTGCCACCTTCAGAATTTGAAAGAGAGTATTCCAATCAACATTGTCAAAAGCTTTCTCTAAGTCTACAAATGCTAGAAATGTAGGTTTGCCTTTCCTTAATCTTTCTTCTAATATATGTCGTAGGGTCAGTATTGCCTCACGTGTTCCAATATTTCTACGGAATCCAAACTGATCTTCCCCGAGGTCGGCTTCTATCAGTTTTTCCATTCGTCTGTAAAGAATTCGTGTTAGTATTTTGCAGCTGTGACTTATTAAACTGATAGTTCGGTAATTTTCACATCTGTCAACACCTGCTTTCTTTGGGATTGGAATAATTATATTCTTCTTGAAGTCTGAGGGTATTTCGCCTGTCTCATACATCTTGCTTACCAGATGGTAGAGTTTTGTCAGGACTGGCTCTCCCAAGGCTGTCAGTAGTTCTAATGGAATGTTGTCTACTCCTGGGGCCTTGTTTCGACTCAGGTCTTTCAGTGCTCTGTCAAACTCTTTACGCAGTATCATATCTCCCATTTCATCTTCATCTACATCCTCTTCCATTTCCATAATATTGTCCTCAAGTACGTCGCCCTTGTATAGACCCTCTATATACTCCTTCCACCTTTCTGCTTTCCCTTCTTTGCTTAGAACTGGGTTTTCATCAAAGCTCTTGATATTCATGCAAGTGGTTTTCCTTTCTCCAAAGGTCTCTTTAATTTTCCTGTAAGCAGTATTTATCTTACCCCTAATGAATAGGGTAAATTACTAAAACTTTTTTGGTGTACATATAGATGAAAACTTGAAGTGGAAGAAGGACATTATGGAGATTCTCAGACAATTAAGATCAGCTCATTTTGCTCTTTATATAACTACTAGTCTTGAAAACAAGCAAACAAAACCTCCTGATATATTTTGCACATTTTCAATCAATAATGTGTTACGGAATAATTTTCTGATATAACTTACCACTTAAAAAGAATGTACTGAGTGCATGAAATCGAGCAGTAAGAATAATATGCGGTGTTCGCCAGTGGTCACCATGTAGGTATCTCTTCAAGGAGTTAGACACATTAACTGCACCTTCACAATATGTATGTTTACTAATTAAAGTACTCATAAACAACCTATCAGAATTTGAGAAGAACAGTGATGTCCATACCTACAATTCTAGAGGAAAAAATGATCTTTACTACCCATTATTAAAGCTATCAGTGGCTCAGAAAGGAGTTCAGTATACAGCAACAAATATTTTGCCAAATAACGTAAAATGTCTCATAGCTAGCAAAGCTAGTTAAAACTGAAAAAGAAGAAACTTGTTATTAAGAGTAGTTGCATGAGTAGTTGCAAATAATGTTTTCATTAATTTTAACACTAATCATGTATAAATATCTTCTAAACTGGCTCATTCCACATCATTCTGATAAAAGAAACATTCAAATGATCTACAGAACATGTAATTAACTATCTCATATAGAGTGACTATGCATGCTTCAACCAATTCCCTCAGAGTACAGCTCACAGTGATGTTCACTGCTGAAAAACATGTCCTGTGTATCCCCTAACCACTGAGAACTCCAGCTATATTAGTTGCAAATGCTAATTAATCAATAACCTGTTGAATGGTCTGGGTTGTCTAACACCAACTTACACATAATGCCTTTCCAGTTTTCTGTATAGGCAGGCCAACCACTAAGTTGTTAATAAGGATGGATATACACAGATACAAGTAAAACAAAACAGCATTTCACTGCCTATGAGGGTACTAAACCATGCTATTGACTGTCCTATGCTACCAATAGTAGCTGCAGAGCTTGCTTTGGATAAAAGTGAATAACTGATGATGATGTCAGTTACAAATAATATATTATGATTAAAAATGAGTGAAAAGTTTTGAAACCACAAAATATTAAACATTTATTGTGGTAAGAAGTATATTCAACATTATATTATTGCAAAAGTGGAAGCAGAATGATAAGCAAAGGAGAATATTCATTAGTGAATTTGCTTTTGATTAACAAATAATAGTCCGCAGCTCGTGGTCGTGCTGTAGCGTTCTCGCTTCACACTCCCGGGTTCCCGGGTTCGATTCCCGGCGGGGTCAGGGATTTTCTCTGCCTCGTGATGACTGGGTGTTGTGTGATGTCCTTAGGTTAGTTAGGTTTAAGTAGTTCTAAGTTCTAGGGGACTGACGACCATAGATGTTAAGTCCCATAGTGCTCAGAGCCATTTGAACCATTTTTTAACAAATAATAACTGTAGCACACCAATGGCTGGCCCAGCATTTACACGTACTCAAAACATAATGCAACTTTTAGTTTCTAATTTTAACTGATATCTTACAATTTTGTTACATAAGTGGTATCCTGGTGTCTGTCAAACTCCAGAAGTTAACTTCTTGGTATATACAATTTTGACTGAACTTACTAATTGATCTGTTGATCTGAAATAGTTACTACATCTGTTTTCAGACATATTAAAAGTGAAATCACACAAAAATATTAATACTCGAGACGAAAATACGCAAGTGATGTTCTGGAAAAGGGGACTTTCCTATGTTTTGGGAAAATCAAGAAATAAAACTTTTAGTTATTAAACCTAAGCTACTCTCAAATTTTTTAAATGCTATAATGCAGGTCATATACAGGATGGCACAGATGGAAGTTGCCCATATACGTATATAAGAAATACAGTCAAATTACAGAAATGAAGAGCTGAAATAAATTTACCATTTGTTTACAATGAAAAATACAGTGAAAAATACATTTATAGAAAATGCTAAAACTGACCCCCTGTAACATCAGTACACAACTATGCATATCTAAGCATATTCAAACACACCCAGGGTAAAGTTTGGATAGCCATGGCAGAAATTTCACGGCTGATGTTGCCTTTCAATTCCTGTATTGTGTGTAGATTTGTTTCACAAACATTGCTCTGAGGTGTCCCCTCAGAAAAACATCACATGCTGTTAGAGCCAGTGAATGTAGTGGCCATAAATGTTTGCTGACTGTTCATTCCTCAGTGATGTCTTCACTGAGGAATGAACTGTCAGCAAATATTTATGGCCACCATCACATTCACTGGATCTAACAACATGTGAAGAGACATCATGGACTTGTTCCAGGGATACCTTAGATGTGTGGCATGTTACCTCATCTTGCTGGGAAGAGCAGTATAGCATTTCATATTTGTGAGCTGAGCACAAAATATATCAAAAATTTCTACATATATGCAACTACGTTGAGAGTAGTATCAAAAAATACTGGTCCAATGGTGCTTCTTCCTGTTTCACTCCACCAAATGCCAATTTTTTCAGCACTGAGTGATTGCTGTCACACATTATTAAGGTACTCTGTTGCTCAGTACCGCATGTTCTGTGAATTCATATGATTGTTAAGATAAAACCTTGCTTCATCACTCATAATGTAATGGAAAAGGTCTAACAAACCATCGTTCATGTTATTCAAAAGCCACATGCAGTAATCTACATCTTTCTGACTGCCATACTCCCATAATTGCTGCACAACCACCATGCTATATGGCTTCAATTTAAGACTTTTCAATATTCTCTGGAAACTTCTCCTGCTTACATGCACCTGTTTGGCCAATTTACATGTAGATTTTTTTGGACTCAAAATAATCTTACATCGAATGTCTACAATAACTTCTGGTTTGTGAATTGAAGAAATTCTTTGTATTTTACACTTTGCACAGATCTGCAGGTGTCAGTTTTCTTATTGACTCTGTATTGCCCTCTTTGCTGGTAGTCCTCTACCTGGATCCCTGACCCTGAAAATTTTGTGAGTTTCCTTAATAGAACCTGTTTTCACATATGCTTTCACAATTTTGATTCTTTCTTGTATCAAGAAAGTCATTTTTCAGACCGCAAAGAGAAACATCTACCCTCACTCATGAAATAAACTGAAATGCTGGCAGAAGAATGGTAACAATCAATTACTCCAAAAGTTGAAATACTGCATTTGCATTCAAGAGGAGATAGGCAACTTTAACTGCACTACACTTCATAAGTCCTGTGTCCTGGTGTCTGTCATACATGCAATCTTTAACCCATATTCTCCCAGTTTTCTTGGCAAATGCATCCAAAACCTATGTTGACCACAGAAAACCACAAGCAGTTCACTAACAGACTTGGTACAGCCTGGAGTGTAACACTACTGACAGTTCACAATAAATGCATTAAAAACTATGACACTGTGCCAGTCACATCTTCTCCTTTTCTTTGTGCCCTGTCATCTGGGCTCTCAAATAGAACAGCTTTTGATATGAACAAAACTTTTTCTTATACTACTGTAAAAATAATTCATCCAGTTCCATGCACTTAGAAAAAAATTATCTACAGATTCAGAGCCACATTTGGTGGCTGCTGTGAATAAAAGGAAACATAAAAATGTTTTCAGTTCCAGAACATCAGTATCATATATAAAAGATATTTTCTCTTGAGAGTAGTTTTATTTTACTGATTTTACTCTTCGATTACTTTACAATCTCATCGAAAATATCAAGAGCAAAATTGTTCAACATCTAGATTCCTACACAAGGCATTTTCTGTAAGTTGTAGGCCAGGAATCTGCAACACTAAGTTACATTGTTTTGTTTTTACATGAATTTGTGGTTGTGCTTTTCTCCATGTGAAGCAGTTTTCACTGCCATAAAAGTGGGAATTGCAGTGATGCGATTGTTTTCCATGCAGGTCACTTTCACCTACTTGCTGTCCTCTGTATCATTATCAAAACTTGTTGAGAATAACCAGTCTTTCTAGACTGTTACGAATGAAGATGCGGACCGTCTGGAGATTCCATATCATGCACATTAATTATGAGACACTTTCATTTATGTTGCAGCATCACGCATTCACCCATCAGCCACCAAAGTATGCAAATTTGAATTTTCTGTCAATACCTGTATGAACATCACTTTGTGTTCAATTTGCACAACTCTCTCTATCTCTCTCTCTCTCTCTCTCTCCTTCCACCCCCCCCCCCCCCCCCCCCCCTCACTCCCCTATCACAGACACTATCTAATTTACTTCATGGACCAATAAGGAAATTTGAAAAAAGAAAAAGAAACATATGTTAAAATGAAGAAACTGTGTTTTGAGTATGCAAAATGTGTTGTATTGAATATAAATAAGCCACATTGTAATCTATGCACCAAGCGGGGGATCCACATAAACTATGAAGGAAAGAAGTGTCTGTGTCATTGTGTCTATGAACTAATTAAATAATGCATGAACAGAATAAAGCTATCCATGAAAACAGCAGTGTGAATAATGACAAGAATGTAAAACCTGTTTGGGATAAAATTAATCCAGTAGGTAGTAAATCTCCTGCAATTGGACATGACACTAAAAGC
Organism: Schistocerca serialis cubense; assembly: GCF_023864345.2. NCBI lineage: Eukaryota > Metazoa > Arthropoda > Insecta > Orthoptera > Acrididae > Schistocerca > Schistocerca serialis. The sequence goes on along the minus strand of NC_064640.1, from coordinate 611,616,427 downwards.
AACACTAAAATGGAAAACTGTTTACAGAAAATTAACAAAAATGAATCACTTATTGTAATGCAAATGAACATTCACTGTAATAGAAATAAAATATTATAATAGAAATATTTTTCCAGTGCCGAACATGTTGATATTGTATGTCTGTCACAATATTTGTTGTTGGAAAATAAGGAAAAATGTATGGTGGCAGACTTCGTAGGGGAGTTTCTTCAGGCCATCAACCATCATTTCTTTACATTCTATTGTGAACAATGGTCAAAATCAGTAACATTAGTCAACAGTAAGCCTACTGTTATGGGGCATGGACAAAAGGACAGGAAGAGGACTATTAATTTATTTATAGATAGATTATCAAAATAAGCAGAGTTTTCATATAGAATACACAAATTGAATAGGGTACTGTTGAAACACTTTTTGATGATTTTCTTTAAAATTGTTCACCATTAATTGAAGCTAGCATATACAAAGAAATAAATTGTTAAAATATTATAGAGATGATCTGGCTCACATTAGGGAGGAGATTTTCAGACCATACAGAATATTTAAAAACTCTTGTAAACAAGGGTCAGTGAATGACACTATTTATAAAGATCTTTTAAATGTGAAAAAAAACAAAGAAAATAAATCTGGCTCTGGTTAAAACACTTGCTTCTGAATAGTACATAGAATTTGCTCTCAACAAATACAGAGCACCATGGAATTTCTTAAACATAAAAATACCTACAGCCACACACAAGATGTACTTCTTGACTCAGAAGAAGTGAATGATTACTCCCTATTCTCACTGAGCAAAATGGTACATATGCAGCAGATCATCAAGTCAAAGTGCAGAAGATTTATTAATTATAGGTTACTTTTATCTCAAACATCGTTTTCATTCCTGTCATTATTCACACCACCGTTTTGATATATAGTTTTATTCTATTCACACCTTACTTTAATTAATTTATAAATACAGTCATACAGACATTTTACACACTAAAAACAGAGTTTCTTCATTTTAACATTTGTTTCTTGTTTTAAATTTCCTTATTGAACCATAAAGTTTAAATTAGATTGTGTCTATGAGGAACTGAGTGGCAATCATATTTTTCAGTTTATTCTAGTCTTGGTAGGAATACTTTTCACTGGAATGTCATCACTTCCACAGATATTATGGAACCTGAGTAACTCCAGAGGTATTGATTCTCAATTAATCAATTTTTAAAAAATCTTATCTGTCAAACAGTTACATTAACTTGTAATAAATGTTTAGAATGTGGATTTCTCTCAAGAGTGTCTAAAATTAGATGAATCTTCAAAAGGCAGATTCAGCCTCTGTCTGAAACTACCAACCAGTTCATATTGTTTCACTTTTCTCCAAAGTCTTCACAAGTCTCTTACATACAACTAGATAAATAACTATTTTGGGAAGGCATGTTAACAAGGTGAAAATCACTTCAATTGATGACTGAAAGCAAACAGTGGAGGGCGAAACTTTAGAGGCTGAAAGCAGGCTATTTGATGTCTCAGCAAACTGCCGAGCAATGACTTTCATCACCAACAGATATCCAGGCAGAGCAGATGGTGACTAGGCCACAAGCTGATCGATCATGTCATGTGGAACAATTTTTGTTACAGACAAAATGTTCACTGATGAACCCTAGCAGTGCAAGGCATCATTTAAGACTGGTTATGCACCTGCGAGGTGGCAGGGCACAGGTACTCTACAGCATTTGTATGCAATGTGTGTTACACATCCACTCACCTGCCACTGTGAAAGGTGGTAGGCCTAGAAAAATTGGGGCTTCTGATTCCAAAACATCTTTCTCTGCTTTGAGACACTCATACTTTTGGTTTTCTTGTTGAAAATCTCTTGATCAATTTATAGGATGGAAAATATGCTGCACACCTGGTTAGTAGACCTTGTTAGTTAGTGAAACCTCATTGTCCCAGGGCTGATGAATACTAAAGGATGCCTAGCAGTGCTGGGAAGTATCATCAAACATTTTGTCTCTAACAAAAGTTGTTCATCATATTATGCAATTTTGTTATTTCTCACACACTTTCATCACATTTACAGAATGTCACACTAAATATAGGACTTCTCTCGAATCTCCTAAATAAAAAGATTGCCTTAGCTATATCCATGAGTTCATAATTCTCTGAAAAATCTGTGTAACATATTTTATGTGGTTTTCTATATACATAAAAGTGATTAACTTAAGTGAATAGGAATAAATGTAGCAACCTACTAACACCTTAATAAAAATGTAGCAACCTACTAACACCTTAATAAAAATTTAAACTTTTGAGATGAACTGGAATGGACTATATTCATACCAGAACATATTTAGAGCACATCACTTCTGCAAAACTCAGCTTTTCCTTATCTCACATGATGTCCTGCAAACTATGGATTAAGGGCACCAAGAAGATTCCTAAATTTACTGTAAGCATTTGAGACACTGCCCAGACTGTTAATAAAGGTATGAGCATACAGATTAAGTTCACAGATATGTGAGCGGCTTGAAGACTTCTTAAGTAATACAACCCAGTACAGTGTCCTTTGCAAGTGCCCACGGAGTGTGATAGGACTGCTGTTATTCTCTATATACATAAATGATCTGGTGGATAGGTGAGCAGCAATCTGCAGTTGTTTGCTGATGAGGCTGTTGTGTAGGGGCAAGTGTCACTGCTGCATGACTGTAGGAGGATACAGGATGATTTAGACAATATTTCTAGCTGGTGTGATGAATGATAGCTTTCCCTAAATGCAGAAAAATGTAAGTTAATGGAGATAAGTAGAAAAAACAATATACTAATGTGTAAACACAGCATTAGTAGTGTGCTGCTCAACATAGTCATGTTGATAAAAAATCTAGATGTAAGTTGCAAAGAGATACGAATGGAATGAGCATGTGAGGATGGTGGTTGGGAATGTGAATGATTGTCTTCAGTTTACTGGGAGAATTCTAGGAAAGTGTGGCTCATATATAAAGGAAACTGCATATAGAACACTAGTGCAACCCATTCTTTAGTACTATTCAAGTGTTTGGGATCCCCATTAGGTCAGATTAAAGGAAGACATAGAAGAAATTCAGAGATGTGCTGCTAGGTTTGATATGAGTAGGTATGATCAACAAGTGAATATTATGGAGATGCTTTGTGTACTCAAATGGGAATCCCTAGGGTGAAGGTAATATTCTTTCGCAAAACAATATTGAACTTCAAAATGAATACTGTTGAGACAATTTAGAGAACCAAAATTTGAAGCCGAATTTGCACAACAATTCTATTGCCACCAACATACATAATGTATAGGGGCAATGAGGTTAAGATAAGAGAAATTAGGGCTCATACAGAGGCATATAGACAACTGTTTTTCCTTTTTCTCTGTATGTGAATGGAACAGGAAAGGTAACGATCAGCAGTGGTTCTAGGTAGTGGCCTACTATGCACCATACAGTGGCTTCTGGGGTATATATGAAGACATAGATATTTGAGAATGTTACTGAGACAATTCCAGTATGAGATAAATTTATGAATGCACAAAATTGTAAAGTTTTGTTTTCTGAGCAGGTTTTTTATCAGAATTTACAAGCCATATGAGAATTTCTAAGAAATATTGTAAAATCTTTACATGTAGGGATGGATCATTGAAAGTGTGAATGTGTTGCCTATTTCAATGACGAAATGTTTTGTTCTATAGCTAAGAGGGCACCATTGCTATTTTGCATTTTATCTGAAATTTTCGATTGCTTTTGAGATTCTTGGCTTTTAGAGTCACTTTGGATAAATGTTTGCTTTTGTTTTTCATTTTTTTTTTTCTTTTTCTTTGTAAAAAAAGTTTTGTGGGGGCATATAACGGTACACATAATGATATAGTTCTGACCGCACTCATCTCTCCTGGACAGGAGCCCACAAGTGGCATGGGAATGTTTGACAACAAATTTTGTTTATTGGCAGATATTTCAGTGGTTTATTATATTACAATCCAACATTTCACAAATGGATCAATGATGGTGACAGCAGAAGATGCTGTCACAAACTAGTTAGTTTGGGACTGTTTTATAAATACTGTAGGCCAGGGTTTCACTGGAGAGATTCCTCTTGGAAAGAGAATCAAGTTCTCAGGGGGACTGTTCTTAAGAAAGTGTAGATTATTAAGTAATATTAATATATAATTATGTAGTATGTGACTCATGTAAAACAGGATTCTGTGGAGATCTTGTGGGGCAATGAGCAGTCAGTGCTAACTTTGTTATAAAGGAAACGACCATTAGATTATTCAATCTATGTTGAATCACTGTGTTTCATAAGAATGAACTAAGAAAATAAAATAAATCAACAATCAAGCTGTTAGTTTGTTTGGAAATCTTATGAGTCACCAAGGCTGGAGTAATAGGTGAATCTCTAAAAATCACTAGGTTTCTTGTACAAGATATCATTTTGAAGATAGGAACCTCACAAATAACTATCTCTGAGCATGGTAAAATGTTTCACTCAAGACTGGTGCTAGAAGTAATAAGATGTCCAAACAAACTAACGGTTTATTTATTGGTTTATTTTCTTAGTTTACTGTCATGATACACATTGATTCAGCTTTTCCTTCTTTGCTTAGATAATGTAATGTAATTATTCTGATAGGAAAAATGATCTGGAAACTTTTTTGGACCCTCAATTTTCCATCAGTAATTAACTTTCCAACATGGGTGGAAAAGCCAGTAGGACCCTAATTACAATGTTTTCTTTGATGAAGCTCAAAGTAAGAAAATAACTTTTTACCCAGTAATGAATGCTCTCTCTGATCAGGATGCACAGTTAGTTAGGATAAATAACATAGCGCCTTACAGTATGGATACTCCTCAGCGGAAATCAGTTAGAATAATTAATGACTCCAGGACAAATGTTTTTAAGACTAGTTTACAGGAGATGACATAGCATTTAATCTATAGTGAACCAAATGATTACATAAAATTTAATCTATTCCATGATAAATTCATATTATTAATTGAAAATAGCTTTCCACGTACGCTAATCAGAAAGGACAATAAACAGCCATATACAAAACCATGGATAACTAGAGGCATTAAAGTATTTTGTGGATGGAAAAGGGAAATGTATCTTTTGGCAAGAACAAGTACGGATCCTGCAGTAGTTGCACACTATAAAAACAACTCAAAATCATTAAGAAAGGTTATTAAAAAATGGAAGAACATGCACATAATGTCAGAAATCAGTACTTCCGACAACAGACTTAAAGGTAGATGGAATGTAGTGCAATAAGAGGGGTTGGGTTGTTTCGGGGAGAAGACCAGACAGCGAGGTCATCGGTCTCATCGGATTAGGGAAGGACGGGGTAGGAAGTCGGCCGTGCCCTTTCAAAGGAACCATCCCGGCATTTGCCTACAGCGATTTAGGGAAATCACAGAAAACCTAAATCAGGATAGCCAGACACAGGATTGAACCATCGTCCTCCTGAATGCGAGTCCAGTGTGCTAGCCACTGCGCTGCCTCGCTTTGTTGCAATAAGAGACAGGACAATCAGTCACAGAAGAAGACAACATCACTATCAAACTGAGTTACGTAAGGTCTATAAACAATGAGTCACAGACAGAAAATGCATTTAATAATCACTTCTTAAACATATTAGAAAGCATAGGGATTATACGAATGTATCACCAACTTCTCCTTCTGAAATTAAAAAACATTATACAGTCTCTCAAAAATAAAAGCTCATCTGGTTTTGATGGTGTTACCACTAGAGTATTAAAAATTACTTCCCATAAAATGAGCCCAGTCTTATCTAAAATATGTAACGCACCACTAACTAAAGGCTTTTTACTGACCTGTTTCACTGCTGACAACATTCTTCAAAGTTTTTGAGATGATGAAGTATTCTCGAATAGTGTCTCAGCCTAGCAACAATAGTATCCTTAACAAATCACAAGTTGAGTTTCAGAAGGGTTGCTCTACTGAGACTGCCATTTATATGTTCACTTGCACATTTTACAAGCATTAAATACTTAAATACTGCTGGTTGGTATTTTCTGCGACCTCTATAAGTCATTCGACTTTGTGAATCACAGCATTCTACCAGACAAATTGATGTTTTATGGGTTTGATGGTATAGTCAACCAATGGATATTGTCATATCTAAGCCACAGAATGCAGGAAGCTTCACTTAGTAATTCAAGCAATATAGCCCAGGGACATAATTCTGACTGGGGAAGAATCACATATGGTGTTCCCCAAGGTTCAATCTTAGATCCACTACTGTTCCTTATATATTTAAATGATCCTTTGTCTGGTACACAATAAGCAGAATTAATTCTTTTTGCAGATGACACTAATACTGTAATCAATCCAAGCATACGAGGCCTGTTCAAAAAATTGCAGAACATTCATAATTTTGCACCAGTGGTGTGTTGGAGCAAAATGCATTTTGGGTCCCTGCACATGACCATATTTAATGTGTAACTGCTATAGGTCTGTTAGTTATTTTTCAGTGATTTATTGAGTAGAACATTGTATCACACAGTTTACAAATTTCAAGATGGCAGAATTAGAGGAGCAATGTGTCTGCATTAATTTTTGCATGAAACCCAAGAAAACCTTTACAGAGGCACACAAAATGGTGCAGGAAGCCTACAGTGATGAGTGCTTGAGCAAACTCAGTGTTATGAATGGTTAACATGGTTTAAAAATAGCCAGGCAGAACTTAATGATGACCCTCGTTCAGGACGCCCTTTGATGTCTACCCGACGGTGCACAAATGTCAACAAAACTGTGTGTGCCAATCGAAGACCAGCTGTTTGAGAGATTGCAGAAGACTGTATCATTTTAATTGGATCATGTCATGAAATCCTGACACAGTATCTTGGAATACATCGCTTTGCTGTCAAGTTTGTCCGATGGCTCACGAATCATGACCAGGAAGATCTTCGTCTCACATTCTGTGAAGAGCTTTAGAATTGTGCAAATGAAAATGAGATGTTTCTTATGAAAATAATACCTGGTGATGAGATGTGGGTCTATGGTTATGATGTTGTGATCACGGATCAGTCTTCACAATGGGTCAGGAAATGATCTCCAATACCAAAAAAAGCTCGTCAGGTCAGGTCAAATGTCAAAGCCATGCTGATAGTTTTCTTTGACTTTGAATGATTAGTTCATCACGAATTGGTTCCACAGGGACAAACTGTTAATCGATAGTACTATCGGGACATGTTGCGATGCCTGCAAGAAAATGTGAGAAGGAAACAGCCTGAAATGTGACGACTGAAACTGAAAGGACAAATATTTGTAATGATTTATGAGATAAAATAAACATCACAGATGGCACTTCATGTGATCCAGCAAGAGGCGAACCAAGACTGCTTCCGGAAGTGGAAACAGTGTTGAGAGAGGTGTATCAACTGGGAGGAGAGTATTTCAAAGGAGACCAATAAGTACAAGGTAAGCAAAGAAACATTTTGTGGAAAAATTTCTGGAATTTTTTGAACAGGCCTCCTATGTACAGAAACAGAATAAATGATAAACAAAGGTCTTAAAAGTATCATTGACTGATTTTCTGGGAATTGTCCACCCTCAATTTTGAGACACTATGTATTACATTCTGTACATCTAGAGGTACTACACCTACAATAAGTGAGGAAATAAATGGTGAGGAAATAATATATAGAGTGGAAACTTCAAAATTCTTAGTGGTCCATACTGATGAGAATTTAAATTGAAAAAATAATATTTTGGATCTTCTAAAACAACTTAGTTCAGCCACATTTGAGCTTAGGATAATTAGAAGTCTAGGAGAGAGACAAATCAGTAAGTTGACATATTTTGCATACTTTCATTCGATAATGTCATATGGAATAATGTTAACTCATCATTAAGAAATGAAGTCTTCATTGGCAAAAACATACTGTAATCCATGATCATCTTGTAGACACCTGTTTAAGGAGTTGGGTATTCTAACTACTGCTTCACAGTATATTTATTTTCTCATGAAGTTTGTTGTAAATATTCCACTACAGTTCAAAAGAAACATTGAGGTACATAATTACAGTACCAGAAGGAAAAATGACACTCATTACTCCACATTAAGCTTGTCTTAGCACAAAAAAAAAAAAAAAAAAAAAAAAAAAAAAAAAAGTTCAGAATGTAACTGTATGTACAAATTATTTTGTGATCTGAATGTAAAATGACTCATTCCACATTATTACAATCTGTCATGCACAATGATCAATACAACATGTAAAACTAACTTGCTTTATAACAGTTATCCCAGGGTGTCTATGGTCTCACAAGATCTCCACAGACCCCAAATGGCTAATTTCAATTACACAGGACCAGAACTGCCTACTAACTGCAGACAAGTGGCCTCAGTAAGTTTTGAGATGACTGGCAGATATGCTCTCAACATCTGCTGGTGTGAAACAAAGAGAGAATGGGATATAATGTTGCATGTCGTGAAATTTGATACAATACAAACTACAGGTTTCATGTCATTTTTCCTCATTCACAGTCCAGACAGTGGAACAAAAATGGACATGTTGTTTCCATTTCAGCCTAACAATGATGATGTTGAGTACATCAAACTGCTCATCAACAGAAATAAAGAAAGAAGACAGCTGTCACAAATTCGGCCCTTGGACACCCAGTATATGGACCGACAATGTTATAATGACAAACACTGGACTATAAGCTACAGCCCAGTTGAACTGATATGGATTCTTAGACCCATGTAAAAGGCCAAGTTACCAGAAAAAGTATTAAAGTGCTACTTTATTCTGTATGGAATACCACATCACTTGGCAGTCATTACCTACAAAGTCAAGAACAGTGCTCATATATTGAGGAGGCAAAAGAACATGAACATTGCATGAGGCCTAATTTAATCCTGAGACACAGAATGACAATAGGGGCATCCAATACAGTGGCATCACAACAGCGCTTCCTCAGTCGAAGTAACTTAAACTTCAATTTTAGAATGACCATGAGGACAAAAATCACATAGCCTGACAGTCAGGCTCCACCACAGCTATCATATGAAAGACCACTGACTAGATCCACATCCAGAAAGACCCTATTTAGAAAATATGGGATGTTGTTCTGTGGAGAGGGAGCGATGCCATGTGCTTTACATCATCCAACAAGCTGTAACTGTCATATTGAGTGGGTTTGAGGTATGGGTCACAGGTCCAATTCCTACCTCCGGTGGTTATTAACTGTTTACAATCTGCAACTTCTGGAAGGTTCTACAACTTCCTTATTAATGAAACATTGTAATTTACAAAAACATTCTATGCTTGTTTAAATACTAGGCTAACACAAACAGTTCAGCTTCACAAGCACTTTGACTGTGTTTGATAAGTATGCTTTCAATGTAAACCCTTAGTTCTTATTAATGACCATATACTTTCAAGTGATATTTGATTCAAGAGTCTGAATTATGATGTTAGTGAATCATTATGTTTCATACATCATGTACATTTAATATTTCAATAAACAAAAATGTACAAAGGAAAGACTGTTAACAATAAGATATCATTTCCTGAGGGCAGAGGAATGGTAGTATTAGAGTCTCCCATTAGGTGCCTCTACTACACACTGTTCTGAAGAAGTTGAACATTCATCATTCTGTTGGGAAGTGACAGGCAGGAAGAAGTTCTTCTTTGTAAAAGCTGTTTTGCAACATGGGTGTTGGAGATGATGACCCAACAGAATTCCATTAGGTTCTGTTTCCTGTTAACAAAATTAGCAGCAAGAATTCACTTTAGCAAACACACTGGGGTGTAGGGTGATGACATCATGACACGAAAGCAAAACAGGTGACAGCCTATGCCCAAACACTAAGGAGATAATCCACTGTAATATTGCTCACCATGGCACTAAAATATAACCACCATCATTACATCATTGCATGTGTTACAACGGCAGAAGAGGCGATTCAACAAGTCTTAATACATTTCAGCCTTTTCATCAAAATATAAGAAGCATATTATCTAAGAAAGATACTGCAGAAAACTGAAAACTCAAAAGCTCTTAACAGAGATAAATTAAGCATAACAAAAGAGCATTTGGAAGTCCCAGAAGTGAATAGATACACCTAGGTCAATACAAGTTAGTATCACATTACTGGAGCCATTATGTGAGAAGAAAGATAATTATTTTACAGAATATTTTTTGAAAAAATTCATGAACTCTGTGAGCAGGTTCTGAAAACTACATGATTATCTGTCACCTTTTCATCCTCTGCCATGTAACATCATCCAGATGTTGTAGGGAAGGCCACAGGGCCAGTACATCACCCTTCCAGTTGTTGTCAACTTTCCAGGCATTGGAGCCGCTATTTCTCACTCAACTAGTTTCTCAAATTGCATCTGGAAGCTGAGTGCACCCTGTTCCAGTTGTCCCACTGAGGAATAATCCCTAGCAGTACAGGGGATTGAATCTGGTGGACTACATGAGAGTCTTAAGTGTTGACACCCTCAGCTACTTCGGTGGACAAGAATACAGATATAGAAAGAATTACTTAGGGCCGAAAGTAGTTTAGGTATGAAAACAGTTTTTCTTTACAGTGGAGCAGAGATGGAGAAGGTGGCAAACATCTGGGATTAAAATATATTTTGTCAGTAAGAGGAAGCTTTATATAATGCAGAGGACTAACTCTAATTAAAACTTAAAAGTCCACAGCAATAAATATTACAAAATTTATGTCTGTGTCACCAAAAAAGCAAGCACCATCAATTGTGCACACAAAAATGAAAGATTCCAAGAACAAACCCATGGCAGTATGGAGCATTGTTACGCAATTGGTACTGAACTGGGCTAACATTAATTGCGGTCATGATGTTCATTCTCTATGGCATTTCTGGCCATCTAATCAGCATCATTCTTAGTCTACACATACTATGTTGTTCACAGCAGTGACCTACTAAGGCCTCATTGCTTCCACGCCGTGACTCATCACTGCTGTTAGCCATGCCAGAGGTGGACATACCGACTATTAGGTAGGTGGTCATAATGTTCTGGCTGATCAGTGTATTTCAATGGGGAACTTGAACATAGCTATGGACAGCACAGTATTGTAAAACACAACATAGGTATCCAGACAGAGAAATGTTAAATAAAACATGTTTGACTGTCAAACAGGCTATGCATAAAACCTTTAGCGATTACCAGAGCAGAATCCTACTGACTATCTATGACAGTCCCCAAATGAATTTTGGTTAATTTGGTTAAGTGTAAAGGCACCGAAGTTAGTGTCCACGCACTTACGGATGTCACAGGAACTAAAATTGAGGGTTTCAAATCTAAAACAGAAATGATGAATTCTGTTTTCAACTAGTCCTTTACAAATGAAAATTCAAGAGCATTGTTGTTGTTTTGTTGTTGTGGTCTTCAGTCCAAAGACTGGACTGATGCAGCTCTCTATGCTACTCTGTTCTGTACAAACCTCTTCATCTCCAAATAACTACTGCACCTTACTTCCATTAGAACGTATTTTATGCATTTATCCCTTGATCTCCTTCTACAACTTCTACCCCTCTCACTTCCTTCCAGTATGATTTGATGCTTCCTTGACGCATCAGGATGTGTCCTATTAATGGATTCCTCCTTTTTTAGTGAAGTTCTGACATAAATTTATTTTTTTCCCAATTCAGTTCAGTACTTTCTCATTACTCATCTAATGACTAATGAGAACTCCACTGGTTTTGGGAAGCACTTCAGGGATGTGGCAGTTAACACTGAATGTAATACACGAAAGAAGTTTCTCATGGCATCTTATTTCTAAAAATGAATTTCTTTGTTCATTCCATGGCCTACACGTTTCTTTTTGTGTTAGAACTACAAAAATTGATGTACTGATGGCAGAATGGATTGATGGATGCATGGAAAGTTGGATAACGTGTAATTAAATATTAACAGGTAAAATAGAAGACTGATGATAAGGTATGATAATAAAATACATCCAGACAGTTCATTCAGCTGCACCACTAATAAGTATAAGCACGGAGTTGCGAATTCTAGAAAATTTGGTGCAGCTATGGCCAGAAGGTAGAAGTTAAGGGACCGATGAACACATCAGGCGCCAGGCACTGGCAATGTTGCTATTAAGCAAATGACTCTGTGAGGCAGATTTACAATACCACTAGCAGCCCAGGCATTACTGCCTGGCATACAATATAAATAACTGTGGAGATGTTCATATAGTTATCGGGTGCAACGAAGGGCATTGATGTGCTATGAAAAACCTCTATGTTGCAATTACAACAGTGCCTAGAAACCTGTTGGTGGGAGCCACGGCAGACTACAAAAAGCTGAAATTATAATTATTAAGGACAACTTCACTTGTCCCCTGCAGAAGGACTACGTCAAAGGCATAGGAAAAGGAGTATAAATAAGGGAACCCAGAGGCTCAAGGCTAGCAGTTGTGTCACCATTCTGTCCATGTCTGGAATCGAAGAGAATGACAATTGTTTAAGTTGCAGGCCAACCCTGACGATCATCTGGTGATGAATTTCGGTGGCCAGTCGGCCCCTTGAATCAACTGCCAAGTTTCACTGTACAGACATGCCGTAGCTGTGGCAAGGCTGGTGTGATACTTGGTGCTGGATGGGTGCAGGGATCATGGGGGCAGCCAGCATCTGCTCTCTGGTTGATGTTGTCTGATGGACTGCAAGCGACCATCTGCAAGAGCAGAGCTGAAGTGTGATGTCATGGCTTCCCAGGTCCAAGACTATCCTCAGTCACTGAATGAGCCACCCTGGAGGGGCTACTGGAGCTGCTGAGGTTCTACTACAACAATGGCTGCTGGCTCTTTCCATTCAGCATTCTACAAGGTGATCACAAGCAACAGTTGAGGGAAAAACCAGTTGTACTCCAGAGGGTAGGAGTGGGGTTTCCGGCTCGGCTGACACATGCTGCTGGCCATTCCAGGACAGGAGCAGTTACATCTGCAAGGCCAGAGTAACCGGGTGCCGGACCAGCAGAGTCGAAATCGCCTATGTATCTCTGCATGTCCTGGCATGATTCACCCCTCTCTGCCACACCATATCTCTGTCATGCTAGTGCATTACAACCCCTGAGGCCACAGAGTGGTAACAATTAGGTGAGTTTCATTTCCCAACACAACTAGTTGTGTCGGGAAGTGTTCATCCATGACCAATAAAACAGTTTCGTGAGAGAAGTTGGTTCTGAGGAGTGGTATGTGAGGCACTTGATGTGGGTTTACTTCAGCACAATGTGGTGTAGTGAGTCTAGTTTTACTAACAATATTTTTAGTGTTTGCTCTCTGTGTCAGAGTGAACTGTGGGAGCTACGGTACGCAATGTTTAAAGTTACTTTTGTGAAGCCACAGGAACCTGTGGACTTATCTTTGTTTAGTGGTATTGGAGGACAATTATAATTTAGTGCCAGTGAGGCATGCATTTTGTAATTTGTCTGGGCATAATTTGCTGTTTATCAGAGCTGTAACAGCTACTTGTCCTGTGTGTAGATTAAATGGTCATCTGGCTAGTAGCTGTACTGAGAGTAGATGAGCAATGATCCGCCAGAAGAATTAATTTATGGTTAGATTTTTGTGTGTGGGGTGATTGGTTAAATGGGATTTTTTTAACAGTTGAATTAAGGCAGGAGTAAAGTTTGCAAAATGGTGGAAACATGTGGCACTACTACCACAGAAGTAGTTGCTGCTTTAATTCAGGGAGTGAATGTGTTAACAAAGGAATTGGTGCATGAGAAGCATAGAAGTTTTGAACTTAATCATGAATTACAAGCTGGGGAAGCGAGTCAGGTTCAACTGCAGTTGAAGTCAGACAGAAAGAAGTCTGGATTGAGAGTGTCTTCTGTTCCGTATGATCCATCAGTGGTCACATTAATTAATTCCTTCTCAGCCAAAACAACAGAGGATGTGACAATTTTTAATAAGGGTGCTAGAGATGCAGCAGAAGTGCGTGGGTGGTGAAATGAAATAACCCACCATGGTGCTAGTATGCGGTTGGCAGCGGACACCAAAGCATATTTTGTATAAAACTTTGAACATATCTGCTAAGGTTCAGTGACCGTGTCAGAATTATATTAGAACAAATAAGCCCTCAGTCACAAATATTAAGTCAAAATTGACCAGGTTTCGACGCTACTATGAGTGTCATCTTCAGAATTAGACTAACTGTTCTAAAAAATATTAAGTATATAATACATTAATAAAATTAAAGTTTGTACTGACTGGAAAAAGGTGCAGTACTTACAAATCAAATATTAAAAAAGATCTAAGCTGGAAAGGTGATGTCATGAATAGTTGTAAGTAAGATGGGTAGCCACTAAGGGCTGCTCGTTCTTTAGTGAACAGGGGTTGTAACAAGACTCAGGTGCCCACGTTAGAAAGTGTGGGCAAGTAAACATGGTGTTTCTACGAGCGCCATCTAGTAGCCACAGAAACAACTAGGCTACTGTATACCATGAGACCTTGAGTATGTAAAGACACATGTACAGACCCAGATTGCAGAACTTAATAGGGTGTTGTTTTAAGAGGCAGAAAATAGAGCAGTGAATGTTTTTCTGTGTGGTATATCTGCAGAGGTGTCATGAAGGGTACTAATGGAAAGCCTGGAGGACTTACGGTCAACTCTTTGGCTCACAACATGTATAGAGGAGGTGGATATTGCCACAAAACAAAGAGTGGACCACCGGGTTTCGCTTCTGAAACCAAGTGTTATAGATGTGGTCAAGAGGGGCATATAAGTAAGCAACGTAGACAATCAGAGTGCTATGTGTGTGGCAGAGTGGGCAGATGGGCATCTGATTGCATAAGTAGGAATGGTGGGAAGCAACAGGAGGGGAAGCAGCTGTTAAATGCAAACATGACTGCTTCAAAAATTGGAAGGCAGTCCTGATAGACTGTATCACTGCACAAGTTACTGTACAGACAGAATGCTGATTAGTGGGCTTGGTGAGTGGCAGGAAATGGAGATTTTTTGTAGTCACAGGGGCGCATGTGTCCATTATTATTCTGAACCTCCTGGGAAAGAGGGCTAACAGCCTTGCGGCAGCGGTAACTCCGGTTCCCGTCAGGTCGCCAAAGTTAAGAGCTATCGGGCTTGGCTAGCACTTGGATGGAATACTGTTCAATCTGCTGAGCTCTGTTGGCAAGTGGGGTGTACTCAGCACTTGTGAGGCAAATTGAGGAGCTACGTGACTGAAAAGTAGCAGCTCTGGTCACAAAAACTGACAACAGCCGGGAGAGAAGTGTGCTGACCACACGTCCCTCCATATCCACATCCAGTGATGCCTATAGGCTAAGGATGACATGGTGGTTGGTCAGTGCTGTAAGAGTCTTTCAAGGCCTGTTCAGATAGATTTTTAGTTTAGTTCTGGGAAAGGGGAGACAGGGGCCACCACAGCATAGGTTACATGGTATTGGTGATAATAGTGTGAAATCATTGAATATGGCAGTACCGGAGTTTTCAATTGAGAAAACTAGGTACAGGGAATACATGGTGGTATTGCTGTGCATAGGCAAAGGTTATTCAATGATTCTCAGGCTAGATTTTCTTGACAAACATCGTGCTAAGATTGATCTTTGGCAACACACAGAAGAACTTTGTGGGACTTTGCTCCAATTGGGAAAAAGAGTTGTAACTGAGGCAATGGTGTAAGGTTTACCTATCAAGGAAGTGCGGCAATCTGAACTGCGTACATTTTCAGTAAAGATCAATCAGCAGGATAAAATACCAGCAGTTATGGGGAATATGGTGAGGGTTTCAGTTGATAGCAATTTGCCAAGACAAAACATAATATGAATGTGTGGTTGAACCACACTTAAGCAATGAAGAGTTGGATGGTTCACATTGTTTTGTCTGCAGGAGTTTGGCATGTGTGAGTGATATTAATGGGAAACAGATGATTCTGGTTAGTGTGGATAACTTTGGTAAAGGGAGGTGCCTGTCAAAGGATGTAGTAAAAATAGCCACTCTGGAAGTCTTGGAAGATGAGGACTTCTATAGGTCAAGTCTAGAGGAAAGCCGCAAGCAAACTGTCGACAAGGGAGCGTTACGAGGGAAAGTGGGTCACTTGAAGGGCACTGATCAAAGGGCTATGGAAAACTTATTGTTGAGATGTAATGATTTATTATGTACAAGCAAAGGTGTTTACCAGCAACCCTGGCCACACAATGTCATGTACTGACAGGGGATAGCACACCAATTTATAGGAAGAACACCATATAGCAAGACAGCTGCGTCCATTAGAAGAATAGTTTATGGGATGGGACCACAGAAGTGAGTGATAGTCCTTAGAGCATGAATATACTGGTTATGTCAAAAAATAGGTGGACAAAACAAGGAAATATAGATTATGCTTTGACAACAGACATCCAATGCACAAACCATTCCAAATGCTTACCCAATTTTAGGTTAGATGGCCTTGGGCAAGTACAGAAAGGGCAACAGCCTCAACGGGTGCGGGGCAAAGTCAGGACATGCGGGGACCAAGCAGCAATCGGTATTGTAACTGTAAACTGTCGAAGCTGCGTTGGTAAAGTACCGGAACTTCAAGCTCTGATAGAAAGCACCGAAGCTGAAATCGTTATAGGTACAGAAAGCTGGCTGAAGTCAGAGATAAATTCTGCCAAAATTTTTACAAAGGTACAGACGGCGTTTAGAAAGGATAGATTGCATGCAACCGGTGGTGGAGTGTTCATCGCTGTTAGTAGTAGTTTATCCTGTAATGAAGTAGAAGTGGATAGTTCCTGTGAATTATTATGGGTGGAGGTTACACTCAACAACTGAGCTAGGTTAATAATTGGCTCCTTTTACCGACCTCCCGACTCAGCAGCATTAGTGGCAGAACAACTGAGAGAAAATTTGGAATACATTTCACATAAATTTTCTCAGCATGTTATAGTCTTAGGTGGAGATTTCAATTTACCAGACATAGACTGGAACACTCGGATGTTTAGGACAGGTGGTAGGGACAGAGCATCGAGTGACATTATACTGAGTGCACAATCCGAAAATTACCTCAAGCAATTAAACAGAGAACCGACTCATGGAGATAACATCTTGGACCTACTGATAACAAACAGACCCGAACTTTTCGACTCTGTATGTGCAGAACAGGGAATCAGTGATCATAAGGCCGTTGCAGCATCCCTGAATATGGAAGTTAATAGGAATATAAAAAAAGGGAGGAAGGTTTATCTGTTTAGCAAGAGTAATAGAAGGCAGATTTCAGACTACCTAACAGATCAAAACGAAAATTTCTGTTCCGACACTGACAATGTTGAGTGTTCATGGAAAAAGTTCAAGGCAATCGTAAAATGCATTTTAGACAGGTACGTGCCGAGTAAAACTGTGAGGGACGGGAAAAACCCACCATGGTACAACAACAAAATTAGGAAACTACTGCGAAAGCGAAGAGAGCTTCACTCCAAGTTTAAACGCAGCCAAAACCTCTCAGACAAACAGAAGCTAAACGATGTCAAAGTTAGCGTAAGGAGGGCTATGCGTGAAGCGTTCAGTGAATTCGAAAGTAAAATTCTATGTACCGACTTGACAGAAAATCCTAGGAAGTTCTGGTCTTACGTTAAATCAGTAAGTGGCTCGAAACAGCATATCCAGACACTCCGGGATGATGATGGCATTGAAACAGGGGATGACAGGCATAAGCTGAAATACTAAACACCTTTTTCCAAAGCTGTTTCACAGAGGAAGACCGCACTGCAGTTCCTTCTCTAAATCCTTGCACAAACGAAAAAATGGCTAACATCGAAATAAGTGTCCAAGGAATAGAAAAACAACTGGAATCACTCAACAGAGGAAAGTCCACTGGACCTGACGGGATACCAATTCAATTCTACACAGACTACGCGAAAGAACTTGCCCCCCTTCTAACAGCAGTGTACCGCAAGTCTCTAGAGGAACGGAAGGTTCCAAATGATTGGAAAAGAGCACAGGTAGTCCCAGTCTTCAAGAAGGGTCGTCGAGCAGATGCGCAAAACTATAGACCTATATCTCTGACGTCGATCTCTTGTAGAATTTTAGAACATGTTTTTTGCTCGAGTATCATGTCGTTTTTGGAAACCCAGAATCTACTATGTAGGAATCAACATGGATTCCAGAAACAGCGATCGTGTGAGACCCAACTCGCTTTATTTGTTCATGAGACCCAGAAAATATTAGATACAGGCTCCCAGGTAGATGCTATTTTTCTTGACTTCCGGAAGGCGTTCGATACAGTTCCGCACTGTCGCCTGATAAACAAAGTAAGAGCCTACGGAATATCAGACCAGCTGTGTGGCTGGATTGAAGAGTTTTTAGCAAACAGAACACAGCATGTTGTTATCAATGGAGAGACGTCTACAGACATTAAAGTAACCTCTGGCGTGCCACAGGGGAGTGTTATGGGACCATTGCTTTCCACAATATATATAAATGACCTAGTAGATAATGTCGGAAGTTCCATGTGGCTTTTCGCGGATGATGCTGTAGTATACAGAGAAGTTGCAGCATTAGAAAATTGTAGCGAAATGCAGGAAGATCTGCAGCGGATAGGCACTTGGTGCAGGGAGTGGCAACTGACCCTTAACATAGACAAATGTAATGTATTTCGAATACATAGAAAGAAGGATCCTTTATTGTATGATTATATGATAGCGGAATAAACACTGGTGCCAGTTACTTCTGTAAAATATCTGGGAGTATGCGTGCAGAACGATTTGAAGTGGAATGATCATATAAAATTAATTGTTGGTAAGGTGGGTACCAGGTTGAGATTCATTGGGAGAGTCCTTAGAAAATGTAGTCCATCAACAAAGGAGGTGGCTTACAAAACACTCGTTCGACCTATACTTGAGTATTGCTCATCAGTGTGGGATCCGTACCAGATCGGGTTGACGGAGGAGATAGAGAAGATCCAAAGAAGAGCGACGCGTTTCGTCACAGGGTTATTTGGTAACCGTGATAGTGTTACGGAGATGTTTAACAAACTCAAGTGGCAGACTCTGCAAGAGAGGCGCTCTGCATCGCAGTGTAGCTTGCTCGCCAGGTTTTGAGAGGGTGCGTTTCTGGATGAGGTATCGAATATATTGCTTCCCCCTCCTTATAACTCCCGAGGAGATCACGAATGTAAAATTAGAGAGATTAGAGCACGCACGGAGGCTTTCAGACAGTCGTTCTTCCCGCGAACCATACGCAACTGGAACAGGAAAGGGAGGTAATGACAGTGGCACGTAAAGTGCCCTCCGCCACACACTGTTGGGTGGCTTGCGGAGTATAAATGTAGATGTAGATGTAGATCACAGAAACTTTGGATAATCTGGGTGAGGGTTGGTTCGTTACACCTATGGATCCCAGGAGCAGGCACCATCAATTTGTAAGTGGCACCTGAGGATACGCCAAAACAGCATTTATGGTACTGGTTGGCCATTTTCATTACAAGCGCATGCCGGTTGGACTAAAGAACGCACTGGCAACTTTTCAGCATTTGCTAGATGGGGTACTGAAAGAATTCAAACCAAAAAATTGTATGGTGTATTTGTATGGAATAATTGTCTATTTAAAAGATTTAACAGAGTATGTAAGTTGTTTGGAGGAAGTCTTTAATACACTACAGTCGCCATGTTTGAAGTTTAGTATGGACAAGTGCCATTTTGCACAAACTCAGGTAAACCGTCTGGAGCATGTGATTAGCGAATGTGGCATGCAGATTGATCCTCATCTTACAGACACATTTCAAAATTTTCTGACACCACAAACAATTAAGCATGTAGAGTCAGTCATCAGCCTTTGTAATTATTATACACAGTTCATGAGGGACTTTGCAAAAATAGGCAGACTCTTGAGCAAGCTACTGAAAAAGGGGGTGAAATTCCATTGGTCACAGGAAAGTCATGTGGCATTTGGAAACCTAAAGGAAATATTAGTTTCAGATCCAGTATTGGTTTTTCCAGATTTCAAGAAACAGTTTATCCTTTCATGTGATGTTTTAAATGAAGCAGTCAGTTGTGTTTTGGGACAGATGGTAAATGGCCAAGAACATCCAGCAGTTTACACTTTGAGGCAGTTAAACAAGGTGGAGGATAACTTCTTCATGAATGAGAAAGAGATGTTGGTGGTCATTTATGGTATTACACGTTTTCTATGTTACCTGTATGGTAATAAGTTTAGCAGCATGGTAGACCATGCCTCACTAAAATAGTTGCTTGGCTTGAAAGATCCATCTAGCAGATTAACTCAATGGACACTTAAGCTTAGTGAATTTGAGTAGAGGTAATCCATAAGCCAGGAAGATCAGATGCAAACGTGGATGCATGAAGTCATAAGGTAGTACATTATGGAAGAGTGGTGGTTCCAGCAGTTTTTCAGAAGGAAGTCTTGCAGCAAGCTCATGATCATATGTTTCCAGGTCATGGAGGGTGACATGCAGCAGACAGAAGTGTAGCAGAGCAAGTTTGGTGGATGGACAGGAAGTGCAACATGACGCAGTATGTTAGGGATTGTCTGTCATGCTCACAAAAGGCATACATAATGCATCAGAAAGTGCTGTTACAAAGATTACCAGAGGCCTGCTTTTTTGGTAACATGTTCAAGGGTTTGGCTAGTATTGCAAAGTCCCTCATTAACTGTCTATAATAATTACAAAGGCTGATGAATGACTGTACCTGCTTAGTTGTTTGTGGTGTCAGAAAATTTTGAACTGCATCTGTAAGGTGAGGATCAGTCTGTATGCCACGTTCACAAATCACGTGCCCCAGACAGAGTACCTCAGTTTGTGCAAAATGGCATTTGTCCATACTAAACTTCAAATGTGCTGACCATAGTGTGTTAAAGACATCCTCCAAACATCTTACATGCTCCGGTAAATTCATTATGTTGGGGCTGGATTGTATTGAGCCATTTAACAAAACATCTGCAAGGAATAGGTATGTTCTCATGATCAGCAATCATATTTTTCAATTTTCGGCAATGATGCCGATGTCAGATTAACGGACTATTATCTTCATGCAGACTTTGGTACACAACCGGGTATTGAAGTTTGGGGTACCTGATACCTTTTGTTACATAATAGGGTATAATCTTTGTCTCAGATTTAATGAAACAACTATGCCATATGTTGAGTATACAGAAATTATAGACAAGTTCCATTTGGTCTGCAGACGAACTGGAGAACCAAACATGTGCACAAGACAAGTTATTACTACATTAATTCCAGGCAAGATGATGGGGCACCTATCTTCCCTATGTCCTGTGCTCCTATAATACAAAAGTCCACACTGCAACGGGCTTGTCACCATTTGAAGTGATGTATGGCAGTAAAATGCGATCTCCCTTTGATGTCTTGACACCTAAATTAGGGCCAGATGGCAAGGCAATAAGGAAGTTTGCCAGTAGAATAATGGAAGTTTGAGTAATGTACAAAAGGTGAACACAGAGGCACTAGAACAGCAGGAACAGCTGAACAGACTTATTGACAAGCTGCCTCAGTATCATATGTGACAGTGTGTGATGGTCAAGAATTCCTATATGCCGAAGGGGAAAAACAAAGAAATTTTTAACTAAGTACAAGGGACCTTACCAAGTCATGGAAATGACCTTACCAGTCAGCATGAAGATGTAGTTCCCTACAAAAATGTCAGTCACATAAAGCAGTTTAAAGGAATGGCAGAGGGCATTCTGCAGTTATTGGTAGCCAACCAGGGGGAGAAAGTTGCAAGGGGTAAAAAGAAGGGACCTGTAGTTGGTGAGCAACGTAATGTGCATAACATCTCTGCTGATCCATTGTGGTTGTGGGACAGCAGCTGGTCAAATATTTAACAAAGAAATTCGCCAAAACAGCCATGCAAATTGAGAAGTTATTTTATTTTGTTTCCACTACCAGTTTCAGCAGTTCACTATGCTATTTTCAGGCCCCATATGCACCTTTCAAAAATTCTTTATATTGGCATACTGGGGCCATCTGTTTCTGGATGTCATGAATTCTCAGGTGCTTCCTTTGAAGACTTGACTGCAACTGCAAGGGACCTGAAAGTGGCATAGTGACTTGCTGAAACTAGTAGCAGAAATAAAATAATAACTTCTCAAGTTGCATACCTGTCAGGCGAATTTCTTTGTTAAATAATGTGCATGGTGTGCCACATAGGTTAAGATTGCATAAGTAAGATGTAGGATTGCAATTTGTTGGGTTTTTCCAGGTTAGTGTAGCAGGGAAGCACATATTTTTATTGACATAGGCATATTTGTTTGTTAGTTTTATTCATGTTATTATTGATATTACTTTTTAGTGTATTTTATGTTCTCAGAAGGAGGCAGGGGTGATAGAGTAATGTTGTCCTGCAGGTGGCAAATGTGTACGGGCATCCTGGATGATGAGGGAATTGTCCTGCTATTGCTGTGGTTCAGCAAGGGTGAGGCAGGGTGTGTAACAGTTGTTCAGGCTCTAGAATTGGGTATTGTGTCCTCAGGACAATTGAATGTGTGGCTTACTAGTCATAAATGGATGCTAAAAACAACAGTGGAGATATGTAGGCTGGTAAATGTCATCTCAGAACTGTATAAGGAAGCACAGGGGAATAATTTGTTCAGAGAGATTAAGGGAGAGTACCAGAGGATGCAGTTGTCACACTTGGTGCATGTGGTTCTGCAAGCAAAGACAATGTTTGGAACAGCAGATGACGAGGAAGTGCAGGAGTCAAATAGCACAATTGTTAAGATTCAGCAGATGGCAAGTTCTGTGAAGTATACTGTGGAGTGGCACATCTAACAGTTATCAAACTTGGAACAAAGGGTGTTGAATAAAATGACACTAGTAAGGGAATTGACAGCAGAAGTAACCTGATGTGCTACTGTAATAAGGGAAGTGCTGAAGAGAGATTTGGAGAGAATACAGAAGCAACTGAGTGCACTGAACAACAAACTGAATATAGGAAGGTTGTAACACAGGCTTGTGGACCAATTTGGGAATGCTAGGAGTGAAGAGGGCAATTTAGGCCTGTATAGGTTACACCTAGAGAATCCATGATGGGATCATGTTGAGCAGAAGAGCAGTTTCCAGCAGAGTTACAACATATAGCCAAAATGTCAGAGGAAAAACTGGCACTTTTCCTCTGTATGGCTAGGGCAGAGGCGGAAACAGATGGTGTCCGGGTGCATATAGTGATCCATGTACCTGTTGCAGGGAGAAACTCAGAGTTTCAGTGCTGAACCATCCACCCACATCCAGTGAAATGGGAGATACTGGGGAAGTGGGTGTGGGTGAGGAAACAGGAAGTATTCCTACTCCCAAGGACAGGCAGACTCATCTGGTAAAGTCATGGGTAGAACTGCAAAGTGGTGCACAAGGGAAGATTGTGATATTCCCAGGTATGTACTGATATGCAAACATGTCAAGCTAGTTTGTTTCTGGGGGAAGTAGATGGGCCGAGTTGTGGGAAGGAGCTTCTGCCAGATAGAACTTGCTTCCAGAGAATAGGACCAGATTGATTATACTTAATATTCACACTAGAAACTATATGATTGAATTGCTACAAAGGAGGAAGATCAGCAGGGTTGAGAAAACTCAGGCTTCGGGAACGTGTAATGATTATTAACGGCACGACTTGTGAGATAAATGGATGGACTTCCATCATCTGACTGCACACACCAGCTCAATTGTTATGACACTGTCATATAATATGCTGTCTTGGCCAGAAGGATTTCTGAGGGCATTGTCCATCCAAAATTTAACCTATTTAAACAACATGCTCAATCCAGAACTTGTGCAATGCTTGGACATATTAGTAGAGTCCTATCAAGGGAGAATTTTGGTGGAACAAATATGGCAGCATGTAAAACATTTCCAGAAACAACAGCAGCACAAAGTATTAATAGTAAGTGTATCGGCTACCAGTTGTGGCATCGGCTGGGGAAGCAATTAGTTGTGGCATCAGCTGGGGAAGCAATTAGTTTTAAGAACATAAGTAGTATGTACAAGTATAATAGTAGTTAGTTACAGGGGCAATACAAATGTGAGGGGAAGTTCTGTGTGTGAACACTACATTGTGACTTGTGAGGATTGTCCTCAATACATAAATTATTAGAGTTAAGATGGTTTAGTGGGAGCCCAGTATTACAGAATTGGGACGATTTTTTTCAGAAGGGAGGATGTATGCTGCATTGTGAATAAGAAAAGGCACAAATTTGGGGGATTCTTGAAAATTTTGTACAACTATGGCAAGAAGGTAGAAGTTAAGGGGCCAATGGGCACATCGGGTAGTGGGCGCTGGCCATGTTGATATTAAGCAAATGGTTCTGTGAGGCAGGTTTACAACACTGCTCACAGGACAGAAAGCATGGCACTATAAACAAGTGTGGAGATGGGTGATGAGTAATCAGGCACAACACAGGACAATTATGTGCTACGAAAATCCCACATGTTGCAGTTAGCACAGTGCCTAGCAACCTGTATGTGGGGGATGAAGCAGGATAGGAAAAGCTACCATTATAATTATTAAGGAACACACCACACATCCCCTACAGAGGGATTAGGTCAGAAGCGTAGGAAAAGGAGTATAAATAAGGAAGCCCAAAGGCTCAAGGCAGGCAATCATGTCGCCATCGTGTCTGTGTCTGGAACCAGAGAGAATGATTAACTGTTTAAGTTGCAGGCCAACCATGACGACCATCTTGTGACAAATTTCAGCAGCCAGCTGGCCCTTTGAGTCAACCACCAAGCTCCACTGTACAGTCGTGCCATAGCCATGGCGAGGCAGATCCAAAACTTGGTGATGCATGGGTGCGAGGAGCAGGGGGTGGCCAGCCTCTGCTCTCTGGATGTTGTCACCTGATGGACTGCAAGTGGGCGTCTGCAAGGGTGCCCTCTCCTAGCCTCCTGGGTCCAAGGCTGTCCTCAATCACTGACTGAGCTATCGTGGATGGGCGTCTGGAGCTGGTGAGACTCGACTACTACAACAGTTGCTGGCTGTCTCCCTTCAGTGATCTACATGGTAATCACGAGCAGCACTTGAGGGAAAAGCCAGCCGCGCTGTGTGGGCAGGCAACGAACCTCTGGTTGAGCCAACACATGCTGCCGGCCACATCATCAGATGAGGACAGATGCTGTTATGTCTGCAAGGATGGAGCAGCTGGTTACCAGAGTAGCAGTGCTGGCGTTTGCACTAACACATGTACACATGCCACACTGCCACTGCCTGGATCAGCAGAGGTACTGTGTATTCTTTGACAGAATAAAGTCAGTGCCAAACCTGCCTGTGTATCTCTGCATGCCCCAACATGACTCACCCCTCTCTCCCAAACCATATCTCTCAGTCATCCTGGTGCATTACACCCCCTGAGGCTGGTGTGCCATAGCAATTCTTATACCATAAATGGCTCACAACTAACAAACATGCCTTGATTCACTAGTCTCACAAGATTTACTCCTATCAGGGAAAATATTTATATATCAGTGTATCTAAAATTCTACTGGAAAGCTTATATTACAGATTATACACAAATAATTTAATCGTGCTTACTTTTGTGCATAAGCAATATTGTGCCACTTTTATGCTAATTAATCATGTTCAGTTACTACAATTATCACAAAATTTCTATTCCAATGAAACTTCATGTACCTGAAACTGGCTACACAAAAATATCAAGAGCAAATTGTTATGGTGTGATAGTGAGACTTCTCAGTTTGCCATTTCAGATACGACAATCTCAAATGAAATCTCTCAAACCACAGAAATGAATGTTCCTCCTGGCAGATGAAAATCACAGAGCATACAAAAATCCTGGACTGCAGCAAACAGTTTTCTACTAGTTATGTCTTCTAAGGTGTTTCACAGGCTGACATAAGGTATTATAGGAGTATCCAGTTATCACAGTAGAACTTAGGGAAAGCTACAACTAAATCTCACTCCAAAATACAGTTTTAATGAGTCAGAAACCTCAATACAAATCTTGAAATGTTCAACATACCAATGATTAATTCATATTTATGACTACTGACTTCCATTATTTTGTGTTCAAAGCTAGTTCTGATTCCACACAATATGCTCATAGCAAGCTCTATGAACCACAGATATCAAGTATTGCCTTCAATGTTTTTCCCCATCCATTAAATGGAAACAGCTAAGAAAAATCATTTAAACCAAGTGGAGGCCCAATGAACTTAACCTCCAAAAGAAGTGTTCACAGTGAACAATTATAATGACAATGATTTTTCCAATAAAGGAAATAACTCATGTGAAGATCAAAAGATGAAACATACTTTATCTACAAAAAGCTCAGAGAATTTCTTTCAACAATAAAGTACATGTTGAGGCATCTAAATAAAATTATACCAAATGACTGCATGCGAAAATATGTGAAGTGTGATATTTAATATAAGTACCTTCAAAATCATTTCAATTGTGAACACTCCAGTGAAAGCATAATCAAAATAATCCAAAATATGATTTCGGTTTGATTTTTCATCTACAGGATCTTCGGCAGCGAGAGCTATGCTACTTAAGCTGATGACTACCATTATGAAGAAGTCAAAATACTTCATGTTGACCACCCAGTGAGCTCCGCGCCGAACTCTGAAACAAAATCAAATATAAGATTAACTGAATTTTCTGCTGGTGCTTGGGAGAATATGATAATAATATTAAAACAGAAAACACTTCTCAATGTTCTGAAAAATTTTGCAGAACATAGGGACGTGTTTTCCTTTTTAATATTATAATCAAAAACAATAAATTTATATGATTGTTCTCCATGTACAATAAATGAATGAAACCTTTTATTATATTTATAATATTTTACTTACATGTCTCTTTTAACTGAATAAGTAATAACATTATAACTTTGTTAAACTGTTGACTTATTATTTATTTACATTATATCTGCAAACTATTTTCAACTTTTTAAACTAATAATACATATTTTATCAGTTGATCAGGCCAAGAAATGCAGATTATATAATGAATGTGACTCATACTCCTATTTGCACTAATAATGCTATTATGTGCCCTACATGCAACCCAGTATAAAAGAGAGAGAGAGATGAGAGAGAAAGGGAATTTAGCTAACAGACTATACACTCATTATTTCTCCTATATCTGGCAACATCAAGACAATGAATGAAACAGAGTTGAAATCCTTTTTTATTGTGGCTGTATAAATTCATCGGGAATTAAAACATAAATGACAGCAAATGTGACAAACTTCTAATAAAGACTCCCAGTGGTTTTGTAAAGTTCTTAGTATAGTTTCTTAATATTTCACATACCGTAGAGTAGTGATTTTCATGAATTACATGTTTATATCCATTATGAACAATCATATTAAAAGAGAAACGAAATGTGAAAGTCATTCACAATTTTATACTTGTAGCCAGGCAGTATGCAAGGAATTAGAATGAGCTACAGGGTTTGCATCAAAAGAAACACAGTACTTTGAAATAAATTTTGTTCAAAAGAAAAATGTGCACTCAATGAATCCATACAATTCTACTTCAGGGAAGAAATAAATTACAATTTTGGCACACTAATGAAACAAAGAAATGACACTGAAATAAAAGGCATTACTCTTCTGAACAGTTACAGTTTCCTACTCAACAATGATTCACCAAAACAGAATGATATGTGCAGCAGGTGCACCATAGCATGTTAGTTAAGTTGATGTTAAAACCATGCAGAAATACAGAATGTCTGAGATAATTCTTTCAGAAACAGGCCACATAACAGGTGCTACAATAACTAAAGTTCCATGATGCCAGGACTGTTGATCATCTTGATCCACGGGGTGTGAACAGAACACATGTTTTGTCTTGGAAATGAGTTCATAATTACTTTATGGCCAAAAGGCATGCTTTTGGCTTTCATTTCATTATTTTATGTAAACTTACTCTTGTAAACAATTCAAGAAAGATCAGCATGCCATTAATTCCTGAAATCATTTCCTCTTCATTGTTTACCCCAGAAATAACAGGTGAATATTGTTAAATGTTAAATGAACTTCAAGTATAAATGATGGTATAAAAATAACTTGGTAACTAACACATACTCAAAAGTTATTCTAGTGTAACTGTGTGCAGAATGCGATTTGCTTATTTTCAACACAAAATGTTCAGTAACCAGGGACAAAATTATGTCAAATATTTTCCTCTACTTTGTAAAGGAGTATGTTGTATCAAACTTTTTGTGAAATCATAACTTTTAATCATAAGTTCAATTATGCTATGGTTCTAATAATGCCTAATTAGATTTTGATTGTTGTATCATGCATAAAGCACAAAAAGCATCACTTCTTTCAAACACCATAATTGTCTCCAATTGCAATGCATAAGTTTGAAATTTGACTCAAATGTGTCCACAATCTTCCTCTGTAATGGTCCAAAAGTGTGGCACCCTATGACATCACCTCAGGCTTGGTGACACTTCAAACAGCTAGGTGTCGACAGGTGCGAAACAAAGCCAAAGCTCAGAAGTTCATTGAGATCTTAGGTGGGTTAATGATGTCACATTGACACCAAATTTCACCACAATTGTGCCCAATGGCATCATGGATGTGTCACTTGTAGGGAAGTCCATCACACCCCATATTACCAACATTTCACCTCATCTTTTGATGCCTCTGCGATGTATGTCAGAAATGTGAAACCCAGCAGTGAAATCATTTCTTTATGAGTGGCAACAGAAAACATTTGAGACCCACTGCTACTCAGAATTGATACAGAAAGCCCTCACGAGGTGGTATAAGGGTGTCAGTGGTACCATCCACTCCATTGGGGCATTGATTTCCATGTATAACATGACTGAAAACAACCGTCTGCAGTCCAATGAGCAACACAGTGATGTTATTGGCAACATTCAGCACTGCTGATTCAAGCATGCTCTAAGAACATCATGGCGCCTCTTATTATTATATATTCTATATAAATGGATGGTAGCATATTCACCTTTTCATTGTTTGTATTTCCCTCACAATCTTCCATAATTAAACTAATTAGTTCCATATGTTAATAAAATCTTCAAATACCAAGTGTTACAAGCATTCCAAAGATCTACATCCAAATGCTCAATTATGTAATAACATATGTATCATCTATTTGTAAGTGCAGAACCAGATTTGTGTGTAATTACAACACAGTATTCTCAAGAGTTTGTGTAAATTTTGTTTTTTTTATGTAGATACATGTGAGAATATTTGTACAGATTCACTGTAGACTTAAAATGAAAATCCAATGTTAAATATCATTTTAAACTGTCTTTGTTAGAATTTCTGGAATTTCTGCTGTATGCTTACGGATTGGTTGGGGAAAAAATAAACATTGACGAATATGGCAGCATTGGCTTTGGACCAGTCATATCTTCATCCTCCTCCTTCTTATCTTCTTCTTTCTTATTGTTATTGCTCTTCCCTTTACTGTAAACAAAAGCATGTAGTATATAACAAAGTAGAGACATTTCATAATGAGGAAGTTAAGCATACAGCTAGAGAGGCTACACTGTGAATATGCAATTACATGTAACATCACACAGATAACATCAACTTATTCCCTAAAAATTAAACAATCAATTCCTTTAAAAAATTAGAAAAGAAAAGTAGTAGTCCAGCCAATGAAGTCCAATAAATGTCATCTGGGGGAAAAAATTCATGCAGTAAAAATTTTTGTACAGTGGTAAGGGGAATATCATGAACAATGTGTTAAAAATTTTGCCTGGTGGGGTGTGAGTGAGTGTCTGGGAGTGGGGCATGTAAAGATAACTTTTACAGGTTCTCTTGAATATCTTGAAAACTGCGGCTTCTAGCAAAAATGTTTTCCTGCTTTAAAAGTAAACTGCATTAAGTTTCCTACAAAAAAAAAAATAAAAAAATTCTAGGCATTTTTTTCTTTAGGACTAACAGCTTCCACATTTTTGGGGGGGGGGGGGGGGGGGATGATAGATAATTAAAAATAGTGGTTTAATTGTATAAAATTGATGTTTACTGTGAAACGAAGTGGGATACAAACAAATATTAAATGTGTGCACCACACCTAAGTGCAGTAGAATCATATTAAGGGATAAATTTTGTTCTGGGGATGTAACAAGGTGGAAAGGCAGCAGTGGAGGTTAGAAGCATGAGGAAAGAATTGTTGCCACATTGTTGTGGCTGTGCACTTCTCTCCTTCATTGGTGTACAAAAAGAAGAATGAGCAGCCAATTCCCCATTCTCTCTATCACATTACATCACAAAAAGCAACTACAGGGTATTCCATTGAGTTACACTGACCCTTCCACAGTTCCCCTTATGAATCGCTGGCAACACAGTGCACAGAACTCCTGGCGGTGAGGTGTTCATTTTGTGGCAAGAGTGTTAACACTATATTGAATACAGATATGAGTTATTAATAATACAAATGCAACAAAACCGTATGGACAGATGTAAATGTCTGAACACTGTCCTACTATGTTAGCAGGGAAATTGGTTCTTAGTCATTCTGTACAGCAGTTGTAGATTACTTCTCAGAAAAGTGACTTCCTCCACCAAAAGCAGTAGTCAATTTGAAGTTTACAAACAATCTCTTCCACTCAGAAATTGCCGGCACATACACAGTATATATTGCAAGGTTTGTGTCAGTATATCTGCTGGAATAGGCCTGGTCATGTTACAATATAGATCAGTAATCTGCTGTAATGCATTGGTTGACATGTGTTGGAATATGTGAAGTTCCGTGACACCTGAGTGGCCTACTTCTGTTCCATAGAGAGCCAATTTAAGCCTCTGGGTCTCTTCACATGTTGGAAGATTGAGGCTGGGGGTGATGCATTTGATATTTTCCAGGTGCAAAAAATATTCCAGCCACTGATAGGGGAGACAATGAAATCGACATTTTCAAATACATATTGATAGCACGAAAAACTTGGGACAGGTTTCTAAGTATGGTAGACAGCTGAGAGCTCCAGCTGTTGAGCTTTATTACATAACAGCTCTTTTAAACAACTACAAATAAATATTTATTTAATAAACCAAAAATAACTTCACTATACGAAAACAAGCTCAGTGACATTATTTTGTCTACTCACACGAGAAACCTGGACAGGAAATGCTGGGCAGGTATGCTCTGTATCTAAATTAAAAAGCTGCACTCATGGTGAGAGTAGTTGCCTTTCCCATAAGAACATTACAGGTGCTGTACAGGGTGATTAAGAATCAATTTCCCCACTACCATTGTACGTCAGTGTGCACAGATTTACACAGATAGTGTTCTGAGGCATTTCCTGGGATAGTATTATTAGTAATTGATATCAGTAATCCATACAGTGTTAACATACTTCGTGAAAATAAACACCACTGGGCATGTCTGCACACTGCTGTCACCAGTAATTCAAGAGACGAGATGCAGATTGCAGATATTTGTGAAATATCATGTAGTTACTTTTTGTGCCACAGTGCAATAACAAGAATGGAGAACTGCCTGCTCATTCTTCAATTTGCAGACCTATCAAGGAGAGGAAGAGCATGACCACAATACAGCGACCTCCATTCCTTTGTGCTTCTAAGCTACTCCCCCCACCTTTCCACCTCATTACATCCCAGAACACAAAACATCCTTAATTTCTGGTTCTACAGCACTTAAATGCAATACAAACATCCAATGAATGCTCTTCATCCACATTATTTAACAATATACATTAATTTTAAACCATCAAAATACTATTTTTAATAATCTGTGATTTTTCCAACTGCTGAAACAAGGAAACAAAAAAGGTAGTTTAAATTTGTAATGGGAAAAATTTTCACTAGAAGCTGCAGTTTTCAAGTTACTCGAGAAAATCTTAAAAAGAAGTTACCTCTGAACACCCCAACCCCCCCTCCCCACCACCACCATCAATCCCATGCTCAGACCCCACCCATCAGCCTTTTGAATATGTTATTCATTGCATTATCCCATGTAACTATATAAAGATTTGCAGCCACACAAATTTTCCCTCTAATTTTGCTTGATTGACTGGACTAGAAAGACACATAACAAAAATACATTTATAATGGTTTGAATTGTTTCACTTTTTTCAGAATATTTCAGCTAGAGAATGTTCAGTTTATTAAAATCAGATACACTTCGCCACTGAGTAGGGCAGACGTGTGATATCTGTGTCACGTATGGAAACATGACAATTTTTGTTGATATCAAATTACATATACACTGACAAGCCAAAGAAACTGGTACACCTGCCTAATATTGTGTAGGGCCCCTCCGACCACGCAGAAATGGTGCAACACGATGTGGCATGGACTCGACTAATGTCTGAAGTAGTGCTGGAGGGAAATGACACCATGAATCCTGTAGGGCTGTCCACATATCCATAAGAATATGAGCAGGTGGAGATCTCTTCTGATCAGCACATTGCAATGCATCCCAGATCTGCTCAATAATGTTCATGTCTGGGGAGTCTGGTGGCCAGTGGAAGTGTTTAAACACAGAAGAGTGTTCCTGGAACCACTCTGTAGCAATTATGGATGTTTGGGGTGTCACATTGTCCTCCTGGAATTGCCCAAGTCCATCAAAATGCACAATGAACATGAATGGATGCAAGTGATCAGACAGAATTCTTACGTACGTGTCACCTGTCAGAGTCATATCTATATGTGTCAGGGGTCCCACATCACTCCAACTGTACATGCCCCACACAATTACAGAGCTTCCACCAGCTTGAACAGTCATCTGCTGACATGCAGGGTCCACGGATTCATGAGTTTGTCTCCATACCCATACACATCCATCCGCTCAATACAATTTGAAATGAGACCTGTCTGATCAGGCAACATGTTTCCAGTCAACAGTCCAATGTTGGTGTTGGTGGGTCCAGGCAAGGTGTAAAGCTTTGTGTCGTGCAGTCATCAAGGGTACACAAGTGGGCCTTCGGCTCCAAAAGCCCGTATCAATGATGTTTCATTGAATGATTCGCACAATGACACTTGTTGATGGCCCAGCATTGAAATCTGTAGCAATTTGTGAAAGGCTTGCACTTCTGTCATGTTGAATGATTCTCTTCAGTTGTAATTGGTCCTGTTCTTGCAGGATCTTTTTCTGGCCATAGCAACGTCAGAGAATTGATGCTTTACTGGATTCCTGATATTAATGGTACACTCATGAAATAGCCTTGTGGGAAAATCCCCACTTCTTCGCTACCTTGGAGATGGTGTGTCCCATCTCTCATGCACCAATTATAACACCACATCCACTGTAGCAAGAGTAATCAATCTAACAACTGTGCAGACACTTATTGTCTTATGCACTGCCAACCACAGCACCGTATTCTGCTTGTTTATGTATCTCTGTATTTGAATATGCATGCCTATACCAGTTTCTTTGGTGCTTCAGTGTAGGTTATTAGTAGATGATTCATATCATAATATTGTCACAGAAGAAACTGAGTGGCACTGTGGTGTACTGGTTATGATACTAAACTGTTGCATGGAGGGTCGTGAGTTCAAAACTCACCTGGACTGTACAATTTTAATTTGTATATTCAGTTTGAGTACATTCTAGCAGTATCCACAAATGTCAAGAATCATTGTACTGGAACGTCCTGTAGCTGTATATATACTGTATTTTGTTCTGGCAGGAGGCAGTTCACTCCGCACTCTTGTATGTGCAAGCGCTGAATAAACCTTCGTTAAGTGAACTTATTGTTCATCATTCATCTAATTACATACATGACATTATTCTGGTGCAGGTGCTGGGTATTGGAACTTGTGATAGCACAAATTATTGACGACACATTGGCTCCCATCAGGCCATGACAGAGCCACCATTTACGTGGCGAGAAACCCAAGTTCAAGCCATATTCAACAGATCGCAATCTATCGGAGACAGAGGAAGAAGAGGACATTACGATGACAGCAACTGTGTGCCACCACATGAAACATCCTACCGGGTTCTCTGGTGATGATGGCCAAGATCCACACAAGTGGCTGAAGGTATATGAGCGTACAGCCAAATTTAACGAATGGAATGACACCGTGTGTTTGGCTAATGTATTTTTCTACTTGGAGGGCACTGCCAAGCAATGGTATGAGAACAATGAAGAGAAGTTCACAAGCTGGGAAGTATTCCAGGTGGAACTAAGCAAGTATTTTGGAGACACCCAATGACAGAAGTACAAGGCTGAAGATAAATGAAAGTGCAGGGCACAGCATCCAGGAGAAACTACAGCATCCTACATTCAAGACATCTTGGAGCTCTGTAAAATAGTGGATCCTAGAATGAAGGAGGAAGATAAAGTTGCACATCTCATGAAGGGTGTTGCTGAGGACATGTATCAAGCCCTACTCCTGAAGGATGTTTCGACAGCAGACGACTTCATAAAATGGTGCCAGCATATCGAGACAATGCGTCAAAAAAAGAATTACATGCAAGAAGTTTGAGCGGCTTCCAAATGTTGTATCGATGTCTGTGATGGACGAAGCAACTGATTCACAAGTGTTCTTTGTCACATAGTAAGAGAGGAAGTTCAGAAGGCACTTGGATTACACAGCGGCAAAAAACTGAGACACTTCAAGAGGTAATAAGGGAGGAAGTGGAAAAGACATTGAACCCAATCTCTCATCCTTAATTTCGCCTTAAAATGGTGAAAAAGTTGAGACCCAGGTGGAGTTATGTTCCTACAATGCCGTATGAGGAACCTGTTTGGAGACCGAGGAAGACTGACGTCTGGAGGAGCCTGGATAACCAACCAGTGTGTTTCCACTGTGAATGACCGGGACATGGGGTGTGCTATTGTTGAGAAAGGTGGAGGATATTTGATGACGCCCGTGCTGGAAGACAGCAGACCGAACTTAGCCGATGCCAACTCCAGGATGACAAAGATGAACAAGAAGATGTGAGTGCAGGATGACGTAGGTCACCATCACCGCAAGCTAGCCGCTGGAGAGGACGCTACCCAACATGCCGATCAAGGTCTCCCTCACTGTTTAGAAGCTCCAGCTGATCACCTAGCTGCCACAACCTGGAAAGCTAAAGGGTGTGACCTTCCTTGGAGGTGAGGCCGCCGAAGAGAAAAATCCTCCGCCTTCGGTCACTACAAAAATGATAGGGAACTACGTCAATATCCTCGTGGACAGCTGACCAGCCCAAGCTCTCGTGGACTCTGGAGCATCATATTCAGTCATTTCAGAGAAGTACCATCACCAGTTGCAGAAAACCGTATTCGTTGACAGCAAAATATCTCTGCTGAAGGTGGCTAATGGGAAATATTTAAAACCTACAAGAATATGTATCATTCATGTGGGTATAAGTGGCCATACACAGCCCTTAGAATTTATTGTCTTACAAGAGTGTAGTCATGACGTCATTCTTAGATGGGACTTTTTGAAAGCTTCTCAGGCAATTATAGATTGTGGTCGCTCGAAGATTACACTAGACAAGAGGAGATACTGTTGACAGGAAGATGTGCATCTGCCATGCAACCCATGGATCTTGTAGTGGAATGCAAGAGAAGCATACAACTGAAGAATAACTTGGTCATCCCAGCCTCTGTCATCTCATTTAAGAACAGATTGGGTGAATTGTGGGTAGTTAACTGTCGCCGAGAACCACAGATCCTTCCAAGATGCATGTGCATAGCAAATGCTGAGTCGTTAATTGAAGAACATCTGAGCATCATAGAAACCTCCTATGGTGAGTCTCTGGGTGAAATTAGCGCTACCACTACGAGACAAGATCCTCTAGCTCGACTATCACCAGATCTCACTAAGGAACAACAGAAGAAGCTACTTACCATTCTTCAAGAGTTCTCTGCATGCTTCAATCCAAAGGTGAAGAGCAAATTAGACAAATCAACAGTGAAACACCAGATTAGCAGCGGAGACCATCAACCAATAAGCCAGAGAGCATACCGTGTGTCAGCAAGGAATGTCGAATAATTCACAATGAGGTAGAGAAAATGATGAAGAATGACATCATTCAGCCTTCGCAGAGCCCATGATTATCACCAGTGGTCCTCGACAGGAAGAAGGACGGCAGCTGGCGCCTTTGTGTTGATTACACGAAGCTTAATAATACAACTAAAGAGTACATTTACCCTCTTCCACGAATTGATGATACACTAGATTGTCTGAAGGGGGCTAAGTTTTCCTCAACCATGAACATGTACACAGGATACTGTCAAATCGAAGTAGATGAGGCTGATTGTGAGAAAACTGCATACATCAACCCTGAGGTCCTGTATGAGTTTAAGGTAATGCCATTTGGTTTGTGTAATGCACCAGCAATTTTTGAATGGATGATACATTATCTTCTAAGGCACCTGAAGTGGATGATATGTCTTTGTTATTTAGATGACATTAAAGTGTTCTCAGAGGCATTTGATGAACATATAAAAAGACTGAGGGCCACTTTTAAGTGTCTCCAACAGGTGGACTGAAATTTAATCCAAGAAAGTGTCTCTTTGGAGCAAAAGAAATCAAAATATTTGGACACCTTGTGTCAAATGAAGGTGTGTGGCCAGACCCAGAAAAGGTGAGATCTATAACAGAATTTCCTATTCCTAAAAGTATTAGAGATGTGAGAAGCTTCCTTGGGTTATGTTATTATTACCATCATTTTATCAAAGACTTTGGTGTCAAAGCCAGGCCACTCCAAGAGTTGTTAAAAGCTGATACTAAATTTATCTGGGATGGAGCTCAACAAGATTCTTTTGATGTGCTGCAAAAAGCTCTGACAACTGATCCTGTACTTGGTCTGTATGATGAGAAAGCACTTACAGAACTACACACAGATGCCAGTGGGTATGGGATCGATGCTATTCTGGTGCAAATTTCTGATGGAAAAGAGAAGGTTATAGCCTGTACTTCTAGGACATTTACAAAAGCTGACAGAAACTACTCAACTACAGAAAGAGACTGTCTTGCTATGATCTGGGTCATGTGCAACTCACTTTATTTAAGACAGTGTAACTAACAGCCAACGTACTTTGATGCATTAAGAACTTACAAATTGTGCGTTGGTGAGGGCGGGCATATTTCAACTTTTGGAGGTGAACTACACCCGCCCATTAACTGCAGAGCTTCCATCTCCTTGTGCAGTTCTTCTTGCTGTTTCTGGAAGAGAAAACATTTCAAAATTTGAATCACATCCATCAAAATATCCTAAACAAAAAACAATATCTACGTTAACACTCACATCCCAAAACTGCTTAAAGGCTCTTTTACAACACTTTTTTTTAAATTGATATCAAAATGCCTTTCATGCATAAGCTCTAATAATAGTAATGGACATCTTTGATACCCATAAATAATAGCTACAGAGCTGAAGCTGATTCATGAGTTATGTGATACTTAAATGTTATGCGAAAAGATAAACAAAGAACTGTACTCAGAGTAAAATAAGTAACATACGAAACTTATACAGACCAGAATGTTGTAGGAAAGCTCTTGTAGAATGTAAATACTTTATGATTAAAGGAGACCATTCACCAAAAATCACAAGTGGTGAGTTGTCGATAGGCACACAAAAGAAATACGACTTGCTTGCTTTGTTGGCCTACAAACAGGTTAGCATAGGAGTGTGCCATGGGAGTGTCCATGACTCTGCCATGGACTTGTTTATGGGCCATCTAGAGGAAACCTTCCTAACCACCAAAAAAATCTCAACACCTAGAGTGGCTCAGGTTCATTGATGATATCTTCATGACCTGGACTCATGGCCAAGGCACCTTATCCACATTCCTTCACAACCTCAATACTTCTCCTCCCATCTGCTTCACTTGCTTCTTCTCTATTCAATGTACCACCTTTCTGGACATTGACCTCCACCTCTCTAATGGCTTCATCCACACCTGTTGACATTAAACTGACCCCTATTTTTTTTTTTCTTCTTTTTTTTTTTTTTTTTTTTTTTTTTTTTTTTTTTTTTAAATTATCGTACGACATTGTCGGCCGGGAGACCCCATGCGGGGTGTTCAGCTGCCAAAATTGCAAGTCCTTTTTAGCTGACGCCACTTTGGCAACTTGCGAGTCAATGATGATGAAATGATGATGAAAGGCACACAACACCCAGTCATCACGAGGCAGAGAAAATCCCTGACCCCGCCAGGAATTGAACCCAGGACCCTGTGCGCAGGAAGCGAGAACGCTACTGCAAGACCATGAGCTGCAGACTTACTGACCCCTCTAATGGCTCCATTCATACCTGTCAACATGAAACCCACTAAGCAGCAACAGTACCTGCATTTCAACAGTCGCCATCCCTTCCACAACAAAACATCCCTCCTATACAGCCTAGCCACCCATGGATGACATATCTGCAGTTACATGAACTCACTTGTCCAGTAGACTGAAGGCCTCTCAAAAAGGCTTTCACAGATAGGCAATACCCCTTAAACCTAGCCCACAAACAGATTTTCCATGCCACATCTTCAAACACCCCTAATCCTTCCACTACTCCCAAGAATCAGCCACTAAGAAGTGCCACCCTCTTCACCCAGTATCACCCTGGACTAGAACAACTGAACCTTATCCTTTGCCAGCTCAGATTACCTTTCATTGTGTCCTGAAATGAGGGACATCCTACCCAAGACTCTCTCCCACCCCTCCTAAAGTGGTGTTCCATTGCACATCCAACCTACACAATATCCTAGGCCATCCCTACCCCACTCCCACTTGCTTTGGCAGATCAAGGTGCAACACCTGCCCAATCCACCCACCTAACACCTCCTACTCCAGCACTGTCACAGGCTCATCCTACTCCATCAGAGGTTGGGCTACCTATGAAAGCAGCAATGCCATATATCAACTCTGCTGCAAACACTACACAGCCTTTTATGTTGGTATGATTACCAACCAGCTGTCCACAAGGATGAATGGCCACTGCCAAGCCATTTTCAAGAACAAAACTGACCATCTGGTGGCACAACACGCAGTTCAGTTTGAAAGGCATGCCATCTGGATCCTTCCCTCCACAACCAACTTCTCTAAACTATATAGATGGGAGTTATCCTCACAGTACATCCTCCATTCTCATAACAATCCTGGCCACAATCTCAGGTACCCCACTGTCCCTGCACCCTCCACCTAAACCTAACAGTTTCCTCTATGCTGTCACCCCCTCCCAATTCCTGTCCCAAGTCACCCTCAGCATGTGCCCCTTCCCACCTTCCTTTACAATCATGCCAGCCCAAATATCTGCCACCCTTCTCTTCCGCATTCTTAGTCTGCAAACCAGCCATCTCCCTCTGTGTGTGTGTGTGTGTGTGTGTGTATTCTAGTTCATCAAAGTGTAACTCCTAAAGCTAGCAAGCTTTCTTTCCTTCGTGTGTGCCTATAGACAACTCAATACTTCTGCTTTTCAATGAGTGGTCTCCTTACATAGGCCTGAGAAAGGAAAGCCAGGAAAATGGAAACAGAAATCATAGGAGACAAGGAAAATCAATAATCTGTCTTGTATTCATAACAATGATGTTCTGTCTTAAAGAATTACTGTGGCACTCAAAGTGCTTCTGAGCATTCTTTGAAAATAAAGATTTTTTTAAAAAATAAGTGTTTGATATAATCACTTCAAATGCTTAAGGACACAATTTTTTTTTCATACATCTCTGAATAAAAAAAGAAAAGTAAGGCAATTATTATTGTAGACTATACAGCTTTTGTGCGATATTAAGGAGCACATAATGCAGTCCAGTTAGTCATATATGTATGTCTGTCTCATAAAATAAAATTTAAAATGATTTTCCTAAAAGTTATTGTCACACATTGTGAAAGATAGAAAATATTTTAGTTCTTCTCTTACTACAAAGCATCACAAATTTGCACAATCTCATATTACTGTTTTCAGCTTGTTTCAGTTTATCTTTCATTTTCAGGCTATAGATAGCCCAGGGCATATATGCACAAAGTTTCTCAATGGCCTCAACCATATACTTGCCTCAGCTTTAGACACCTGCTCTACTCCATTACTGCAGACAGTAGTTATAGAAATTTGACTTGGACATATATTTCTCATTTTTGATAAAAACCCAAGACCTCTAGTTTAAGTCTTAAGCTCTAAAATAGTTATAAACTTCAACTTCTTAATTCTACTCACTCATTTCTTTATTTCAAGCTTGAGTTCTTATCTCAACCACCAACAGTGGCTTGCTGCTCAGTGCAAGTTTTGTATGTTCAGCTGCATTGAACTTCAACTTCATAATTCTTCACTGATTCTTTGAATGTATTCCATGAACCCAAACACTTTTATAAATAAGCAACTAACAGTGTGTAAGCTGGTAGTACAAAGGAAAAGTGCAAAACATGCATTATCCAAACATCAGTCATCATAAGTACCCATAAGACAGAGCATTTGCCTCCCACAGCCTTGAATCTGATCTGAAGTACTGAGTTTTTATTCATTACAGATTTCGTGTACTCATCTAGAAGTGATTTCCTATGATTCTGCTAAATCTCAAAAATCTATATAATTTAGATCTAGTCTTGAGTCATGACATGTCTCAAAATTTACCAACACATTTATATCAAAAATGGCTTGTTTCTGATATGGTCCCGCTTCTGGTATGGCAGGATATGCCTATGACAGGGCAGGAGTAATTGTGCTGCAAGGGTGCATAGGTCCATTCTTGAACTTGGGTCTTCCACAGGGCTATGACCTATGTGACAAGGAGTTGCAATTAAGTGTAGGGTCAGAATGGACCTTGATATTTCATAGATTGAGAGGGCAGTGGAATATGGGAAAGGTGGGATGGGTGTTCTTTATTTCAGGGCACAATGGAAGGTAAATGAAGCCCTATTGGAGGATGTGGTTTAGTTTTTCCAGTCTAGGATCATATTTGGTAATAATGGAACAGATCTTCTGTAGCTGGTACATGGGGAGTGGTTGGAGAATTTGGAGCATGTGTAGATATACATGGAAGATGTTTATGAACACGGTTTGAAAGTTGGTGCTTGTCTGTGAAGGGCTTCAGCATAATGGGAAAGGGATTGCTTATTACTGCAGATGTGCTGTTTAAGGTACATGAGAGAAACTTATTCGGATTTTTATTTATCTATCAAAGTGGAAGTATTGTTGACAGTTGGAGGCTTTAAATGGATGGAGGTCCCTATGGAGCCATCAGAGAGGCGGAAGTCAATATCAAGAAATTTGGCACACTGAGCTAGTGATGACCAAGTGAAGGAGATAGGACACAGTAGATAGGAGATCAACAGTTAACCTGCACAACACCAGGGGTTTAGGATCGTGCATGGCTAGGAAGATTTCCTCCAGGTCACCCACACGGGCTGACATATAAGGTGCCATGACTGTAAAGCAGATTTGTTAATATATCTTCCCCTCATAGGAAAAGTAGTTGTGATTTAGGATATAAGTGGTAACATGCATTAGGAATGAGGTGGTTATTGTGGAATGGGCATGATCTTGGGTGTGATAGTGCTTAGTGTCTGATGTTTCGAGGCCACGCACATGAGGATGTTGGTGTATAGGGAGGTGGCGTCAACAGCGACATGCCAAGGAACCATGTTGCAACGTAGTGGGGACAATGGAGAGGCAATGAAGGAAGTGGTTCATGCCCTTGGTAAAGGATATTAGGCTATCGACACTGGGTTTGAAGTGTTGGCCAACTAGAGCTGAGGTTCTTTCAGTGGAGCACAGTAATCAGCTACAATGGGATGTCCAGCGTGGCCTAGTGCAGAGTACTCCAAGGGACATTTACAACATAGTAAAGAAGTATGTTCTCAGTATTAATGCCATACAGCATATGAAGACTGAAACAGTGCAGGCTGTATCCATCAACAGATAGCTTTTGCTCATATTCAAACCAAAATAATGGATTTAAGGGACACAGAAATCAAATATAGACAGTGTTATTCTGAAAATGTTATAATATTTCAAACCTGCAAAGTATTGGGAACTTCCTAACTCAGTTTTCAGTTTAGAAGTAAATTCTCTTTTTTACCAGTAGAGAATTAAGTGAGAAACAGTGCAAAGTGGGCAGCCCGTGTCTGTTGTGAATAAAGACCATTAGTTCATTTTTGCAGCTTATTAAAAAGTAGCCACATGACTAGGTACATAGGAAGAAGGGATGGATTAGTGTTGCAAACTGGAATACATACCTGCCTTTCCCCATTTAACACTCAAATATCCCCCCCACCCCCACCCACCCCAAAAAAAGAAAAATGCTACTAGAAATAACTCTGATATGAGCAATGGAATCAATAATTGGTCATATTTCGTGATAATATCTTCTTATTGTTCTGAAAAGATAAACTTATGGGAAGGTTCCTTGCTTTATTGTTCGCTATCCAGTGCATCCACAGTTAACATGTCAAATAAACCAAGTTGGTCACAGAAGAAATGATTTTGTCATGCAAAGGAGTCTTGAAAATTACTTATGATATGTGGATTTATTTATTGATTTATTTAAATTGACAAGACTAGGACCAGCAGGCCCTCTCTTACATCTAACTAAGTACTATATTTATTTTATATTACATATATTACAATACGTATGTTAAAAGTTACATCTAATATAGAACATTACATTTAGAAATTATAGTAGTGTACGCAAAACCACACAATTGACATTCTTTCGCGATAAATACAATAATAAATACAAATTATGGGAAGGTAGGTTTAAACTAAGAGTGCTAGCAGCAATGGACATGAAAGAAAGAAGGGAGAGAAAGTGGAATGAGATAATACACAAACCTCTTGTTGAAACACAGCACTTGGAATGCGCCAAAGGACACATATTGCTTAGGTCCCTGTAACTTCCCTGGTGCAGCTACTACTAACAGTTTGAAATCTATAAAATTTCCATGAAACCAAATAGAATCACAGACCATAAAGTCCATTATAATGTTGGCTAATCTATTCTGGGATGTGATGTCCACCTCTATACCAACTTTTACCTACCTGCCCGACAATGTGGGTTAAATTGAAGTTATTAATTTGACAAGATGGATAGTTGCCAATTGGTACCATCAATGTCTCTATTAACAAGCCCACAGTACCTGAGGGGGGGGGTCTTTATTTTGTCATGCACATGAAGTATATGCTGCTCAAAATATTGTGCATTTCAGTTTACAGCACAGGTGACATGGACATGCTATGGGAGCAGACAGCTGGCCGGAGTGGCCAAGCGGTTCTAGGCGCTACAGTCTGGAACCGCGCGACCGCTACAGTCGCAGGTTCGAATCCTGCCTCGGGCATGGATGTGTGTGATGTCCTTAGGTTAGTTAGGTTTAAGTAGTTCTAAGTTCTAGGGGACTGATGACCTCAGAAGTTAAGTCCCATAGTACTCAGAGCCATTTGAACCATTTGGAGCAGACAACTTGTCACGCTTTTAGCACACTGTGTCAACATCTGAACACACAACACTGGCCAAACAGGCCTTGAAAGGCCCAATGCTACTGACCAACCGCTGTGTTATCCTCAGCTGATAGGCATCACTGGATGTGGATCTGGAGGGGCATGTGGTCAGCACACTGCTCTCCCAGCCACTGTCAGTTTTCATGACCAGGGCCACTACTTCTGAATCAAGTAGCTCCTCAATTGGCCTCACAAGGGCATTTGAACACATGAACCTCTACAATCTATTGTTG
The DNA here is from genome assembly GCF_023864345.2 of Schistocerca serialis cubense. NCBI lineage: Eukaryota > Metazoa > Arthropoda > Insecta > Orthoptera > Acrididae > Schistocerca > Schistocerca serialis. The sequence goes on along the minus strand of NC_064640.1, from coordinate 611,572,901 downwards.
CCACATGTGTGAAGTACTGTCACACTACAATACATACAAAGTAATCCTATACACTTCATGAAATTTGTTACAGCTACACTGTTTTTCCATCACCACAGATATGTTAAGAGTTCTTACCTCTTTATCTTCCTCTTCTTGCTCTTCTTCTGCTGCAGTCAGTTCTTGTGCATTGGCCAGATTATCAACAGCAATGGCCAAGAACACATTCAGCAGTGTATAGTTTCCAAACAGAACCAAAATGATAAAATAAAGTGAGTAGATCATACCACCACTATTTCCACCCTGAGAACGAATTCCTTGATACATCACTTCATTCCAGTCCTCACCAGTAAGAATCTGGAATGTAAATTAGTCTTATCGTAAGTATCATCCAGAGATGATATGAAAACAGATTAGTTTCCTTACAACACATTTTTTCATTAATTAATTTTTAGCATTTTGTCTTCAGAAATAAACATATGCTATTGTCAAAAAATAAATGAATAAGTATCATTAAATATCAGCAGTTTAATTATTGATAAAAATAAATAAGTGTATGCTGTTTACTAAGGTTCAAAGTATAAAATTCTCTTAGAATTATTTTTCTGAAGTGAACATAAAAATCAATGGTTCAGGGCAGAATGCTAGATATGACAGCATATCAAAAATAAAATATAGAAACTTACATGATATAACACTACACTGTTACAGAAACTTTTAATCATTTAAGAACATGCACAGATTGACCACATATAATGTGCCAAACAGTTTTCATTGTTACCACAAAAGACACTTAATTCTGTTTCATTTTTAGTTACACTCTGCACTTCTGTTATCTAGAATATGATATTTCACATATCAGTCTACTTCAATTATAATATTTTCATATTGGAAAATGTTGTAGATTTAGTTCTCGTATGACCCTTATTAATGCATTTATACAGGGTGTTACAAAAAGGTACGGCCAAACTTTCAGGAAACGTTCCTCACACACAAATAAAAAAAAGATGTTATGTGTACATGTGTCCAGAAACGCTTAATTTCTATGGTAGAGCTCATTTTAGTTTCGTCAGTATGTACTGTACTTCCTTGATTCACCGCCAGTTGGCCCAATTGAAGGAAGGTAATGTTGACTTCGGTGCTTGTGTGGACATGCGACTCATTGCTTTACAGTACTAGCATCAAGCACATCAGTACGTAGCATCAACAGGTTAGTGTTCATCACGAACGTGGTTTTGCAGTCAGTGCAATGTTTACAAATGCGGAGTTGGCAGATGCCCATTTGATGTATGGATTAGCACGGGGCAATAGCCGTGGCACGGTATGTTTGTCTCGAGACAGATTTCCAGAACGAAGGTGTCCCGACAGGAAGACGTTCGAAGCAGCTGATTGGCATCTTAGGGAGCACGGAACATTCCAGCCTATGACTCGTGACTGGGGAGGTCCTAGAATGACGAGGACACCTGCAATGGAAGAGGCAATTCTTTTTGCAGTTGATGATAACCCTAATGTCAGCGTCAGAGAAGTTGCTGCTGTACAAGGTAACGTTGACCACGTCACTGTATGGAGAGTGCTACGGGAGAACCAGTTGTTTCCGTACCATGTACAGCATGTGCAGGCACTATCAGCAGCTGATTGGCCTCCACGGGTACACTTCTGTGAATGGTTAATCCAACATTGTGTCAATCCTCATTTCAGTGCAAATGTTCTCTTTACGGATGAGGCTTCATTCCAACGTGATCAAATTGTAAATTTTCACAATCAACATGTGTGGGCTGGCGAGAATCCGCATGCAGTTGTGCAATCACGTCATCAACACAGATTTTCTGTGAACGTTTGGGCAGGCATTGTTGGTGATGTCTTGATTGGGACCCATGTTCTTCTACCTACGCTCAATGGAGCACATTATCATGATTTCATACAGGATACTCTACCTGTGCTGCTAGAACATGTGCCTTTACAAGTACGACACAACATGTGGTTCATGCACGATGGAGCTCCTGCACATTTCAGTCGAAGTGTTCGTACGCTTCTCAACAACAGATTCGGTGACCGATGGATTGGTAGAGGCGGACCAATTCCATGGCCTCCATGCTCTCCTGACCTCAACCCTCTTGACTTTCATTTATGGGGGCATTTGAAAGCTCTTGTCTAAGCAACCCCGGTACCAAATGTAGAGACTCTTCGTGCTCGTATTGTGGACGGCTGTGATACTATATGCCATTCTCCAGGGCTGCATCAGCGCATCAGGGATTCCATGCGACGGAAGGTGGATTCATGTATCCTCACTAACGGAGGACATTTTTGAACATTTCCTGTAACAAAGTGTTTGAAGTCAAGCTGGTACGTTCTGTTGCTGTCTGTTTCCATTCCATGATTAATGTGATTTGAAGAGAAGTAATAAAATGAGCTCTAACATGGAAAGTAAGCGTTTCCGGACACATGTCCACATAACATATTTTCTTTCTTTGTGTGTGAGGAATGTTTCCTAAAAGTTTGGCCGTACCTTTTTGTAACACCCTGTAGAATAAGAAATGTTAGCCCTTATTTCCATTATTCTGAGTCAAAAAACATTTTTCTTGTTACTCTACTTAAATTTGGTCTCCCATTACAGACTATTTTGAGGGAAGAATATGTAAATTTAATAAGATACAACAAAAAATGAAATCTTACATGTGGGGTGGGAATATATGCTGAACTGATACTTAAATACAGAAGGTGAACACTGTGCTTGCACTCACATAAGGATGGGAAAGAAGAGAAAAGTCTTAAGAGTATTTTGATGATTTTGTGGGCTAATTCATTTTCACACTGTGTATAAAACTCGCTACAGGCAACACTACCACATACTCACATAAATAACTGTAGGTAGCCTTTATTCAATAACAAGCAGATGATACAGATATGGTGCAATAACAAATGAAGCGGAAAGGAAGATAAAATTCTGAAAAAAAGTATGAAAGGGGAAGCTCTTGTTGGAAGAAATAGAAACAAAAAGAGCATGCTTCATAGTAGAGAGATAGTTTCTCATGGAATATGAAGTAGAGGTCTTAGAATTTTTATCTGAAGTATGTGTCTCACTTGAGCTTTGGTAGATGTATGTTCCAAATTAGTATGAGGAGATACGGTATCATAAGTAAACAGAATAACAACATATTTCCCACCAACTATACACTGAATAATCATTACTACACTTTCTGTAAGTAAATGAATGTGTTAGCAACAAATTGTAGAAGAAAGACATTGAAAGAGAAATGATTCTTCATATAGCAACTGTGATTAATGATAACATTCTAATGACAGTAATAATTTCTAGATAAATGCAACAATGGAGTCCATTCAAGATGAATACCCCAGCATCAATTTCTAAGCATATTGTATATTTATTGACAATAAAGTTCACAGCACTGATGAGTCAAAAAATGCTGAAACAGACAAAAAATATGGTATTCAGGCTAATGATAATCTGTCTGAAGAAACATTGCAAAGGTTTGAAGTACTGTATGAACTAACTGCTGTCAAAAAGTAGGAATCCTGAAAGCAGTAACATCTAATACCGACACGGTAGCTCATTTCCCAGAAATTCTGCCAGACACATATACTACCTGTCTACAAGATTCATAATTTTTATGTTAAGTGGTACATTTGGGAGTCTTATATCTAAAAAAATATTAATGATTACACTAGTGTTTATTTTCAAAAACTTAGTAAAGTCAAAATAGCCTTTTTCTGAAAGAAAGTTAGAGGTATAATCTAAAAAAATGTTTGAGTGTTTTTAGAAGTTACTCTGCCTGCCAAAGAAAGTGAACCACCCAGAAGACATGATTGGATGTCAATGCGACACGTTCATAAAGTAAGTTTTCATGTCGTACCAAAACTAGCAAATCATATGTTGCTCAAAGCGACTGAGTGTATGTGATACAGTAGTGATGTGATATTGAACATGTGCTAAAGGAACTCCCGAAGGTCTCACAGAAGCTTTGAGAAAGCGGTTGAAAGTGGAGGCTCGTGTTCCAGCTTCCACTGTGTGTAAAATGCACTTGGTGATAAAGTTTCTGAATGCATGAAACACAGCATCAATTGAAATTCATCATCAGTTATGTCATGTCTATGGTCCTAATGTCATGAGAAAGAACATGACGCATCACTGGTGTAGAGACTTTGCACCAGGTAACCAATCTGGTTGCCAAACTGAGGAGCGCAGTGGGAGGTCATCCACCATTACAGGAGACCTTGTAGAGCTTGTGCAGGAATGCATTATGGCAAACCATCACTTCACACTCAATGAAACTCAGCAGGCAGTTCCCAAAGATGCACCTATCCTTGTTGCATGGAATTGTCTCAGAGCACCTGTTGTTCCAGAAATTGTGCAGCAGGTGGGTACTGAAGCAACTGACTCCAGAACACAAAGCAAAGCCCATTAGGACAGTTCTGACTTTTCAACAGTGGTAACATGATGACGGTGGTGAATTTCTAGACTGGATCATCAAAGGTGACGAGTTGTTGGTTCCACACAAAACCCTACAAACCAAGCAGCAATCTATGCATGGGCATGGCAGTAACTCTACCTGCAAGATGAAATTCATGTAGATTGTGTTGGCACAGTCAGCGGCTTTTGGCCTTGTAATCTATGTCGTTGACTCTCCATCACAGGGGGCTGGTTTTGATTCCTGGCCGGGTGAGGGATTTTCTCTGCTCAGAACTCTGTGTGTCTGTGTGTGTGTGTGTGTGTGTGTGTGAGAGAGAGAGAGAGAGAGAGAGAGATTTGTCCTTAGAACATTGTCCTTAGAACATTTCATTATCATCCATGTGCAAGTTGCTGAAGTGGCATCAAATAAAAAGAGTTGCACCAGGGGCTCCTGGTCAACAATGCTATATGCACATTTCACATCTGTGTTGATGCAAAAAGTGCTGTGTTTTTTGTTCTGTGACAGTCAGGTAGTTCTCCTCATCGAACTCCTGACCAGATGTGAGATGGTGAATGATGAGCATTACTGCAAAACAATGCAGAAATTGCAAAGGTCCACTTAGAAAAGTGGCATGGTATTCTTAGCGCCTATGTTGTCTTGCTGCAGAATAATGGTCAACCACAGATGGCCTGATGGACAACAGAGCTCCTGCAAACACTTGCTGAGAGAAATTTGACCATCCACCCTACAGCCTGAACCTCACACCCAGTTATTTCCATCTGTTTCAGAACTTTATGAATTTCCTGTTTGGTCAGAGTCAGCATTATTAAACTGAATGAGAGGGAGAGATTGTTGTCAGACAGTGGATACAGTTCCAATTGGCAAACTTCTGTGACACTGGCATACAACAGTTGGTCCTAAGGGACAAGAAATGTCTGAATTTGGTCCCACTCAACAAAATGTCAGTTCATCATAGTCAATGTCTTTGGAAAGCCTGCAGCTGTATCATTCATGATTTAAATAATGAAAGACTGCACTAGCTGTGTATTTTTCATGCTTAGAACATGTTTCAAGAATTTAATCTCACTGTCAATTGCAAATATTTGCAATTTGCATTTGACAATGAGAATGATTCTTGAAATGCATTGTGCTGAGCAATAACTGGTGCAGTGTTTCATTACTGAAATGTCTGTATTCCAATGGTGAATATATCGAAAAACAGATCAATGCTTCCTGTATCTGTCACAATAAATCTTTCAACTCTGTTCCTTTTCTGTTCATGACACCAGGGAAATTTACTTTACGGATGGGGCTCACAACTTCATACACATACAGACCATTAGTGAGTATGTAAATGATTAGAGGGGTCACAGCATTCTCTGTCACAGACACAATGATCACCACAGTGCATTAAAGTTGTCCATGTTTAGTGCTGTTACCAGGTCTGGTTTGATATAAAAGGGGCATAAATAGCATCAGATATTGAGTGATCACTGTGAAGGACACAAAGATGCTGCATACTCATGTGAGACAGTGTTATCAGCACCTAACAGAGTTTTAAAGGGACCTCAAGGTTGGTCTCCTTTTGGCTTACTGGTCAAAATGTGCAATATCCAGATTCTCAGGGTATTCAGACATGCTGGTGGCATGATGTCACACTGCATGGAAACATGTGGGCATGCAAACTTGTCATAAAGGTTCCAGTCAACCTTATCTTACCACCACGACCATTACCGGTGAGTATGGTGGTGGCCTCGGGAGATGTCAATTTTTTCCAATGTTTTAGAGAGGTGCAGCAGTGTTACTCCTAGTATCATGGTGTGAGGAGCCATCAGGTATGACTTCAGGTTAGAGCTTTTAGTGATTGAGAGAGCTCTGACAGCACAATGGTACATCATGGACATCCTGCATCCTCGTGTGTTACTTCTCATGTGTCAGTATCATAGTGTCATTTTTCAACAGGACAACACACGTCCATACATGGTACATGTCTCTATGAACTGTCTGCATGATGTTGAGATGCTTCAGTGGCCAGCAAGATCCCCAGGTCTGTCCTTGATAGAAAATTTGTCATACCAGCTTGGACATCAACTGTTGTCTTAGTGCCAGTATCCAGAATATCAACAACCAGTTACAACAGTTGTCGACAGTTTGTCTTAGAAGAGGATTCAGTAGCTTGATGACACCCCTTCCCACAAAATCCGTGCATGCATTTGGGCCGGAGGCTGTGCAACGTCATACGTGTAAATGGGATCATACTGCTGAGTTCTTTCTAAATTTGACTCAATTTTGTAATTACTTAAATAACATCACATACCCTTTCAAACCATGAAGTTTTATTACATACCCTTCTCCCCTTCTGGGTGCTTCTTGTTTCCTGCTAGCACTCATATAAACCCAAAACACCAATTAATGAGTTTTCCTAGAACATCACCTTAAGACCGTCTCTATGCTTTTGATAAAATGAGAAATATAACAAATTATTATACTTCGCCTTTATACAATTATAAAAAACCAATCGTCACACAACAATAAATAATAAATGACAAATGTTCATAAATTATATTCTTTCTTATTTAAAGAAAGGCTACTTACTTGGAAGACTGTCAGTAGAGCAATAGGAAATGTGTTGAAGTTTGTGGGTGGTGTCTCATCTTCAAAATTAAATTGACCACCAAACAACTGCATACCAAGTAAGGCAAAAATAAGGATAAACAGGAAGAGCAGGAACAGAAGTGAGATGATGGAGCGCATCGAATTCAACAAGGATATCACAAGATTGCGCAGCGATGACCAGTACCTGTGGATCATACATTCATTAGTTGAGTGACTCTGGCATTCTGTCATTATTTCTAAATCAAAACAGACGTATGTAATATCTATTTCTCTAGAAGATTCTCACACTGTTATAAAGGAATGTTTCTTGCACACATTTTCATGATGGTTCATATGCATGGTCCAGCCACATTAATGAAACCAATGCCTATGATTGACATCAACATGCAATAACCACACACAGATGGCAGATAACAGCACTAGCAGTGAAGGGTATATAAATAGTGTCAGGGGATGCAGAAAACAGTTCAGTCATTGTCATAATGTGGAAACAGAGCAATTTGGATGATGTTCAAAAGGGCATGATCATTTGCTTTCGGGATAAGAGACAAAGCATTTCTGAAATGGCTAAGTTTGTTAACTGTTTGCTTGCTGCCATGGTTAAATTACACCATGTATGGCAAAATGGCACTATCCAAAACTGGCACTGAGACAACTGTGGCATACCACAGGCCATAGATACATGGGTTAATGACAGCTGTGAAGATATGTATGGGCAAATAGACATGCAACTGTTAAGCAACTGACCATCCTGATGAACCAAGGGGCTATGAACAGTGTCTCCACAATAACCATCCAGCAAACATTGCTTTGTATGGGCCTCCACAGCAGGCAAAATTGGCTCATTCACCCATGCAGAATGCAGTTCATTTGCAACAAAGGTGGGAATTTGCACACTAGTACCATAACTGGACATCCACTGAGTGGTGACAGGTGGCCTTTTCAGATGAATCACATTTTATGCTGCATCAGATTGAAAGCAAACACCCTGCAACAATCGTCAGAAGGGACCAGACCAGAGAGGGAGCATTATAGTCTGGGGAATATTTTTGTGGCATACCCTGGGTGATCTTGTCTCTCTGGAAGGCACAATAGATCAGAACGAGAATGAATCTATCCTTGGGGACAATGTTCACCCTTATGTAGTTTGTTTTTCCTCGGCATGTTGGCATCTACCAGAAGGAAATGCAACATGTTACACTACTATGGGACATGGATCCTCAAATGAGAAACTTAGTGCAGTTGGCCACAGCACTGGAGTTGGCATGGCTCCACATCCTTGTTGGTACCTTCCAGAACCTCACTGACACTCTTTTTGCACATCTCGCTGTGTTATGCACTGCAAAAGGTGGTTATACAGGATTTTAACATGTGGTCACATTAATGTGACTGGACAGTATATTAAAGAAATACCTCTGCCACATACTGATGGGAATAATATTCTTATGATATTACTTGTACTGAAATTTTCAGTTATGCTTGCATTCACTTGGAAAACTGGAAATAACAACATGAAGAATTTTCATGTGTTTTCTGTCAAGCATGATGTGGTTTTTAAATGAAATTTGCAATAACTGAAAGATCAGTTTCCTTTTTTTGAGAGGGGAGGGGTAATATGAACTATACACTGTCATTGAAAACTAAATACACAATGGCATAACATGAAGCAAAGCCACGACTTTTCCCTACATTTTAACCTAGCCTTCTTTCAACAGATGTGGGCCATTAGACATCACTAAGGCATCCCAGTACATACACAACCTATCAGTCATCTTAACACGGTTGTCAGACATGACTTTGTCATTAAATGTACACATATATGCAATTCAAGAATATAGAAAAATTGATAAAGACAAAACTCTCCTTGCCCTCAATGGTACAGAATAAGTTAGCTAAAACAACTCAAAGGAACATGAATAGAAGTTCGCATTTATGCAGTTGTGTCATTTAGTCTATTCAACATATTACATTGGCAATAATTCTCATTGTCTTCTACAGGTGTTCTGAATACAACAAAGTGTGTCACAACAGGCTTTTCTTGTGGTACCAACTTTCAGAGCAGCTACAAAACTAGACAAACTATCCTCCTCATGTGCTCAGGTGCCCTCTCCTATTCATTCTTTGTTGTCAATTTTCAATGTTTAGGCCATCATGTTTCTATCTGGCCTAAAAGGAGAGATGTGCGACACTTAACTGAAATATTTGTTTATGTACATCATAATTTTGGACACTCTCATTCTTACTGTTTCTTAAGACACATAACTGGAATTGGGAATTTATGCTTTTATCCAGTCTTTCTATGTTCCAATTAATATATGATAAATAGTTGACAAGACATTGCTTTTAAATCTTGATTTATTTTGATGCTTTCAGTGGGTCTGACACTGGTCCTCAAATATCACAAAAGATAAAATGCTTGCTAGGAAAAGAACGCCAAGTCAACTACTAAAATGAATTAAGGAACAATAATCATCTTCAATGCACTGTATATAACAGACAGCTTTGCCCAAAGTCTTCTTAATTGTTGTAAGTCAATAAGGTTTTGTAAGTTCCAACAAATAGTATTCAAGACCAATAAACAGCAATATCAATGGTGTCATTGTATCTGCTGGCAATTCATGATACCAATAAATAATTCTCCATAATAACTGATGCATTGTGCATCACTTCAACAAGACAGAATGCACAATAAAAATCACCGATTTCGATTTCTAGCCATCCACTGCCCCCCCTCCTCCCCCCAAAATGCCACACCAGCCACTACAGTAACAAAGAATGGACAAAGAGTTCTAGATTAATCTTGTGTAAGAATGTTTATTTTTAAGTAACATTTCCCTGTATGTATGTATGTATAAATGCCTAAAGATGAAAAGAACATGTTTCAAATGCATTGTATTATGTTAGTATGGATAATAATACACTGCTCCTCAACTTGCAGATCAACTTGTTTTTCATAGGGTTCATATGTGTGGAACTGGAAGCTCATATAGAAGACGAATGCCTAGATAATTTTGTGATACAAAGCCGATGTAGGGGAAAATTGCTGTATTTCAGTAATGTAAAGTAACAGCAGTTTGAGCGAAAAAGGCATGTATCTTGACTACTATTACCCAATAGTAAATCTTTAAATACAAGTTTTAGAGAGGTTTCAAAGGTAACAGCAATCATGGGGTATCACTATAAAATGGTATTTTTCAATCTAACAAAACTTGCTTTATGGAATGTGTTTGTCTTCTCCAATACACAATGTAGTAAGAAGAAGAATGCATGTGATTTCCATATTGCTGTTATTGAAAAGATAACTTCAAAATATCAAAAAAGATGAGTTCACATGAAAAAATAGGTCATTTTCTTCCAAGCAGCAATGCCTATAATTGGTTAAATGCCAATTCCCATCACTTACTCCACCATTTGCAAAGGAAGCAAGAATTTGCACAATGTGTTCACATCACAGATAGGAATATCTTTTAATAAACTGTTTTTGTTGTTTATAAAGGAAATTACAAAACTTTGAAACATAACCTGTCCAAAAATTGTAATGTTAAAGGGTTAACACCATCTGTTCTAATATTAAGTACACAAGGATAAGTGAAATTAAAGTTACATCAGCATATGTGCTAGCTTAAGAGAACCAAATTTGTATCAAAACCAAATGCCAACTTAAGAATTGGCGTGTGATCTGAATTAACTCCCCCTCCTTTCTAACCTTCCAGAACCTATACCTCTTTCCTCCCTGAGGAAGGAACTAGTAGTTCTGAAAGCTAAGATTAGCCTTTCCTCTTTTAAATATGTTAAGTGATTAATAAACACATTTTCCAACAGTTTCAAGTTTTATTTTGTAAGAAATTGTGCTTTATTTTCTCCAACCCTCCCCCTTCCAAAAAATTAATATGTACTGAGTCCCCTACCTTCCTCTCCTATAACAGGTTCTGAATATGCTCTTGTCTATGCAAGTTTAATTTTCATCTTATTTGTTTCCTTCAGGACAAAACTGTCTTCCAATACTAGCTTGTAGAAGTACTGCATGCTTGTCTGTTGTGATAAAATCTTTACTTCACCCTATCTATATTTTACTAATTAAAACATACTGCTATACATTTCGAGGAATACTGATTCTTAGCATAAAGTTCAACAAATGTTTCCTAGATGCAAATCACATTCAAAAAGATATTGAAATAAAAATAAACAGCAACAAAGTAGTAACCACAAAAGATAAAAATAAATTAGAAAAGTTGAATGTACTAATATAAAAGTTTCTGAATCGTAGCCTCACAAAGAGATGAGATTTCAAATCCATAGTGACCTGTTTTAGTAACTGATAAAATGAACATAGTGTGACTTAATTCTTATTTTCAGAGTGATATAAACATTTAAAAAATCTTAACTGAGGGAAAGTGGCTATTAAATAGTTTACACACTTCTGGGGATCACTAAAAATTTCATTTTCCCACAGAGGATATGTTATACACAATATTATAGAGAACGTCCATGTAAGAAAATGAGGAATGTTCTATTGTGACATATCTTACACTAGACAAAATGCAAAAATTGACAAGGGAAGCAAAATCAGTACTCTTCTAGAATACTGTTGCCAAGTACTGCTCACATACAAACTGTCAAGAATGTTATTGGAACCTAGCTAGTCCTAAACTGTGCCATTTTAGAAGCATTAGAGACCTGGAGGAAAAAGGAAGCATCTGTCTATCAAAATGTGACGGAAACCAGATGTGCACAACATTGATCAGGCTAGCAACAGTGGACCACTCCTAGGAGAGAACAGCAAAAACACTCATGTTCAACAAATGATGAGAAAACAAATTTATCACTGAATGAAAGCAGGCCAACAATGATGCCTTGCAAAAAAAACTCTGATGACATAATTCAAGTAACTGAATGGCAGCTATGTAAAGAGCTACACAAAACTTCTAGCTTCTGCCAACCTCAGAGCTTCTTGTGTAATATAATGAGGAATTCTGTTAACTTACTTTACATATAAACATAATAATCTAGAAAAATGCATTGAATCTCATCACTCACTGGCCTCATCAATAAAAACCAAGAGGTCATAAAAACACACAGTCAAAGCAGTACAGCTAAGACATTTAGTGTAGTCACATATATGTGATGCTGAACAGAGATATTAAAAGGATCAATTATTTTTAACAAAAATTTTCTTTCAATTCATCACTAAAAAAGAATATCTGAAATCTATTAACTTAATAACAAAGAGGCAGAAAACAGTACTCTCAAGTCTAACATACAGAGCTGACATACTGCGGTCTTCAATTACAAAACTTATTCTCTCATATCTTATGGTATTACAACATGTATTCTCTCTTTTACCTAGCATATGTTTAAAGCTATGGATCATGGACATTTCATTGTATTAACCACATTTCTAAAATATTTCTATTTGGAAGAAACACTTACATCTGTAAAGTAAGGGATGCTTACTACACAGGTATACTTGTAATTTGATACATGGTCAGCTCCAAAGTGACCCCAACAGCTACATAATTAGAATATTTAAGTAAAATGTCACAAAGACTGAAGGATATATTGCTGCTCACCATATAGAGGAGAGGCTGAGTCACAGACAGGCACAACAGAAAGACTGCTAAACATGTGAGCTTTTGGCCAAGAGGCCTTCTTCTAAAGTAGACAACACATATTCTTCCACGCAAGCATCACAGACACACACACACACACACACACACACACAGACACACACACACACACACACACACACACACACACACACACACACACGAACACTGTCACTGGCCACTAGAAGCAACTGTGCATGATGGGAGAGGCAGTGTGGATGGTGGGGGTAAGGTGGAGGTTAGGTGCAGTGGGGAGGGATAGCAAGGTAGCTGTGGAGGGCGGTAAAGTGCTGCTTGTGGGAGCATGTAGGGACATGGTGAGAACAGGGTAGGGAAGTTAGGTGCAGTGGGGAGATTAGAAGACGGGGAAGGGGGGGGGGGGGTGTAAGGAAGGAGGATTGAAAATGAAAGAAGTAAGGGAAGGCAAAAAGGAGACTGTGGATGTTTTGGAAATGTAGGATACACTACAGGGAGACTTCCCACCTGTGCCACGCAGAAAATCTGGTGAAGTGAAGAACGTAGAGATCGGAAGCATGCTCAGCAACTGGGTGGTCCAGCTGTCTCTTGGCCACAGTTTGGTGGTGGCCATCCATGTGGACAGACAGCTTGTTGTTTGTGATTTACATGCAGAACACAGCACCGTGGTCACAGCTCAGCTTTTAGATCACATGACAGCTTTCTGCCTTTGATGGGATTGGTGATGATTACAACTAGACAGAAATAGATAGGGGTGGGAGGATGTATGGGACAGGTCTTGCATCTAGGTTCATTACAGGGATATGAGGCAGGGGTTGAGAATGGGGGTGGAGTGGGTACGGATGAGGATACTGAGTAGGTTCGGTGGGCGGTGGAATACTTGTGTAGGAAGGGTGGGAAAGAACGTGGGTACGATATTCCTCTTTTCAGGACATGATGAGAGGTAGCTAAAGCCCTGATGGAGAACACCAAGAGTCTCAATGAGCCTTCACAGGCTGGAATTACACTCTCAACCTTTTACAGGACAGGTCTCCTGTGCCGTATCTCTCCAATCACCCACCATCTTCCATAGTCCCACAAACGAGCATTCCCTTCATGAGTCAGTACCATCCAGAACTGTAGTAACTAATTCACATTCTCTGCCATGGTTTTAATTACCTCTCATTGTGCCCTGAAATGATGAATATCCTACCCACTATCCTTCTCACCCACCCACAGTGGTATTCCACCACCCACCAAACCTACACAATATCCTCGTCCATCTCCACTCCACCCCTGCTTCCCACCCATTGTCTCCTGGATCATCCCTGTAATAGACGTAGATGCAAGGTCTGTCCCGTACATCCTCCCACCACCTCCAGTCCAGTCACAAGCATCACCTTTCACGTTGAATGCAGGGCTACCTGTAAAAACAGTCATGTGATATACAAGCTAAGCTGCATCCACTGTGCTGCATTCTAGGTGGGCTTGACAACCAACAAGCTTTCTGCATGAATGGCCACAAACAAAGTGTAGTTAAAGATAGCTGGACCACCCAGTTGCTAAATGTGCTTACCAACATAACGTTCTTAATTTCCATGACAGCTTCACAGCCTGCACCATCTGGATGCCTCCTACCAACACCAGATTTTCTGAATTTCACACTTGGGAACCCTTCCTGCAATATATCTTATGTTACCGTAACCCCCATGGCCTCAACCTTCATTAGTCCCAGTCCTTCATCCATCTATCCACTTCCCTGCTCCCACTCAAGTACTAAACAGTCTCCTATTCCATCAATGCAACCACAATCTCCTTTACACCCCTTTACTTCTCTGCTTTTCCTCTCTCTCTGCCCCTCCCCTCCTTCTCTGCCCCCCTCCCCCTCGTATAGCCCCCGATTGCATCTGCCTGCCGTACCTGTCCCCACCACAATCCTGCATGCTCCCACAAACAGCACTTTACCATCACCCACCCCCACTCTGCTAATCCTCTTCCTCCCCAGCCTAGCCTCATCCTTAACCCCACTGCCCAGACTACTTCTTCCATGATGCACAGTTGCTCGCAGTATGGCCTCAGGGGCCAGAGACAGTGGTCATATGTTTTTGAGTTGTGCTTGTGTAAATGTGTGTATGTTGTCTACTTTCGAAGAAGGCCTTTTGCTGAAAACTCACATATTTAGCAGTCTTTCTGTTGTGCTTGCCTGTGACTCAATGTCTCCTCTATAAGGTGACTTGCAATCCATCCCTTTTATAATACTGTCATTATTCCACCTTGGATTATCCACTGTTGGAATACACAATAAATCTATCCAGCATATATGATATTATATTCATTCGGTTTATATATGTTATCTGCAGATGTCAGATACACTTACTGAATTCTAAAGAGCCAATAGATTACATACTGCTACTCATATAGTTGATTCTGGTGGGCTACAAGGCTAGGAAGTAAGTGTCTGTGTGTCTGTGTGTGTGTGTGTGAGAGAGAGAGAGAGAGAGAGAGAGAGACTGTTTCTGTCATTTTTGGCTGCTGATGAAACACGCATCCATAAGAATGTTTCAAAAAATTTTAATGAAGATGATTAACAACCTATTGAATTTCTAGCATTAAAATGTTGGAACATGGATTATTCATTCCATTCAGAGTTGAAATATCTGTGAAAATGATGGACAACAACCTGTGACAGCATATCTAAGAACACAAGGAGACTTTTGTCAGTTCAGAAGCTAATGGTCTCTGTTTCTTACAAATCTCAAAGTATCAGGATAGATTTCGGTATACCAATGGGCAAGCTTTGTAGGTACCAAAAGGAAAACGTCATGATGAGAAATAACAGTGGTATACATATAGATCTAATAATGATTCATAAAAAGACATACAGTCAATAAAAAAATTACAGTAACTTGAGCTTCAGTTTTTAAACAGTACAGCTGTGTTCATCGCCGAACATTAATGCGGAATGACCAAACTCCAACATATAATTTACCCTCATCTGAAAAGACACACTATTATTATAGGGTTTCCATAAACAACGAAGGCACATGCCATCATGTCAGAAAAGGAATACAGTTTATAGCCAGACATAATCTTAGTGCAGTTAGTAATGGCAAATACTTTGAAATATCAGGCATTTAACTAATAGTGATGGACATTTACACAAAGAAGTAAATTGACATTGTGCTTACTGGTCCCTGGTAGTAGTGTAAACACCTTTTTAATAAATCAACAGAATTTAAGGAAAAAGGCTCAATTACAGAAATAAGATACTGTCATATGGACACATACAGTATTTATTTATAAACACAAATACCACACATGAATTAAGTTATATCCTACGGCTCTTTCACCGTATTTACATTTCACAGTTGGTCAACTGTGGAACAAGAGAACAAAAAATTCTACATAAATGTGCAAGTTGCTACTGTAGGTCTACCTTAAAGGGTGGGGAATCATGTATCTATATCAGAGATGGTGTACATTTTAAAGCTACAGAAGATCTAACCACAATTAGTGTAGATAAACATTTTGAACTGACAGCCACTGAAGTAACAAAGACAGTTTTATATACCTCACACTGAGTAATGCAGAAAATAAAAGCAAAGTGGTGTTGGATGTAATACAAGATGAAACTGGAAAAGCCAGACAAGTATAATAGCATACAAATCAAAGATTGGGATAGAATAACAGGAAGTCCTTAGAAATTAGCAAATATTGTAAATGATTATTTCTCTGGTACTGTGGGGAAGCTGCTGCAAAATCTACCTAAAACACATGTAGCAAGGTCACTGATTTACACAGCAAGCAAAATCATGGTGTTTCTCATAACAGAGCTTGAAGTTAGGAAGACAGTACAACAATTAAAAAATAAGAAATCAGCAGGCATGAGGTTCATGTCTCTGTTCTGAAGGCATGCATAGATAGCATACAAGCCCCATTAATAAACATAATAAATGAGTCCTTTAGTTCACATGTTTTCCAAAGTACCTTACTAAAGAAAGGTAATGTGGAAAGCACTGAAAACTATAGGCCAGGTTCACTGCTGCCTTCATGCTCAAAAATAACTGAAGCAGTCATGAAAGAGAGACTGATAAGTTACATGAGTAAATACAATCTCATAAGAAAGCACAGTTTGGTTTCAGAAATGAAAGAGGTACAATATTGGCCATTGTAGAGATCACAAAAGTGGTACTTGAAGCTCTTGATTGCGGTGCTTGTGTTACAGGCATTTTCTTAGACTTGTCCATGGCGTTTGACACAATTGACCAGAAAATACTATAGCATAAGCCAGAAGCACTAGGTGTAAGAGGAACTTCAAATGAGTGGTTTCAGTTTTGCATAAAAAACGGGGCGCAAAAGATGGAGATCGTTCACACATCTGTCAGATAAGAAACACATAAACATAGTTATTCCTTAGGGTAGTCCAGTTCTTGTCTTAATATATACAAATGACTTTCCAGACTGTGTAAGACATGGAGAAAAAGTTCTCTTAACTGATGACAGCAACATTATGGTCACTCATAAAATATCAGAACTCCTATTAGAGAAACCATGTAAAATCCTCAAAGATGTTTGCAGTTGGTCAGCATGTACTAAATTAATGTTGAACATAAAAACAAACAGTATGTATTTTAGCATAAAGTGAGGAGGCAGCTCTGTCACAAATAAGCATACATGATAGATGTATAGGTTGTGTATGAAACACAATGCTTTTAGAGATGAACACTGACTGACAGCTAACATGCAGTGAACATACAAAGATACTGTCAAAAAGAATGTCATCACCATGTTACACAGTTACAATGTTAGCGTCTGTTTGTAACAGCCAATGTCTTGTGGTGATACACTACATCTATATACATTCACTTCTTAGCAATGGGATTCTTTTCTGGGGATTGAAGACACACAATATGAACAGATTTTAAACTGATAGTAGTAGTCAGGTTTATTGTAAAAGGCTATTTAAAAAAAATAGTCACCCTTACTGCACCACTGAGAACATCTACCACTCTTTGGTGCATACCAGGGAGTATATTACTCAATACTGCACTAACAGTTCTGTACATAAACATGTAAGAACAGCAAGGTTGGAGTTACAATTATGCATGAAAAACAAACTAAAAACGCAAGGCAAAATTTTATATCTAGGGATAAAACTGTCTAAAAATTGTCAAAGGAAGTGAAAAGATCTGTTTAAAATGGCAGCCAAAACATTCTTCAAAAATATGGTAATGTATATCACACAATTACAGATTAATTAGAGGACTCAAAGTAGTAGACATTAGTGAAAGGGAGTAACTACAGCACCTTGTCGCATTTCAGTACATGCTTATTGTTTACTGCTTCGACAAGAAAAATCAAGTGTCAAGATGTAAAGTGCATGATAGCCATGTCCATTGGCTTAGTTTTTCATGTGGGTGGTGACACATAGTTGAATATGGAGTCTGAATTGGTGCAAGGGGCACAGTAGCATCTTCTCAGTTTAGGAGTCATTGGTGGTTGTCTTATTAGTGTGTGCAGCAGTGGAGAGCAGAACTATGTTTTACATAACCGGAAACAGTCCAGGAGTCATCAGTGGATGTTCTCAGTGTGTGCGGCAAAGAAGAACCAAATTATGTTTTATTTGCATGTTATCTGAAACAAGCTGTGTGTAAATCTAGGAACATTACACAAGAGGGACTTGCCAAATCAGTCAGAGAAGGTGTTAAGACACTGACCTCATATTCAGGAGGATGGAGTTGCTCTGTCAGGCCATCATAATTTTGGTTTTCTATGGTTTTTGTGGATTGCTATGGCAAATACTGTAATGGTTCCTTAATCAAGGCCACTTGTCCTATGCATATAAACTACCTGTCCTGTCTGCATAATGCATATTATGCATGCTGTGTTGTACAATATGGCCTACAGATTTGCACTGTATTACCCTGACAAAGTGTATAAGATTGCAAGATGTTCCTTGGATGAATAAAGATAAATAAAAAATAAAATAAATTGAAAATGGTCATGAGGTCACAAGCACAGACACAGAATTTTGTGATATGTCTACAAAAGATCTTGTTTGCTCTTACCATTTTGCTCAAATAGTGAAAGCAAAAGTTGGTTTCAAAAAAGTCCATCAGACTGCTGGCCTACAAAATACCATTTTCATCAAACAAAATGCAATATTTTTCAGAGGTGTTGTTCAGCCATAGAAGGGTACAAATGTATACAAAAACAATGTAAATGCAAGTTACCTAAATTATTTAAACAGACATTCCACAAGTACTCACAATAGAAGCATTGTTCAATAAAAACAGTTGAGGAACTGTAGGGATTAGACAGTCTTCCCATACCCTTAAGCATAAGCCAGAGTTCCTAAGTTTCATAATTAAGAAAAGAAACAGACACACAAAAAGTTGCAGCTATAGCATATAGACAGATCAATAAAAATCTGCAGGGAATACACTACTGTATTAGTTGTGTGAATAAGTATTTCTCCAGTTTTCAGCAAAAGATACAAATAAAATTCCCAAAAATAGATGTGGTCTCTATAATATAATGATGCTGTTACTTGCCATGGATCATTTTTTGTGAAACATTTATCAGATTTGAAGTATCTTAATATAGAAGTCTTTCAGGACAGTATCTTAGGATAATACATTGCAGTTCCAGAAAAAGTTAGACATAAGAAAAAATTCTCTTTGCTAGTGGCAGCAAAACTGTAACAACAGGAAAAACATCAGAACTTCTGGCACAGAAAGAAAACAAAATATTCAAGACATTACTGTTCGTAAATACATGATAGGCCTGCAATATCAACGCACAAAAGGAAAACAACCAACATGAATTTCAGTTTAAAGAGGGAAAACAATAAAGACAAAGTAAATACAGATGTTGACTGCATGGAATGTGTAACAAAGTGTAACAAACACAACCAGTTTTTAGACAACTACCTACTCAAGTGAATAAGCATAAAAAGATACTAGCAAACAGGATGTCATTAGAGTGTTATGCTGTTAAGTGTTCTGTCATCAATGTGTCATAGTAAGTGCCTCATGGTCACATCCATTTAGTATGAACACTAAATTCATGGCTATGAAATCATTTTTTGCATTAGGTATACAAAACACAGACACATACTCAAACTACCCAAAAGGGCCATCAGGATACCACCAAAAGCAATTCTTGGACCCAATGAAGATATGTAATTAAGGAATTAGGGATCGTAAGTGTAATGCCTGAGTACACCTGCAAATTCAGTGCATACATTAAAAAATATATTAGTAAATAATCAGCTTTATCCAGGGTTATGGAACAAGAGCTATATGTAACTTACAATTACCAGGACAAAATAAATGAAAAATTGCAAAGTAGTATTTCTATGATGTAATCAAAATGCATACCAAACTCCCCTTGGATTTGAAAAGAATTACTCAAATCAGCACATTTAAAAAGGCAGTTAGAATGTACTTCTTAAATAATGCACACTCTGTTATGAAGGATTAGTTCAATAGTGCAAAGTAGGGTTGGTACAAATGTAATGTCAATAAATAATAAATCACTTCTGTTGTTTTACAATATACTTCCATGGTATAATTCATGTTACTGGAAAACTGCAAGCCCAATATTGGTGATATGAACCTGCTTTAATCTTCCTCAGTTCAACAATATGTCAACTTTTCAAAGAGACACATGGAAAAATATCAAGAATGAAACAAAAAGGTAGGGATGTTGTCATGATTCCAATACCAGACTAGTGTGTGTGTGTGTGTGTGTATGTGTGTGTGTGTGAGAGAGAGAGCAGTGCAAGTGATGTGTGTAGTGACTAGTGATGAGATATGAATGAATGGTGTAACATTTGTTTTCACAATATCAGCTAATTTTGAAGCAAGTACTTATTTATAAAAGAGCATTGTACACTACATAAAAATCCTAGCAAATGTATGAATCTATTAGCTTCTAATTATTCACTGGAAACATGTACCACTCCTCACTGCAATAAAAATGGCAATATAAATGATAAAACTGCAAGAGCTGGGAGTCAGATAGGTTCCTCACCCTTCATGTTCTCCAAATTTAGCTTCAAGTGACTTCTTTCTACTACCCAACTTGAAAATTTGAGATGGTAGGAGGAAATTTGTATTAAATACGGAAGATACCATTTCTTTTGCAAGTCTGACAAAAGCTATTTTTCCAACATAATGAAAAAAATTCGAAACTTGATAGTCCAAATGTACAGACATTGATGGAGACTATGTTGAAAAATGAAGTTTTTGTTCCAAAAATGTTTACATATAATAAGCTAAAGCAGAGAAGTCTGTCATTTATGGCAGTGATACTAAATGTACACAATAAAGGGGTTATTTGTATGGTAGCTTTTACAAGAAAAGTCTCCCTAATCCCATAAGAGAGAGGAAATATTTGGAAGTACAAAGGAAGATCATTGCTACTTTGCATGATTTTATTGAAATGATGTGGAATGACACAGTTTATAGGCAACTATATATACAGTTAGTTTGTGAGTACAGCTACATACTGGCCATTTACAGGTTGCTAAACAGCACACTGACATAAATTTAATAAGACTAAAACACAGTCCTTCAAACTACTCATGTAGCTAGTGACACACTTAAATTTGGTTTCTTCTAACTATATATGCTACCAGTTCTTAACTGAAATTCAGCAATGGAGTGCGAGCTCAGCTAGAGGAGGATTATGTATGGAAGCAGTAATGATCTGGTTTCTAATAAATGATTTTTACATTTGCCTACATTGATCTAAGGAACTGTGGGAAACTCAAACTAATATGGCATAACAGATATTTGTACCCATCCCTCCTGAATGTGAGTCCAGGACTGTAACACACCACCATCTTACTCAATGAAAGAGTTGGAAAAAATGTGACTATTAAAGGATTAGTGCAAAGTGTTGTGACTCAAAGTGCCACCGCACAGTTACGCACGTCCTCTACATGCGGCGCTGTCTGCCAGCCATGCAGCAGCAGCGCCACTTAAGCGGCCAGCCAGCTAGCAGCCGCTAGACTCGGACTCACTTATGATTTGACTGTTAAAGTAACACATGTCTTACTCTGTTTACCTGATCTGACTTTCATGTATTGCGTCGTCCTTGAAATATATTTGTTCAACTTGAAGTTATAACACGAAGTCCCTACGGATCATTTGTGTGACCTTGTTGAATGCATTCATTAATTTTGCAACTTACACAGAATACACCACTTTATTAGCTTCATTCTATTGCTGCATTCTCATAGGATATTACACTACACAATTCAATTTCTCTAAATGGCTGTTGAAGCCTGAGATTCAGGGTACACTACTACCTCCATCACAATTCACCCTTTAAATGAATGTAGTTTTATTTCACTATCAACAGTCTACAGATATCATCTTTGACACCAAAATGAACTAGTTTTCTGTATACTACAATTGTTATAAATGAAATATGAGATCAGAGCACTGGTCATATTCCAAATGTCTCATTTATTGACTTTAAACAAAGAGGACATGCAACATTATTTAAGAACAGTGACTAGTTTGCTGTTTTTCAACCGATTCATGGCACTTTTAGTAGAATTTTGTTTACTTTTGATCATGTTAGTTGTCACTGGTGTTGTCTGGCCTGGCATGTGAGAACTCTGTTCATGAAATTTGCTGTGTCTGCTTCACAATATTCCACTAACATTTTGCAAGAAACATTCAAGTTTGCTCCTTTAACTTGCATAAGTTTTGGATTTTATAGACATAAATCAATTATTTAAGATAACCTCAAAGAAAAAACTTACAGTGGGGTTAAGCCACATGACCTTGGTGAGCATAGATGGTCACGATTATGTGAGGTGAGATGATCTGGAAACCACTAATAGAGCACCTCAATCATTTCATGAGAACTGTGACAGGTGGTACCATTCTGCTGAAACCACCACTCAAATGTCCATTCCACTGAAATAGGGCCACAAAAATATCTCTTATCATCACACAGTATTGGTCTCTATTACTTGTCATAACTCGTCCTGGCTCATTAAAAAAAAAAAAATAAAATAAAATAAAATTTAAAAAAAAAATAATAGGTCTGATGACGCTGCCCACCCAAAGGCTATACCAAACCTTCACTCACTGTCAATGCGCTTCCCTCTCTTCAACCAATGAACAATTTTATTCATGACCCCTCAAATATAGCAGTTCTGTTTATTCACAATCCACTTAAGGGAATGTGCACCTCACCTCTAAGGACAATGTTCATAGCAAAACCACTGTCTTCTTAGAAAACAATGAAGAAAATATAGCCCTCCCTCATACCTGGGTTCCCTCAGTAGCTGCACTGACTGAATTCAGTAAGCATAGTGAAGGACATCATTTTGGAGAACTTGCCGAACTGAAGAATATCCTGAGCCAAATCCTTGGGAATTGTAAAGAACCAACTTCACTGGACTAACAGCCACACTGTCACAAACTATCACAATCCACAATGTTTGCACAAATCGGCCACAGCTCTTACTGTTCACTACTGAGCTTGTTTCATTGAACTTTACAAGGGCAAACTGTTGACTCATTTGGTGCTTCATTGCATCCTAGAATTGTGTAAAGATGTCTCACAGTTGCTGCATAACTTCCTCTGCTCTGATAAAAAGTTTTAACCAATTACAAACGCTCTGAAACAGTAAACTTCTCTATGGTTAGACACACAATGACGACAGGTGAGAAATTCAGACTGAAGCAACAATCGCAATAAATATGTAAACTGGAATAATACACACCAATGTGGTAAAAAAGTAATTTGCAATTCAAAATGGTATAGTTTTGAAGGATATTTTTTATCATTGTGCTTTTATGAAACTTTTTGCAAGAGTATTAGTGTTAAAAAATATTGTTCCCTAATTTCATTGTGTATTTTTGAGAATTTTTGGATATTTTGAGTGTTGTGTATAATATATTCTGTTGTAAACTGTGAGCTACAGTTGTGTAATCCATATATTTTGAAGAAATATCTTTTCAAAAAATGGTTCCCTTTCCTCATTACAGTGTAGGTATTTATGTGACTTTACTTCCATTTATCCATTTTGTATGAAATTGATTTTACTGCTTCAGTCACTTTTTTACTAGTATTTATGAGCACAACATGTTTTGGCAGCATGCTTTCATCATCAGGTACTTTATACACTGAAGAGCCAAAAAAACTGGTACAGGCATGACTATTCAAATACAGAGATATGTAAACAGGCAGAATACGGTTCTGAGGTCGGCAACGCCTATATATGACAACAGGTGTCTGGCACAGTTGTTAGATTTGTTACTGCTGCTACAATGGCAGGTTATCAAGATTTAAGTGAGATTGAACATGGTGTTAAAGTTGGTGCATGAGCGATGGGACACAGCATCTCCGAGGTAGCTATGAAGTAGGGGATTTTCCTGTACGTCCATTTCACAAGTGTACCGTGAATATCAGGAATCCAGTAAAACATCAAATATCTGACAACACTGTGACCATAACAATATCCAGCAAGAATGGGACCAATGACAACTGAAGAGAATCATTCAGTGTGACAGAAGTTACAACCTTTCTGCAAATTGGTGCAGATTTCAATGCTGCGCCATCAAGAAGTGTCAGTGTGTGAACCATTCAACAAAATATCATCGATATGGGCTTTCTGAGCCGAAGGTCCACTCGTGTATCCTTGATGATTGCACAACACAAAGCTTTATGCCTCACCTGTGCCCGTCAACACCAATATTGGACTGTTGATGACTGGAAACATGCTGCCTGGTCAGACGAGTCTCTTTTCAAATTGTATCGAGTGGATGAATGTCTATGGGTTGGAGACAACCTCATCAATCCGTAGACCCTGCATGTTGCCAGGGGACTGTTCAAGCAGGTGGAGGCTCTGTAATGGAGTGGGGTGTGTGCATTTGGAATGATATGGGATGCCTGATACATCTACATATGACTCTGACAGGTGACACACGTACGTAAGCATCCTGTCTGACCACCTGCATCCATTCATGTCCATTGTGCATTCTGATGGACTCTGGCAATTCCAGCAGGACAATGTGACACCCAAAATGTCCAGAATTGCTACAGAGTGGCCCCAGGAATACTCTTCAGAGATTAAACACTTCCACTAGCCACCACACTCCCCAGACATGAACATAATTGAGCATATCTGGGATGCCTTGCAATGTGCTGTTCAGAAGAGATCTCCACCCTCTCATATTCTTACGGATTTATGGACAGCCCTGCAGGATTCATGGTGTTTGTTCCCCCCAGCACTACTTCAGACATTAGTCGAGTCCATGCCATGCCATGTTATGGCACTTCTGTGTGCTCTCAAGGGCCCTACACAATATTAGGCAGGTGTGCTACTTTCTTTGGCTCTTTGGTGTAGTTACATGTACATGAATCTGAAGTGAGGTGAGGCTTATTTGCCAGGTTTGCTAGTGATGTTAGGTGCTGAATTTAATCTTGTACAGAGAAATTCATTTATTTCAGTGTGTACCTTATGTGAGTTGTGTGTTTAAATCATTTCATTGATGTCCTTACATTTTTGTTGGATATGTATTTGTCTGGTACACAGAGTACAGGAATAAAAAACCACAATCACTGAACACTTTCTCATTCAGTTGTTTATATTCAAAAGGCTCTTAACTGAATGTGAAAGTGTTAAGTGATTGCATTATGTTAATTGCTGTGCTTCATGTGCTAGACAAATACATATCCAACAAAAATGTAAATAAGGACATGAGTGAGATGATTAAAATACACGTCTCATTAAAGATATACACTGAAATAAATGAATCTTTCTATACAAGGTTAAATTTCTGTCACAGCCGCACTAGCACACCTAGCAAATAAACCTCATCACACTTCAGTTTAATGTACATTTACTGTAATTGTAAAGCATGTTGCTGAAATGTGTCTCTCTAATAAATGTCAGTAACAAGGGACTAAAGCAGTAAAACTTAGTTCATAAACTTACGTGATTAATGCAATATTTCCACTTTTTCCTGATCATTGTGTGATTGGAATGGTTTCCACTTCAACAATAGCTAATACTGTCTACATTTGTCATTTACTGTCTACATTTGTCATTTATTAACACTAATTAGGAATTGTTATATGGGTTTGTTTAGTGAGCATAAACTCAACACAATTACGAGAAACAAAGCTAGCTTATAGAAAATTCTTAATTTTCTTTCAGGTTTTTCCATCTTTATTTACACATACTACTTTCTTGGGGATTGTAGCTGCAGATCTTAATGGGAACATATAATACTTGTAGCATAACAGATACTGAAATTAAAACAATGCCAGAGATTCTAATATAAAGTTAACTACTTAGTGTTCAGACAGTTGCTGTCCATAACTAGTTTTAAATCAATGTGACTACCATCAACTGATTGTAAGCTGCTTCAAATGGTTGGGTTAGCAAATTGCTGACAAGGGAACCTCCCCATTGCACCCCCCTCAGATTTAGTTATAAGTTGACACAGTGGATAGGCCTTGAAAAACTGAACACTGATCAATAGAGAAAACAAGAAGAAGTTGTGTGGAACCGTGAAAAAAATTAGTAAAATATACAAACTGAGTAGTCCATGTGCAAGATAGGCAACATCAAGGAGTATGTGAGCTCAGGAGTGCCGTGGTCCCGTGGTTAGCGTGAGTAGCTGCGGAACGCGAGGTCCTTGGTTCAAGTCTTCCCTCCACTGAAAATTTTACTTTCTTTATTTTGGCAAAGTTATGATCTGTCCGTTCGTTCATTGACGTCTCTGTTCACTGCAATAAGTTTAGTGTCTGTGTGTTTTGACCGCACCGCAAAACCGTGCGATTAGCAGACGAAAGGACGTGCCTTTCCAATGGGAACCGAAAACATTTGATCGCAAGGTCATAGGTTAACCGATTCCTCCACAGGAAAACACGTCTGACATATTCTATACGACACTGGTGACGGCATGTGCGTGACATGACAGGAATATATTGTCGACCCACCTAACTTGTACACTTGGCGAATGGGTAAAAAGATTCTTCCACCTTGCCCGATTTAGGTTTTCTTGTGGATGTGATGATCACTCCCAAAAACGTGATGAAAATACAAGAGTTTGTCACATAAACTGAAAATAAAAAATTAAACTTTTCACACGAGGGAAGACTTGAACCTAGGACCTCTCGTTCCGTAGCTGCTCTCGCTAACCATGGGACCACGGCGCTCCTTGACTCCCAGTGTCCTTGATGTTGCCTATCTTCGCATTGACTACTCAGTTTGTATATTTTACTAATTTTTTTCATAGTTCCACACAACTTCTTCCTGTTTTCTCGATTGATCTGTGTTCAGTTTTTCAAGGTCTATCCACTGTGCCAACTTATAACTAAATCTGAAGGGGGTGTGATGGGGAGGTTCCCTTGTGAGAGTAATGCACAGTATGCCACAAAGGTATCTTAAGTATTATCCTCTCCTGTGGATACTGTCTCATCTACAGGAAGTACAGTACCTATCACCAATAATCCACTTCATTGTGAGCGGCATATCAATGATAAGTCTAGGGGCTTTGTCCAGGGGAGGCGTCGACTTAGAAAATCTCAGGGATTACACCTATCCATCTAAGCAATGAATCTGAGGTGCTTACAACGAGACTTAAACTGAGCTATTGATACACACTTCTGTTGTTTGAAGTGACTGGTAGGGAGGGTTGAGAAGACCAGCATTATTCAAGAGTTCCAAAAAAGTTCCCAATCTGCAACATTGTCTCTAGACCCAATCTGAGCTGAGCAGGAGGCTTGAGCTGAGAATTTCATGCACTACACATAAGAGGCTGCAACCCAAGTGACTGACAATGTGTGAAGTGCACACAAGGGTTTTTACCTTATGTAAACCTCACTCCATTGCAAATAATGATAGCTGTAAGAAATTCCAAAGTATTGGGATAAGATTCAAAGAAATGACCCCACAGATGAAACAGTTAAACTACTGGTGATCAACTGCAGAAGCATCCCAAAGTTCATAGTTGTCCTAAGTGCACTGGAGCTCATACAACAATAGATACAGAAAACTGGCTAAAAGCAGAAATTGGAAGCAGTGAGATTTTTGGGGGTCAATCTAAGTGTATATCAAAGGAATAGACTGACGCAAAATTGAGGTGGTTTATTTGTCACAATAAACAAAAAACTAAAATCCACTAAACCAGAACCTGAAGCTGCAGGTGAGATTTCATATGCATGACTCAGTATCACGGGCGAGGATAAACCTGTGATTGGATCTTTCTATTGACCACCAGACACACCTCCAGATGGTAATGAAAACTCCGAGCTGCTGGAGACGGCAGTCATGTGTGTGCAGTTGTGCTTGCTTGTGTGAATGAATGTGTGGGTGTTTTCTTTTCTGAAGAAGGCTTTGGCTGAAAGCTAAATGTGTAGCAGTCTTTTTGTTGTGCCTGTCTGCAGCTTAACATGTTATATTTATGGTGAATAGCAATCTATCCTTTTCCTTATATTGTTGAACCACACAGAACAGGTAGTTAAGGGACCCACTCTTGATGGAAATATATTATACCTAATGGCAACAAATATATCAGACCTCTTTGATGGTGTTCATGAGGAAACTACTATCATGGCAATGAAGCAGTTGTAGCTAGTACAAAGGGTAGCTAAAACAAGTACAACTATTTACATGTTTATGAAGTTAAATAAATAGGCAGTCATAAAACATCTCAAAGAGGAACTCAAAACATTTATCTCTGAGCAGAAGAATGTAAAAGAATGGTGGCTCAAGTTTACAAGAATTGTTGACCATATCCTGGGTAGATATGAACCTAGCAGAACAGTTAATAATGCAAGGGACTCTCTGTGGCATACAGTCACTGTATAGAAACTTTCAAGGAAACATCAACTTATGTCTAACTGGTGTAAAATGAAGCACTGGGCCATAGATAAATAGATGCTGATTGAAACACATCTGGATGTCAAGAGAACAATGTGTGAAGTGTTCAACCACTACTGTAGCAGAATTTTATGCAAATATCTCTCACAAAACCCAAAACTCGGTGGCACCAAAGTTAGTGTACTGGCACTCATGGACAATACAGGAACTGAAATAGAGGATAGCAAAGCAAAACAGAAAGAGTGAACTCTGTTTTCAAATGTTACTTTACTAAGGAAGATACAGATGCATTGCCCATAGTTCATTTCCCACACCACTGCAAAGATAACTAACATTGACATTAGTGCCAGTAATGTTGAGGAACAGCTAAAATTGCTAAGAGTCAGACAATGTTCTTGGGCCTAATGAGATCCCTGTCAGGTTCTATACAGAATTCACCTGTCTTAGCTCCCATTTTAACCATAATATACCATTGATCCCTCGAACAAAAAACTGTGCCCAGTGAGTATAAAAAAGCACAGGTCACATCAATCTACAAAAAGGGTAACAGAAGTGAAACACAAAGCTACCATCCTATCTCACTGATGAAAATCTGTTCTCAAATTCTAGAACATGTATTTGGCTTAAACACAATGAGGTATTTTGAACAGAATAATATTTCAATGTCAACCAAGCATGGATTCCAATAACTTTGATCGTGCAAACTCAACTTCCTGAAAGCCATGAATCACAGAAATTAGGTGGAGGCAGTATTTCTGGACTTTCCAAAAGTACAGTTGTTTTGGACAAGTAGGATGACATTCGAAAGATGCAGTGTTTGCTGGCTGATTCAGTTTCCCACAGGACTGGTGCTGATTTCACAAAAAGTGTTGAGAGAAAGACTACGAGCCTCCTGAAGAAAAGTTCCTTGTTGAAGGAGCCTATTAAGAGTCTTAATTCTCGTATTGTGCCGTTCCCCCTAGATTATATGGCGTTCTGAAGGCCCACAAGGAAGGGGTTCCTCTCAGCCCAATTGTGAGTAACATTTGTGCTCCGATATATTGAGTAGCAATACACCTCGTTGAGCCCACTAATAGGTTGTAGTGAGCATCAAATTAAAAACTCTGTGGATTTCTTATGTCAATTAGAAGGAATTCATTTGAATGATTCAGATATTCTAGTAAGTTTTGGTGAGTTTTCTCTCTTGACTCATGTTCCTCTGTCGGATTCATTAGGGTTAATTGGGTTATGTTTGGTGTTGAATTAATGTAGAATTTATTTCAACATGTGTTGACTTCCACTTCCCTTTTATTCAATGACCAGTACTATGAGCCCATCTTGAGGTCACCTTCTGTCAGAATGATTATAGTGAAAGAAAGGTCAGACACGCCTTGCACTATCGACCGGCTGTGCACCGATGACTGATGATAATACCGAGGTGGCACCAAAGTCTATGGCCATTTTGCCTTACACGGGGAGCATTTCCAACAGCATTGGTCATTTCTTGTGGAAATATGATGTGAAATGTGCTTTTCAACCACTGTCTAAGATTAGGGTCTTTTTAGGTTCCATAAAGAGTGATCTTGGTTTGCTTAAATTGATTGCCTATCATATTTCCCGCAGCTGTGGTATGTCACATACTGATGAGACGATCAGGAACATACAGGACTGGTGTACAGAGCATAAGAGTCACTCATGCTTACAACAGGTGAGCTAATCTACTATTCCAGAACATTGTCTTGGCACTGGTCATCCTGCAGAGATTCTGGCATGCACTTCCAGCTGTTGGGATAGTGTTATTAAGGAAGCAGTTGAATTTAAATGAGGAATTCACATTATAAACTGAGATAGAGGCTTTTGCTCAAATTCTGCATGGAGTCCTGCTCTTCCATGTCAAACAACAAAGGGACAGAGTTAATGCTACCTCACCCATCGGTTATTAAGTTTCACTATTGGTAATTTCTGACATCGGTTATCTTTGATTATGTGGTGGTGTTAGTGTTTACAGTGTGGTGTGTGTGCGTGTGTGTGTGTGTGTGTGTGTGTGTGTGTGTGTGTGTGTGTGTTTGTTTGTTTGTTTTGCCCTTCCAGAACTGCACTACAAACTGATATTTTAAATTCCCTTGCACAGCACTTACTTGCTGCAGTTTTGCCTTGAAAATGACAGAGTATGCACCAGTCAAAATATCGATGATTGTCAATGATATCATCCAGCTGCATTTGCATAAGTTATCTGAATAAATTACAATATTAACTATCCAAAAAATGATATGAAGTAGATATTATTTGTGAGGTTTTCTCCGAGGTGTGAGGATCAAATCAGCACAATCATAATATTTGGGGGCATCAATTCAAATGCCTGCCTGGCCATTTAGGTTACGATTTTATGTGGTTTCTCAAAGTCAGGGAACACAGGAAAGGTTCCTTTGAAGAGGACATGGATCATTCCCTTCACCTTCCCTGCCAGTCAGAGCTTGTACTCTCTCTCTAATGACTTCAACGTCAACAGGATATTAAACTCAAATTTCCTTCCTTGCTTTATTTCTGTAATACCTTTTAAATCTTTGTGCAAAAAATAAAAAACTGTTCCTAGGTAATTCTTTGCTCATATCATAGCAACAATAATGCTGAATAGCTGATTTTGCTAGTTTCCTCCTACTGTTGCATTTAAAAATATTATTATTTTGTTATTATTACTGTAACAGATATTAATCAAAGAGTCTTAAAGGAATTGACATAATCTGGTGTTTTTTCCAGAATACCTCACTGCTTAATAAGTTGCCCACAAAATATCTGAGGGTGAACATTATACATTAGTCATAGTACATATTTTCATACAATGAATACTTTTCTGAGTGGACAGCTGCTCACCAATGATATGGCTTATGCCAGTAATGACTTGATACATAAAGACATTTTCATGTAACCAAAATAGGAATTCTCTCTCCCATGACCTGAAAAATGTTGATCTCTTTTCTCCTGGAAGTGCTTGACGTGACACAGTGTGACATGGTAGCTATATATGAGGCAAAATAGTTACCGATATTACTCTCCATGCAAATATAATTCAACTTCTTCAAACTGAATGAAGGAACTGCTCTTTATTTTAAGAAAGAGGTGAACCACAGCTCATAAATATTTGAAGAATGTCGTGATTAACTGCCAATAGTTGCTGATAAAATTTCTTTATTCAACAACCAGTTTCAGTCCACGGACCATCATATCATCAGGTTCATAAAACATTTACACATCATGCTAGGTGACAAAATCAATGGTGTCAAACAGTAAAATTCATGAATAAGCTACTGTTGTCGAGTAATAATATAGATTATATCATCAGTCATAAAAACGTGGCAAACAGTGCACATATTCATGTTACATTCAGCATTAATGTTATAAATGGGGTCATTCTATATACTCAGTACAGGTACACAGATTTGACAAAAATGAAACGATGCACAAGATAACAATACTGTGAAAAAGAAAGTTGCTACTCACCATATAACGGAGATGCTGAGTCGCAGTTAGACACAACAAAAAGACTGTCACAAACATACATTTTGATCAGTAAGGCCTTCGTCAAAATTAGATGACAAACACACTCACACAAACACAAATCACACACACAACTGCAATCCCAGGCAACTGAGGCCACACTGTGAGCAGTAGCACCAGTACATGATGGGAGTGGCGACTGGGTGG
Source organism: Schistocerca serialis cubense (assembly GCF_023864345.2). NCBI lineage: Eukaryota > Metazoa > Arthropoda > Insecta > Orthoptera > Acrididae > Schistocerca > Schistocerca serialis. The sequence continues at coordinate 611,540,790 of NC_064640.1, read as the reverse complement.
GGGTAAGGAAGAGGGGGAAGGTGAGTCATAATAGGGTTGAGGGTTGGGTTGGCAAACAGAGTGGTGGGGAGCACACAGGGTGAGATGGAATGAGGATGGTAGGGTAGCTATGTGTAGTTGAGAGGTTAGACAGAGGGCAGCGGAGAGATTGTGAAAAGAAGGGATAGGGGGGGGGGGGGGGGGGGGGGCAAAGGGATAGCAGAGTCCATCTCTCTCTGCTCACCCCTACCGCTCCCCGCACTCCTACCTTCTATGTGCTTCCTAAAGTCCATAAACCCAACTGCCAAGGATGCCCCATTGTGGCCAGTTATTGTGCCCCCACTGAGAGAATCTCTGCTCTCGTAAACCAACACTTTCAACCTATTACCCAAAACCTACCCTCCTATATAAAAGATACCAGCCATTTCCTCCACTGACTCTCCACTGTTCCTGTCCCTTTACCACATGGTGCCCTACTCATCACTATTGATGCCACCTTCCCTTCACACTAACATCACTAATGCCCATGGCCTTACTGCTGTTGAAAATTACCTTTCCCAATGCCTGATGGATTCCAAACCAACAACCTCCTTCCTAGTCACCATGACCAACTATATCCTCACCCACAATTACTTCTCCTTTGAACGCATTACCTACAAACAAATCTGGGGTATGGCTATAGGCACCCACATGACACCAGCCTATGCCAACCTAGACATTGACCTCCACCTCAAAGATGGCTACATCAGTACCTCCGTCCATATCAAACCTACTAACCACAAGCAATACCTCCACTCTGTCAGCTTCCACTTGTTCCATACCAAGAAGTCCTTCCAGACACCAAAGACACCTGTGGTCATTACATCTGGAGTGATGAGCAGTCCATCTTGAAATATACCGGGGGTCTCACTGAAGCCTTCACAAACCATAATTATCCTCCCATCCTTGTACAAAAACATATGTCCCATGCCTTACCTTTCCAGTCGCCCACCACCTCACGAAGTCCTACCGTCCGGCCACAGAGGAGCATCACCCTCATAACTCAACACCACCCAGGATGGGAGCAACTGAATTACATTCTCCACCATGGTTTTGACTACCTCTTGTTGTGCCCTGAAATGAGAGATGTGCTTTCCACCCCTCCCACAGTGGTATTCCGCCATCCATGGAACCCACACAAGGAACCCACACAATGTACCTGTCCATCCCTACACAACCCCTGCACCCAATCCTTTACCTCATGGCTCATACCCCTGTAACAGACCTAGGTGCAAAACCTGTCCTATATATATTTCCACACCCACCTACTCCAGTCCAGTTACTAACATCAGCTGTCCCATCAGAGGCAAGGCTACCTGTGAAACCAGTCATGTGATCTACAAGCTAAGCTGCAACAACTGTGCTGCATTCTATGTAGGCATGACAACTAACATGCTGTCTGTTCACATGAATGGCCACTGACAAACTGTGGCCAAGAATCAAGTGGACCACCCTGTTGCTGAGCATGCTGCCAAACATGACATCCTTCATTTCAATGACTGCTTCACAGGCTGTGCCACATGGATCCTTCCCACCAACACCAGCTTTTCTGAACTGTACAGGTGGAAACTTTCCCTGCAATATATCCTTCGTTCCCCTAACCCTCCTGGCCTCAGCCTTCATTAGTCATTGTCCTCTCCTATCCAGCCTCTTCTCTGTTTCCATTCCAGCACTACACAGGCTTCATTCCTCCATCACACCCAATCTTTTTACTTTTTACTTCTCTCCTTTTCTGCTATTCTGCTATCCCTGTGCCTCCCCCCCCCCCCCCCTAAAAATCACCTCTCTGCTGCCCTCTGTCTAACTTCCCAACTGCACATAGCTGCCCTACTACCCTCTTTCCACCTCATCCCTGTGTACTCTTCAACAGTACATAACTGTCAGCTACCCCTACCCTACTATTACTCAACCTCCCGCACCAGCCTCCTCCTTACCCCCACCCAGTCACCGCTCCCATCATGCACTGGTGCTGCTGCTCGCAGTGTGGGCTCAGTTGCATGGGATTGCATTTACGTGTGTGTGAGTTGTGTTTGTGTGAGTGTGTATGTGTGAGTTTGTCATCTAATTTTGACGAAAGCCTTACTGGTCGAAAGCTATATTTGTGACAGTCTTTTCATTGTGCTTATCTGTGACTCAGCATTCTGCTAAGTGGTGAATAGCAACTTTCCTTTTCACAATATTGTTACATTCCATCCTGGATCTTCCACTGTTTGATTAATGCACAACATAAAATGTAGAATGATTCTCTGCAGCAATTAAGTGGTTAATACCTCACTGTTTTGTAGGCTAACACGTCACATTAAACTGCATGACCTATTAACTGCCCTGGACAATTGATACTAGCTGTCACTGTTGAAAATTGTCAAATAGTTATGTTTGTCGATTGCACCGCCCATGGTACAGAGTATTTCTGGTACATATGACATTATATCTAGGACTACAAACACCAGTGGAAATCTATTGTTGACATGTGCTACATCTGTCTGGAATCTTTCATTATACTCCATTCACATCATTTCTCTATTAGCAACTTTGCCTTCGCAGGAAATACAAAAGACAATTTAAGCTGGTCTATTCAATTACATACCATTGGCTAAAGCATTCATTTTTGTTGCTTTACTACAGGGTGACTATCCATTACATTCTGCTCTGATCTTCCAGCCAATGTTAAGCACCTGATTTTTAAAAGTGGAAGTTATGTCTGAATGAAATAGTATGCTTCTATTTTGCAGTTATCTTAAACTGTTATTACTGTTTTTTATCACTTCTTCTGCAAAAGAGCATAATTTTCCTCCTTTTTCTGAATTTGTAATACATTTTCTCTGCTATTTTCATGTTTATACTTATTTTTATTTGAATTCCTCCTCAAATACCACCAGAAACACCATCACAACTTATGTTATTGTTAAGTTTAGGTGCTCCAGTATTTTATTGCAATTATTAAAGATTGAATTGTGAGTATTAAGTACAATTCCCTGTGGATGTGATGACAAATCACAGAACATCACTGCAAAATATTTCACAGTCTACTTAAAATGGCAGCATACATATCAGTCATCAATGAAACAGAATGGTACAGAAAGTCATCAAAGATTTTCTGGAAGAAAGTTTTGACACAGATAGGATGATGGTATCATTTGCTAACATCTCAAGTTAACCTATCCTCTCTGTGCTTTTATTACAGTAGTGGAATTTGTATCTTTTTAATTTTTATTTTATTACCTTGCTGTGTTTTATTGACACAATGAGAAATATGCATGAGGACTTGACAGGTTTCTGATAAGTGTTGTCTGATGAATGGGAGCAAATACCTAAAATTATTTACATTTCCTAATACTGGGACATAGAAAAAGGCTACACTGTGCATAAATATGAACACAAATAGATGTCCTGAACGGATTTCTTATGAAAATTACTTCAAAACTAAATTTTCTCCAACAAGGGAGAAGAATACCCTGCTTCTCTCTGTCTATTCATTATTTGGAAATTAGAAAGAAAATGAGATACAAATGATAAAGTAAAATTACAGTATGTACTGCATTCTAAGTATTGTTGTTCTGTTTGTATATTAATATTTTCATAATAGTGTAATGTAATCAAGTCAATAACACAATAATAAATGTATTATACCAGTGGGTATTGATATCTCCACTGGATATAAATAATTTTGTATAAACACATATTCATAAATAGATTAGTTGTTTATGAATTAATCTAGAAGCATTTAATTTAAATTTCTCTAAATTGATTTTATTAATTGTTTCAAAGCTATAGCAGCAATAATTGCAGACAAAGTTTTAAGTGCTTTAATTTTATAATATAGCTCTGTTCTTCTTAATTGTGGACAGCCTTGGCAGGACTGTAATATGAAATGGACATTCTTGGCAGAAAAGCTTTTGTAAATGGAGATCATGTGTTTTTGTAATACTACTGAAGGCAGAAATATCTTTTGTTAATATTTTGGTGTGTGCAGATATTAGTGAATACAGTTGTTTCAAAGTTCAGAAACATCATGTCAATGAATAATCATTGGAAGTCACCTGAATAACACAGCCCTTTCATCAGTTAATGTTTCTTCATATCAGAAATAGAATCCAAGACCAACAACATATTGCATGGAAGACAATGAGGTCACCAGCATACTAACAAGACAAGTAAATTTTATAACTCTAGATGTGGGTGAGCAATTCAATGCAACTTACTTAAAGTAAATGATCGTCATCTTGTCTGAAGACAGAATATTGGACATTAAGCATACAAAACCCCATTACAATAGGTAAATAAAGGTTGACATTTCTAAATGATGGTATGACACTTTTTTAATCTTTCAGATTTAAGCAGTATTTAGAATTTACTGCACAACACTTTTTCGGGAACAACAGTTATATATTTTGCTTTTACAATTAATAAATTCTATTGCCTTTGCTAGTTCCTTAACTCTGAGACTATTTCTCTGCTAGTTCCTTAATTCTGAGGCTGTATCCTAACATTCTGTAAGATGTACAATTCCCTATAATCTCCCTTTCAGAGTACAGTAATGAACAGTGTGATGTAAGACAGTGTTACATTCCTTCCATTTAGTGTGGGTATGTCACAGTTTGCCTTTATGTGATGTGACACTCTGTGGGAATTCACTGGGGGCAGCATTTCTGGGTTAATTTTGTAGACAATTCATAAATTTTCTATTAAATACAGATGCCTTGATTTATGATCTTCAATTAAAACATTACAAGTTCAATTTTAAAAAATACTAGATCGCTGTAGTACTGCTTCCTCTAATAATGTTGTAGAAAACTGGTACTTCATAACTTATCTGTGAATAAAGTTTCTAAATTGGTTATTTAAGATATTTGTTAATGACTTACTTTAATCTTGTATGATGACTATTTTCTAGCATTTATGTCTATTTTCAATCATCTAAGTGGTTCACATTTGTATCACTGAATTAAGTATAAAATTTGCCTTCATATGATCACAAAAAGAATAAATAGCTTCTAAGTATATAAATACTGATAAATTATAATACTTAAGTTACCTTTAACTCTAATAGAAATGTTATGTTTTAATACACTTGACATTTTCTTCCAAGAAGGCAAGTGAGCCACACCCAAACTGAATCTGCAAGCTTGGTTAATGATCACCAGTCATGTACATTGGCCAATCTGCACGTAGTTTTTGGAAGAATTCCACATCCATTTAGGCATGTCCTGAGTGGGTTATTCACTTCTGTCTCTCACAAGTGCATATACAGACAAATAAAGTACAAAAACACAACAAAAAACAGATCACATCATACAGAGGTGGTGCATATTGAAGTATTCCTTTCTGGTACAGGCTACACTGACACAGTACCACAAAAAAGAGAACACAGATACAAAAGTTACTATGAAAATCTACAGTGGAGAAAGGCCTCTCTTCCTAACCTCAATTGAATTATATGGATCACAACAGTGAAGTTTTCATTACAAGAGGAATGCATAAGTCAGCCAGCTGTTCATACTTTATATGCAAACATTTTTGGCTATGCTTTATCATGACTGTTATCGATATCAAATCAGACAAGTTTACTGTTACCAGTCACCATTTATTTATTTCCACAGTGCGTTTTTTTATGTTGATACCTCCTTCATTGGCTGATTTTATGCGAATTAATATGATATGTATGTGTTGTGTTTCAACTTTGGAGTAACCTGTGGCACTGTATCCAGTGGTCATAGGCTCCTTTCCATGTTGTGAAATGTCACATACATCATACATCTCTATTTCAAACAAATAGCTCAATCCATAATATCAATACAAGGAATAAGAGAAATCTACATAAAGACGTAAAAATCACTTACCTTGGTTCCAAAAGAGGTCCAATATTCGGAACTCACTTTTTCAATAAATTGCCAGAAACTGTTAAAAACTTAGTTTCAGATAAAGCACAGTTTAAACAGAGGTTGAAAGAGTTTTTCAGAGGCAACTCCTTCTACTCTATAGATGAATATCTTAACAGGGACTGTCAGACCAGGTTAATTAAAAATGTCTGTTATATTTCACTTTTGACAGCACTTGGTCACAACAGTCAAGATTACATATTTTGTGTATGATAAATTGATTAAAAATGCATAACTATGTTTCATTCTGACAGTGTATTACTTCTGTAAATATTAGCAGCTGCAGTGTATTGTAATGTATTCGCATATTTTTACAATCTACTGACAAATGATCAGGGAAGTGACTATTATATTCAAATGTTTTATGTTTTTTGTGTTATACTTTGACTTGTTCCACACCCAGGAGAATCATCTCATTTTTGGGTCTATGGAACGAAAACTGAATCTAATCTAATCTAGTCATTACACTTTGTGAACACATGGTGTATGTGATGCATCATGACAGGGATAAAACCTGTAACCACTGGTGAGACTCCCACAGGTTATTCCAAAGTCCTAACACAACACATACCTGCCATGTTAATCCACATATATCCATCTGATGATGAAGGTTTAAATCTTCAAAACACATTGTGGGAATAAATAAACATGTAATGGGTAACAGTAAACTTATTGTTTCATTCTGTATCATGTGTTCATTACAGAAAATCCTTCAACAACTAAAAGAAATACTTCAATATGTGTAAGAATACATATTGCTACTTACCAAACAAAGGAGACACTGAGCAGTGGAGAAGCACATAAAAAGAAAGTGTTTCATCAGATCTAAAAAAAATTAAAAAAAAAGAAAACGATGCACATGAACATACGTGCGACACTGTCATCTGATAGTTATCAGTGTCAGCTGAAAATAGTAGCTGTTGTGTGTGTGTGTGTGTGTGTGTGTGTGTGTGTGTGTGTGTGTGTGTGTGTGTGTGTGTGTGTGTGTGTAGAAAGTGGCGGGAGGGGGGGGGGGGGGGGAGGAGCATGTGCTCATGTCTGTCCATGTGGTAACTCTGATGAGACTTTGCTTAAAAACCAACTCATGTTCCACGTTTGGTGAGTAGAGTTCTATATTCTTGCACAAATTCAGTATGATGATTCAGCCTTGAAACAAAGTAAACAGTTTTCTTACACACACAATTATAAAAATATGTAAAAAAAAAACAAAACAGAATAACAAAGGGGTTTGGGGAAAGAAAGTAATAGCTGTAAGAGGCTCAGTGAGTGTGAGAGAAAAATAGAATATGAAAAATACAGTCTATGGAAGAGATTCTTAAATGACTAAAAAATTTTAAATTGAGTGTGGACAGGTCTCTAACCTCCTTCTTCTAGGAGAAAAGTATTTGTCTTGCCATTTTCTAAATGCAATTACAATCTGTCTGCACTTCTTACACATACATTATTTTATTCAGCCCTGACTACTGAAAGATGCAGCTTTTATACTGCATTTTTCTACACCTTCCAATTCCTTCCCTTTCTCTCGAGTAGTTGAAGGTGTAGTCCAAAGACTTTAGATCCAGCACTTACTTTTAAGCACTCCTCATAGCCCTATACTGAATGTACTTCCAGTAATTATGACTTTTGTGTCTGCCTTCACCTGTTTGGAATTATCAGTTTTTATTTACCTATATCCACTCTTTTAGTTTTACAATTCTGAATGTACACTTTAATTAAGTGCTTGTAAGTATTCACTGTTTATGGTAAAGCAGCTATAATTCAGCTTTTCCTTCACAGAACAAAACTTATTTCTTAAATGTTGATGCTTTGTAATGCATTTCTTTTCAAAACACATTCAGCAGAAACAATTAATTTGTAGCTAAGATCTAAGTGTACTACAAAAATATTGACAAATTATTACAGTTCTGTAGAAAATAATGATATAAGTAACAGTAACAGTATGATATCAGTAACAGTATAAATGTACTCTTCCATTCAAAAACCTTACAATTATTCAGATCTCATTAAAATCAGATAACTTGTACAGATCACTGCCAAAACTGCAATAAGGGTGGCAGGTACATAAAGTACTAGTCCTATGTTGACATATTGCATTTGCAAGCTTTGTTCTACACTTGTCACCATAACCACAACACCCGTAATTATTTTAACTATTAAAACATATGTTAATTTTAAAAAATATATACATGTTAGAACAAAATATGCTAAAACAACATTTCATGTCACGTCGACAGTGTACACCATGAGTAACACACTTAATACAGAAAACAGCTGAGGCTTCATATTTTTGAACTAGATGACGTCTCAAGTTAGTCCCAAATAAAGTACGGGAATAGACTGCAGGTATTCATGTCACATAGGTGTTACCCATAAACCAAACACTAAAATACTACTTGCTGTAAGACAGTACAATTCATAGTATTTGTAGGAAATTCACTTTCATTTTTTATGGTGAGAAGTCGAGAGTCAAATGGAATAAGTAATACCCTTTAGAAATGTGTTATTGGACAGCTCTTAGTTATGTTTAGAATTGCATTATATAATACACAGCTGTACTTGTTAATTTACTGTTGACTATTGTTTTCAGTCAAATTAAAGACAGTTTGCTGGTCATAAATTATATTCAGCTATGTACTCCATGACTGCAATGCTTACACAATCTGAGAAGTTCAACTACAGTATAACATTTGTTGTAACCAAACAACCTTTACCTTAGAATGTAAATATTAAACTTACTCACAATGTGTAAGCACTGCAGTTGTGGAATACACAGTTGAAAAGGTTTGATGACCCATGGATGTTCTGAATTCAACTGAAACTGATAGTCAATAATAAAATAACTAGTATAGATGTATATTGTATAACGCAGTTGTTAACATATCATCATTCAGTTTCAATGATACTGTGTGAAGCAAAGGATTATCCACAACATGTAGCTTCTAAAGTAATGCAAGGTTTTACTTGGTGATAAAGAATCTTTAACATCTGATCTACACCATACCATGGGTTAAAATATTCATGGTTGTGTCAAAGATGATTGTGTAATATTTATTTCATTTTACTCTAAGTACCAAATTAATTATTCTCACCTCCTAAGTGCTAAGTAGCACTCACATACTAAGCATTTCACCATGCCGTCATTAAAACTGGTAAGAGCAGAGTACTATGACAGCATATTCCTGTTGATAGCATCCAATATTTGCTCATTTAGATCAAGATGAGACAATCTGAGCAATCAGCCAGCTACCTTATGTCAATGAAGTGTTCATCAAAACATTATGACACTATTGTGGAGTATGCATTATCTTGCTAAATATAGAAGTACCCTGGAAGGTACTGTAGATGAAAGAAAGAATGCACACTCTCACCTGTGAAAGACAATTGCTGATGTGAGGGATCCTACTTCAACCATTTAAATGTTCCACTTGCAAAGGATACCACTGCCTGTTTAAATTGTAACCTGCTAGCAAGAGAGTTCTATGTCTCACATATCTCTCAAAGCAAGTGTATGAGTAATGCCAATGGCTACATGTTATGTGAATTACCATGCCAGGTGGCATCTTTCCACAGTATCAGTGTCCTATAGCTGTTACCATATGCATTATGATTAGTAGTTAGCAAAGGATCAGTAATTCTTAAAGAAGGGAGAGCTCTTGATGGCATTTCTGTTCAGACAGAATTACCCATTAATCTACTGCATTGAAGCCCACCTACTAAGTGCACGATAGAAGCAGTCATCAAAATCTTTTTAGGCTGTGGATGAATGCAACTCAATTCAGTAGGTGATAGCATCTGTTGGCAACACATTGATTTCCTAATGGTGGGATGAGGCATGTACAAACAGATTATGGTGGAGTTTGTTTTCAGGACATAGGATAAGTATCAAGAAATGAGTAAGGTTACTGTTCAAAATGGTAACACTTTTTCCAAATGTGTCACTTTCCACAAATGAACAAAATCGGCAAGTAAAAATGAAAGATCCTTGTGTGTCCTCCCTACACACCACACTTAATTTCTTGCATCACATGGTTTGCCAAGGATAGGGTGTAGGGAGCAGTGTAGCAGCAGTCAGGTGGAGGAAACTAAGATTCAACTGATTCTTCATTTGGCTCTAACAGAATTACACTAAATATAATTTTTGTACACCAGGAAATGTATCTCAAGACTATTAAACCATACCAGAATATTCTTAAAGGCTTACAGATGTGTGTACTTTAAATAGTGGTGATAATCACAAATTTGATGCAACTTTCATACTGCTGTTGCATTCTGCATCAGTTGGAAGCACTCGTGTCATCCACCTCTTATTGATCCCATTGCATATATTGCAACAAAAGTTTTATCCAAAATTAAATGCTTTTTGTAGAACCTTTACCTCTTGTCTCATGAAAGCAAAAGTACTGCATTACTTCGGAGATGGAATGGTTCGAGTGTCTGGCCTTGATGATTCAGACAGCACCAAATTCACTGATATCATGTGTTTTGCCTGCACTATTCTTGATTTTCACTTGTAGAGCAAGGTCATATGACATTATGTTCACAAGTAAATATTGAATCTTACAAATCATCAGGAATGCATTCTCATTCATGGACACTAATTTTAATTCAATATGCTCATCAGCACAAATTACAAGTTTTACACTTTTTCAGTAGAGAAATGGAACTCTCTGCACGAACAGTTTAGGGCGAAGAACTTGCTTGATACAACAAAAATTTTCATTGGACCAAATACTTCTGCAGTACACACACACACACACACACACACACACACTGCCTGACAAAAAAAGTGAAGCACCCAGAAGACAGTTGGATGTCAATGTGATTTCATACACACCTGCACTGTCAAACAGTATGTAAATGATAAGAGTTGCAATTCTCCATGACAGGTAAAACTGTCACTAGTGCACATTATTGCCGTTCATGTTTAGTGTTGTTACCAGGCTTGAAAAAGTATATAATAGACATGAACAGGGGCACATACTGAGTGATCAGTGTGAAGGACACAGGGGTTGTAAGTGGTTACATTAAAAAGTGATATCAGCATGTGACAGAATTTCGAAGGGACCTCATTGTGGGTCTCCATTTGGCTGGCTAGTTGAATCATGCAATGCCCAGATTTATGTGGAATTTGGAAGTGACAGTGGAATGATATCAGAAAGGGTGGGAATGTCCAGGTTTTGGTTGACCACATCTGATCACCAAAAGATAATATCATTGTATTGGGCAGCAAGCCTACTGTAACCCCTTCACATCTGTGCTTGTAATCCAAGAACAAGCAATGAACTCCCTGCAACATTCTGTGTCATATTCCACCATTGGCTGGAGACTAGCAGCAGGAGGACTAGGGAATTTCCATCCCATGTGTAGGCTGTTGTTGACACCATAACAAAGACAGCCACATTAGGAATATTGCTGTGACCAGGAAGCATGGAATGTTGATGAATGGTGTTGCACTGTGTTCAGCAATGAATCATGGTTTTGCACTATCCCAGATGGCCAGTGGCAGCAAATAGGCAGCAACCAAGGGAGAGGCCCAATTCTTTCTATGTCTTGGGGAGGCACCGTGCTGTTACTCCTAGTGTCATGGTGTGGGAAACCATTGGGACCCTGATGGTAGCGGTTGAAGGAACTCTGAAGGCACTGTAGTACATCACGGGCATTTTGAACCCTAAAGTGTTACATCTCACGCGACAGTATCACGGTGTCATTTTTCAGCAGGACAATGCCCGTGCACACATTGCTTGTTTCTTTATGAACTGTCTGTGTGCTGTTGAGGTAGTCCCATGGCCAGAAAATCTGTCCCCAATAGAACATGTATGGAACCAGCTCAGATATCAACTCAGTCCCAGTGCCAGTAACCATTGATACCAATGGTCAGTTGCAACAGCTGTAGACCTGCTACCCTCAGGAGAGGATACAATGACTTCATGACACCCATCCTTGTTAAGTCAGTGCATGCATCCAATATAATGAGAATAAAGTGTTGAAGGAAAGTTTGATTTTGGTGCCTAAAATTTACATTAAGTAGTGGTTTGCAATTTGGAATATCTACAATTCCTAAAATTTTTAGTACTTGATAATAACTCTTAGTAACCCATAACTTAATGACAGTTCTTGGAACAAAGACAAAATGTTTTACTGAAGTCTTGTTGGGCAAATTTAGAGAACAAGTACTTGCACCTGAATAGGAGAGGGAAAGATAGGTTCAGTGACCTTCTTGCAGAAAACGTATGGGCGGAGATTCCTGTGGTTATTGGTGTCAGAGAGGTACCTTACTTAGATTAGAATCATAATTCAGGCAACCTGTTTTGAAAGAAGTCAAAATAACATAAGAGCCACAAAATGCTTAAGGGTGCACAGAAAAGTAAAGTTAGCTTATTTCATCAAAATATTAGAGGATTGACAAATAATGTGGTTGAGCTTCTTATCTGTATGGAAAATTTAGAGAGTTCTGAAAAGACAGACATCTTGTGCCTGTCTGAGGACTACACAACCATAGTTACATAGAAAAGATTACACTTTACTCACATAGAACTAATATGGGAAACAGAGGAGTTGTTACATATATTAAGCTGGAATACTGGCTCAAAAATACAGAGAAAAGTAGATTTTGCTGAGATGAGCAAACAGAAGTGCGTGCTTTTTAATTCATACTGAAAAATAGATCACTTTTAATTGTAACTGGAAAATTTTGAACTGTTTTGGAGGAATTTGGATTCCTCACTGTGCTATCTATCAGACAGCAGTTAATTGCTTGTGGTGACTTCAGTGTTGGTTTTCCAAAGGAATCTGATGGGAAAAATGATCTTGAACGCTTATTTCGATCTACTATTTGTTTCAGCAATTAACTTTCAAACATGGGTGAATAAAGACAGTAGGGGCCTAACTGATAACTTTTTTTAATGCTCTCTCTGATCATAATGCACAGTTAATTAGGATACATAGTATTGATACTCCTCAGTGTATATCAGTTAGAATAATTAATGACTCCAGAACAAATGTCTGCACATCTAGAGGTGCTACACCAATGATAATTGTAACATGGTGTAGAAATATTAAATAAGATAGAAACTTCAGCATTCTTATGTGACCATATTGATGAGGATTTAAAACTGAAAAAGCGTATTTTGGAACTACTAAAACAACTTTGCCCAGGCACATTTGCACTTAGAAAGATTGCCAATCTTGGGGAGAGACACATCAGTAAGATGATATACTTGGTGTACTTTCATTCAATAATACTTAAGTAACTGCACAGGCATGGCAATGCTGCCTCACTACATGGTTGGCACAGACTCTTCACAGACTGATAGTGGCTCGATAACAGCCAGGGAAGAGAACCCCATGAGGGGGAAATGAACCCACAGTGTGAATCAATCTATGGGAAGCAGAGAAACCAAACACCCCTAGAGATGAACACAGGATGAACTCAGCATGCGGCTGGTGCAGACAGCTAATGGCAAAGCACTCGGCTCAATACATGGCACAATATGCTAAGTTAGGTCCTTGGTGGTCAAACTCTGAGTAAGCATTGGCCTCCATGACCTACTGCAGGTAAACACCTCTGCCCACACTACATGTCATGTGCACCCTCCACTGCAGATTCCCATACTATCCCACTGTGCTGCCCATGCCAGCTTGTCTGTCTCCATTGTGTGGTCTTCCAGTGGAGATACTAAATCCCTCCCCCTGTGAAAGGGCCATATAGTGCCGAAAATGACCAGGCTTGGCCCATGACCTCCAACACAGAACCGGAGAGGCACCTGGAGAACCGAACAGTGGAACAACCACCAATGGAGGCAATACCAGTGCTGATAACTCAGGAGAAGGGTGGAAGGGCATGGAGGCTGTGGTAATGGGGGCGGGTGAGGGGGATGGGTGCATGGGCTGCAATTGGAGGTGATGCCACCTCAATCCATGAGGGGGGTGGGGTGAAGGAGGAGTGGATCAAAATCCATGAGCTTCACATCAATAGGCTTAGGTGCATGCTTCACTGTGGGCCATTGCTGGCTGCAGGCAATGGAGGGCAGCAAAGTGCGAAAAGGGGGCGGCAGCAGGGAACTACTCCACTGCAAGTGGGAGCCCTCACATGGAACAAGGTCATGACCCAATCTGCCACCCAGCAGATCACAGCAGTGATGTCCCAACAGGATGCAGGGCGTGTCATCTGTTCCCTACCAACATCCACCACAAACAAGTGACGATCTCTGTGACCCACCACAACACCCAGCAGCCACTCCTGTCACTGACAGAAGGCCTGGGCCCAAACAGCAGCCCCAGGAGGAAAACATAATGGCCTGTGGCATGCAACTCAGGGTGCAGGAAATTACAGAACACCCTGTGACTGCACCCACTGACCAGCATCACCCCATATGTAGGCAGGAAGTTCAACAACACACTGTCATGCAAAGCAGCAGGCATGGACTTCTTCATTTGGATCTTTAATGTAAGAATGAAGTGTTCCACATCTGAGTTAGAAGCTGGGTGAAACAGAGCAGAGCCGGATACCATTGCGAATGTAAAAGCCTTCAAACTCCCATGACACAAACTGCTGACCATTGTCAGAAACCAGGGTCCTGGAGACTCCCTCAGTGGCAAAAATAGCTGACAATGCACAAACCATGGAAGTTGACAATATGAGTATAGCTTGGCTGTGTATTGTGTATGGGAAGTTGAACAATGCATTGACTATTAACACCCACACAATGCCTAAACAGGGGCCAGCAAAATTAATGTGTGCCCTGCCCCAAGGAGAGAACTGGTGCACCAGAGCAACCTGGTTCTGTGTAAAAGCCCCAAAAGAACACACCAGATGTTCACTGTCATGACTGATCACTGCCCAGTAGATGTGACATCACTCCAGTGCCTTCATATGAGTAATATCCCAGTGCAACACATGCACCATTGCTACTCCAAGGCAAGCATAAGAACTCCCTGGACAACATTGATAAAGTTATCTAGAAAGAAAAGTGTACACCACACCTGATCTTCATCGAAAGTGATGCACTTCGGCCAACCAAAATGGACCACTGAAATGATCATCTGGAAAAATCAGTCAGCTGCTGTGGCAGTCCCAACTTTTACATGCAGTGCGAAAACAAGAGCCTCCTGCCGACTGAACTCTGGATTGGGCCCCACTTGTAACTACAATAGCATGTCAGCATTGGAGTGCTGGACACTGGAGCAATGACAAATGTCTTAACAATATTCAATGAAAAGAGGGCCCACTGCAATAACCAGAGGGCAATCCTATCTGTTAGCCTGGAACAAGGACCAAATAAGGAAGCCAGTGGCTTGTAGTTGGTAGTGAGGTGGAACCTCACCCCATTCAGGAAGATGTGGAACTTTTAAACCCAGAAAATAACAGCTAGTGCCTCCTTTTTCCCTGTAAATAATTATGCTGTACAACAGAAGTGATGGGCTGTTCAGTGATGCCCGGGTTTCCGATGGGAAAGGACAGCACCAATGCCACACTGGGAGGTGCTACAGGCCAGGATTGAACATTTACTGGTGCAAAGCAAGCCAGACAGGAAGCAGAGGACAAACACTGATTGAGAGACCAAAAAGGCCACTGACAATCTGCAGAATACACTAAATCAAAACCCTTCTGCTGGAACCAGTTATGGGGCTGGCAGATCTGTGCAGCCTGGGGAATGACTGAGGATAATATGAAAACTCACCCAAAATAGAAAATAGACTGAAGCTCCTTCAGGTTACTGGGTGCCAGTAGGTTGACAATAGCATCGATGTGGTCATCTGTGGGGACAAGACAATCCTTACTAAGCATACGACCAAAAAAATGCATCTTCGAGGAGAAAAAACTGCACTTGCAATAAAGGACATTCTTGAGAAGGAGTTTGAAAACTCACTGAAGGTTTTGTAAATGCTCCTCCTGAGTAGTGCCTGTGACCCAGATGTCACTGAGGTAATTGATGCAAGAAGGAATGTCCTGAAGTGACTGCCCCAAATACCACTGGTAAATTCTCTGGCACAGACAAGACTCCTAAAGGCAATGAATTAAACTGGTAAAGCACAAATGGGGTACTGAGGACCAGGGAAGTCTGAGAAACCATGTCCAACGGCAACTGCAGGTAAGTATCACACAAGTCAATGTGGAAAAAATACTGAACCTTCAACAATTTCATCAAAAACACTGCCTGTTGCAGAATGGGGTATTAATTGGCAAAACATTGTGTCTTGGCCTTCTGTTTAAAATAGCCACACGGTACTTCTGGGCTACTGAATCACCACCAAAGTTGTGGCTCACTGACTCAACAAAATAGGAGAAATGAGGCCGTGATCCTGTGAATGCTGCAACTCAGTCTTTAGCTCGTCACACATTATGAAGGGAATGGGGTGGGGATGACCAAATTTGGGTACCGCCAATGGCTCAAGAGAGATATGTGCCTCAAAATCTACTACTTGTCCCAAGGTAATCTCAGACAGCAGTCTGTAGGATCACAGTAAACCCAAAAACAGAAAATGCATTGAGCCCAAAGATATTTTCCACCTAGAATGTGCACAGACAGAGATTTGTGCCCACAAAGGAATAAGCTGTTTACTATAAGACACAACGTGATGGAGTGGGTGTTGCAACTCCAGGCAATCAAGAGTCTGTATGTATCTAATTAATTAGGTTCACAGTTACTCCAGTGTCCACCTGAAATTTGACTGGCCTCCCATTAACTACCAATATCAGCAAAACATGCCAGGGCAACATGTATGGGGCAACAGAGTCAGCCCCAGAGTCCGGTGAAAACATCAGGGCATCGAATTACTGACTCACGGCCCATCAACTGTTACAAACAGTTGTCACATGACCTATCTGCTAGCACACTCCACATATGTCCTCCACACGTAAACATGCAACAACTGATGACCAGGGCAGGACTTCCGGCTTCCCCAACAAGCAGGAGGAGAATGATGTCAAGTACCCGAAAAACACCACTGCCAGGAATTATGACACTGCAAGCAGTGCGAACCCACCAAGCATGGCACAGGCGAGGACAGGCAGCCCCATGACACCAATGCATCGCCATCATCAATAGCAGCAACACACAGCAACGCTGCAGGAGGCGAGACCACCTGGGGTATCCCGATGGGCAACAGGGCTGTTTACCATGCATGCCAATTGAGCCACCTGACAATTATTGGAAAGTTGTCACTTGCTACCACCATAAGCTCATGCAATTCTGTGATTTTGGTAATGTTGGCTACAGAAGGGTCGGACAAGGTCAACACCCTAGTCTGAACTTTTTGATCAGGAGATAACCTGACAATCACATCCCGATTTCACAAGTCTGCATAAGAGGCAGCACATTTGGAACACTCAAAATGACACTTGCATGAAAGACCCAGCAAATCAGCAATCCAAGACATGCATGACTGCCCAGGTTGCATGTGGTGCTGACTAAAACTGCAATCACACCACCTCCATATGGGTTTGAAATCAAAAATATTACATAAGCAAGCAACAAAGCTCATCAAAAGAACATTTCTTGGGCTCAGTGGAGGGCTTAAAATTTTGGACAACTCTGCATAAACCTGCACTGCCGGACAACAACAAGGCAGCCTCATCAACTAGATTGACGATACATATTACCTGGCAGTGCAGCAATGACGAGTGGGACAGGACACCACCTTTCTGTGGACTCATCAAGAGTAGCAAATGATGTCGTGGGTGGTGGGGGCAGTGCAGAAGATGGAAAAGCAGGCATCTGGCCCCCCGCCAGCAAAGCAAGGTCATGTAGCAAGTTCACACTCTGGGTTATCAGCACCTGCGTCTGCTACTGCTCCTTCTGTAGGCACAACTGTTCCTGTCAGCATTGCAGAAATGCTGGCTTCATGCTGGTCCAAGTGAACACTATGAAAAGGGGAAAGAAAATATAGGGGCATCACGTATAGACAAAACGTCCATGTAAGTATCTGCAAAGGCATGACAATGCCACTTCATACACAGTTGGTGCAAATACTTCACAGGCCAGTGATGGCTTGATAATAGCTGACGATCAGACCCCTATATGAGAGAATGGAACTTGCTGTGTCAGTCGATCTATGGGAAGCATAGAGTCCAAACCCCAGTATAGATGAGTACAGGAAGAAATCAGCACACGGCTGGTGCAGACTGCTAACAGCTAAGCACTCAACACATCACACAGCACAATATACTAGGTGAGATCTGTGGTGGTCAAACTCTGAGTAAGCACTGGCATGCCTGGCTTACTGACAACCGCAGGCAAACACCTATGCCAGCAAACACGTCACATCCACCCTCCATGGCAGGTTTCTGTACTATACCACTGCGCTACCCGTGCCAGATCGTTTGCTTCCATTGTGATGTCTAGTGGCAGGGATACTAAAAATGTCATCTGCAATAATATTCTGGGGTAGCTCATCTTTAAAAAATAAAGTCTTCATTGCTCAAATTCATACCGTAAGAATAATATGTGGTGCTCACACACCATCATCTTGTAGACATCTGTTTAAGGAGTTGGACATTCTGACTGCTGCTTCACAGTATATTTATTACCCCTGGAAACTTGTTGTAAATAATCCACTGCAGTTCAAAAGGAACACTGCTGTACATAACAATAATTCACATTAAGGTAGTCCTTAGCACAAAAAGGGGTGCACAATGCTAGAACCAAATTTTTTTTATCATTTACCCAGTGATATAAAATGTCTGACAGTTAATAAAGTAAAATTTGAAAATAAACTGAAAACATTTCTCCAAGACAAATCCTTCTATTCCATATAAGAGTTTCTATTACTGTAATGTGTAGAAAGAGGTGGATGGGAATTATTAACTAATTAAAAAACAAAGAACAGCATAAATGATCAGCATATTGGCATATTTACAAAATCTGAATATAAAATTACTCATTCCACATCATTAAAGTTTATCATGCAAATGATCTATGAAACATGAAATTAGCTAACTAACTTTGAAGTTGACTAAATAACAGTTCTCCTACTTCCCTCACACACAGTATGTTTGAAAAAAGTATTAAATGGTGTAGGCTGTCTTTATGGTGGCATTTGTCATTTCTTATTATTTGTATTTGTCTCTGTATTTATAGTGCTGACTGTGATGGATTTGTCAGACAGCAATTACAGCTATCTCCTACATCAGCCATTTCATATATATCATTTTGAGATTGTGCTAGCATCACAACAAGGTTACTGATGTGGAGTGTACACAATGTATGCAGTGAAATGGAGTAAAATTATCCCACATACAAAATGACACATGCAGTATTCCACTATGGTTTAGATGACAGTACTGATTGACAGACAAGTGTCACATATTTTAACAACATACTCAGTGGCACATTCAATCTTAAATCATGTTCAGTAGGTTATTCCAGTGAATTTCAGACATGGGGTAATTTGCAACAGGGACAAGGGCCTGTGGTACACCCTGGACAGTCAGCAACCTGGTTATGATAGTGGAATGAGTTCTACAACAGTTAGAAGGTTATCATAAAATAAGTGAGAAAATATATGAAACTGCTGAAGGCATAAACCAAGCTGTTACAATGCCAACTCAGCAAGAGCATCTACTTTACCCATATAACTTGTATTCTGTACAAGCTCTTGGGCCACAAGACCAACATGCCAGATTAAAATTCTGCCAATAGATTCTAAGACATAGCAATGAAAATCCACAGTTCACAACTTTCATCTTACTGATGTTGGTTGGTTGGTTGGTTGATTGATTGATTTGGGGTATGGGACCAAACAGCAAGGTCATCTGTCACATCAGATTGGGGAAGAATGAGGAAGGAAGTCAGCCATGGCCTTTCAAAGGAAACATCCCAGCATTTGCCTGAAGTGACTTAGGGAAATCTCAGAAAACCTAAATCAGGATGGCCAGACATGGGTTTGAACCATCATCCTCCCAAATGCGAGTCCAGTGTACTAACCACTCCACCACCTCGCTTGGTTTTTACTTATGAATGAAGTGAGGTTCTGACAGTAGGGTAGTAAATTACTGCAATATCCACATGTCACAGATCATGGATGACAGATCATATGGCCATAAAGTTTAACGGACAAATTAACAGGTGTATCACGAATTACGAGAGCTACTGGAGAATATTACCCTTGCAGAAAGACAATGGATATAGTTTGTGCATAATGGGGCACAACATCATTTTCTATATATTGTATGGGAACGTGTGGCACGAACATTTAATGAATGATAGGCTAGTCAAGGAGGCCCAGTATCATGGGTCATCCCCTTCACCTGACCTTAGTCCCTGAGATTATGGTGACGTTTAAGACACTGTTGTATTCCACACCAGTCAACAATATATGTGTTCCACGCTAATGACAAATCTGAGGGCAGCCAGGCGCGTTCATATGAGTTTCTGAGCCTTTGAGAAGAAGGGCTGAAGAATGAATAAAAATGACTTGTGACAACATCAAACACCTCCTGCAGTGTCAACAGACAGATACCTACCACAGGACAGAATAAGCCATATCTCAATCCAGTTAACAATAGCTGTATGAAACCCAGAAATATCACTGTGAGATCCAAAGAAAACATCATGATACAGGTGAAAGTATTAGAATTCTAATGGTTAATCACTGAAGCGTTCAAAACAAAGTGCCAGATTTTGAAGTGCTCCTAAAAAGCAGTGAAACTCACATAATAGTAGTTACAGAAAGCAAGTTGAAACCTAAAGCTGACAGTAGGGAGACATTCGGAGAAAATTTAAGCTCATACTGAAGGGAAAAGTTAATGGGAAATGGAGGTAGTGTGTAGTCACAGTACACAAGAAACTCAAATTTTTGAAGATAGAAATTGAAGCTGCATGCGAGATCATTTGGGCAAGACTCAGTATTAATGGGTGGCATAAAATTATAACTGGATCCTTCTATTGACCACCAGGCTCACCTCCAAACATACTCAAAAACTTTAGAGAAAGCCATCATACTGTAATCATCATGGAGACTTTAACCATCCAACAATCAACTGAGATAATGACAGTTTTATTAATGGTGGATATGACAATACATCCTGTGAAACTTTACTAAATGCCTTCTTTGAACACTACCTAGAACAGATAGTTCAGAATCCCACTCGTGATGGAAATAGATTAGATCTAACAGCAACAAACAGATGTGATGTCCTTGAGGATGTCCACACTGAAACTAGTATCAGTGATCATGAAGCACATGCAGAAATAATAAATACATAAGTGCAAAGATCAACTAAATGAAGTAGAAAAAAATATATGTTCAGCAAACTAGACATAGAAGCATTAGTGTCACAACTCAATGAGGAACTTGAAATTTCTCACCCTGTACAGGAGCATGTAGAGGAATTATGGCTCGAGTTTAAAAGAACAGTTGATTATGCACAGGACGGATATACAGTGAGTCCCAGATGGAACAATCAATACCCAGAGATACACAGGAATGATCATTCAAAATAAAAAAAGTCTAATAAACATGGGCTTTAAAATGCATACCTTAAGAGTATGAGCACTTGTTCAGTAGAAGAGTTACGTTTCGCAGTAGCAAAGATGAGCAAGTGCTCATGGCTCTTAAAGTATGCTAGTTAGATCCCATGTTTACTGGACTTTTTTTCTTTTTGGTCCATACTACCACCTCTCAAAAGATGAAAGCAAAGAGCTTGCATCAGAAGAGATTTGATTCACAGTAGTTAAAGAGAATAAGTGCTCATAGCCCTTAAGATATACATTTTAGAGTCCATATTTATTAGCCTTCTTTGCTGCAGATGATCATTCCTGTCAGATCCCTAAATAATGACCATTCCTCCTGTGACACCATGTATAACCAGTTTAGACAAAATTTCTAGTTGCTGTGACGAATGTCAGTTTGAACTAAATGTACAAAAATGTAAGTTAATGCAGATGAGAAGAAAAACAATCCCATGATGTTCAAACACAGCATTAGCAGTGAACGGACTGACACAGTCACATTGATTAAATATCTAAGTGTAATGTTACAAACGGATATCAAATGGAATGAGCATGTAATGATGGTAGTAGGGAAAGTTAATGGTCAAGTTTGGTTTACTGGAAGAATTTTAGACAAGTGTAGCTTTTCTATGAAGGAGACCGCATATAGAACACTAGTGTGATCCATTCTTGAGAACTGTTCAAAATGTTTGGGATAACCACCAGGTCAGACTAACAGAAGACATCGAAGCAATTCAGTGGCATACTGCTGGATTTGTTACCAGTAGATTTTATCAACATACAAGTATTACAGAGATGCTCTGTGAACTCAAATAGAAGTCCCAGAAGGAAAGACGACATTTTTCTTGGGAAACGCTGTTGAGAAAATTTAGAGAACTGGCATTTGAAGCTGTTTGTGGAATGACTTTACTGCCGCCTTTGGGCTAGGACAGCGGCATATAGATAATTGTTTTCCCTTTGCTCTATTTATGAACAGAACCTGTGAGGAAATGACTTGTAGTCATACAAGGTACCTTCCACCATGCACTATATGGTGTCTTGAAGAGTATGTATGTAGATGTGAAGAAACTTCCAAAGAAACAGAGACTACTGCATAATAGGTATAAAACAAAGCATAGGATTATAAGTAGAGAGATACTGAATGAAATACATTTGGCTGTCAAGAGAGCAATGTGTGAATCTTTCAGTGACTATTGTAGCAGAATAATGTCAAAAGATCTTTCACAAAACACAAAGAAATTCTGCTCATACATAAAGGCTGTTGGTGGTACCAACGTTTGTGTCAGGTCACCCACAAGCGAGACGGGAAACGAAACTGCGAGTAGCAAAGCAAAAGCAGAAATGCTTAACTCTGATTTCACATGTTCCTTTGCAGAGGAAATCCCACGAGTATTGCTACAATTTAATACTCATGCCACTGAAAAGATAAGTGAAATAGATATTAGTGTCAGTGGCATTGAGAAACAGCTGAAATTGTTTAAAATTCAGATTTGATACAGAATTTGTGACTAATTTAGATCCACTGTTTACTATAATCTACCATAAATTCCTTGCATAAAAAATCTTGATAATTAGTTAGAAGTCACAGGTCACACCTGTCACCAAGAAGGGTAGCAGAAGTGATTCACGAAACTACCATTCAATTTTCTTGACACCTAGTCACAAAACTACTGTTCAATATTCTTGACATATATTTGTTGTAGAATCTTAGATCATATTCTAGCCCAAACACAATGAGGTATCTCAAACAGAATGACCTTCTCCGACCTGACCATCACAGAATTTGAAATCATCAATTATATCGAAACCAACTCCCACTTTTCTCCCATGACATACTGAAAGCTACAGAACAAGGCAGTCAGGTAGATGGAGCATTTCTCTATTTCTGAAAAGCATTTGACTCTGTACCACACCTATGCTTATTATAAAAAGAAAAATCACATGGAATATCAAGCAAAATTTGTGATTGAGCTGATTATTTTTTGGTAGGTACCTTGCTGTTCATGTTGTATATTAATGATCTTGCAGACAATATTAATAGTAACCTCAGTTTTTTTCACAAATGATGCAGTTATGTACAGTGAAGTACAGTCTGAACAAAGGTGCACAAATATTCAGTCAAACTTCCAAGGTTTCAAAGTGGTACCATGATTGTCAACTTGCTTTAAATGTTCAGAAATGTAAAATTCTGCTCTTCACAAAATAAAAAAAACATAGTATCCTATGCCTATAACATCATTGAGTCACAGTTGGAATCGGTAAACTCTTACAAATACTTGGGTGTAAACTTACACGGGACAAAAAATGGAATGATCACATACACTCAGTCACAGGTAAAGCAGGTAGCAGACTTAGTTTATTGGTAGAATACTATGGAAATACAACCAGTCTACAAAGGAGGTTGCTTATAGACCACTTGTGCAACCCATCTTAGAATACTGCTCAAGTGTATGAGACCCATACCAGATAGGACTAACAGGGGACATTGAATGTATATGGAGAAGGGCAGCCCAAATGGTCACATGTATGTTTGATCCATGTGAGTGTCGCTGAGATGTTGAAAGAACTGAACTGCAGATCTTGAAGATAAACATGAACTACCCTGAAAAAGCCTACTTACAAAGTTTCAAGAACCAGTTTTAAATGATGACTCTAGGAATACACTACAATGCCCTTCATATTGCTCCCACAGTGATCATGAGGTCAAGGTTAGATTAATTACAGCATGCACAGAGGCATTTAAACAGGTACTCTTCCTGCGCTCCATATGTGAATGCAGCAGGAAAAGGCCCTAGTAACTGGAACATTGGGATGTACCATTTGCCATGCACTTCTGAGTAGCTTGCAGAGCATAGATGCAGATGTTGATATGTTTCCAGACACATGTTAATAGCAGTTTTTTAGTTTTGATGACCACAGATGTTAAGTCCCATAGTGCTCAGAGCCATTTGAACCATTTTTTTTTTTTTTTTTAGTTTTGACAAGCAATATACAATATAAGATCATGATGCACTTTTTTTGTAAAACACAGCACTACTGCATGCATTTGCACAGGTGCCAGTTGTTTGGCCACCCCTGTCCATGTGCACTCAGTAGTGCAGTAGGGTCTCATTAGCTCTGGCCCTGCTGCCTAACTACATGTGCATCAGTTGTTTGCCCACTGCTGCCTTCCTGTGCTCATTGGCACCTGTGCACAGGCACTCAAACTGGAACAGCCTGGGTTAGGCAATCTATGCACTTCCACATACATTTCAGAGTCTCATACATGACAAGTGACAGCTGAATTGGAGCACCATGTCCCTGACACCACTGTTTAGCTAAATTATTTCAAACAGCAGACTTGCTTAACAGCAAATGACACATCTAAGATGTCCTTACACACATTCTTTGGGATTTTCCTGGGTCCATTTTCCATCAGTACCCAAAACAAATATTACATTGGGCCTTCTCATTCAGCTAAATGTCAGTTCTACCTCTGTCTTACATTGTGACAATGGGAACAAGTTGGTCAATAATTTGATGCTGAACATCCCCCACATGTCAGTACTAATCAACTGAAATATGTCAAACACCTCTTTTATCTGATACAGA
Organism: Schistocerca serialis cubense; assembly: GCF_023864345.2. Taxonomy (NCBI): domain Eukaryota; kingdom Metazoa; phylum Arthropoda; class Insecta; order Orthoptera; family Acrididae; genus Schistocerca; species Schistocerca serialis. Next base: position 611,515,850 of record NC_064640.1, on the reverse strand, counting down.
AACTTGGTCAACTTCTGAGGTAGTGTTATACAAGACCTATTTTTGATGATAACCTGTCAGTCAAAATCTTATTTCCATTTATTTGCACACCTGGCAGCTTGCAAAAGGGCAAGAACTGAAATTTCAGCTTTCTGCCGAAGTTATACAGGAGCTAATCACTTAACAGCATGTGCAGCACTGCTTTTTACACTAGTAACTGTGGAAGTAATTGAAAACAGTTACATCCTCTTGATAATCAAAACAAGAACACACACTCTAAATGCAGACCAGGTAATCTGCATTGTCTAAATCCTACTAGTACAGACTTAGGTGAGACAAGTATTGTGATGTGATTGAGTCAAAGATTGAACAGTGGTGAGAAATGCCTCAATATAGGTTGACCTAGCATAATATTTAGGTGTGTCAGTGGGTCCACAAAAAGAAATATGGGTCAAAGCACTCACCTACTATACCTTAACCTAAGAGGGACTGCCATAAGCAACATCAATGGATAGTGAGAGCGGGGCAGCACAGTGGTTAGCACACTGGACTCGCATTTGGAAGGATGAGAGTTCAAACCCATGCCCAGTCATCTAGGTTTTCTACGATTTTCCTAAATTGCTTAAGGCAAATGCCTGAATCATTCCTTAAAAAGGGTGCGGCTGCTTCCCTTCCCCATCCTTACTTAATCTGAGTCTGTGCTCCGTCTCTAATGACCTTGTTGACAGGACATTAAACACTAATCTCCTTCTTCACCTTCAATGGATAGAGCCTTTGGTTTGTTATGTCCTTTAAAGATGGCAGTACAGGGAGCCACAGTTAGTTAGCCTTCTTCTTCTTTCTGAAACATTTCCGCTTATGCAGGTCACTTACAGAGCTTCTTCCAAGCTTCCCTTTTCTCCCATAGTCTATCACTCAGCATCTCCTCCCATTGTACGAGGGTTGACTGAAAAGTAATGCCTCCACCTTCGTACCTCTTCAACAGTTGACAGCATTGGTATGCGGCAGGTACTGGCTTGTTCCGTAGTGTCTTCTCTACAGCTCCAGTTGGCGAGAAACCTTAGCATTGAATGGTTGTGTTGTTACAGTGTAAAGAATGGAACTGTGCGCAGACGTTCAGTCGACGCGATTTAAGCAATGTGCAGTCATTGAATTCTTGACAGCACAAGGTGTCATTCCAAAGGAGATTTATGGAAGAATGAAAGCAGTTTATCATGATTGTATTGATGTGAGTACTGTGTATCGTTGAGTGAGTAATTTTAAAGATATTGAGGTGGGAACATCTGACCTGCGTAACAAACAAAGAGTAGGACGTCCTATGACAGCAACCACTGAGTTTCACAAGCAAAATGTTGACACATTGATTCAGGATGATCATCATGTCACTCAGAAAGAAATTGCAAGCACAATCAGCATTTCACAAGAATGTGTGGGTCACATTATTGCTTTGCTATTGGAAGACTTGTGCAAGATGGGTACCCCGGATGCTGACTCCTGTAATGAAAGCGCACAGACTTCAAATTTGCCAGGAACTCCTCTTGTGTTATGAGAATGAAGACGCACAGTACTCACATCAACACAATCACCATGAACTGCTTTCATTCTCTGATGGATCTCCTTTGGGGGGACACCTTCTGCTGTCAAGAATTCAATGACTGCACATTGCTTAAATCGCACTGACCGTCTGTCTGCACAGGGTTCCATACTTTTTCACTGTAACAACACAACCGTTCAATGTTAAGGCTTCTCACCAACTGGAGCTGTAGAGAAGAGGCTACGGAACAAGCCAGTACCTGCCGCATACCAATGCTGCCAACTGTTAAACACTCGTAGTTCTCTTTGGCTCACATCATTCTTCATCTGATCTCTCCATTTTGTTCATCCCCTTACAAGTGGTCTTCATCCAGATTCTGTCCCTTTTAGAGCTCTTCATAATGCCTGCCTGCTCCCATTCTTTTAATTAAGGAAGGACAGGAACACAGCAATCAGTTGCACTGCCATTGGATTTTTTAATTATTCTTACATATCCAGATTTCAGCTATACAAAGCCATCTTCAGGGCCTTTGAGTGAGTTACTATCCAACAAACTTGCAGCAGTATGTGTCACCATATGACTAACTTTTTCATAACGCATTTCTTCTGTTAGCTTAAAGTTCATGGCTAACCAAAACACAGTCATAACTTATTTCACTTTATGACACGCTAACAGCAGTTTCATCCAAAAATACAGTGTGTTTGAAAAAGAATTCCCAAGTTTTAATGTGTCCTAGAATCTACACAAAATGACATACACAATTCTAGTTTGTGGTATTTGATTCATCAACTCTCCATGTTTGGCTCCCCTGCAGTTGGCAGGTCTGCTTGACGTTGAGATGGCACCAGTGCTGTTTTTTTCCTCTGTTCTGTCAGTTCAGTCCAGGTGTGCATGCAATGCAGCACAGAGCAACTCAGCAACAATGTGTACTCCACATGTCATTGGAATAGTTAATCATCATATGTGCAGAATTTGAGGGGGGGGGGGGGGGGGGGGATTAGCATCCACATGAAGTTATTCAGTATCAATGTGACTCTCCCACAGTTAATGTCTGGTGCAGTTTGATGGAAGATCGTGTGATTGGTTCTTTCATTTTTGTAGAAAAAACGATAAACAGAGACATTTCCCGTGACTTGTTGACAGAGTATGTCTTTCCCAAAATTGACGATATTGAGGAGGAAAAGGGGCTTGTGTTTTTCCAACAATATGGCACCCCATCTTATTACAGTAACCATGCGCGTGCGGCTGTTGACATTCAGTTTCCAGGAAGGTGGATAGGCAGGGCTGACCCAATACCTTGGCCACCATGAAGCCCAGACTTAGCCCCACTGCTCTTTTTCTTTTGGGATCACATAAAAAAATGTTGTGTACAGTGAAAAGATCAGACACATCAATCACTTACAGAAAAGAACTGTCATGGCAGTTGGGACAGTTACACCTAAAATGTTGGTGAATACGTGGCGAGAAGTGGAATATCGTTTCAACATGTGCAGGGCAACAAATGGATCCCACGTTGACATATACTAACATTAAAGAAAACTTGAAGGAATTCTCTTTCATGATATGTACTCACTGATGAAATTTTTCATTAATTTCCTCATTAAATTTATACTTAAAACTAGGGAGTTCTTTTTCAAACACCCTGTATTTTGGTAACAGGGTTATTGCTTGATGTCTACCTCTGAACAGTTATGCTCCACAGCTTACCACGATATCCATTGTCATGGTCATTCTCTTCACATTTCAGTGATGGCCTCTGATACCCAGCACCTTCTTCCACTCATCACTTTGGTGAGTATAAAATGTGATATTGTTGTGTAATTTCACAAATAAATTAATGAAACTACAAATCTATATCGACATGACTACTCTGCAAGTGCTTGGCAGAGGCTTCATCAAACCACCTTCAGACTATCTAAAGATCTAAAGATCCCATACTGGACATCAATACTCAAGAAGTGGATGGATAACTGTAGTGTAGTTACTCTCTTTAGTAGATCTGTCACGTCTTATAAGAGTTCTGCCAATAAAACACAGTCTTTGGTTCACCTTCCCCCAAACATTACCTATGTGATAATTCCAGTTTAAGTTGGTGGTAATTGTAATCCCAATGTCTTTAGTTGTATTGACAGACTTTAAAATTATGTGATTTATTGAGGAACTGAAATTTAATGGGTTCCTTTTGTTACTCATGTACATGACTTCACACTACTTATTGCTTATAGCCAATTGCCACTTTTCGCATCATACAGATATCTTGTCTAAATCATTTTGCAGTTGGTTTTGATCTTCTAATTACTTCACTAGAAGGTAAATGACAGCATCATCTGCAAGCAATCTATGAGGACCGCTCTGATTGTGTCATAAATTGTTTATACTGATCAAGAACAACAGAGGGCCTTGGGGAATGTCAGATGTTACTTCTGCTTTACTCAATGGCTTTCTGTAGTTTACTATGAACTGTGGCCTTTATCACATAAAATAGTGTATGGAACATGTTCAATAGTAATATAAACACATCATTTACTTATTGAGATGTATGAATGAATTCATGAAGCACTTAAACCAACTCATTGCAAATCAGTAGGTATCAAATAAGATTTTAGCCAGAGCTGCCTACTTTGATGGCTACAAATGTGAAACGATGCAATAACTTGGTGGCTGCTAATAACAGTACAACAAATTTTAATGCATGGATGGCAAAATTTTCAATTCTCATGCAATATGTGGAGGAAGGAATTACAAAATATATAATCTTCCATCATTAGTAAATTCAATGAATTGCACATTCTCTTTGGTATTCTACACCAAAAGTAACTAGAAAATGAGATCATCCAAATGCCACAAAGTGACAGGCTATCACACACTAAACAGACTATGTCCCAGTGTAATTTTTTGTCATAGTAGTCATTCAGTACAACTGGAAAAATATGGAACTATGGAGGTGGGAGAAGGTACATTAACAGATTATCTGGTGACAAACAGTTATAAATCAAACTGCATAAACTATGAGCTGCGGAAATAAAAAGGAAGATGTAAGCATACATTTTGTAATTGTACACACACAACTTTTTTTATCATCAGCTCTCCCACATTGAACAGACACAAACAAATCTGTTAATAGATTCTGCAAACAGCAACAGAGACAACTAAAACTGCAAAAGAAGGAACAGCAGCAACAGTTACAATAATGAAGGTACATGAAATAGGTTCCCAGACATGTGAGTGGTTCAAAGACTTCTCATTTCACGGGATATGTGTCAAGTCACACCACCTCATTGAAACTAAAAATCACCACTTTTGTCAATAAGAGGGAAAAACCAGTCAGAAAGCACATTTTGGTAACAGTCACTATTCACAGTGATGGCAGCTCCCTCATTGTTTTCAGAACCCAGTACATTGTCCTCGATGGTGAGTGTTCAACAAGGTTATCATCAGGAGTGCCCCAGAGAAGTGTGATGGGACTGCTATTGTTCTCTATATACGTAAATGAATAACAGACAGGGGGAGTAGCAAACTGCAGTTATTTGCTGATGACACTTTGGTGTAACTAAAGGTGTCATAATTGACTGACTGTAGAAGGATACAAGATGACTTTGACAAAATTTCTAGTTGGTGTGATGAATGTAAAAAAAATAGGTTAATGCAGATGAGTAGGAAAAACAACCCCATAATGTTTGAATACAGCATTGGTAGTGAGCTGTTTGACACAGTCATGTTGGTTAAATATCTAGGTGTAATATTGCACAGTGATATGAAATGGAATGAGCATGTAAGGGTTGCAGTAGGGTGGCCAATGGACGACTTTGGTTTATTTGGAGAATTTTAAGAAAAGGTGGTTCATCTGTAAAGGAGACCTCATATTAGAACACTAGTGCAACCCATTCTTGAGTGCTGTTTGAGTGTTTTGGATCCCCACCACACCAGATTAAAGGAAGACATTAAAGCAATTCTCCAGAGATGGGCTGCTATATTTGTTACCAGTAGGTTCAACCAACATGCAAGTATTAAAAAGATGTTCCAGGAACTCAAATGGGAATCCCTGGAGGGAAAAATATTGAGAAAAATTAGAGGACTGGCATTTGAAGCCAACTGTAAAACAATTTTACTGCTGCCAATGTCTATTTCACATAAAGACCACAAAGATAAGATAACAGAAATTAGGGTCTGTAAGAGGGCATATAGATAATCATTTTTTCCTCATTCTGTTTGTGAGTGGAACAGAAAAGGATGAGTGCAACAGAAAAGGAAATGACCAGCAGTGGTACAAGGTCCTTTCTGACAACATGCTATACAGCATCTTGCAGAATATGTATGTAGAGGACGTCTGGGAAGTAGGGACGAATATTAAAGAGCTACAGAACATACAAAAGTGTGCAGGCGTCACATGATCAGAATGTTGTTAAACCTCCTACTATCCATATTTCAGTTCTTCTTTTGAAGCCTCTATGATGGAGGTCACAACCTGGTGTTGAGATCATGTGGTTTTCTTATAAATGACCAAGAAAAACATTCCAAACACATTGAATTTACTAATGATGGAAGATTATATATTTTGTAATTCCTTCCTCCACATATTGCATGAGAATTGAAAATTTTGCCATCCATGCATTAAAATTTGTTGTACTGTTATTAGCAGCCACCAAGTTATTGCATCCTTTCACATTTGTAGCCATCAAAGTAGGCAGCTCTGGCTAAAATCTTATTTGATACCTACTGATTTGCAATGAGTTGGTTTAAGTGCTTCATGAATTCATTCATACATCTCAATAAGTAAATGATGTGTTTATATTACTATTGACGTATATTGAAAATGTATTGTTATTTTTTTTTACAAACACATTAAGTAACTTCTCCCATTTATGTATGAAAAATTATAGCCTCCATATGACCACCCAAGGCTGCACAGCAATGAGCAATGTGTCCATTGAAGTTCTCGATGATGCATTCGAGAACATCTGGCGGGATGCCATTCATAACCCTTTTAAATTTCATCCTTCAATTGGTATATTGTTTGTAGTTTATTCATGAACACTTTTTATTTCACAAATCCCCACAAAAAAATCACAAGCTGACAGGCCATTCCTGGTTGCCACGGAAAGAGATAATTTTTTGAGGAAATTTTCCACTCAACCATGCAATCATTTTACGGGATGTGTGTCAAGTCGCACCATCTCGTTGAAACTAAAAATCATCGTTTCCACCAATAACAGGGAAAAACCAATCAGAAAGCATGTTTTGGTAATGGTCACTGTTCATAGTGATGGCAGCTTCCTAATCATTTTCAGAAAAGTATGGGCCGATCACTCCTGCCCAGAACCCATACCACACAGTCACAAGGTGTGGATGCATCTCATCTTCCACAGTCACTCACAGATTTTTGTTACCCAAAATTCTGCAGTTCTACTTATTGATGTACCCACTAAGGTGGATGTGCACCTCATCTGAAAAAATGATTATTTTTGTGAATTTCTCATTCTCTGCTTGTTGAGCTAAGACCCATTAAGCAAATCAATGTCTCTTTCCATGATCTGGATCCATGATCTCGTATGTAAGTTGAATCTCATACACATACATTGCCAGATCTTTCAAAAGAATTTCATGCACTGAACTTGATGATAACTTCAACTGTCACATTGTCACACATGACAGCAATGTTTTTTGTGTTCAAATAGAATGTGGTTGTCCTGTTTTCTTAACATTTGAAACAGAAACCATTGTCTCAAACTTCTGGATCAACTTCTGAACTGAAGATTCAGTTGGAGCAGCATTAGATCCAAGTGTCACAAGAAATTCATGAACGGTTGTCATGGGACTTTCACTGTTTTTGTAATAACTTTTTATCACTTGGATTCACTGCTCAGTTGTCATCTGCTTCATAATGAAAATAAACATCAAACACAATGCTCACCACACAACAGCTATTAGGCTATTAATGCGAAGGATCACAGATAACAAACATGAAAAAACCATGGCTGTCAACCGCCATATGACAAAATGGCGCAAAACTCAAATTCATCCTTGCTTCCCAGACACCCATTAGATGTAGAATAGCATACTGCTATCCTGCAGCTCTTGTGTCATTAGCAAAAACATAAGTTGGTGGTTACGGCAACACCTTACCACCATTTGCCAGCTTTGATGAGGCTTTACATAGCTGGGACATATACCGTTGACATTTTGAACTGCACTGTCTTATTTACGGCATTTCCAATGGGCAGAAAAGTGCTCGACTCCTGTCTTCTAGGCGTAATTTATATGAAATTGTGTAGAAATTGCACCACTTGCAAACCTCAGTGATTTATCTTTTAATGAATTACATGTACCAGAAACCAAATACTGTGGTCACCAGACATATCTGGTAGCAGCTAGGCTGAAGTTTAATCAGTGTCATAAACAACAGGGATGGTCTCACATACCATGGGCTAACTTTCAGGGTCTCGCATGACAGTTGAGTTTCACTTGCCACAGTTGTAAGGTTTCCTAAGCAAAATCATTGAATTTTGTTTTAGTTGTGCATCTAGCCCCCAGGGGGGAAGTCATGGCATAAGCATTAGAAACATCCATTCCTAGCTTTAGTGAAGTTTTTAAGATTGCTAAATCTTTTGAGATTGCTTCTGAAGCTCAATGTGCTTTCACAAATGTAATTCAGATATCGAGTGACCATGATGAGCAGCAGCCAGTTACTGATTCTGACTCATCATCTTCTTCTTATGCCACTAAGTTCACCAGAGTTCATATTCATCCAGAACCCAGGGTCTTATGAGGGACTTAAGTATGTTGATGACAGCCAACAACTCTGTCAATCAGTGCCAAGCTGAATAACTGCCTGCATAAGGGCCAGAGGTGGACCAATGTGTCATTGACTTGCACAGTTTGTGAGGCTCTTTCTCTCGATTAAATCATCCAATTTTTCTGAAATTTTAATCATTCGTTTTTCTGTTCACGTACATCACATCTACTGATTTCCATCCCATTTGAATAATTCCTTGGTGCTGCATCATTTTTTTTTAATTTTTATCTTGGATTGTATACACATATATAGCAGAAGCTCTATCACACTACCTTGATGTACACCGGACAGTAACCTGTACTTCTGACAATACCCCAGCATTGAGAATAATATAGAGAGTACTATTTATCAGGATGATGATGTTTGGTGTGTGGGGCACTCAACTGCATGGTTATCAGTGCCCATACAAATTCCCAACCTTTCCTCAGTCCAATCTCACCACTTTTGTGAATGATGATGAAATGATGAGGACAACACAGACACCCATTCATCTCTATTCATCAGGAGTCTTCACATCTATCACATGTGTATTCAAATATTCCATATTCACATTTTTTTACTAGGTGATGGTGCAGAACTATAATGAAGGCTTTCAGAGTACAAAGAAACATATCAATCAACTTATTTCTGCTATCTACTGCCTTTTGGATATAATTTTTAAAAAACGAACCAGCTGGGTTTCACACAATTGGTACTTGCTGACACCATTCCTATGTAGTAGTTGTCCAGTATCCAGAAAAGTCATATACAAGCATAAAACATGTTAGCTAATTCTAAAACAAATTGAAATCAGTGATAAAGGTCTACAGTTTTGTGCATTGGTCTTGAGAACATGATAGTTTGGCACAACCAGTACCTTTTTCCAATCATGTAACACACTCCACTGTTCCACATTCCTACAGTAAACTCATGCTAAAAGTGAAGCCAGTTCATCTGCATATACTGTACGGAAATTAAGAGATATCACATCAGATCCTGTGGCCTTACGAACTGCACTGTGATCATCCTCAGTGAAGCAAATCTGGTTGATAGACTTACGTTTTTTGGACTTCATTTTTATTATCTCCTCTTTCAGTGACACCATATACAAAAAGATTTGGTCAGGCATCTTTGTTCAATTGATTTATTCTGCACAGGACTGAAACCTTCTAGGATTTTTCAACAACTCAGCAGGTAAATTATAGCTTTTGAATTTACTGACCACTTCTTTTATGCTTGTTTTAAATTTTTTCAGTTTTTGTTTATCAGCAGTGGTTCAGCTTTATTTTCATCTGTTATGCTGCTCTCTCTCTGCTTGCACAATATTCCTAGCTATGCTTTAACACCTTATGCTACACTGCGTAATAGAATTACAGGATCACTTTTTCAAAACCCCATAATTCCCATCCATTGTGACGGTTAAGTTTGAAATTTGGCTCAAAGGTGCTAACAAGCTTCCTCTGTAATGGTGCAAAAGCATGGCACCCTGTGACATCTCCCTCAGGTTTGATGATGCTTCAGACAGCAAGGTGTCAACACTTGCAAAAAGGCCATAGCTCAGAAGTTCATGCGATGTGTAAAGTGGGTTAACGATGTCACTGTCACCAAATTTCACCACAATTAGGTCCAATGCGACGGTGCAGGTGTCACATGATGAGAATGTTGTTAAACCTCCTACTATCCATATTTTAGCTCTTCTTTTGAAGCCTCTATGATGGAGATCACAACCTGGTGTTGAGATCATGTGGTTTTCTTATAAATGACCAAGAAAAACATTCCAAACACACTGCAATGCAGAACCAGTATGAAAAGGCCACAGGCGTGTCACAGGAGGTGTCAACAAAACCAACCTTTCCCTGGGGTGTCAATTTCCACACATTTCATGGTCAAGAAGGACAATTTGCAGCATGAGGAGCAACAGGAAGATGTTCTTCACCACGTCTGACAGTACTGACACCATTGGGCATTTCAACCCTTCTCCAAGGACTGAGGGTGCATCTCTGCATTACTACTGCTACTGTTTCATACACCGAATAACAGCTTCTGATAACTTTTAACCTTCTGTTTAATGGTAACAAAATTTATTCATTATGTTATTATCAGTATTATTTCCTGCAGACGTCCGAGTCCACCCATATTGTTGGGCTAAAAGCTGATATCACTAACAGTGAAGTTTTAGGTTGCAAATAGTTTTACCACAGCTGTCATCAGGAGAACATTTTTTTACTTACACTTAACTCAGTTTCAACTATTGTGTAGGAAATAAACTACATGTTAATGCACATGAGTAATGAGTTTCATGCAGTATGGTGAAGGGCATAATGGACACTACTTGGTATAGCTCTGAAATACTGTCAGGATCATTCCTGTAGAGTATTCCCAATTCAAGCTGTACCTACCACAGACTAAAAATCTGATATACTGCATATCATTCATAACAGTGCTCAACAGGATATTAAAAATTGCCAATTTTTGTGAAGTTATGTGTACCATGATTAATCACATGTAAAACAGATGTTATACTTTTTAAATCAAACACGCTGTAAACATCCTCCCACTTCTCCTAAACTGTATTTTTATTTTTGTGGATTCTGCGTATAAGACTCACCAATGTTTCCTTCATCAAGGTACACTGAGTGGCTTGGCAGAATCACTGAAACAATGAATATGCACATATCTTACAGTCTACCACCTCCCCCCCCCCCTCCCCCTTCCCTCTATTTTGCAAATTCGAGGCAGTAACGTACAACAAAAGAAAATTCAAATTAAGCCTGAATACACAAGAATAGAAAGTGTATAAATAGAATACATGACTTAATTTGTAGGTAACAGAAAATATAGGGATATGACATGAAACATGTCATAAAGTGCTAACTGTAACCTAATAAGGATATATAGGGGCCCATGCTCAGTTTAACAAAAATGCCCTACAGTTCACCAAACAATTATTTTACAATGATTTTACTAGATAACTTCTGAAATGTTACTTTTAATACCTTATGTTATTAATAATTCAAGTGTGATCCTAGAGTATCTTAAATTGAAGGCATTCATATTATTTCAACTCATTCATGGAATACCATTTTTCCCTGCTAATAAAGTATATCTGCCAGACATTGCAGTAAATGATATAAAATAAATATATATTACTAATATACAGTGATGGAAAAAAATTACAACACCAAGAAGGAATTGTGTGACACAAACAAAACTTAGTAGGCATGTTTGTCCATCTCATGATGACAAATCAAATTTTGCACCAATCACGTAAGACAGGTGCTAGTTGTGACACTATGAGGATGCAAATCAGGTTTGCTTTAAATAACCACTGTAACAGTCATGAGCATCAGTTATCTTTGAGATTGGATGTGCTGAGGCAGTGTTAGTCAAGAGTGCCTTTCAGGTGATACAGACGCCATTATCAGAACCTCACTGAATTTGAATGGGGTTGTGTAATAGGACTGTCAGAAGCTGGATGATCCTTTTGCAATATTGCAGAAAGACTTGGCAGGAATGCAGCCACTGCACATGATTTCTGGCAGCAGTGGTCACAAGAATGTATGATCACAAGATGAGTGGGCTCCGGACGGCCATATGGCACTACCACAAGGGAAGACGATCGTGTTCGGTGTATGGCTTTGGTGCATCGTACTGCATCTGCAGCAGCAATTTGAGCAGCATTTGGCACCACAGTGACACAACAAACTGTTACAAACTGGTTACTTCAAGGACAGCTCTGAGCCAGATGCCCTGTAGCATGCATTCCAATGACCTCAAACCACTGCCTTCTGCGACTTCAGTGGTGTCAAGCAAGTGTTCACTGAAGGGCAGGATGGAGGTCTGTTGTGTTTTCTGATGAAAGCTGGTTGTACCTCAGTGCCAGTGATGGCTGTGTATTGGTTAGAAGTAGGACAGTTGAGGGCCCACAACCAACCTGTCTCCGTGTGAAACACAGCGGACCTACACCTGGAGTTATGGTCTGGGGTGTGACTTTGTATGACAGCAGGAGCATTCTCATGCTTATCCCAAGCATCCTGACTGCAAATCTGTACCTCAATCTGGTGATTCAACCTGTTGTGCTGCCATTCATGAACAGCATTCTAGGGGGTGTTTTCCAACAGGATAACACTCACCCACATACCACTGTTGTAACCCAACGTGCACTACTGAGTGATGGCATGTTGCCTCTACCAAATGTTGGCATGTTGCCTTGGCCTAATTGATCACCAGATCTGTCTCCAATCGAGCACATATGGGACATCACCATACAACTTCAGAGCCATTCACAAACAGTATTAAGCATCCCTGTATCGACAAACCAGGTGCAACAGGTATGGAACTCCATCTCACAAACTGACATTTGGCATCTGTACACCACAATGCATGCACATTTGCATGCTTGAATTCAACATTCTAGTGGTTATACCAATTATTACTGTACCAGCATTTCACATATGCAATAGCTTATCTTACTTTTGCATTAATGGTAATCTTGCAGTGTTAATCACTTAAATATGTTATCTAGACAAGTGTATTCCTGAAATTACATTAATTATTTTTGGTGTTGCAATTTTTTCATCATCAGTCTAATTATGAAAACTTCTGAAGTACTATCAGTCTATCACATATAAACATTATTTTTACCGGCTGCAGAGCAAATAAAGTATAATCAGAATGCACAAAGAAAACCTTTGTTAGTATACAATATTACAATATTAAACAATGGTCATGACTGGCAAGTATACCTGAATTATGATCAGTATTTCAGTTCAGTATAAATAATAAAGAAATGTCTGCTGTGCATTCTGCAGCTTATTACTGGCAAAGGTACTGGAACATTCCAGCAAAACAACTGGAAGGTCTATGACATTTAGGCCAAATCAGTCTGTCCATGGAAACATTTCCATGGCAAAAGGAAATTTGTAAAAGGTTTAACTTGGCTGGTACACTCAAACTGCAGATGATCTTATTTTACTGATTCTTGAAATAAATTGTTTCCAAAATGTCTACTTTCTAATTCACAACAGAGGAAGATATATAATGCAGGAGCGTATAATGAAATTACAGAATTGATCAATGCTTCTATTACAACTGTATGTGCTCTGCTTACAAATCCATGTTTACTGACATGTTCTCAGTTAACATAATTCCATGGTTATACTTAGTAATAAGACGAAGACAGTCATATAAGATGATACAAGCAAGGTTCATTTCAGAAGTCTCCTATGATAAATTGCTGAAGAACATGAAGTAGCATTTTTTCCAGTTCAATTCATTTTTGATTAAAATACTGCTGTAAATTATACTAACATCATTGAAACTATGTAAAAGTAATACAAATAATATAAATCTTATCACTGTATCTAATGATTTGATTTGTCATTTACTGAAAGCAAATGAGGTTTTGGAAAAAACATTATTCTCTGAAAACAATAAAGTATTTAACTTGTTAGTCATCTAAAAGATTCAGTTCAACACTGTTACAGTTGCACCGGTTTTTCTCCATACTGTTACATCAAGATACTGAGTTTAATGGTCATTTAAATATGAGGTGTTCAGGGAGATGATGGAGTTAATACTGAAATATACCAATCTTTCTGTAGCTTGTATGTTGTTAGCTGCATCAAAAAATGTCAAATAGGACACTTCAGAAATGAACTTACATGCCACCTGAAATACTTACTTTACTGAGACGAGAATCATACATTTTATAAAATGCAACATCATACACATACAGTTAAATTACTGCAATAAAAAAAAACAGTTGGCACTCCCATTAAAAAAGGATTCTTGAATTAAGATTCCATTCTTGTAGCATTTCCTTCTAGGCTATCTTGCTTCAAAATTTCTTCTTTCTGGATTAAAGAACAAATTCCTGCGCATGCAGTGACTCTCAAAAGCAAACACACACAAAAAAAGCACTCTCACTTACTTTGTAACTTTAAATATCCTTAGAAGGCGCAAGGCTCGTAAAACTGATATACCAAATGAGCCTTGTTTCACAGCAGACCATATCACTTCAAAGATGGAGCCACTGATCACTACACAGTCAAAACGATTGAATGAAGATTCAAAATAGATTCGAGGTCCAAGGGCATACATCTTGATAAGCATCTCCATCATAAAAAGACCCAAGAATACAAATTCAGAAATATCTGAAAAAAGAATATACATACACTTCTTAGTAATTTCAGTAGATGTAATACATATAACATAAATGTAATGCTGTTGGAAAGTTGGAGGAATTATGAGAACTTTAAGTGGACCACACAAATCACAGTAAATTTTAACAATATGCACAGTTATCGTATGTACTATTAGGGCATCAACAACAAGACTTTTTGGCAAGTCACAGATAAAAATTAATGGTGACTAATAGCCTACAAAAATTTTGAAAAACCATTTCCATCCACTTTACCAATTATTTAAATCAAAGATTTTTTTACAGGAAAAAATAAGCTTATTTTCCTAAAGCAAAGTCCATGCATATTCAAGGAAGTAATATTCAAAATGGCAAATTCATTATTAAAGCAGTCAACAATAAAGACTAGTGTAGTTAAAAAACATTTCAAAAATTCTACCAAATATTTTCATTGTGAAGAGTTATTTTCTAATTGGAGAAAATGCTTGATATTAAATGCTCTACAAAAGAAAGTGAAACTGAGGGCAACAATAAAGCAAGATGCCCACAGTGGTGTAAAATATGCAAAAAGAAGAGGTAATGAAAAAAAATGGCTCTGAGCACTATGGGACTTAACTTCTGAGGTCATCAGTCCCCTAGAACTTAGAACTACTTAAACCTAACTAACCTAAGGACATCACACATATCCATGCCCGAGGCAGGATTCGGACCTGTGACCGTAGCGGTCGCGCGGTTCCAGACTGTAGCACCTAGAACCGCTCGGTCACTCAGGCTGCCAGAGGTAATGAAGAACTGATACTGATCTCAGTGTGTATTATGAGGAAGTATTGAGTCATGGCACATGTTGTTTAGTACAAAAATCAGGATTTCTTCAAATGTTCTCATAAGGCCAAGTACATTCTTCAGATGATCTTCTTATTGTAGGATGTGTGTTATCTTCATCACAACTCACATTCCTGGAGATAACTAAAGTCTAATCTTTTGGAATCTTATACATACTGTGTACTGACAGTTCACTTCATTCTCAGTTCCTAACTATTATTATTATTTTTTATTATTTCCACTATCATGTTTTGTATAATTTTATTTTTTAATTTATTCTACAGTCATATCTACATTTGTACTCTATATGCCACCTTCTAGTGTGTGGTGGTGAATACTTCTGATACCACTATCATTTCCCCCTTTAACCACGAAATTTGGGAATGGCACATGGGAAGAATGTTAATAAAGCTGTTCAATGTCTCTGTTTTTAATCATGATCATTTTATGATGTATATATGGGAAAAAAATAATATTTCATCTAAATCTTCCAGGAATGTATATTGTCGGAATTTCAATGGTAAACCTCTCCATGATACATAACACCTCTTTTGTAGCAGTTTTTTGAGCATCTCCATTTTGCTGTCACACTTACTAAAGAAATCTATGATGAAAATTGCTGTTCTTGGTTGGATCTTTTCAATCTCTTCAATTAATTCAACCTGGTAAGAGTCAAAGAATGATTAGCAATACGTAAGAAACAATCTGACACATGTTTTCTATGCTACTTCTTTCATTGATACATTACAGTTCTTTTTCATGGATACATTACATTTCTTAAGTTTCTCCCAATGAACATAAGTCCGACATCTACTCTTTCTACAATTAGTTTTACATTGTCATTCCACTCTATGTCACTGTCTACATATACTTTTAGGTATTTTACAGTTGTTACTGCTTCCAGCGACTTTTCACAATTGCATATCCAAACAGTAATGGATCTGTTTGCCTATTTATAAACAATACCTTACATCTATTTACATTCACAGTCAACTGCCAATCCCTGCAGCACTCATTGGCTCATCTACAGGCCTTCATGCATTATATTACAGTCTTCAGCATTGCAACCTCCCTACAGGCAACAGCATCATCTGCAAAAATGTCACGGAACTCACACTTTTATATCACAGACAACAGTATTATCTGCAAAAAGCATCATGGAGCTTTTGACATTCTCCACTAGATCATTTATGTACTGGGTGTCAGGGTTAAACATATAATAACATAAAATGTAATAACTTGAGAAGTAATTGAGATATTTATCGACAGTATACATCCACAAGTTTGATGACTCAAAATATTTTTTTACACTCTTAACACAACTTGATATGTGCACCATTATAGCTCAACAGACATCTAATCTGTATTCCACTTTTCTCCAAGAGTTTTGCAGCATTTCAGGTGTAACATTTGCGATAGCCGCATAGGTGCAACAAGGCGGATCTCGTAGATCATGAACTGGTGTCTGGTACACTTTATTCTTGATAAGCCCCCAGAGTGGCCAGGTAATCAATGGACTACATCTCCCAGTCCAGCAATATGAGAACTCATGATCCAAAAAATTCCTTGCAATGTTTGCAAAATGGCATGGTAGCACTCCATACTCATGCCAAAAATGACACTGTACCAGTGTAACAGACTAGAGAAAGTGCATACAAAACCTTCTACTGCAGAGTACACATGACTACTGACACATTTTTAGGTGAATAGAGCAGTTACTCACACGTGCACATGGTATCAACTGCCAAAAACAAACACAGAAAACATTTTTGTTACCATACTTGTAGAAGCAAACCACCAATAAATATCTCCATAATGTCTCAAGTTATTACATTTTATATTATTATATGTTTAACATGGACAATCCATATATTTTAAACAGTAATGGCTCTATAACACCACCTTGGAGTACTCCTGAAATTATCTTTACATCTGTTGATTTCATCCTGTTAAGAACATCATATTGAGTTCTATTTGCTGGGACGCCCTGAATCTAGTTACAAATCTGGGCCAGCACTTGGTAAGCTCCTTTTCTGTTCACTAAATGACTAGGTGGAACTGTAGCAATGCCTTTTGGAATTCAAGGAATACAGCATGAATTGGGGCACCATTGTCTATGGTGCTCTGGATCTTTGGATGAACAGAGTAAGCAGAGTTTCACAAGATCTTTGTTTACAGAATATAAGCTGATTTTTAAAGAGGAGATTTTCATTAGCCAAAAAGTTATAATGTGCTATCACAGAACATATTTCATAATTGTGCAACAGATTAATGTCAATAGTATAAGCCTATAATTATGTGCATCTGTCCAAGGAACCTTCTTGAAAATGAGTACAGCCTGTACCTTTTTTTCCAATCACCTGATACCCTTTACTGGTCCAGTGACCTACGTAAACTGCTGCTAGAATGGGAGCATGTTCATTCTCATAATCTCTGTAGAATCTCATAGGTATCTCAGCTGATCAAGACATATTTCCACCACTGATCAATTTATCTATCTCAATACCTGCCTTTTCAGCTTTCAGAAGACTGAATACAGTATTTGGGCCTTCTCCTGTCATGTTACATGCTCGTGCCAATATGGTCACTGAGTGTCAGTACATGGTTTTGATCCATTTACTATGTGCAACCAAAATTATTAACATTTTTCATCAGATGAATTGTTAAAATTTTACTTTTGAATTCATTGTATGGTTCTCACATTGCTCTTCTAATGCTCATTTTGGCTTTTTAAAATGTCTGTTTGTCAATTAGGCTTTGGCTTCACTTACATCTGTGATGTTGACTTCTCAGATATTTTGCAGTTTGTTTCCCCTCTCACTTTTTACTTATGCAAAATATTTTCCTTCCTTTCTTAGCATCCTTTGTAACACCCATAATCATTGTTATCACAACCTTATGATCGCTGATGCTCTCCTCTATATGAACATATTTGAGGAGTTTTGGTTTGTTGGTACTATGAGGACTAAGGGATTGCCCTCGTGAGTCAGTCCTCTAACCGTCCGCTCAAAGCAGACTTCTGCCACTGGAACAAATTGCATGACTCTTCCAAACTATAGCTGACAAGTTGAAGTTTCCTCCTATTACAATAGCATGATCATGAAACTTACTCATGATATTCTCCAAAGTTTCTCTGATGCACTCTGCCACTTTAACATGTTTGATCCACCTTATACCATGTGCACATTGTAAGTACTCTGCTGCCTGAGTAGCTCCTCCTTTTGTGTAGAGCATGCCTAACCTATGTTAGAGGCCCTATTGTTCTTTACCTGACAGTGGAAGTTGAAAAATCTGCAATCATGACTGACACTGAATCATCTGACCTTCCTTTTTAGACGTTCCACTTAAGTCCAAACAATACTGACAAATTCATTTTGTACATTTAAAAACATCATATAAGGTTGAACATTATCTAGATAAGTGTTTTAATGTTGTGTTAATGCTGTGTCTTGTGTTTCATTACATTCAACACATTGCATTTTGAATTACTGTTATTTTTGGAATTTTTTGTTTTATAGAATCAGTGTCCAAAAAGGAAGAAGAATCTTGAACATGAAAAAGTGAGTGGAACAGACAAGATTTCATTGTCTAGGAACTTAAAGAAAATTAAACTGACAGAATGCTGTTAACAAATAGTTGAAGCCAGAAAAAAGCTGACCTATACATTTGTTTGTTTGTGTGTGTGTGTGTGTGTGTGTGTGTGTGTGTGTGTGTGTGTGAGAGAGAGAGAGAGAGAGAGAGAGAGAGAGAGGGGGGGGGGGGGAGGGAAGGCAGGAGGGAGGGAGGGAAGGAGGGAGGGAGGGAGGGAGGAATTAACCAGTAATAGAAAACTTTGCAAATTTGAGGTGACAGAGTTGATGAGATAAGTTTATCTATCAAATTCTGATGTACCAAACCTGTACGCAAATATCCAAATTTTCTAGATAGTAAAACACTAGGTTGCTACTAAAAGACAACACAATATGTTCTACATGTACCACAGTATTTTCATAGATGGCATGTGGTGTCAGTGCCCCTCATAAAAATACTAGAAATGACTAATACCAGAAGACCAGTCCCCTACACACACACAGCCAAATTTAACACTCAAACAGAACAGAGATTTATTTGTCCTTTCACAACAGTAATACAAAGAGATGTGACTCAGGATTGGTGTCAATAAAAGGACACAACCACTACCATGGTCTCAAAAGACCTTCTATGAAGTACACAGCAATGGTGCAGTTTGTGACTGAACTGGTGCATGTAAAGTGTTTCCACATTTGCTTTGATTGCGGGCATTGAAGTAGGTGGATCTGGTTGAAATGATTGTAGATCAGACAATCCTCATTTCATAAGGTTTGGCAAGGACAAAAAGAATTCAGTAATTTTCCGTGCATGTCATCTCAGATACCATGTTCCCATGTTACAGACTGGTCTGGAACACAATATGGTGACATCCACAGGCACCCTCCTGTGGTGGAATAATTGACCCCTACTCAAACATACATAATTAGGTGATCACTCCATGATTGAGCTTTAAGTGCATTTTAGATGATTCAAAGGTTTGTCACAGTTGGAAACATAATGACATTCACACTAGTCACCACTGAATGCCTCCTTAACAGCAATGGTGATTACATGTTCAGACCTTCTGGAAATGAGAGCTCAATTTCACATGACACACTGTATATCAGATGATTATCTGCCTGTATTTAAAATGTGTGCCAAATTTGGCAGCAAACTGACAAATATTTTAAGCAAATGCATTTCTTGCACTAACCTTTTTTCACTGAGTAAGTTCAATCTTTAAAAAAATGTAAATAAGTCCAAAAAGAAACCACTTGGCCCTTAAGGGGGAAAGATCCATTTCAGCTAGTAGTTTTATCATGAATTATGTTTTATGAGTTTTCTATAACTAAATCATGATGACTGGATAAAGTGTTTAAGCATCATGTTTATGGCGATGTAATGTTACCATGACACTGGGCCTGGGAAAGTATTTCACCTGATGCTGATACCTGACTGGCATGTGAATAAATTCTGTATGTTTTGAATTACAGTAGAAATACTTTAAAATTCTCTCATGTTAGTCACATATAAAACACGATTACTTATTTCCAGGTGCAGAATATTTTCAAGGTTCTTGTATCCTACACACAAACGATTCAATAAGATAAAGACTTAATTAACAGCAGTTACATTAAGGTTTGATATAGACACTGAAAGTGATAATCTAATATCAAATCAAGTACCTTGTCTTTATAAGCAAATTACAGTAAGATCAAACTAGAATGGCATGTCCAACATTAAAACTCTGTGTCTTGAAACCCGGATGGGAGAATGTCACTACTGTATTGCCAAATTTTGAACACAATATGAATATAATTTTGCCTGTACGAGATACAAATGAACGAAGTAAAAAATTGTTGATATTGGTAACTTACCATGTAAATATGGTCTCAGACAGATAATTTTTATGAAAAATATGAGCAAGCCTTTCCAAACCCAAACCCCGAGACTGAAAAAGAGCATGCTCAGATAGGAAACTTGCTAACAGACCATAACTCCATAACTGTAAGCCTGACAGATTAGGACATGGAGCTCCCTTCTCAACAACATAGCTATACTATGTGAGCCATTAAAATAGTCCTTACAGACCAATATGAACCTCAAATCTGCCAGTACCTTTTCCCTATTTTCAGAAATGGATCCTGCGATGCAAAGATCTGGTTTTGCGTCCTTGTCTGGTACCACATAAATGAGTTCACTAGATAGAAGAAATTCCATCTTCTATTTTACTTCAGTACACGTAACAAATGACGTTATTACTTTGCAAGTGTATGACATTCAGGTATTCCCGAAGACATCCACATAAAAAGTATGATCTCCCATTACATAAATTTGCATATGAAATTGGGTACTGGAACAGATTTTTTTTTTAAATCTAAGCATTACCCTATTGACTGCATTTCATTTATGTGAGACTGAAATTTTGACTCTGCTAACTTTTTAATCAAAATACTTACATAAGAAATCAGTAAGCCATTGTGGTTGACCATAATATTCTACAGCAGTACAAAGAGTGTTGAGAAAAACCAACACAATAACAAACCAGTAGAACCACTGGGTCTTAACAGTATGACGGATCCAGAATCTGAAACAAATAAAAATAAAATATCCAAAAGTCCACTGATTTACCAGTGAAAAAAATTAAAAAAATAAACACATCTCTAAAGGACCCAATTTGTGCACTATATCTAGTACTGATTTTCTTAACACTCAGAAGCTGTATGCTGGCTTTGTACAGTTTCATTGATTTGCAGTCTGGACTTGTGGTGAAGTAAAACATCTCCACGCCCTTCAGCTGATCCTTCTCCAGTCCCATACCACTGTCATACATGTTGATCTCCACCTCACTAAGACCTCACTCACACATCTGTGCACACAAACCTCAACAAAAAATATCTTCACTATGAAAGTATGTTACACATTTCCTTCCCTATAGCTTCTGTACCCAGAGCAAACATAACTGCTCCAATACCAAATGCCTTAGCAGTTATAATAACAAATTCTCCCATGATTCCTCTCTCACAACTATACCACTAGCCTCATTCAGAAACAAATTTCCTTCCCCCCTTTTTTTTCCTTAAAGCCAAGATGTTACTTCTAAACAAACCAAAAGCATCACCTTCATAACTTAGTACCATCCTGGGCTCTGAGGACTATGACAATCTCCAGCCAGATTATCCAGCCCTGAGATTGTCCTTACTTGATATTCCACCCACAGCACCTCAAGTTAACTTCCATCACCAAACAACCTTTCACATCAATGTAATCAAACTCTATGAAATCTCTAGACCATGATTCTTACCAAACTTTTTCTATTTTTGGGAGTAATCTTGTTACATAACCTATCCCATGCATTTGGAACCCACATACAACTGTTTACTCCAGCCCCAACATTTTCAAATCCACTATTATTAAAGGTAGAACAACATGTGAGATTACTCAAACCATATATCAGATGGAACATACAATGAGATGCATTTGCACTATCTGGAACAGATATATCCTGTATCGAGGCAATAAACATGAAAGACATTTTATAGCTTGCACACTACATGAGTCATTTGAATCATCTTGTCTAACACCAGTTTCCCTTAAAATGTTGAGATAACAACTAGTACTATAATACATCTTTTCATCCTGCCAGCATCCTGGACCAAGTCCTCCCTCCAACCTTCCAATCCCTCTACTTCCTTCCATTTTGTATGTCTGCTAACTTCTCCCTTTCCCTTTTCTTTCTTCTGCCAAGCTTCCACAGTTTTCTTCATGTTTGGGTTCAAAGTCCTCATAAACAGATTAAAGGATGACCAAAGACTTCCTTTAACATGCTGAGCTTAAATTTTCCACTTTTTACATTTGTTTTTGCTGCCCTAGCTGACAATATTCTGCCTCATCCCATGTTTACCTCCTCTACTATTTCAGCTTCTCCTAATTATTCTTTTGTCCCCCCCCCCTTTCATTCAACATATTTTCAAGACAGATTCGCCCTTCATCTCCTCTGTGACTCCTCCTTAATCATACTTTATCTGTTACTGGTTAAATGCTCATGTACTTATAACATTCAACATCAAAATCCCTGTCCCCATTAACTTCCTTCTCAACTTCTTCCATGGAGCGGGAATATAGTTCACAAGGCCAAGCTATTTCTAAATGCGTGTTTTCTTCTCTTTAATAATGAGAGAGATGTCCATGGAATGAACTTATTCACTTGCTTCAGTATTCCTTCATTAACACATCGGAATTCAGTATTCCTTCATTAACACATCAACCCACAAAGCAAAACATATACATACATCAGAAAATTTGGATATTTTATGTGATTAGGATGTTTATTGATATTTAAACTATATGTCTTTGTCTCTATATACAACTAAACCATGCTGTTTGTCATATTCCTCTTAATAAAAAAGACTCTCCACTGGCCTGTAAAAATTAATTTGGGGATAAACACAAATAATATGAGATGTGTCCAGGAAGTAAATTCCATCTAATAACAAAAACAAAACAAATACAGGTACAGAAAAACTATTTGTTGGAAAAAATTGCCAAATTTAAACTATCTTTTTACGTAGTTCCTACCATCTTGTAGGCACTTGTCATAGTGTGGCACAATTTTTATATGCCTGTGTTGTAAGTCATGTGCTAATACCAATATTATTTGAGTCTGTCATCATTGCTGAATTTTTGAACACCAAGGAACATTTTCAGGTACAAAATGAGATGGAAGTCATCAAGGTCAGGACTGTACAGAGGGTGACCAAACTGGCTCCAGCTGAAGGCCTGTAAAAGAACTGTTGTGTCTTGCTAACAGTGTGATGTCAGGTACTGTCATGAAACAAAACAACACCATTTGTGAACTTTCCATGGCACTTGTATTGTGGGATGCAGTTTCATAGATGTCTCACAATAAATATTTGCACTAAAAATTTCACCTGCTGAATGCTAAATCTTTATTAAAATACTGTGCAAATGATCTTTAAGGTTTTCAAGATTGGCTTGGTTTCAGTCTTTACTGGTGTTGCAGTGTACATCCTTACCACTGGTTATCATTTTGATTCATGCATTTCATAAGCAACACAAGTTTCAGCCCTGCTCAATATCTTACTCTGACAATCATCACCAGCTTAATTGTAATGTGTCAAAAATTCACGTGTACTGCCAAGATAGTATTTTTTGTGTTGCTTTATAGTAGATTTTGGCAAGCAACGTGCACACAGTTTTCAAAATTTCAGTTTTTCAGAAATGATTTCATGCTGAATTGATCTTTAAATTTACGGAAAATCTTTTTGAAAAACTGGCTATTGTAAACTTATGGTTTTCAACTGCACAAACAAATCTTTCATTAACCTTATGTGGATGCCTACTTTATTCGGCACTGTGCACTGGACAATATCATTCATCATGCCGTCCGACCATTCTCCTTACCACTGAATCATTCATCATATTTGCACAATAAACCTCACAAACCTGTCAATGAATGTCAATTGGTTTAGCATTCTTCACATTCAGCAAACGAATTACAGATTTAATCCTGTGATCGGTAAAATTTTCAGTGAACTTTGCCATTCCAAACAAGCATTGTACATTGTAAACAACACACAGAGAAAAAAATGGCATCATCTCCTTCTCCTTGATTTCAAGCAACTACCACACAAGTGCTGAACTGTAATTATAGCTCTGTAGTTGAAAGAAGTATGAACAAAACTTACTTTCTGGACAGATTTTGTAACAAAGCCAAATGGTAAATATATGTATCATTAAAACAACTTGCTTTAGGAAAAGTGGGGCATCTCTGATGCAGACAGAATGCCATGTACTGTTTGTCTAGAATGCAAATAATAAAGAGAAGATAGCAAGAACACATTGTATGACATTATCCAGGGTAATGTAGAATGACATAGACAGTTGACATCTAACAGTTATAAGGACATATGAAATTATCAGCTTTCAGGAAAACAATAAGTCTGATAGGACATGATGTCTTACACTCACATGAGGTTGTAGTAGCTCTGAGAATGGCAAGGGTGAACAGAGGGAGGAGGGAGGAGGGAGGAGGGAGGAGGGAGGAGGGAGGAGGGAGGAGGGAGGAGGGAGGAGGGAGGAGGGAGGAGGGAGAGGGAGAGGGAGAGGGAGAGGGAGAGGGAGAGGGAGAGGGAGAGGGAGAGGGAGAGGGAGAGGGAGAGGGAGAGGGAGAGGGAGAGGGAGAGGGAGAGGGAGAGGGAGAGGGGGAGGGGGAGGGGGAGGGGAGGGGGAAGGAGAGGGGGAGGGTTGGGAATGGATATCTGGAAAGGGATAGAAATAGGGGAGAGGGAAGGGTTGGGGCAGCAGCACTCAACAGTTACCACACTTTACCCAAAGAGAAAATGGAAAAACTCACTAAAACTAGCTGAGTGTTGATGTTATAGATAAGTTGCTCATGTGGTGTGTAACAGACAATAACCACTATGAAAAGACTATCAATTTTGGATCATCAAGGAAAACAACCTGCCTGGTGCAAAGAACATACAAACAAGAAATCAGGGAACTGGAGGAAGGCCTGCCACATTGATCATTCATTCTTCTAACTCCATTCAGTGGTAATCACATGTTAAATTGCCGCCAGAATGTCAATGGCTCAGACTACTACATTGATTATAAATGCAGAGCAGACAGAAATTGAAACCTGGACAATGACACATCTTCCCATCTTTTTCCCATTTATACCCAATACACAAAAATACAGTATCTATTTGCATATGTATTCAGAAGCTTCTAACCACCAAAAAATTTCAATATATTGTGTTTACTTGTCTTCTAAACTGTTATAATTGCAGGCTTCTTCTCAAATTTCACAAAGTTCATTTTAACACTGCACATCTTTCAACAAAAAAATCTAATTTTCAAACATTTTCAAAATACCATTATATTACAAACAGATACAAAACTATTACTTAGTACAAGTAGCCACATACATTATGGCAGACCTAAGATTCACTGATGGTGAGCTAATTAAATCGAAAGCTAGAGTACATGAACTTTATTTGGATAGTACTGAAATCCTTAAAGAGCCAGACAAATCCAAGATTTCTGACGTAAATTATACAGAGGAAATTTACAGTACCTGAATCTTTTCTCTGCTCTCCAGAACTGTACACATGCCCCTTTATTTTTTACTTTTGATTTCAAATAGGAAGCTCGAGAGAAACCTGAAGACAAAACATTTGTGTTATTATTTTTAATAAAATGCAGTTGCAGAACTAATGCTACATTTGTCATCTGCGTTGTACTGAGATGTGCTAAAGAATGTGAGCAATAGTACTTTTGCAGCGACCTACAAGTCATACGAAAACAGCAGTAGGTGTTTATTTACTTATATTAACAAAAATTATAAACTTTGATTGAGAAGTCATATTCAGTCTGACAAAGTACTAATTACAGAAAATAAACACTAATCTAACACACTGCCACACTTTAACCAATCATCAAACTTCAACATATCTGCATAGCTTAAGTGCAAAGAAGTAACTGTAATTAGCTACACAAAAGATACATAAAGAAAAATACTTTACTTAAGAAGGAAGTGATTCTAATTATATAAACAGAAAATCAAACTGACATACTATGGCTAAACAAAAATCATATGTAAATTCTCTGAACCATTTTCAACAACACAACACTAAACAGTATGAATAATACTTTACTTCTTAACAGAAAATAAATACAGATACTCCAGTCTATTAATGAAGGTTATTTAACAAAACTGTTTATCCAATACCCGAGTCAAATCTTCAAGACATACACAATTTTTTTTTTGTTTCCAGCATTTTCAGGTATAGTACTCTACAATAATAGAGCAAAAAATGTAATTTCTGCTTCACCTGAGTAAAGAAAGAAAAAAGGGATTGGGCAATGCAAAGAGAAATCCTGGTGCAATTCCTGTCCACCAAGCTCCTAGATAACCCCAAATAGGCCCGGGGAGCTGTTTTATTTTTTGTTACAGAAATGAGTTTTAGGTGGAATTTTATTTACTCTAACATTATATATATATATATATATATATATATATATATATATATATATATATATATATATATATATATATATATATATGTGTGTGTGTGTGTGTGTGTGTGTGTGTGCTGCAAATGGCACAAGGTGGAATGACAATTACAAGAACAGAGTGTAAAATGTCCTAAGCAATTAATGGAAAAAATAAATTGTAATTATCCATTAGTGACACACAGTTCATTTTATTAATTAAAATCTGAAAATCGATAAAGGAGGTCAGACAATTCTCTTCCTTCTGTGTCTCAATAACAGAACTGTTGTTCACAACAAGTTACAGAAAAAATAAGAAACTCAGTTTTTGTTTTTATCATCTACACACATCTAAAAAAGTTTTGCATCACCTCGGTTCCAACAGTTCCAGAACCTGTACAGAAAACTGGAACAGAGATCAACATGAACATCATTTCCACCTTTTTTATTGCTCATGAAAACCACACATTGGATGTTGTACCACCATACAGTGAGACCTTTAGAGGTGGTGATCCAGATTGCTGTACACACCAGTATCTCTAATACCCAGTAGCACATCCTCTTTCATTGATGCATGCCTGTATTCATCGTGACATACTATCCACAAGTTCATCAAGGCAGTGTCAGTCCAGATTGCCCCACTCATCAACAGCAATTCGGCGTAGATCCCTCAGAGTGGTTTGTGGGTCATATCGTCCATAAACAGCCCTTTTCAATCCATCCCAGGCATGTTCAATAGGGTTCATGTCTGGAGAACATGCTGGCCACTCTAGTTGAATGATGTCATTATCCAGAAGGAAGTCATTCACAAGACGTGCATGATGTGGGCATGAATTATCATCCACGAAGACGAATGCCTCACCAATATGCTGCTGCTATGGTTGCAATATTGGTCAGAGGATGGCATTCACATATCATACAGACATTACGGCGCCTTCCATGACCACCAGTGGTGTACTTCGGCCCCACATAATGCCACCTCACAACAGCAGGGAACTTCCACTTTGCTGTACTTGCTGGACAGTGTGTCAAAGGTGTTCAGCCTGACCGGGTTGCCTCCAACCGCATCTCTGACGATTGTCTGGTTGAAGGCATATGTGATTCTCATCAGTGAAGAGAACGTGATGCCAATCCTAAGCAGTCCATTCAGCATGTTGTTGGGCCCATCTGTACCGTGCTGCATGGCATTGTGGTTGCAAAGATGGACCTCACCATGGACGTCGGGAGTGAAATTGGGCATCATGCATCCTATTGTGCACAGTTTGAGTCATAACAGGACATCCTGTGGCTACACAAAAAGCATTATTCAACGTGGTGGCATTGCTGTCAGGGTTCCTCCGAGCCATAATCCGTAGATAGCAGTCATCCACTGCAGTAATAGCCCTTGGGTGACCTGAGCAAGGCATGTCATTGACAGTTCCTATCTCTCTATATCTCCTCCATGTCCGAATGACATAGCTTTGGTTCACTCTGAGATGCCTGGACACTTCCCTGTTGACAGATCTTCCTGGCACAAAGTAACAATGCAGACATAATCGAACCGTGGTATTGTACATCTAGGCATGGTTGAACTACAGACAACACAAGCTGTGTACCTCCTTCCTGGTGGAATGACTGGAACTGACTGGCTGTCGGATGCCCTCCATCTAATAAGCGCTGTTTGTTTACATCTCTGGGCAGGTTTAGTGACATCTCTGAACAGTCAGAGGGACTGTGTCTGTGATACAATATCCACAGTCAACATCAATCTCCAGTTCTTGGAACCAGGGTGATGCAAAACTTTTTTTGATGTGTGTATTTATACTACCAATTATTATTTTATGACACTGTTTCATGTATGAGACCCATCAGACATAGCAGTACACAATTTATTTGTTTATTTGCTCTTAGTTCTTACAGTTGTTTGAAAGTACCCAACATTTAATTGTCAGTCACAAGGGTCACAGAGGGTAATGTTCATTGAAACTCTGCAGGGTACAACTGTTGTCTTAAGCATATCATTTAGAATTAGTCTTGTTTGTAAGAAATGAGCCAAATGTGTGACTCACAAATAGACAATTTTATTGCAGGAAGTACTGAATTTAAAGCATGCCAAAGTTTGGTAATTACTGATACAATTAAAGAATCATTCTTACACCAATGATGTTGAAGGCAACAACAAGTTTCATTTTGCTTTTTTATTGTGCAAGAAACACATCAATGGCTAATATAAACAATAATAGATTTTTTCATATTTGTTAAATAACCTTGTGCTTTCTACAGCATATCTATACAAGTTATGAGGAAAATAAATGTAATTACTCCTCCAGGCTAGGGAGGGATTACAAATAACACCAGGCCATAAGTATCATTCAACATCTTAATACAATGCTGATAGCTAATGTATGTTGTCTCATCCAATTTACTGCAAGCAAATACACTCTTACACAAATCACTACAATGATTATAATGTCAGGAATATTGGCAGCATTTTAATAATAATGATTAACTGCGGTGATGTTAACTTCTAATAAATGAACCTAAATATTTAGTCTACAACCAACAATCAAGTAATTAATAAGATTACCTTATATATTACTTGCAAACTACTGAAAAATTACTATCTCAAAGGAGGAACTTACTAACCATTAAAAATGCTCTGAATTTTGCTACAATCATTAAGAAAATTCAGACAGCACAATGCTTAGTACACTAATTTCCAAACATGAAAACTTTTTATCACTTAGGAAGCACTGAGCACTCAGCAACTACATTAATGGCATTTTGTAAACATTTTTGTCTTTACTCCTTTGAGATGCAAGAACTAAGAAAGCCAAGTATTAGTTATGGCTTCTAATAACCCCAGAGTACTTTAAAGCTTGGAATTGCAACGCATTGTGCCTTCAAAAGGAGAGCATTATAAGGGCATGTCCTCACCTCACATATGCACTGCTTCTGCATTTTTAAATGACATTGTCACATTATCGCGAGAAGACTCTTACCAACCTCCCATCCCCCCCGCCCCACCCCACCCCCACCCCCACCCCCCGTTTGGTGATACAGCCTACAGAAAAGAAAAAAAAATTGATGAAAGATGGCACAACACAATGGAAAGGAAAGCTACTACAGGCTTCAAGCTAATGAGGAACTAATTAGTTGTAAATCATAGGTATTTAATGATGAACTGTTTCAACATTTGGACTCCTTTGATATCAGTAGTGTGTACATGACAACCAAACACAAAATAGTGATTCTGCTTCCTCTTGTAAAACGCTTCTAAATCACTTGCCCATTACACACTAGTGACTAGTAATGTGCTATTTTTTTCTGTTTGAAGATTTATTGGTGCTGAAACACATGTAATGCACTATGATTTGAATCAGTAACAATAGTCAAATTCCTTTCTGTAATAATACAAGTTGAAATGATGTAAAATGAAGCAACAATGTTTTAAAAAGTTAAAGTTTTAATTCATACTGTGAATATAGATCAGATCTGGTTATCTACAAAGAAGACACAACAGAAAACATTATTATTTCTAGGAGTGTGGAAGTCTTACTGGATGTAACAATTTATAATTGCCCAAACGATACACAAAACAAAACAATATAGAGTAACTGAACTACTTAAATCATTTCAGATATTGCATAAGTAACAAACAATCTGACTTTGTAAGAAGTGGGAACAGCTGTCAGTCATCTCACAAATGGTTGTATGCCAGATTTTGATAGAAAAATATTTGACAATTGCAAGTCAATGTTGCAAGATTCAGGCACTGAGAGCCTGCAGGCTTTAAAAGATATGTTATTATATTTCAGTGAAGACTGACCACAAATAAAATTCCTCAACAATGACAGACAGACTTGTGTAAGTGCTCAAAGAAACACGTGCATGACATTAAATGCAATCCACTGCATGCAGACATTGTGTTTGCCTGGTGTATCTACAAATCCATGAAAGTGCCTGTACACCATGAGACCAACACATATTTATCAATTATATTGTGTCTGCCTGGTGTATCTACAAATCCAAATCTGTACCCCCATGAGACGAATGCATATTTATCAATTATATAGTATCATAGAATCGTTTGTCTGCACTGATATGCAGCATATGTAAACTGGATCTGTGAGTAGTGGTAACCAGTCCTCCTCATGTGCCCAACATGTTTTTCTTTTGTCTCCAACAATATGCACTGAGCTGTAGAAAAAAGATTCATCCAGTATCTCAGAAAGATATATATAGAGAAGCTGCTTTGAGGATGGACAGAAATACAGAATTACAATTGTTCTCACATAGAACACTGTTCACTGATGCATAATGATATTTGGATCATAATGTTGAATAATTCAGAAATAAGGAAGTTTACATCATTCTCACAGACTACAACAGTCCACACAGAGTACAACAATTGGCCAATGGTTGGAGGAACACAAAAGCCAAAGCATCCAATATCCAGTTAGAAACTTAAGTATTACCCTTGCTGAGAACTGGTGCAGTGTTTTGGCCAACCCTCATTTTCTCATAACCTTACAACGGCTGTAAAGTACACTCCTTGGAAAAACAATGTGTTGGCAATGAATGTCTATCTGAGGTGTTAACATTTTTTATTAGGGTTTCAGTCCAACCAATTTGCACTAATTTGTGTAAATCTGAATAGACAACAGATCTGTAAAATATTGCTGCCTCTGAATGTAGATACTGATTCCAGCTGAGTGTCAACGGTGTTGCATGACAACATTTTTATGAACAGAACACTCATCACCTATGTGCAATGGAATTTGGTTAGTTTTATTATCCACTATAATCTGCTATTCATCTTTGACTTATGAGAAGTATTAGACATATACAAGCAGATTTGATAAATAGTGTGACAAAATAACAAACTGAAGATAGGTGCTATAATAAATTAGAAACAATGACAACAGATGCACTGACTGTAACTGTAAACAATATGACCAACATGGATGGATTTGGCGAACAACAACCCACTTTCAGAACAGCAGAGGTAACTTGTGACTTGTGTCAGCATACATATAGAATGGATTTAGAAAATGACCTTGAAATTACTTATGTATATTGATTGAGGGTTTCTTCATAAAACAAAATTAAACATGATAACAGAAAGCACTACAGGTAACAACCCACTATACAGCTGAGGTGTTGAGTGGTCAATAGGCACATAAACAAGACAAAAAAAGTTGCTAAACATAATCATTAAAAAATAAAATACAGAAGTCTGAACCTGCAGAATAAAAAATGTGTATTTTAACTAGTTAACCATGTCCCATGGACATGGAGAATGTGTCATTTAGGTTGCCTGCTCAACAGGTGATAAGCAGCAAGATAACATATGCCTACAGTTGTAGTTTCAGTCTAGCCTACAGAGGCAAAAATAAAGCATTGTTTGGCATCAATCTGCCTGCTGGGTGCTTATGCATGATGGGTATGTATGTGGGACTCACGGCCAAATAAGGAGAGTTGACTAGAGCGTCAATCAGTTGGACTATTCAGGACCCAAGGCCCAGCCTTCTAATTATGGTGAGTGCCAGCAGACAAAAACCTTCAACCACCTTTGAAGGCCACCACTTATTCAGCAATTCATTAATTTGTGATTGGACTTAGAAGGTGTCCTTGTAAGTGTATACTACCCAGATCAGGACTTTGATTCAGAGTGATACTTGTCAGATATTGTGCTTTATGTCAGATCTACTCCAAATGAGAGTCATGTTTTGTATATAATTGATACCATAGTAAATAGTATGAGCTTTGACTCTCAACAATCACTCAGTAGTTGTGTTAGTCGTATCCATGGAAAAGTGTTATAACAATGAAAACTTTCAATTTCAAAATGGAAACTCCATAAGTGGATATCTCAATGCAAGTGCTAACCAGAAAAAGAACCAGCAAAGGAGATGGAATTTCCACCACCTTCATTCCCAAGTTTCGATAAGAAAGTGTAGTCATGGCTGAACTGTGCTGCAGGTTAGAACAGTACTTTGTGGCCCACAGAATAACAGATGACACAGAGCAGAAAGCTTTTCCACTTGCACGTACTGTCACAAACATTTATAGGCTTATATAGAAACTTAATTCGGAAGTAGAGCCTAGTACATTAATATATATGCAACTGAAAGAGACGTTAGCAGAATACTGTGACTCACAAATTCCTGTAGCTGTTGCAAGGCATAAATTTTTCAGTTAGGGTTAAGAGTAGCGTTAAGAAAAGCATGCAAAGTTACAGAGAATGGACTTCTCAGCTGCAAGCATTAACACATGATAGGAAATTTCAGTGCCTTAATGATAAGTGTAAACAGTCCTATGCTGATTCAACTACTGGGGGAGATGATTTTAGCGCGTTCTCCTGATAACAGTTTGAAAAATTATTTCTTAAAAGCAAAAACGCCCCTCATAAGAAAGCTGTTTTTCAATCATACGTGCATTTGAGCAAATGATAATCTCATCAACAGCATTACAATATCCTTTAGTAGTCTATCACACTGGTTAACAACACCTGAGCTGAGTGCACTCACACGCCACCAGTAAACAAAGCTGTCTGGACTCAGCCAAATATCTGCAGCACACACCACAAAAACTATTCAAAAAAAGTTATGCTCATGTGTCAGGTTTTCCATTACTTACAAGCATGATAACTGCTATTTTTGTATGGCAAAATGTGCTGCTTATTATAAAAAGGTCAAAAGGCTGAAGTTTGTAATACCACACATAAATTTAAAGTAGGTCTAAATGGCACATGAATTTTAGAAGCAAGTCAAGACAGTATGCAAGACATGGAGCAATCATCTAATTTATCTAACAAAAATTCTCAAGTAAATGCAATACTACCAGGTGGCAACAAATTTTAAATTTACATGTGGGGATTACCAGAAATCCCATTACATTTCAAACTGATATGAGCTCATCTTCCACACTTTTAAATTCTCAAACATGCAAGCAGTTAGGCTCACCAAAGTTACAGCCATTCAGCATCACTGTATGTGGTCAGCTCTTTGCTAGTGTAATGTATAAAGATAAAACTGTAAATCTGAGATTCAGCAGTGACATCATTCAGATTAATCTACTGGCATAACAGCTTGAGAGGTTTCTAATATGCTGATCTCATGTCCCACAATCATAGATCACTCCTCATGCTGCTTGTAGGCAGCAGTTAGCCAGTCAGAACAGGCTGAAGGTATAATTCCTGAGTGGTGTTTTTGGTGTTTTACATTTTTTGAAATCAAGATTCACTGTGGTCAAGTCACAGGCAGCTAATAATATATTGGGTCAAATTTTTGCTCTAAGTTAGATATTGCGCTGCATAGCTCCACCAATCAAGTCCACATTCAAGTGTTAAAACACATCTTATGGAATTATTACACCAGTACATGAAGATTTCTGATGACAAAACAACATGTGGAAAAGATTACAAACCACATGTAACTTTGAATCCTACAGCAATACCCATAACTTTGAATCCTACAGCAATACCCCAGTCTCACAAAGCACAAAAGTTGCCTTTTGACTGGAAAGATAAATTAGAGTTGTAAAGATTACAAAAAGAGGGTGTAATACAATCTACAGCTAACAGCCAATGGCCTATGCAAATGCTCGTAGAAAAATCCAATGGCTCCCTGTGAATCTGCAGTGACTTTAAAGCCACAATCAACACACAAGCAGTCTCCAAAGAGGAGGATATTATGACTAAATTGACTGTAGATACAATTTTTGCCAAAACAGATCTGACAGAAGCTTGCGTTCAGTTGCCTTTGGATTGACAATCACAAAAAGTTGCAGTGATTAATACCCCATTGACTTATTTAGGTACAGAAGATTCTCATTTGTTGTCTCTAGTGCACCAGCTATTTTCCAAATGCATCTCAAGCAGTTAACTATCAGAGTTCCAGGGACTGCCAATTGTATTGACAATATCATAATGATGGAAAAGATTCTGATGATCTTTTGAGAAATTTATAACCATCATTTCTAACCCTAGAACCAGCTACTTTTAAGGTGCAATAGACAAAAGTGTGTTTCTTAATAAAGCAAATAGAGCACCTGGGGGCACATATTCAGTGTTAACAGTGTAACATCCACACCACTAATGTAAAGCACCTCAAGTTCATTCTGGTTCAGATAACCTATTACAGGAAATTTATTCAGAAATCAGTGGACATTTCATAACCTTTAA
This sequence comes from Schistocerca serialis cubense, assembly GCF_023864345.2. Lineage (NCBI taxonomy): Eukaryota > Metazoa > Arthropoda > Insecta > Orthoptera > Acrididae > Schistocerca > Schistocerca serialis. Next base: position 611,480,869 of record NC_064640.1, on the reverse strand, counting down.
ACAGATTGTTAAGAAAAATAATTTAGCAAACTAAAACAAACAATAATTAAATCCAGTTGGTTAAATAACTTCAGTTTGAAGAAGTTAATTACAACGGCTGCTGACACTTTGAACTATGGGTTCAGAGCTATTATTTCACACACCCAAATGGATTAGAATGACTGATAGCATTTGCTTCTAAAACACTCAGTGCTGCACAGTAGAATTATAGCCAAACAGAAAAAGAGGCTTTGGCTACTACTTTCACTCTCAAGATGTTTCACGAGTATGCCTATGGGCAAAGATTTATTCTGTTATCAGACCATGAAGCTTTACTATCAAAACTCAATGCTTGCAGTAGCATTCTGCAAAGAACTACACAGCCACTGCAATGATGTTTCTCACTCCTATCAAAGTATAACTGTGAAATAAGGTACTGCACATAGCACTCACATAGCATTCTAATGCCAAAATGTTTCCTGCCTACCAAGAAGGCAGGGCACACTATTTGATGCTGCACCCAATATCTGCTTACATATGGATATTGACATGGAAGAAGCAGTGGAACGACTTCCTCTTAGTGCTACTAGTGTAGCCAAACTCATAACCATGGCCCTCATTTTATAGGATGTAAAAACGTGCTGAAACACAATGGCTTGTAGATAAAAAACTGTTCTGCAACTCAGATATAGATACATAATGGAACACAAGATATGAAAAAAAACTATATTTAAGGGAATTCTCCAATTATATACTGAGAATGCAAAAGCTAGAGAGTCATAATGTATAAGACCTTACCACGCAAAGTACTTAGTTTACCCCACAAAGGTCATTGGGGCATCAATCTAAACTAAAGGATCGCACATGAACATGATTTGTGGACAGGGGTAGACAAAGATATTGAGCAAACCCTAGCAAATTGCACATATTTTCTGTGGCCACAACCCACTCAGTCTTGCAGGATCATTTTTAGGTGCTCAGTGGCTCACTGTTGTGGATGCATATAGTAAGTTCCCTTACATCACAAGCTTGCAGTCAACAATTTCCTCGAAAACAATTCAAGACAATCAAGAATTTTTGTAATCAAAGAAAGGGTTAGCTCCAACGTTGGGTACAGATAATGGCACACAAGTTACCTCCTATGAATCTGAGAAATATTGTAATGAAAACATCATCAAACATGTTATATCAGCACCATTTCACCTCAAATCAAATAGCCTGGCTGAAAGACTTGAACGAACATTCAAGGTGTGTATGACCACATTCATTCAAAATTACAATAAAGATGTCTTAACTATGTTCTTATCCACATATCGAAACATACCTCAGAAAGGTAAATGTCCAGCTGAGAAATTACATGGTTGACCCCAAAGGATTCATCCATATATCTGAGAAACATAGCGAACCACCACACACAGAGCATAAGAAAAATTTAGACTGAATGACAGTGTACTTGCCTCAATATTTAAAAAGGGAAAGCAAATGTGGCTGCCAGCATGCATCACCAAGCTTTTGGGAAATGCTACATTTGAAATAAAAATTGCAGATTAGGCCTGTGCCAGGAAAAACTTCAACTAGTTATGTTTCACAGCATATAAATGTCTCAAGCAACAGGTATACCACATTGTTTTCTGTTTCAAGATACTTAAGTTTGAGAATACCTATTGGACAGCCACAGAATCTGCACCAGTAGCCCACTACACCTCCAGACCACATGTCCAATGATGAGGACATGGAAGTGGATTTTGACATTGTTCCAGTGGAGGCCAATCTCATCAATCCAGAGACAGATCATCCGATCAGTGCACCTTCAGATGGTGATCATGACATCACAATAGCTTTCCCAACTATCCTCTATCGATGGAAGAATGATTCCATGGAGCACCAGTACAGTAGTTCATTAGGTGGTAAGTGGCTAGATGATATATGGCTAAAGCTTTAGTTCTCGTCTGGTCTACAGAAGGCGACCCCTTTGCCACTTCACTTTGCATCTCCTGTCATATGGGTGCAAATAGAGCATTGCTTATCACTACACCCACTTGGTATTTGTGTGGGCTCCAAGGCCCAAAAAGGAGAGTTGACTGGAGGATCAATTGGGTGATCCACTTCTGGAGTCAACACCCAGCCTACTAGTTACAATGAGCACCAATGGACAACAGCCTCCAACCGATCTTTGACAGCTGCCACTGGTTGACCAGTTCATCATATTGTGACTGCCCTTTGAAGAATTTCTTGGACATGTCTACAGGCCAGATCAGGATTTCCGTTAAGAGTGATACTTGTCAAATATTGTACCTGAGGTTGGATCTCTTCCAAATAAGAGTCGTCAAGTATTGTACATAATTGATCACTTTCACTTTTATGGTGTTAATTGCTGTAGTATACTGTGGCTTAGTTGCTAAGTGTACCCTACAACAGAGCACAATACAGCACATCCACAAGATTAGCAATGTTTTTAATCTTTTTTATGTGCCTATTAAATGATCAAACACACAACTATATGGTGTGTTAGCATCACTACACCTTCCCTTATTTAAAACTAAAATGAAGTTTACATGATCAAAAAACTGTCCTCCTCCTTAACAACGCCCATCCATACTATTTGGAAGATTGAGGTGGAAAGAAATCTTCCAGTTAAATGCTTTATAATATAATACCTTTTTTTTGTCAATGACAGTTAGCAATGCATTTGAGGGAAGATCAAACCTTTAATACACATGCAAAATATTGGTATATTAGCTGCATTAAGTACGTCAAGTCAATAAACTCTGCTTTCTGTATGAACCAGGGAAATTTGTCACAGCACAGGCTCAGCCTCAAGAAGATAAGACAGCAGAAGTAGTGCAATTCTCAGTCATGATCTTTTTAAGTGTTAAATTATTGTCAACTGACAAACTAGACTTAACTGTATTAGAATATATTGTCTCTCTTTGGCTAAAGACTGGAAAAAAATAGATAGTAGGCAATGTTTTTGTAACAGTGTTAACAAGCTTTAATAAAGAATGTGAATCTATAAAAGTAATGAAACAAAAGTGAAAACAAAATACATGAATTATTTATTGAAGCAATTGTAATAAGTTATTGTATTTCCATCATTTTGACAGATGTTGTTTTCAATTATGTTACGATAAAGTTTCCCTTAGTAACGCTGCTGCTGACAGCAGTCGTTGTATTACTGAGAGAACCCTCCTTGCAACACAATTTATTGCACTACCTCTCATAAATTATTGACACAGCAAGTAAATTACATTTGCTAGATACAAATGGCTAATAGATATGGTCTACCACAGGCTTACCCAAACAACTGACTATTCATAATTACTAGACACATCCTAAAACTAAGAACCTGCATAATAAAGGAACAAACTGAGGTATCCGTACCTTTCAGTTTTTTCTTAGGCACTGAAATGAAAGGTTTGATAATGTAAATGCAAGTATTAAAAGGATAAATAAACAAAAATAGGTTTGCTGGTGTTCAGCTGACAAATTTTAATTTTGTAATGACTATTACTGAACAAAACCACAAGTTTTTGCAGAGGCAATGAGTAAAAGCTGATGAACTGATTTAGAAAAACAAACGACAAATTATTAGAACACACACAGCAAAAATCCATTGTTTAAACTAATTCACACATTTTCATTTAAAACCATTGCACTCAGTGTTTCATATAAATCACTTTAACAGTTTTATTTCAGTCCTAATCTGCATTAACTATGTGGTACAGCTCTCCTGCACAGATACTCACAATATATTCAACACAATAAACCCACACACACTTTTCCAAACTATCTGCAAACATAAATGTAGCACTCCACAATATCTATGTCATGAACTGGGTTGATAAGGTTCTCACCTAAAAAAAGTGGCATAGGGGTGTGTACACAAAATAGGAAAAAAATGTTTCAGAGTACATCACTGATACCACAAACTCAGACACACTCTTTTGGTTTCTATTTCATATGACTACAGCTTGCAAGACAATCTGTAAAAAAAGCAAAAATTAATTTACACAAGAGGCAGCTGTCGTATCTCCTCAGATTAAATGAACTGCTTCTTCACCCACATTTAACACTGATGCATAACTGTCTAAATATACTACAATTTACCATTACATACAGAATAGTAAAGTATAATACTGTAAAGACTTTTTAGTGATTAACAATTCATATAATATAAACTAAAAATGAGAGATAAGATACAACCAAAGAGTAAAAAAACTGAAATCATGGCATGGCAGTCTATTCTTAATGTTACTCAAGTATTAGAATTTAAATTTTAAAACATTTGCTGCAGTTTCACCAGAAAATGATGATGTGACTAAAAACAGAGCATGTTAAATGGAAAGGATTTTGGGAATTGTAAATACAACAAAGGTATGTGTCATGTAGTTGTTACAGTACTTCTCAATGATCTCACAGTTAAGTCAATATAAATCTGCATAATTTTATTATATTCTTGACAAATGGTTTTAACATTCTGAAAAACAAAAATAGTCAAAACCAGTAACTGAAATCACATGAACCACCATGTGTTCTAAAATAACAATAACAATTAAAAATTACAATATGAAGAATTAAAAGGAGATTTTTCTCTTGGAGACACACACAAGCTATGGGGACATCAATGAGAAGTTTTATGAAATTGAAAATAAACATAGATCAAGTGTTACTTTCAAGAGAAAAGAATGAAAACATCTTCTACAGGATGGGTAAACAGAATGAGCAGAATCAGAATTCACTAACTGATGGAAGAATGTGACTGTCTGGTAGAAAATATAACACTGAACTATGAAGTTGCTGAACATATAATGTCTGCACTACAGCCAAGTGAACACAATGTGTTGGAAGGAATTTCACCATAAGCATTTTCTTATTACTTAGATTGTTGTACAAACACAAACAATAAAAGCAAACTAAATCTGCCTTTGTGTTAGTAATTTATATTCACAAAGTGAGAGGCAGAAGGTAAAGACAAGAAATGACAGAATCAAGAAGCGAACAAAAATATATAAGAGTAAGTAAAACTGTCCTCAACAAGAAAGAATGGTTTGAGCACTAAGTGCTTTACTATGAAAAGTCCTACTGTAGGTGGTATGTCCTTACCTCCCTCTGACCTTTGAACTGATGTATTCAGCCAGTTATAGAAGGACCTAAATTTTGTTGTGGGGACAAAATCATGATGCAACTTTTCATTTTTCATATAGACAGATAGCTACCAGGGGTGAGAAAATCAATACGAGAGTGAAAAAAAATAATAATAAAGGCGTGGACGATATTTGAACCCTGAACCTATTGATTATTAATCTGACACATTCTGACACACAAGTTCACACACATGATGGCTAAATAGCCATCATACAACACATACAAAGAATAGGAATTAATACAAAAGGGTGCAAACTGATAAAAATAATTAAATCCTCCAAATGGAGAGATTACAATCCAACTGGAAATTAAAATTTTGGGGTAGAATAATGTGGATATTACAGTCCACTTAAATGACTACTGAAACTCTTTTTCAAAACACATGAAATTTCTCTTCTTTTTCATTTCATTACAAGATTTTGTCCAACAGTCAATCACAGTAAGTATTTCTATCAGTTATTTTTATTTCCATTCCAAATGCACTATCTCCCACAGCTACCAAAAACATCCAAATAAAAAGAAAAAAAGCAAAGCAACAGTTTTTTTTGTGTGAAATGCAATGGGCAGATTGCAGTTCACTGAAAGAATGCTGTGCTCAAGTACATGTATGGAAGTATTCAATAATATAATCTTGGTTCGAGTTTGCAAAATCCATTCATTCAAGAACTTACTCATGTATGAATGATTGACGAGACTGAGTAAATTTGTGGAAGATCAATGTGATCCACGGTAAGTATGATGGTACATAATATTAGCCCAGCATGTGTAATGCACAAAGATCAGAATGATGAAACCATTCTCATTTCTCAACAATATTTTTTGTGCACCGTTTGGTGACTGAACTCGAAATTGAGCAAGTAAACTTAGTACTCAAAACCAACCAAGTCCATAGTAATCATTATATGAGCTGGCTTATACTCATACTACAGTGGTGAATGTTTGACCTGCTCATGGTGAGTACATAATTAGATGAAAGCCACTAGCAGTATGACTCAGTGCATCCCGCCCTCATATTTTCTTTTATTATTTCAGTTTTTCCTTCATTTTCCTTTTGAATTGAACACAATTCCATACAAGCATTTTCAATTAAATATGTATTTGCTAATAAGTACTTTTTAAGTCATAAATTAGCTTATTAGTAGTAATTCATGTCATTGCAAACAATTTGTTTAATTAAAAAGTAACATGACATGATTATACGCAAAGTTGTATATGAAATCCTTCTGTCCCTTTTTTCTAAGACCCTTCCTTGCAGAGTGTTCATTTTGTATTGTTCAGTGTTTGTTTATTGTTTTTCAGCAATTGTTTATTAATTTTTGATTATTTTTTCTTTGTTTTACAGAAGGGAACTGTGGTTCCACAAGCTGTGATGTGAAATGTTTTTATTTATTACTATTTTTAAGTGGTTTTATGTGCTGTACTTGCAGACATGCCTCTTGAAGTTGGTAGTCGTCAGTCCACCTCTGTCTTTGTAAATTTTATAAAATTTATAAGTGGAGTTTTTTCTTTATATGCTGCCCCTCAGTGCAAATTACAGTCCCAGTCACCCTGTAAAAACAGGTAATTCCTATCTTTTTCATGGATTGGGACACTTTTTAAATCTCCTGACCCTATTCTTCCACATTCCTCTTCCTCCTATGTTCATATGATAGTTCTTACTCAAGTTGCCCCCCTTCATCTCTCGTTTTAATGTGCTTATAATCACTCAGCATCTCATCTCAGAATAGATGATGGTATGTCTTATAATCACTTTATGAACAAAAATACAAGATAAGATAGCACAATTGTTGTGACGTTCAAGAATGTGCAATGTTGCTACCGATGTACACACTCATCTTAACAGTAGCTTTTAGCTCCATGTAGAACAGATTTGAGAATGTGACTTCCACGGAACACAACTCTTATGGACTTCTAGAAGGCTCAACAAGCTGAGTCCAAGGGAGTCATATCAACCTCCACATGATCTCCATGTTCTCTTGCTTACAATTACTATGGAGTACAACTCTTATGGGCTTCTGCAAGGCTCAAATAGCTGAGTCTAAGGGAGTCATACCAGCCTCCATATGATCTCCATGTTCTCTTGGTTACAGTTAAGGAGAATTAACAGACTGGTTGTACCTTCACTCATGAATCCCTGTTCCTGTATCTCTCTGTTGTGCTATGATGTGACATTAATTGAAATTTAACATTTAATATTTTGATAATGTTAAAGACATTTTTCTGTTCCTGGAACTGGAAACTCTATCCCCTGTGATAAAGGGATGCTAAGTTTGTAACTGTCTCACCAGAGTGCAGCAGAATACACTAACATAAGTGCCACCACCTAGTAAGAGTTTCATTAAGGATTAGATGAAACAAGGGTGAGAAACATGTGTTATTACTTTCAGTTGTTATCTAGTTTCTTACTTGATAAAGTTCATTATTTTCAAATTTTGTAAGAATATTGTATATGAGTTCTTGTGAATTTCATTTCCTTGTGTCTCAAAAGAACACGATATGACTATGGTTGTCAGTTATGACATTCCTGTACATAACATGTTTTTTTGTGTGCATTAGACAGAACTGCCAAAAAGAACCTGTAGTTGGAGACATAATCTAAGGGGGTAAAAAAAAAAAAAATTGCTATAACTGCTTACTTCTTATGTTCTACAGCAGAGCTTCGTGAAAGATATAAAGAGCTTTGCAAAATCTGTTACAGTTAAAAGAAATATCATGTGGACAGTAAGTTTTGTGTGGCATTTAATAGAAGCATTTTGGTCAGCATGTCATCTGCCTGAATGAATGGTTGCACAGTCTACACTTGTCAAACCAAGAAACCTGTTGCTGAGCATGCCACAGGACATAACAGCAAGTGATGGAACATATATTTCAGGAAGCACATCATATGGGTTTTGCTTTCCATATGATTTCAGACTTTAGAGATGAGAATTGATCATCCACTATGCTCCTGTAATACACCCAGCCTCAATGATTGCTTGTCTCTCCATCCTTGGTTTCTCTTTCACAGTCTTGCTTCCATCACTTTTCTGTTCATACGTTTTATTATATTTCTCCCTCTCTACTTTCATTCCTCCTCCTTCCAATATACCCTTTGCAATTTATGTATTTCTACATACTTCTGTGTCCCTTCTAACTCCTCTTCAATTTCCCCACATTCTATTTGTGGTGTCACCGCCAAACACCACACTTGCTAGGTGGTAGCTTTAAATCGGCCGCGGTCCATTAGTACATGTCGGACCCGCGTATCGCCACTGTGTGATCGCAGACCGAGCGCCACCACAAGGCAGGTCTCGAGATAAGGACTAGCATTCGCCCAGTTGTACGGACGACGTAGCTAGCGACTACACTGACGAAGCCTCGCTCCTTTGCCGAGCAGATAGTTAGAATAGCCTTCAGCTAAGTCCATGGCTACGACCTAGAAGGCGCCATTAGTAACATTGCATGTATCTAAAGAGTCTCACTTGTATCACCACAATCTCCAGATGTACCACAAGGATGGATTAAAGTTAAGTATTCCAGAAGCTACGTACTTTTCTTTATAGCATTCATTACGTATCCTCTTTCAGACCTCCCACCTTCCTGCTTTAGCTTGGCGCGTGCCTTTCGGCTTCCTCTCATTGTGTCTAGGCTGTCTTGCCTAGACACAACACTATTGGTATCACTTCTTTCCCCATTTGCTTCCATTTCTTTCTTATTTCTCACATACTTCTTTGCTTTATTGTCATTTAAATTTATTTTCTTTATCACAGACTTATTAAGTACCTATAACACAGTGTAAGTGATTGTCTTTAATGTCTGCTGATTGTTACTTTTGAAAGTTTCTCTGTACTACAGGTCTTTTTAGACCCAGGGTTTCTGATAACATTTCTTTCTATAAATTACCCGTACCTTCTTCCTTAACATAATGAAAGAGTGTCAGCAAATTCTCAAAGCTCAAGATTTAACTATATTTTAAATTTACTTGTCTGATTTGCTCCAATTACGCTTGTTTCAGAGGTTGATATATTGATAATTTTTCACAATTACCACCATAAAGTATTCAATTTGGTATGGTTCCATCATCTATTTAATGACTGTGTGGGCCAACTTTCTGGTTTCTATGTTTTAATATGATTTAATTTAACTTTTTTATTTAATTCAATATAAAAAAAATGCCACTAACACAGTTTACCTGAAAAAAAAACAACTATTCATTTTAACTACTGTATCACCTCATGTAGTGTAGGTTATTTACGATTTTTAATTGTTGACTGATGCTATGAGCACTTAAAGGGAATCGAAAACAAGATGATTCCCTAGAAGATATGTGAAATGGAGATGCAAAGGAAATGACCAAGAAGAAGACCAAGAAACAGATGACTGAAGGGTGTGGAGTGTGTCAAAAAAAGAAGTGAGGAGGGGACCACAGTGAACACAAAAAGATGATGGGAAAACAGGACTAGATGGTATGGCTTATATTCCAAACAGGTCCAGCCAGGGCTGGAAACTGATCAGGATGATGAGGATGACTTAATGACTGACTTATGAAGTGGAGCTGCCAGTCTGTTGACAGATTAAACATAATGAAAATGAATAACTGTTCTGTGAACCGCTTTCAACTTTTCATGAAACAAGTAGCAGTAATATTGCTGCACACTTATCAAAATAGTTTGGTAGTTTCCATGAAATACTACCAAATTTTGCATTTTCCCCATTCGCATGTAAAAATATTATAAATCCGAAGGCAGCTGCTAGCTGATATTGCTAACTGATAGTTACTTAATGTTGAAACTGTATCTTGATTTTTGTTTTCAAGGCTGAGGTATGTGTGTAACCTTAAAATGATCATTCATTGCCGGCCTATGTGGCCGAGCGGTTCTAGGCGCTACAGTCTGGAACCGTGCGACCGCTAAGGTCTCAGGTTCGAATCCTGCCTCGAGCATGGGTGTTTGTGTTGTCCTTAGGTTAGTTAGGTTTAAGTATTTCTTAGTTCTAGGGGAATGATGACCTCAGAAGTTAAGTCCCATAGTGCTCAGAGCCATTTGAACCATTTGATCATTCATTTCCTGTTTAACAAACTGATGTCTAGATGTGGCATTGGTCGACAACACCTTTATCTGCCGAAGCCAATTTTCTTGACACTTTTGTAGAACAAATTAATGGAAAATCATACCGTTCTGGAGAGATCTTTAATGTGGTGTATTTGTTAAACTGCATATTTTTATAGTATGCAAGCATAAATACAAAAATCATCAAGTATGACATTTAGCTTAGCAACATATAAATCAGCATGTCACCTCACTGTTTTGCTTCTTTCAGTCAGTTGGTGTACACTACAGATCAGGCTGTCACCACAGACTCCATTTCACAAAGGAGTAAAAATAATATTAAGTTAATATTGCAATAAACATTCTCAGTTTTCCCTTTTACCACCAGATAAATGTTTGTGTGACATCATGTGTCCTGTACTGTGTTTGGTAGACAGAAGCAAATTGAGCAGATGTCATGTTGATTTTACGTGTTTTTGAAGCTGAAGTGCCATATTTGGCAGTTTGTATTTACACTTACGCAGTCTGACTGATGTACAGAATTAAAGATCTCTCCGAAATGTGTATTTTTTGGTAAGATTTGTTGTGTAAAAGTTTCAGGAAATATGACATCAGTACTCTATTCCAACTCAAAACAGTTCGAAAATTGCATCATTACTATGGGAAAATGAATTTTTGATGATGAAATTATTATTGAAACACGTGAAGAGAAGTAAGGTACTCCCGGCACAGATGAAGGAAACAGCAAAACACAACTGGTTGCAACTTCAAAACAAGCCAGCCAACTTTTATTCGCACACATACATGCATGTCTGTGTTCTCAGCAGTAGGCTCTTGTTCCAACAATGGGATGATAAGGATGAACTCTATTAATGATAACATGGCAAAGAGCCTGTTATAGGTACCTGGAATGACAGGTGTCTGCAGTAAAGTATTCTGAATGGATACAAACCCCTTCCAAATTTAGTGTAATAGTAACATATGGACATTGTCAAACGTCTGCTGTTGTACTGAAGGAAGTCTGGCTTCCATGTTCAAACACAGACTCTGAGTGGCAGTTTTCATATAGTACAGGGTGCCCCACTTATCTTGAGAACCCCAAATAACTTTCTGTCCACTATAAAACTAAAAAATGTATCAAAGAAATATTATTCTGCTATCAGGGGCACATTAACCAGCATGGCTGCCTTTCTTGTAACTTTGTTCATTACAAAGACATGAGCAATGGTACATCTTTTTAAAATATAACCCTGTATCCACTTTCTCTCCACAAGACATGTTGACAAACGTATCACAGTGTACCATTCATGTAAACATCAAATTATTAAAAATGTAAGACAAAACTGACTTTCACTCTCCTGCACCAGGTGTATTAAGAATCAGTATGATTATTTTTTCCTTGTACTATTTATTATATTTTTGGCTACATTAATTTTATTTAATCACATAAACTTTTTCTCATTTAAACCAAATCTTATTAAAAGAGCAGAAAAAAGAACAATTGATATAAAAAACTTGAACTGAAAATGATAACAAACTTATTTTCAACATTTGATCCATCAACTTCTAGGTATTTGAGATAACATAATTCTACCACTTCCTGGAGTTGGTGGTAAACAACTTTTTTTCTTTATTTATGATAGAGATACATGTAGCACAGTACTGTTGTACTTTTTAACAATATGTTGTGTACATTAAACATTAAAAACTACATCATCATCACTTTTCTTTTATTGTGGTTAAAGGTACATGTACTAAAGGAACTCTACAGAGTGTTATATCCCTATAGGAGCCCACTTTCCCTCCTTACTGCAATTAATGTTTTTCTAACTCACATTCTGCATAGATGAGTGCCATTTCTATATTCTCTTAATTCGTGTACATTTTACTTATATAAACATCCAAAGGAGTGTGGTTAACTCTATGATTGGTGTGAAATTTCCTTGAGTTTCCATGATTACTGTCAACTCCAGCAAGTGAGTGTGTTACGTTACCCTGAGTACTTTTGCTGTGTGCTAGTACAAGAGAGTCAGTTGGTTTGTGTTACATTCTTAATAATGTGATGTCTATGTGACTTGTACACTGTGATATGTTTTTGAACAGGTCTTAAAGAGAGGAGGGGGTTACTGAACATAAAACATAGGTTGCTATTTAAAAAAGAAACACTGCAGTTCATATCATGACACAAAGTTACAAAAAAGAAAATCATGCTGCTTATTGTCTTCCTGATAGCTAAACATTTGCTTCATACATTTTTAATTTTACTTCTGGAAAAATGTGATTTGGAATGGTTGAGGTAAATGAGACATTGTTTTAAAATGTTGACACCATATTGCCTCTGAATATAAATTTGAAGTAATGAAAATGCATTTTCTTGAAAACTTTCAACATTATTTGTGTGCATGGAATGTAAATTAATTCCTTCTGTAATTGGTTATTTTCAATATGTTTTAAGTATTTTTTTGATGATGAGATGTGTGATGTCAATACAGTATAATGAACAAGTAAATGTTCATTTTCAACATATGACCGAAAAACAGTAAAATATGACAAAGATAAGAAACGTAAGAACATAAGCCATCACAAAATAACACCAAAACTGGCAAAATATAACACTGAATTGTGCAACAAATAATACTGGAATTGGGCAAAATATATAATGATTTTTTCCTATCCCTAGTAATATATTGAGCATGGTTGGTTGGTTGGTTGGTTGGTTGGTTGGTTGGTTGGTTGGTTTGGGGAAGGAGACCAGACAGCGAGGTCATCGGTCTCATCGGATTAGGGAAGGACGGGGAAGGAAGTCGGCCGTGCCCTTTGAAAGGAACCATCCCGGCATTTGCCTGGAGCGATTTAGGGAAATCACGGAAAACCTAAATCAGGATGGCCGGACGCGGGATTGAACCGTCGTCCTCCCAAATGCGAGTCCAGTGTCTAACCACTGCGCCACCTCGCTCGGCATGGATCACAACTATTATTCAGAGTTGATCTCTTCTCAATGAATAAAAATAATGCCACTAACAGGCAACAGTTGCAAGCCTGATGGTGGAGAAGCAAAGAGTCCTGAGGTTGAGAGTAAAATTAAACAGTTGGTCCATAGCAAATTTTTTGACAGTCCATTCAGTCTCATCATCAGCTGATTTAGGTAATAAATAAATAAAGCAACAATGTGTGTGAATGAATATTAGTTAAGTTTTAATTTAAACTAAATAAAAGTAATCAAATATTTTTTTCTATTTTGATTGCTCTACTTATATGTACTTTAGTACAAGAAGAACCAGATGACATTGACTGAAGGAAGAGAAACGGCACTGGCCTGTATCAACCAGTGGAAAAAACTGTGTGACCTATATAGTTTGCTTTGTTGTACCATAGCATATTGTCTTAATATTTTTAAATAATTTAACCATACTGTGAGAATAGCTATCCTGTATCTTTGGGTTCTCTGTTAACATTTAAAAAATCTGCAATACCGTTTGCAACGTGCTTTTCACATGGCTTGTGTTCCACATCAGATTCTGATAATGTTGTCACCATGTATTGGCTAATCCATCAGTTAATCCATTACAGTTACTTTTTGAAAAAACTACCTTATTCTTGCAGTGTAGCTTTTTAAGTCACATGGCTGGAAAAATGGTACTATCACATTAATTTCTAAAAATTATATAAATGATTTTGATCAAGCACACAATATGAATAATTCTGTTATATATATGTTATTAAATCTGTAATACTATTTACTGCCCAAATATGTGACAGTTCAAAAATTAAGACCTATAATAAGCAATTGTGGTAGTGCTTCCTTTCATTTTACACCTCTAATTCTGTTATAGCAAAACACTTAATTTGTGGAAGTCATTTTGAACTGCTGTTTTAATATCACAAACAGAGAAATTAAATTGGCTTCTTGCCAATTGTCAAGGAACACATTTCATCTAATTTTTTCAGGTGTATTATGAATCAGTGTGATTATTTTTTCCTTGTACTATTACTGATGTAGAGTTTGCTGCACATTCGCATAAGTCTCCTTAAGTTAATAGTTCTTACTGATGCAGTCACCACAAAAGGTTTTTCCATGTTCTCACCACAATTCTGCAAAAAAACTGTTTCCAAGTGGGATATCACAAACTAATTGTTTCATACAAAAAACTTTTATTTTGCTTTAAAGTCACACTTTGGCCACCTCTGTCAGACTTGTTTGATGCAGCTCTCCACACTAGTCTATTATGTGCTAGTCTTTTCCCTTTGGCTTAATTGTAGCAACCCATATTCACTTGAACCTACTTACTGTGATGGTCGGCAATAATGTGATTTAATTGGTAGGTTGATTGAGGGTTAAGGGACTAAACAATGTGAACAGGACAATGGTACCTTCATTCATAGGTCACATGTGCTCTTCACACATGATGCAACTATTCAGGTAGTTGAGAACGTGAGGACACGCATGCATTGCAGCAGTCAATTTTCTGTACTTCACATAAGCAATGTTTGTCCACAAAAAGAAACTTCTACCTTCTGGATAAGATATAAAAGACTAAAACACAACTTATCCTTGCATATCAGAATACGATGGGGTGGGGGGTGGGGTGGCAGATGACAACAAGGCCTTCAGTATCTACCTAAAATATTTAGGAATGGTTACTGTTAAAATCATTGAAACTTTTCATTTAAAAATAGTCATTACAAGGAAATCAGCAAAAACAGTCATGCATAGATGTATGTTTACATGCACTCACCTTAAAAAACATAATGAGTAGGCAACATGAAACAACTAAAACACTACAGCAGATTTGTGTGGTTCGGTGATCATGAGAAAGAAAATGGAGAACCCGGCAACTTTCCAGCACATTCAGTCCTTGATTGCAAACTATGAGGATTGAGTCATGATAAAATCTTCAAATGCACGTCACAATCAGGCTAAGATATAGAGCTTTTTGCCACTGCACTTTATTTATCTTGAATCCTGAATACGAAAGTATGATTCTGTAAGTCTGAAATTTCTTTATCTGTAAGATTCTATATCTGTAAAATGGACAGCTTTCTTTATATATTGTTTTGCAATTGTACTTGCCAGATATATTATTTTTATGGACTGCATGGAAATCATTTTTAAGTACTGTTTGTATGGTTAATAAAATGTTCTGCAGTGTAAGAATTCCACCATGAATATGTTGTTTTTTTTTTAACTAACAGTTGTAGAAATGTAAACTGACCTAGAATAATAGTGAAATGTTTAACACATGATGTTCTATACAATGTTAATAATGACCTGTGTAAAACAGAAATGTTATGCCATTCCTGATAAAGACAAGAAAACATTACATTGTATTACATTTGTATGCAAAAATGCACTTTTTCAGATATGTAACAAAATTTCCTTAAGTATTGTTAAATACATTTGCTACTGCTGACAGTGCTATAAGTAACACACAGACTTTTAATTATATGGCATATGACTTAAAATAGGCCTAAAATTTGGAATGAACAATGAACAGAATTGCAAATTGTTGAACTCTCACGTTTAAAATTATATTTAACTGAAAAATGACTCACCATCTTCATCTTCTTCCTCGCCCTCTTCTTCCTCGGTGTCTGTACTTTTACTTTTTCCCAAGTTTTTCAGTTTCTTTCTTTTTGCTGCTGCTCTTCTTCTTGCTAAATCAAAACAGTTGAACAATACAGCACACATGTACAAACAATTTTTTCTTGTCCAGGCAAAGCTAAGTGACAATTTGCATACTTAGTCCATTTTGAATGAAAATTCTATTTTTCTACGAATATTCAAGCTTCAGTTTATTACAAAACACGTGTGGAAAACAATTAATGCATTTGGTCATGATAAAAAGGAAAATAACACTATAATATACATACTTATATCAAAATAGACTCTTCTCATAATAAATGACATCTCAAGAGCCCTAAATGAAAGTTATTGAGTACCTATTATTAAATGCAGAGAACATAAAATTTTATTTTGCTCATAGCAAATTTATTTTGTAAATCTGAATATACATAATGCTTGAGTAACGATATGTTAATGGATTATTTTACAAGAACCATTCATGATCGACATGGTAACGGCCTTGCCGCAGTGGATACACCGGTTCCCGTGAGATCACCGAAGTTAAGCGCTATCTGGCATGGTCAGCACTTGGATGGGTGACCATCCAGCCACCATGTGCTGTTGCCATTTTTCGGGGTGCACTCAGCCTCGTGATGCCAATTGAGGAGCTACTCGACCGAATAGTAGTGGCTCCGGTCAAAGAAAACCATCATAACGACCGGGAGAGCGGTGTGCTGACCACACACACCTCCTATCCGCATCCTCAACTGAGGATGATACGGCGGTCAGACGGTCCCGATGGGCCACTTGTGGCCCGAAGACGGAGTGCATGTGCATTCATGATCGACAAAGATTGTCTGTTATAAAAAAGGTGACACATCCCGGTTTCAGGAACTGTACATCTATATCATTTGGCTTTTGTGTGCCACAGCTGACTATAATTGTGAGACAACCTCTGTTTTTATAAAACTACCATACAGCAAACTCTGAGCTCAGCATGTTGAAGGAAACGTCTGTCCAGCAATGTTAGTTCCTGTCTCAATGGATTGGTACACCTGTGTGCTGCAAACGGTATCCTATTGTATTCTGTGTTCTTAAAACATGTACATATATTTCACTACTGACAGTAATTTAAATTTTTTAAATATTTGTATGATATGCAATCACTTAAAACAGGATAAACTATGGAGTTAAAAATAAATATATGATGTGGCTGAGATGGTTTTATAAAAATAATAATTCCTCACATCTTGAATGAAATGATCCATTGTGAGTGTAAAATACTTTTATTTAAAGTTGCAACAAGTATATGTCAGCTGAAGATGCATCCTCAAGTGACAGAGATTCTACTTAATAACTCATAGCAGAAAGGTAACTGACTTAGAGCCACTCCCCATCATTCATGCCAAGTTATAAACACATAGTGAGCCAAAGCGATAAGCCATTGTTAAAATGAAGGGGACAGCAGAGAACCACAGTCGGTTGAGCGACAGCAAGCAAGGCAAAATGTGGAAATCTGGCTGCCGTTGCTCACAATTTAAAATAACATACTCTCACATCTCTGTACACACATCCATACCAGTACTCTACAAATCAGTATAAAGTGTTTTTGATTGTACTATATGTATTAATGATCCTTGCTGGTCACAGATGCCATTTAGGACAAGAGATTGCACATAGGTCACAATGTGAACTGTTATTAATCTGGTTTTAGCTTCACAGTCTCTACAGGAGTGATCTGAGAGGACATGAATAATAATCACAAATTCCACACTGAAAAACTAGTCTACGGAATTTTCTACATCTGTTTTCATGAGATATTATCCATCTTTCTTCATGTGTCTGCCAGCTGACATTTTCAGCTTTTCTGTAACAATCTTCTACCATTAATAAGAAAAACTACATTTACAGAAAAAAATATTCAGGTCTCACACTAACCATTACTGTGCACCAGAATTATACTACTTGCCAGTATTCCACATGTATTTATAGTGATCTAATTCCAAATTAAGTTTTAAACTCTGGTTAAACACTTCTTTTAGGAGCACAGAATCATAGAGTTTATTACAGACAGTGAATCAAAAACATTTCAAAACACAATAGCAGTTTGTACACAAAACTATCTTGAACCAACAGATTTCATAACTTTTACTATCACACCCATAGCAGGTATTCTGTAACATAATTAAATTTTATAATGTCCATGACTGTAACAAAACACAATGTGTTACCTTACTGTAAGTCAGTGCACCTTCATTAACTCTGCTATCACACTATACTCACTACGTAGTTAAGTCCTAAGGCTAATGGGTTCTGAATGATCTCTGACCCCCCTCCCCTCAATGCACACACCCAAATAAAAAAGAAGAAGAAGAGCATCCCTCCACTGACTATATCTTCTTCTCTTCTCTGAAGAATGAGTCAGCGACTTTTATACAAAAATAAAACACCACAAACCACCTCTTTTTTTCATTTTTATGGTGTATTTCAGAAACAAATCTCCGTTTCAGAAGATAACTTTTTGATTATTACATTTGTGCTGTTCACAGATACATGAGTTTGATATGAAATTTGGTTTCTCATATCATGTTTGCTATTGTGGTAGTGATATATTACAAAACACAGTTTGTTTCAAAAGATAAGCATAAGCATTTTCTCTGGAAAAAAATAATTTTTGTATTTGCTTGTGTTCCTACAGCCACTGTAAAAGTAACCATGAAACTAATAACCAGAATTTACACTGAGCTCTTGTGGCAGACAACGGCACAAATGAAATAATCAAAAATATACCATTTGAATTTAGAAATTTTTTTCTAAATTCATCATAAAAATAAAAAATTAGCTCAAGAATGACTGGTCACCACTGCCAAACTTTAGCCACGAACAAAGTTGACCACCCAGTAGCACGTCATGCAGCTGAACACAAAATGCTCAGGTTAAATGGCTGCTTCGCACGCCGGATCATTTGTAGCCTTCCCTCCACCACCAGCTTTTCCGAACTACACAGAAGGTAGTTACCCCCGCAACACATCATTCGCTCTCATAACCCTCCTTGCCTCAATCTCCATTGAATCACTGTCCTAATACTCTCTACACAACATGTTTCCCCTTACTCTTTCCTATCAGCCCTTTGACATACATGTCCCCACATCACCTTCATCATCCACTGCACCCCACCGGCTCCTGTACCTGTGTATCACGTGTCTATCCCATGAAACTGCCACCCCTCCCTCCCGCATTCCTAGCCATCAAACCTGCTGCCTCCTTCCAAGCTACTAATTACCCACCTACCAGTCCTCCTTCCTGCCTCACACCTCTCTCCTGTAACCACCTCACCTGATACAGTCCCTGCCCTACCCTAGACCATCTGCCAAAATGCAGTCCCGACATATGTGTCCGTCCAGCACGATGTAGGAGCACAGGTTGTGGTTGTGGTTTTTTTTGTGTGTGTGTGTGTGTGTGTGTGTGTGTGTGTGTGTGTGTGTGTGTGTGTGTGTACTCCTAAAGTGGCTACTGTGTCTTATTCATAAAATATAACAATGCTAAGGCACAAACCAGGTCCACTATCATGGTTATGTTTAAGAAATATTTGATTCCAAAAGCTAAAAGCTCTATTTGTTTATTTACCTATATGCATGTCTATTGTCTGTTGTGAAGTTGTGTTTATTGAAGGTAAGTGCTGTCAAACCCACTTGTGTCTCTGTGAATTCAACAAATTTTGGAAAGTAATTTTCTTTTCTTTTTCTATCACATACGTTCAACATAAAACTGTCACTCTTTATTTAGTTTACCTTCAACAGTTATTCTCTACTCAAAAACCAAAAATGTCCAATTTAAAGAAAACAAAAATGGAATTATCAAAGAGTAAATAATACACATAATGGATTTTTGTCACCAGAATGTGAATAAACGATATGCCTAAAACAGTTATAGATAGAAATAACCACTTTTTCCTTGTTTTAGGCATTCAATGGGTTTCCTTTGAGTGGGAGGAGACAGAAGTATCAACAAATAACTGACTGTATTATGATGGATATAATTGCAAATCCATATAAATAGTTACTCTTGTGATAATTTGCTGCATTCCGTGTCATGTTCTTAGTTTTGCAGTGGAACACATACACTAGGTCACACATTAAACAATCAACAGATTAATTTATTACAGAAAAATTGACATTACTTAAGCGTATTTGCATGATGAAACTGTTAAAAGTGCAAGATTATACCTTCAATAATATGCATTTTTTCCTCCTCTGTAGTTCGTTCTTCTGCAAGGATTACTTCCTCTGAAAAAAGAAAAAAAAAGTGTCTAGTGTGATTATTCTTCAATATCTTATATACAAATGTTTAGTGAAATCAATGTGACAGTAATAATTCATTTTCATACAGAATATGACAAATGGCTTGAACTTAGTAAAAAGAAAGTAGTAAACATACTAGTAATTGGCAGTTGAAGCTCATAAGTGAAGTATGGTGCATCAGTAATACAGATATAGAGTGTAAGTATCATGCAACATTCTCTAATTCAGTTGAAGTAAGACAAGTTTAATTTTATATGACACACTAACAGACTACAAAAACTTTGCTGGTAAAAAAATAGTTTTATGATCATAAAAAATAAAAAACTTTTCATAGAAAACAAAGATTTCACTCTAAACTTAGTGTTCCATGGTCTGACAAATGTTAACTGGATGCCATTTTCAGAGCCCAACACTGACCTCCGATGCAACTCCATTAAATCATAAATTAGTAATGGTTCCATACATCTGGTTCATATTTGTATAATTCCGAGTTGTAATTTCTATGGTTTGAGCAGTTTCCACTGAGTGGACTGATACAGAACAACAAAATCTCATCAGTAACAATATATTTTGTTATTACTATTTTGTGCATGGTTGTATTCTTATATACATCAGAAGTTGATAAACCCTTAAGAAGTCATTTGCCTTAAATAAAATCAAAGCCTTACCAAGTGACAATAACAAAATGTAAATGATTTAAGTGATGACTCAGCAACACCAATATGACATTTTACATATGGGTCACCAGTTTTCAGTATATAAAATGGCCTCCAATTATGATTCCAGCAGTTTATATTTTTAAGAGAAAATGATTATACTACAGCAGTTCAGAAGAGAAAAATGACAAAATCACATTGTTTAGAAGTAAAGAAGACTACTCACCAAATAGAAGAGATGTTGATTCATTGACATCCTTCTGGCCCCAAACCAAACAACTCATTCCTTATACACCTTACCAATTACATCCTCACACACAACTACTTCTTCTTTAAGGGAAAGGTATGCAAACAAATCTGTGGCACAGCAATGGGCACCTGCATGGCACCCTCCTATGACAACCTGTACAAAGGCTATCTAGAGGAAACCTTCTAGCCTCCCAAAACCTCAACTCCAATAGTCTGGTTCAGGTTCACTGATGACCTGGTCCTCTTCAACTCAACGTGCCACCTTCCTTGACATTGATTTCCACCTATCTGATAGGTACTATCCCCCAAACCCAGCCAGAAAACAGATTTTCTGTGCCATATCCTCGCAGAACCCTAATCATCTCAGCACCTCAAGAATCAGATGCAAAAAAGTTCCCCCCTCATCACCTAATATTACTCAGGACTGGAGCTACTGAACGATGTCCTTTGTCAAGGCTCTGACTGTCTATCACCGTGCCTGGAAATACGGGACATCCTACCCACACTCCTTCCCACTTCTTCTAAAATGGTATTCCACTGCCCACCCAACCTGCACAACATCCTGATCGATCCCAATGCCACTCCCACTGCTAACTCTTTGCCACAAAGATCATGTCCCAATGGAAGATCCAGATGCATGACCTGCCCTATTCATCCACCCAGCACATCCTACTCCAGTCTTGTTACACTTATCCTATACCTTGCCTCAGAGACAGGGCCACCTGTGAAAGCAGCCACATCATACATTAACTCTGCTGCAATATGTGCATAGTACTTTAAGTGGGCATTATCTATTTATGAAGAATAAGGTCTGTAGCCATAATATTGGTCGAAGCAAAACAGTTAACACATTCAAGCTGTTCTGCAAAAACTTCTTGAATGTTCCCAACTTTCCCATTGTTGTGTACCTGCCCAAGCCATGCTGTCTGTCTGCCACCACCATTCAGTCTTCACTAGAGTATTGGTTATTCTATGTAGTTTTCTGTCCCTGTGAATACTTACTATTAAAACTAATATTGCACTTAACTAATTTGGAATCACTCTATCAAAATTCCTCTTTAAAAATGATTTAGGTTGTTATGAAATATAAAGCAATGTTTTCCATCAGCCCTTGGAGGCACATGAAACACCTGAGGACCAATATTTGTTTGGACTGACTATCTATGCGCTGCAAAAATGAAATTGCAAATATCTGGCAAAACAATATAGTGTCAAACAATGGGTAGTCCAGCATGGAATAATAACAATAAATGAAAGATAGATTGCTACTCACCACGTAAATGAGGTGTTCAGTTGCAGACAGGCACAATGAAAAATGTTTCAGCTTTAGGATGAAGTCTTTCCTCCAAAATAGAAACCACACTCACATACACACAACTACATGTAATACACACATGCCAGTTGGGACCCAGCACTAGGAGACAGTGGCCATTTGTATGTTAGTTGTGCTTGGGTGTGTGTGTGTGTGTGTGTGTGTGTGTGTGTGTGTGTGTGTGTGTGTGTGTGTGTTTTCTATTTCAGAAGGACTTTGTCTAAAAGCATAAACATTTTAGCAGTCATTTTCATTGTGCCTGTCTGTAACTCAATGCCTGTCCTTTCAATACAGACAACGAGCCTGATGACTGTAAGGGGGAGACACCCAATTCATATGGTTACAGAGGCAGAGCTGTGGTCCTTGTTTACTACATCAACATCTACAGGGATACTCTACAAATTACATTTAAGTGCCTGGCAGAGGGTACATCAAACCACCTTCACAATTCTCTATTATTCCAGTCTCGTAAAGCACAAGGAAAGAACAAATACCTATATCTTTCCGTACAAGCTCTGATTTCCCTTATTTTATCGTGGTGATCGTTTCTCTCTATGTAGATCGGTGCCAACAAAATATTTTCGCATTCGGAGGAGGAAGTTGGTGATTGGAATTTCGTGAGAAGATTCTGTCACAGCGAAAAACGCCTTTCTTTTAATGATGTCCAGCCCAAATCCTGTATCATTTCAGTGACACTCTCTCCCATATTTCACGATAATACAAAACGTGCTGCTATTCTCTGAACTTTTTCGGTGTCTTCCATCAGTCCTATCTGGTAAGGATTCCACACTGCACAGCAGTATTCTAAAAGAGAACGGACAAGCGTAGTGTAGGCAGTCTCCTTAGTAGATCTGCTACATTTTCTAAGTTTCCTGTCAATAAAACGCAGTCTTTGGTTAGCCTTCCCACAATATTTTCTATGCGTTCCTCCCTATTTGACTTGTTCGTAATTGCAATTCCTAGGTATTTCGTTATTTAGGGTCAACTGCCAATTTTCGCACCATTCAGATATCTTTTCTAAATCGTTTTGCAATTTATTTTGATCTTTTGATGACTTTATTAGTCGATAAGTGACAGCATCATCCGCAAACAACTTAAGACGGCTGCTCAGATTGTCTTACAAATCGTTTATATTGAGAAGGAACAGCAAAGAGCCTATAACACTATTGGGGAACGAGAGAAATCACTTCTGTTTTACTCGATAACTTTCTGTCAATTACTACGAACTGTGACCTCTCTGACAGGAAATCACATATCCAGTTACATATGTGACACGATATTCCATAAGCACACAATTTCACTACAAGCTGCTTGTGTGGTACAGTGTCAAAAGCCTTCCAGACATCCATAAATATGGGATCTATTTGAAGCATTGAAGAAAAAACTGTGTTGGTGAAATGACATTACTTATTATTACTTAAGTACTTATTTAAATGTATTTATTTTGCAATATGTCTACCAGAAGGAAACTTACATCATTGCTACTTCTGATACAAACACAAGAAGCATGACTATGATGAAGTGATTTTAAAAGGTTAATGAAGTCTTTCATGAAGGGAAAAAACTACCAGCAGTATATCAATGAAAACTACATAGTTCAAATATCTGAAAAGTAATCAGTGTAAGATAGTATCTACTATTCTCCCGGTGGTGACATAGATATATTCATAGCAAAACTAATCCAAGTATTGGACATTATTATTAATCCTAAGGGCAAAATTCTCATTTGTGGAGATTTAAACGTCAACACCTTGAACCTGGATGAGTTCTGCAACGTATTTTTGAACATTACGTACAGCTATAGAACATAATCATTGACTAACACAGTCACAAAGGTAACTAAGCATTCAGCATCAGTCATTGTCCATATATTAACTGACTTGCATCATATGATGGCGGCGAGTTTACACGTAGTTTCAAATCGCTCGGTAATTTGTGATCGTATTTCGTCAGTGAAGTGTACCATATGCCATAAAATTGTGTTAAATGGATTAAGAATCTGTGCGTTCAATCACAAGTGGTGCCATACCCATTGTTTCTCACGATCGGAAGTTCTAAATAAGTGCGACTGCGGTATAGAGTGCAACGGGCGGGACAATGCCAGTGAAATGCACAGGGCAGGTTTGCAAGTGAATGTAGAGAGCGAACTTAGGAAAGAACTCGATTATATTATAAAATACGCAAAAACGCTTGAAAACTTGGTAATAAGTGTGAGAAATTCCTCAAAATCTAGCCTACAAGAGTTCTCAAATACCAGTCAAATAAGCAGCACACGGCCAAAAACAAAAACAGCGGGATTTACTTTAAAACTAAGTAATAGGTTTAGTGTGCTTGAAAATAGCACAGAGGAGAAAGAACAATCAAATTGTACCATCATCCACACGGACAGTTCTGTGATCAACGCTAAATTGCGCTCACAAAGCAAAACAAATCGGCCTGCTATTTGTAAACAAAACAAAAAACACACGTTGGAAAATAGACATGAAATCCTTATTCTAGCAGACAGCCATGGAAGAGGTGTAGCCGAAATTATGAGTTCTAAGAAAACAGGATTCAAGGTAACTGGCGTAATCAAACCAGGAGCGCCACTATGTGAAGTTTTAAATAGCTGTAATCAATCTATGACGAATGGCAGCACATGTGTGATAATTGGAGGCGCCAACGATGTATACCACAATGAAACTAGACGTGCTACAACAGTTTTAAAGCAAGTAATTTGCAAAATGCCTGAAGTGAAATTTTTTGTTGTCAGTATCCCTCATAGGTATGATCTCATGGTAAACTCTTGCGTGAATACTGAGATTATTACCGCCAACAGAATTTTCGCTAAGATATGTCGAGGTTATCCTAATGCTACATACGTTGGGATAAATAGTGATTGCAGAGAGCATTTTACAGAGCATGGACTTCACAGAAACATGAAAGGGAAAGAAGCCATGAGTGCTGAAATATCGAATGCTATTAAAGACTCTAAAGTAGAACGAAACACTATTACACTGTCTGAAAACGGCCTTATTAAAGTATCAACATTAGTGGAAATAGGAAGAGCTGATGTCCCACAATCATTGGTAGCAACAGAAGATTCTTTGACGTTAGAAGAAGTAAAAAAATCTGAAGTGTCGTCCAGTACAGCAGCCACATCAGCCAAATTGTCAGTAGTGTCGAAATCATCAAAAACAGCTGAACCATTATCATCAGCAGCAGATGTACCACCCTCCCCAGCAGGTTCAAAATCAAGTCCAGAATCTGTGACTAGTCCATCAATCAGAAGAACAGAGGCAAGAACAGTGGTACAAAATGCCACTCAGATATCATCAACAGAAGAAAAATCAACACCATCGGAGCATCATTTATCAGCTTCATACGCAGCTTCAACGTCCACAGTAACGTCAGTGCCAACTGTAGTTCAAGATTTAAACAAAAATACAGTTTCAGCAAAAGTTCCAGTATCAACTGGAACATCACTTACAAAACCAGACTCAGCATCAAAACTGGCAGCATCTCCAACATCCACTGAATCATCAGCTTCAGAAACACCTCCAGCATCCACTGAAACAGCAGCTACAACTACAGATACAACAAGTATGGTGACACGTCCAGGGGTAAGAAACACAAGGAGCAGGAAACGTGTAATTCTTAAGGATTTTTGGTACCCAGCCTCAGCAAGGAACAGCCGGTAACATTGGGAAACATGAGTACAAACTCCTCTCAATCTAATGTCAATAATTTAAAAATAATGAGCCTTAACATACAATGCATTAAAAATAAAATATTAGAACTTGAGATTGCAGCCAGTGAAGCTAGTATAGATTGTATTTGCATTCAAGAACATTGGTGCATGAGTTATGAACTAGAAAATATTTGCATTTCTCCATACAAATTAGTAAGCCATTTTTGCAGGAAGGAAACAAGACATGGTGGTGTTTGCATTTATGTAAAACCTGGAGTAAAGGTTAAAAATATGACTGTAACTGAATCCTTGAATGAAGAAAAACATTTTGAGGCTGCAGCAATACAGTTGAATATGCAAAAGAGTAAATTAATAATAATGTCAGTGTACAGATCACCATGTGGTGATCCTGAAATTTTTAGAAATAAGTTAGAGGCATTGCTCAAAATATTACATCATAAAAAATCAACAATAATTATAAGTGGAGATTTTAATGTCAACTTATTGACTGAAGGTGCATCCAAAGATCAGTTCCTGAATGTTTTACATAGCTTCAATTTGTATCCACATATAACTAACCCTACAAGAATAACAAACTCTTCAAAAAGTCTCATAGATAATATCTTCACAAATATAAATGCCACAGATATAGATGTAATAAATGTTGACCTAGGAATATCTGATCACAATGCACTTATCCTTAAATTTTCCATAGCCCCTGTGACCAAAAATAGTTCATACCAAATGTACAAAAGAACCTTCTCCATAAATAGTTGCAGTCACTTCATAAATACACTGACTAACCAATCATGGGCAGAAGTACTGTTACAAACTAGCACAAACACTGCATATAATGTTTTTTCTTCCCTGTTTATGTTGAATTTTGAAATGTGTTTTCCTAAGAAACTTGTCAAAACAAACACATTTGGGCATACACATGCTAACTCCTGGATCACAACAGGTATTAGAAATTCCTCCAGGACCATGAAAATGCTTAACTATAGACTGAAAAGTTGGACTGACCCCAAGTTTAAAGAATATGTAACAAATTACAAAAAAATATATAGAAAAGTAATTACAAAAGCAAAATTACTAAGCAATGATAAATTAATAAGAAAATCAGGCAATAAATCAAAAACTATTTGGGAAATTGTGAAAAGGGAAACAGGTAAGGGCCTCAAGGATCAGGAAATAGTACTAAAAATAGTGAAAATATTGAATTAAAAGATGAAACTCTGGCAAATTACATTAATAATTACTTTTTAAGTGTACCAGTGTCATTAAGTAAAAACTTTACCAAACATGAGAAATTAACAGCCCCAAAAGTAGACAGTAGTATGTTGTTAACTCCCACAAATGATAATGAAATATTAAAGGTGATAAAGAGTCTAAAATCAAAAATGTCTGCAGGTGTGGATGAAGTGCCTGTGTCAATAATAAAAAAAGTTGCCAAACAAATTATAAAGCCCCTGGTACATATTGCCAATTTGTCTTTCAGTGAAGGTGTTTTTCCTGAGAGGTTGAAAATCTCTAAGGTTAGACCTCTGTTTAAAAAAGGAGATCCATACAAGGTAGAAAATTATAGACCAATATCCCTTCTCCAATCATTTTCAAAAATTCTAGAGAAATTAATGAAAACCAGACTCATAAATTACTTAGATGCTCACAAACTTCTAAACTGCAATCAACATGGCTTTCGCTCGGGCCACAGCACAGAATCAGCTATCCATGCCTATACCAAAGAGATTGTCAGGAGTCTCGACACTAAAAAATGTGTAGTAGGAATTAACTTAGATTTATCTATAGCTTTTGATACAGTAAACCACAAAATTCTGTTAAACAAGATGGAGGCAATAGGTGTAAGGGGAGTTGTGAAGCAGTGGTTTGAATCTTACCTTCAAGATAGAACTCAGGTAGTAGAAGTCATCGCAGAACATAAAAATCAGAAAATCAAGTGGGTCTCAGATGCAAAGAAATTGGAAATTGGTGTCCCACAGGGCAGTGTTCTTGGTCCCTTATTATTCTTGCTTTATATAAATGACATAAAAAATCCTAATATTTCTACCAAAATAATGTTGTTCGCAGATGACACTAGCATAATTATAAGTGATGATAAAAAATCATTAACTACCACAACTGATATAGTCCTGAAATATATTTACTTAGTCATTTAATGCTAATGAGCTAACACTTAATCTAAGTAAAACAAATTATATACAGTATGGCAAAGCAACTCAAGATATGGACCTCCAGTTAAAACTAATGGATAAGAAGATAGAGAGTGTACAATCCACAAAGTTTTTGGGCATGCACATTGATCAAAACTTAAGCTGGAAAGACCATCTCAAGTACTTATCCCAAAGGCTCAATTCGGCATGTTTTGCATTGAGGATATTATCCAGAGTATGCAGCACAGACTGTACTAGACTAGTGTATTTTGCTTACTTTCAGTCCATCGTGTCTTATGGCATAGTGTTCTGGGGTAAAACTAAATCAAGCTTAACAGATATCTTCAAATTTCAGAAAAGAGCTATACGAATCATAACACATAACTCTCCAAGAACTCATTGTAGGCCCCTTTTCAAAGAACTGCAAATACTCACAATACCATCACTGTATATTTATAAAAGCATTCTGTGTACAAGAGCACATATGAAAAATCTACGTACAAATGAGGACTGCCATAATTATAATACTAGAACTTGTAAGAATTTGTATGTAGAAAGGGTAAGGACAACACAAACCCAAAAGCATGTAAGTTATTTTGGAATAAAAGTATACAATGCTCTGCCAGTGTACATGAAGGCAATAATAGATGAAGTAAAATTTAAGACTGAGCTTAAAAATTACCTTTTAAGCAAAACTTTCTATGACGTAGATGAGTACTTTGATTGTGTGTAAATTTATTGCCAAAAATTTTAATTTATATGTCTAAATTTGTACTTTTAAAAAATGCCTTGAAAGTGATATTCCATTATTATGTCTGTAGTACTTGTACTAGTATGATAACTTTGTTGTGACAATTCCTACATCATGTAAATGATATACAGGAAGATAATAAAATGAAATGAAATGAAATGAATCAATCTGAAATCCCTTGCAAATATCACTCAACACTTCATGCGAATAAAGAGGTAGCTGTGTTTCACAAGAACGATGTTTTTTAAACCCATGTTGACTGTGTGTCAATAGACCATTTTCTTCGAGGTAATTCATAATGTTCGAACACAATATATGTTCCAAAATCCTGCTGCATATCGACGTTAACGATATGGGCCATTAATTAAGTGGATTACTCCTGCTACCTTTCTTGAATGTTGGTGTGACCTGTGCAACTTTCCAGTCTGTGGGGTAAGATCTTTTGTCGAGCGAACGGTTGTATATGATTGTTATGTATGGAGCTAATGCATTAGCACACTCTGAAAGGAACCTAATTGGTGTACAGTCTGGACCAGAAGACTTGCTTTTATTAAGTGATTTAAGTTGCTTCGCTACTCCGAGGATATTTACTTCTACGTTACTCATGTTGGCAGCTGTTCTTGATTGGAATTCTGGAATATTTACTTAGTCATTGTATGACCTAAACAGTATGTATGACGAAGAAAAAATGTTACCTTGTTATGTGTGTCAGTACATTTATTTGTGATGGCTAAAAAGTTGTATGCTTGTAAGACAATACAAAGGAAAAAAATACTTCGCCTTCTATTGTGAAGGCATATTGAAAGGCTGTGTTTAAAAACTCTGCCTTGGCAGCACTGCCTTTGATAGTATCGCCATTACTGTCATGCAGACAAGGCATTAATTATTTCTTGCCGCTAATATACTTCACATACGACCAGAAAGTCTTTGGATTTTCTGCCAGATTTCGAGACAAAGTTTTCACGCATTGAAGTCCGTGATAAATTTCGAGCTTCTGTAAACGATCGCCAATTTTAGGGATTTTTCGTGTTTAAATTTGACATGTTTGCCTCGTTGTTTCTGCAACAGTGTTCTCACACGTTTTGCGTACCAAGAAGGATCAGCTCTGTTGTTTGTCACTTTTTTTGCTATATATATCTCAATTGCTGCCGATAGTATTTCTTCTAATTCAAGCCACATCTGGTCTACACTTACATTATTAATTTGGAAGAAGTGGAGATCGTCTCTCAGGAAGGCGTCAACTGAATTTTTATCTGCTTCTTTGAACAGGTATATTTTCCGGTTATTTTAGGAGGATTTGGGGGTTACAATATTCAGTCTCGCTACCACTACCCTGTGTTCCGTTTTGATGCTCGTTATTAACTCAGGATTATTTGTTGCTAAGGGGTCACGTGTGTTTACACAACCATTTACTATTCGCATGAGCATATGAACTAACTGCTCGAAATAATTTTCAGAGAATGCGTTTAGCACAATTTCGGATGTTTTATGTGTTATGCGTACCTCCGGAATTAAACATGTATTTTCAAATACAAATACAAATGTTTTATTCCACTGTTGAGCATATTTACATGCAATTGGTGTCGTCACTGTTTACATAATAATAATAATAATAATAACAATAATAATAATATAAGCTTTGACATGACAAATGTTACTAACTACAATACAATAATCCAGGATGGATGCAATACATATTTGTGCAAGTGTACAAAACAACAAGAAGTTTCCTATTAGGTCAATTACAAGACAAATGAACTACATAGTTCAGTGAATGACAAATAAATAATCAAACGGATAATTAACAATACGTACATGAAACAGTAATAAAATAATTGCACAGTATGGCATATGTGTAGTTTTCAGTTAATTTATAGTTCATTGTCATAAGGAAAGTGGGTCATTTGTCACATACACAAAGAACTCTTGAGCAGAGTAAATTACTTTACTTTTGATCCACCTCGAGGGACTAGTTTTAAATTTATTTACTGGCACTGTGTAGGCATTTTCAGGTAATTTGTTTAAGTAGACAGGACCAAGATATTTGTAGCTGTTATGTCTCTTTCCAAGCCTAGCATATGGCATATTAATTGTATGTCCACTTCGTATGTTGTGGTCATGAACTGTTCTCCTTAAGTCAAATTTACTCAGATTTTCTTTAACGAAGACAAAGCAGTTGCAAAAATACAGACCAGGCACTGTCATTATATTTAATTTCTTAAAATACTCTCGACATGATTCATATGGGCGAAGTTCCGCTATGCACCTTATGGTTTTCTTTTGCCATTTAAACACTAATTTCGAGACTACGGAACTGCCCCATAATAGTATTCCATAACTCAGGTGCGACTGGAAGAATGCAAAATACGCATACAACAGAAGTTCTTTACTGACACTGCTCCTCCGCTTGTACAGCAGATATATGGCACGTGCCAATTTGCTACATATCTTCCCTGTGTGAGTATCCCAGCTGAGCTTTTGATCTATATGAAATCCTAATAATATTACTGTTTTGTTGCCATGACTGGGAGCTCTCAGATTGAATACAAGAGCTTCAGTTTTACTATCATTCTTCTGCAGTACATTTGCCTCAAGCCAAGTAGTGCACCTCTCCATTGCCACTGCCATGCTGTGTTCCACATTTTCAACATTGGTGCCACATGTGATGAGTGTTGTGTCATCAGCATATAGCACTGCATCACACGATACAACTGCAGATAAATCATTTACATAAATAATGAAACAGAAAGGTCCAAGAACAGATCCTTGAGGAACACCCTTTACAAATGGGAGGCATTCTGACATTTGATTATTTACCTTAACTAACTGTTTTCTATTGTCCAAGTATGACTGCATTAGGCATAGAGCATTCTCTCTCACTCTGTAGTGGTAGAGTTTTTTATGAGAATGTTGTAGGAGACCATATCAAAAGCTTTACTGAGCTCCAACAGTGTTGCACACATAATATCTTTATTTTCAAAACAATTGTATACTTTTGCTACCATACTCTCAACTGCTTTGACTGTAGAAAGGCTAGAGCTGAAACCATACTATGAGGGGGTGAGTATATTATTATGTTCAAAATATTGACTCATCTGTTTATGCATGCAGTATTCTATTATTTTTGATATTATGGGTATAAGTGATATTGGTCGATAGTTATATGGCGATGCTATATCTCCTTTCTTATGTACTGGTTTAACTACAGATAATTTTTAAACATTCTGGATGATTACCTTCATTTAAAATTTTGTTGATTATTTTAGTCAGTGGTGTTACAATTTGATTTCTGATGTATTTAATAACATAATTCGAGAGACCATAATAATTCTCTGCCCTAGAATTACTGAGCTTAGCTATTGATTCATTGACCATCTTCTCAGTTACACAAGGCCAGTGAAAGCTGTCTGTCTACTTACTGGTCATTTCTGGCAGCAGTGCCTCTGCCTTGCTCACATTCTCCATTGTGCTGTTATCTGATTGAGGACTGACAAAATGCGCATTTAGAATATCAGGTGGAATTGTGATCTGGTATACTTTATCATCACAGTTAGTTTCTGTTTTAATAATTTCCCATGCAGGTTTGCATTTATTTACTGAGTTCAGTATATATGGATCATTAGCTGCCTTGATTTTAGACCTTGTCAGCATTATTGTGCTTGGACCTATCATGATAGAGTAGCATTATGATTCTTATTCTACTTAGATGTAGGGTGTACCAGCTTTTTAGATTTTGTGGTTTGGTGTAACTATTTTGCTTTAATATTTTCTTGCAGTGTTTAGCACAACATGCTTCAAAATTTTCAGTTCTAGAAATTTGTTGGTAGATTCATTTGCACCTGCAGTGGTTATTATTTTATTCCATTTTATTAAATACAATTATTTATCAACTTGTTTGGCTTTGATTCGTTAATTGGCCTTATAATTTTAGTACAGTCTGTGGAAGTTTCAGTTGCTTTACTGTTAAGAGTTTGTCTGAGCCATAGTCCCTCATGATCTGAAATGCCTAGCTTGACTGTGTTGAATTCTGTTTTGTTTAGATGAAAATTACAAATTATGTTATATAGACATGCTTCCCTTCTCGTGTGTTTGTCATTTACGCAGCTGAAGTTAAGGACTCTTAATGTTTTTAGCAAGTGATCAACCTTTCTACTCTTAAACCTAATGTGTATATTGATATCACCAAATATTAGTACTCTGTAGTTTGTTTATTTGAGTAGCAAGAGTATCAGTTTCTCCAGAAGCTCCACAAACAGGTCTTCATTGTGTTTTGGGGGGCGGTATACTGAAGCTATTATAATTTCCAGGTTTGGCAACATTATGGCTGCAGCTTCAAATTTTGCTTTTATGTTCAGTCCACTTACATCTATAACTTCATAGATTAGGTTCACACTATTTTTAACATATGCAGATACACCACCATGTATTTAATACTTCTTCTACAGTAGCTGGTTGCCAACATATCTAGGGTAAATTAAAGTGACCACCAACTATAATCGTATGAGTTGGGTACGTGTTTGAAATCAAACTCCAGTTTTCTTTGAACCTTTCAGCAACTGTATCATCTGAATTGGGAGGTCGGTAAAAGGATCCAATTATTATATTATTCTGGGTGCCAACAATGACCTGTGCCCATACTAACTCACAGGAACTATCTACTTCAGTTTCACGACAAGATAAACTACTTCTAACAGCAACAAACACGCCACCGCCAACCATGTTTAGCCTATCCTTTCGGAACACCATTATGTTCTTCGCAAAAATTTCGCCTGAGCTTATATCCGGCTTTAGCCAGCTTTCAGTGCCTATAACGATTTGAGCATCAGTGCTGTTTATTAGCGCTTGTAGCTTTGGTACTCTCCCAACACAGCTACGACAATTTACAACTGTTATACTGATGGTTCCTGTATCCCCATTCTTCCTGTGTTCGGCCTGCACCCTTTGCGGCTGAAGTCCATCTTGTGTTTTCCCGAGACCATCTAACCTAAAAAAACGCCCAGTTCACGCCACACAGCCCCTTTTACCCGTGTAGCCGCCTCCTGTGTATAGTTGACACATGAACTATTCAGCAGAACTCGAAACCCAACCACCCTTTAGCGTAAGTCGAGGAATCTGCAGCCTATACAGTCGCAAAACCGTCTGAGCCTCTGATTCAGACCCTCATCTCGGCTCTGTACCAGAAGTCCGCAATCGGTCCTGTTGTCTATACTACAAATGGTCAGCTCTGCTTTCCTCTTGCAAGCAAGACTGGCAGCCTTTACCACTTATGTTAGCCGCTCGAAGTCAGAGAGAATCCCTTGTGATCCAAAGTGACACACATCATTGGTGCCGACGAGAGCAACCACCAGCAGTTGGCTACACCCTGTGCTCTTCATAGCATCAGGGAGGACCCGTTCCACATCTAAAATGACTCCACCCAGTATGCACACGGAATGCACATTGGTTTTCCTTCCCTTCTTGGCAGCCATGTCCTTAAGGGGCCCATAACGTGCCTAAAGCTGGAGCTCCCAATTATCAATAATTCCACCCTCTGTGATTGTCCAGATCTTAGGACATGCGACAGCATCTGACTCAGCAACAGTGTCAGCCACAGACAGCACCTGGAACCTGTTTGCCATACTAAGCGGGGAGGCCTTACGTGCGCCTGCCTGGAAATTCTTTCGCCGCCTGCTACGCCCCAGAGCAACCTCCCACTCGACCACAGGTGAGGGGTCAACCTCAGTGAGAGCAATAACTGGGCTGGCCACCGGTGAGGACCGATCGGAGGTTTCGGATATGCTGGACGTCCATTGGACCCCCACAGCCAGCCCACAGCAGTGGTGCCCATCCACTGCAGCCTCAAGCTGTGTAACCGAAGCTATCAAAGCCTGAAGCTGAGAGCAAAGTGTCACCAACTCAGCTCGCATCCGCACACAACAATTGCAGTCCCTGTTCATACTAAAGACCGTGGAAAACTAAACTATGCAGATAAACGGACTATCAGCAAGTGCTGTGCAGCTCTACTGTAGACCCTGACGAAAACACAGGAACTATGTCTAAAAAATTAGATTAATACCAGAGATTCAAAAACCTAACTACCGAAGCACTCAGGTGAAACTAAATAATTCACTTCTGGTTAAAATGGTTCAAATGGCTCTGAGAACTATGGGACTTAACTTCTGAGGTCATCAGTCCCCTAGAACTTAGAACAACTTAAACCTAACTAACCTAAGGACATCACACACATCCATGCCCGAGGCAGGATTCGAATCTGCGACCTTAGCGGTGGCGCGGTTCCAGACTATAGCACCTGGGATTCGAACCTGCGACTGTAGCGGTCTATAATACGTTCATCATAAGAATAAACCTGATGTCAACAAACACAAACGTGATGATTGGTCAGAAGCCGTAACACAAGTACACTAGTGTTGTTACATTCTTGGAAGTAGGTCCTACTTATGTATCAGATATCTTAAGTTACGTTAAATGAAACTTTAAGATATTCAAATGTATTAACAGCCATCAACGTTTTTCTTAATCACGCTTTAGCTACGTAGTTTTAATTTCAAAAATCGTGTACAGTCACAGCCTCTGCAGCGTTGTGCTCTGACTCACGCTGTTAATGTGCAGTATAAAAATGGCTGAGGCTGCTTTCTGTTCCGTAGTGAAACACGCGCGAGGAACACGGTTAAGAAGTGCCGAGAAATAGACTGTTCTTAATGTTTTTCATGAATTTACGGAGATAATCGGCGTTGAAGTTTTCTCAGAGTTATATAAATATGAACCTCGACATGTTGTATGGGTGCTGGTTCAAACCTCTGTATCACCGTCTTTTTTATCTCGTTTAGTTTGAAATAGCTACCTCTCGTAATTATAAAACTCATCATCATTTTTTATGACTAATACACGTCTTCTTGTTTCTAATTACCTATTGGACGCGAAATTCCTGTTTCCGCTTCAAATACAAATTCTTAATTATCGATGTTTTATGAAGGATTGTTCATAAAAGTTGTTTAAATTTAAAAAAACATAATTTAATTTTTAAGTCAAAAATGAAAAACCAAATACTATTTATTTGGACTATGTCCAACATTTTGTAACGCAGAGGTAGATGAGTATCGTAGAAACATGAAAAACAATCATTTTCACAGCATCGAGCACATCATACAAGTGCTGCATTTTGCCATTACAATATTAACCCAACAGAACTGATCTGGAGCCAAGCTGCGGGATTTGGCCCGAGAAGTAACAAGACTGTTAAGCTGCCAGACGTACTGGAACTAACGCACGCAGCTTTTTCACACTTAACTGCCGAACGCTGGAGGGATATAGAATGGCTCGTCATAAAACAAGAAGAGAAAATGCTGCGCCTGGTTGACTTCGTGGATTCTGTTGTTGATACGCTCGTTATCAACGTAGCAGGTGACTCTTCCAGAACTGAAATGTATTTCTCAGATTCGGATAAGGAAGGTGCTAAGAGGTTATCAGACGACTGACTCTAAGTAATACCTGCAGTGGCTTCAGTATTTAACTACACAGTGAAATCATTCAATACTCTCTTACGTTACACACAGCTTATGCAGAAAATTTAGCCTGTGGTTAAGTCAGGAATTTTCGTCATTCTTGCTTTTAATTACGATAGTACGTTAGCTAAAAACGATAGCGTGTTGCGGTTTTCTTCTAGTCGCCAAAGGAGCGTATTGTGGGAGATCTTTAGTGTATTATTTCACTCTGCTTAACAATTAAATGACATTCGAAGCTGTATTGCTCCTCTATTCGTCTCTTTTTACGTGTGAACTGCATCTGGCTACGTCACTGCAGGCTAGCTGTACCATATCTTCTGGTAAACCTTCCGGGATGTAAGGTCGTGGTCCATGAAACTCTTCAGCTCCTAACGTTTCATGGACCACGACCTTACATCCCGGAAGGTTTACCAGAAGATATGTCATCCGGTCGTGAAAGCCTTCATACTAGCTGTACCAGCTGACCCGTCAGTGTTGGCCAAGTTAAATGCGCCGGTAAAACTGTTGTCCCGTATTACGGCTAAGTCGATGTGTGCGTAACGCACAACACTTACAACATGTACCCTTATTATCGCGCTTGACTGTACTCGAGGCAGCTAGGCTGCAGTCCCACGTGAAACGGAAATCCAATGAGGTTCCAGCAAACGCGGAAAAATACATAGTGCAATGTTTACATCAGTTTTATTCTTACGTTGAACGGCTTATAATCGCACTCAATCAAAATGTAATATGGTGCCTGTACTGTACTTGGTGTACGGCAGCGGATAAAACAAATTTAAAGCTGCATTGTGTTAACACATTCATCTGTTGAAAGACAACAGAAACGAACACAAGGAAAATAACTTTTATTTTATGGCCTAAAAAATTCAGCAGAGGGTTTAGGAGACAACGGATTTTTGTTATACGTTCATTAACTTTTAATATTTTCTTTTACACGAAACCGTTGAACATGAAAATAAAAAAAAGTTGTGTTACAATCTAAAAAAATTGAGGCGAACGTGTCATACATTACAAATTAATACATACTTTTACAGAGATGGGTTCAAAATTAAAATTAACTGTCGTTTTACGATCTAATAACTTGAACTGATACAAAAAAAACACGTTCGGTATTAATACGTGAATCTAAAGGAAAGCGTAAGAAATGAAATACAAATTTCTGCACACGAACTAATAACTAAATACAGACGAACAAACACAGAACTGGATTTGCTATTACACAATTTTACAGATTAGTGTGGAGAAATCAAATTTGTTTTATAATCTAATAGTTAACGTATATAGCATTAGGGTCTGTGTAGCAAGGTGCTGCATAATAAGTGTACACAATACCTTTAATCCATGTAAGGGCTTAACAGTTTTGTACAGCAGCTACTGCTCTCACCATAGCTCTTTCTAACGGTATTAGCAAAGCTTTTAAGTATTTATCCACAGAACTGAACTACATTATTTATTAACGCTTTTTCATCTGAGCGTACTCTCCGACAACGTATATTTCTGCGATAACTATACATTTCAGCAGACGCAAAGAATAAGCATCAGTTGTAATAAACAACAGTATCAGTATGACTTGACTGTACAGCGCCGAGCGGCCTGGGTCATTCGGGTATCGTTTAGAACAGGGCTTCACAACATACGTGCTCGCGGATCAAGCTGTGAGCAGCAAGGCGCGAACACGGAGCAGCGCGAGCACGCTACCCCCACTGCCGTACAAGAGCGGAGAGTGGGGAGAGTCACGTGGGGCACACAACAGCTGCTGCCAGTCAATGTAAATCCACGGCCACCTGTAGGGATATCACTCACAAATTATTACTGTGACAAATGAAACAAATAAAGGAGAATGTACACGTGCCACATAATTTTATTAGCTTAGTGTATGCCTCTACATTCGTATTAATTTGTGAACAGTTACACAATAAAAGGTGTCACTGAAGTGTGGGATTCTTGGTTATCTTGTACTTTTTGCCCTTTACAATTGCGTCTATGTTCGGAGTAATTGTTCCTGTGCATTGTAGGCGCAGCGTGCAGTTTAAATTTCGATCAAACAATGCGTTTCTCAGGCGCATCTTGTTACATTTCATTGCAGAGAACAGTTGTTCACAAACATACGTGGAACCGAACATTGATATTATTGTAGCCGCCAGTTTGTGCAAACGAGGAAATCTATCCTGAGGGAAGTGTCTTAGAATTCCAAAATGTTTTTCTTGTTCTGAAATTTTCTCTGTATTCTCTGTCACACTGCAGGTCAATAATTTCTAGTTGCAGCTCAG
The DNA here is from genome assembly GCF_023864345.2 of Schistocerca serialis cubense. NCBI lineage: Eukaryota > Metazoa > Arthropoda > Insecta > Orthoptera > Acrididae > Schistocerca > Schistocerca serialis. The sequence goes on along the minus strand of NC_064640.1, from coordinate 611,442,276 downwards.
GACGAATCTCTTCAATATTCGCTGAATATGGAGAGGAGAACAGATCAAAATCACTGTCTAGAGCTGTCAGATCTTGAAAGCGTTGATCAAATTCTTCCTTAAGGGCAACTAAACTATGTGAATAGCGTTCACAGTCTTTGTGAACATCTTGCATGGATGATAATTTAGGAAAATGAGCTAGATTTCCTGTTTCCAGCTGACTCACCCAAAGTGTCAATTTCATTTTAAAAGCTCGTATTCGATCTATGAAATGAGTAATTAGCAGATCTTTACCTTGTAGTGAAATGTTCAAAGCATTCAGATGGCTAGTTAAATATGCTAAGAACGCGAGATCACATTTCCATGAAGGCTCTTTCAATTCAGGAACACACATGTTATTTATTTCCATGAACATATTTATCTCATCTAATAGGCAAAAAAGCGATTTAATAATTCGCCACGACTAAGCCAGCGGACCTCGCTGTAATAAGGCAGGCTACTATATGGGCTTTCTACATCGTCAAGAAAGCTTTTAAATTGCCTGTGTTGTAGCCCTTGCTTCCTTATATAATTGGTTGGTTCAAATGGCTCTGAGCACTATGGGACTCAACTTCTGAGGTCATTAGTCCCCTAGAACTTAGAACTAGTTAAACCTAACTAACCTAAGGATATCACACACATCCATGCCCAAGGCAGGATTCGAACCTGCGACCGTAGCGGTCTCGCGGTTCCAGACTGCAGCGCCTAGAACCGCACGGCCACTTCGGCCGGCTATAATTGGTTGTATGAACTACTCTCGTCACATTTTTTAGAGCGATACTCTTTGCACATAAGTTTTCCTTGTGGATCACACAGTGAACGCCCCTTATTTCATTCGACACGGTCAGTTTTTGCATTTTCTCCTTCAACAGCGCAACGAAACCTGATTTTTTTCCCTGTCATCGCTGGTGCACCGTCTGTAGACACTGAAACTAAAGAATTCCACGACAATCCTATATTTTCAACACTTTCTTCAACACTACTTAAAATATCACCTCCGGTTGCAGTGTTCTTCATGGCTACTACATCGAGGAGCTCCTCCCTCACCTAAAGATCTCTATTAACACCTCTAATAAATATGGCAAGCTGCGCTGTTCCAGTGATATCAACACTTTCGTCCAGAGCTAGATAATACGCCATAAAATCTTTACAGATATTTGCAAGCTGGCTCTGGACATCGTCTGCCATGTCCTGTATGCGACGCATAATGGTCATGTTAGATAATGGCACAATCCGAAACTGTTCAATTTGAGATGGACACAAATGTTCCGCTGCAACTACCAAACATTCTTTTATTAAATCGCCATCAGTGAAGGAGCGCAGGGATTTTGCTAAAAGCAAAGCAATTTTGTAACTCACTCTGAGAGCTGCCTCAGTTGATGTTTCTTCGTCGTTCATATCTTCTTCGGATAGCTTCCTTTTAAGTTTAATAACTTCCTGTGCACGATCTGGCCCATCACATTTTCCACTTCCGTAGTCTTTCGCGTGGTACGACATATAATGTCGCTGCAAATTAGACTTCCTAAAAGAATTCAGCGTTTTGTGACATACTAAATACTTTGCAACACCATCTTTTTCTGTAAACAGATAAAATTGCGAAAGCATGGTTGGGGTTACACAACGGCGACTCGAGATGATTCTTAACCAGCGAAGTGACTGTTAGAGCTGATCGTAGTACTTTAAATGTTACACAGTCGGCGCGAATTCAATAGGCACGCTGCGGCCCTATTCAAACGTGCGCGCACATTTCCCTCCCTCCCCTCCCACCCTATTCCGCGACCTTGCACCTGCTCGCGAGCACGTGTCTGAGCAGACGCTAGTACTCGCGCTCAAAACCGGCCAGTTGTTAAGCCCTGGTTTAGAACTGTGCCTTCGGTCGCGTCTGCAGGTAAACGAGGTTTAGTTCCGCGTTCTCCATCGGCTATTGTAAAATAAACAGGTAATGCGTAGTTTGTAAATTCATTGAATGTGCTCTAAGTTATAATAAAAATCACATTACAATCTTAAATTTTTAAAACTAATATGAATAAATAAACAAACTTACCAGTTAGCAAAGTTTGCGTCAGGCATTAACGGCAGAGAACTCATTGATCATATCTTCATAGATCAGACGGTTTTCAGTTAGGGAGAATGGACAAGGCGTTCATCTCTCCTCCGACAACGTAGAACGAGTTTTTCGATGAAAAAATCCATTTTTGGGTAAATGCATTTTCGAAAAATTTAGACTCTCCCGTTTAACACCATGTACAAAATATTTGGATGACGTGAATAGAACTATTTTAAATAATTTTTTAAAATAATTTCGACACACGATGTTCCACACCTTGTATATGAGACGCGAAATATACCTGATATAGACAGCCTTGCCAGAGATATAATTGAGCACAAGAGAGTTAGCTTTTCTGTTGGCTACACTGCTAGACAGTTGACAATAGATTCTGCTTCATTTGTATTGTTTCCTTTGTGAGTACATCCATGTCATTGTTGTGAAAGTCGTATGTGGAGAAGTCATTGAGTTTTCTTTCCTTCAACATGCCAAGACCTAGTCTGAAGGTATTTAGAAAGCGTGTGCATTGGCGCAAGAAAGTAAAGTGTACTAAAAATTCGTCTGATTCATCTTCATCAGTATCTGATGTCCCAGTAGCGACTTACTTCAACACTGGTAGTGATACATTGAGTGATGCTGCTGCCACTAGACCGGAAAGTGCTTCAAGAAGAAAACTATCTGGAATTGAAGAAGAATACAAGAAACTAAATGCTGGGACTTCAAAATATGAGGTAATTAACGTCTCTTTATTATCAGACGTTTTGGAGAACAATGTGTGCTGCAAACAATGTGGAAAATGTGGTGTTTCATTGAAAACAAACTTACATGTAGGACTTGCTTGTGAATTAGAGTTGATGTGCAGTTATTGCAAACACAGTGTTACTTTCTTCAATTCCTCACATGTTACTGCAGATACAGGTAAACTATACGATATAAACATTAGACTGGTTTATGGATTACGGTGTATAGGAAATGGCAGGGCTGCAGGTGCCATGTTGTGTGGTGTGATGAACCTCCCTCCTCCACCTTCAAAATTTAACAAACACATAATTGCAATAGGCTCTGCTGTAGAAGATGTGCCACAGGAAAACATGAAAGGTGCTGTTGAGGAAGCAGTTGTTGAAAATAATAATAGCAGAGACTTGTCCATAGCTTTTGAAGGAAGCTGGCAGAAGAGAGGCCACACATCTCTGAATGGTGTAGTAACAGCTGCAAGTGTGGACACTGGTAAGGTAGTTGATATGGCCATACTTTCCAAGCATTGCAGATGCAAGGAGAAAATGAAAAATAAACATGAAGAGGAGTGCATGGCAAATTACTATGGGTCAAGTGGTGGTATGGAAGTTGCTGGTGTAAGAAGTATTTATCAACGCTCAGTAAAATGGTACAACATTAGATACATAAATTATCTTGGAGATGGTGACTCAAAGGCTTTCAGAGAAATTGAGGAACTGAGACCCTATGGTAACGATGTGAAAATTTCCAAACTGGAGTGTGTTGGCCATGTTCAGAAAAGGATGAGATCAAGACTTCGACGGCTCAAGGCTAGCATGAAAGGCAAGAAACTGAGCGATGGAAAAACTTTAGATGGGAAAAATAGACTGACAGATGCTACAATAGATCATATTCAGAAGTGCTATGGTCTAGCAATAAGACAGAATACAGCAGATGCAGAATTAATGAGAAGAGCAGTCTGGGCTCTGTTTTTTCATACAGCTTCAAACAATGAGAATTCCCAACATGGGCTATGTCCAAAAGGAGACGATAGTTGGTGCAAGTACAACAGAGGCAAGGTAACTAAGAAACTATACAATCATCTGCCACCTGCAGTAATGGATGAAATAAAACCAATATTCCAAGACCTCGCAGATATTAGTCTACTAAAGAAATGTCTTCATAGCCGGACTCAAAATCCAAATGAGTGTCTGAACCATGTGATATGGAATAGACTACCTAAAACCGTGTTTGTGGGTATAAACACACTTCACTTTGGCGTTTATGATGCTGTCTCATCATTCAGTCAGGGCAATATAACAAAATGCAAAGTTCTGCAGAAGTTGGGGCTCTGTGTAGGACTACGAACTGCCGCAGCTATGCTTTGTTTGGACAAGGAATGGCTTAGGTCTTCAGATAATGCCATAAAAGTATATTCAAAGATGGCTAGACAGCATAGCAGAGCCATCAAGAGGAAGCTGTTGGATGATTCTGATGATACAAGCTATGGAGCAGGCTTGTACTGAAGTAAAAACTTTGAAGCTAATTTCCCGTAACTTTAGTTTTTTCTTTGAAGCTAATTTCCCGTAACTTTAGTTTTTTTTGTGTATAAAGTACATTTTCTCAGGGCCTATTTATAGTAGAAAGATGAAATTTTCTGTAGTTGTTCCTTAAGACCTTCTAATATATCTGAATTAAAAGATATGTGGAATTATTTTGTATTAATGGATGTAAATTTTAAAATACTTGTTAAAATGTATAACTTTTTTTAACATTTACAAAAAATAAAATATCTGAAAAACTATACATTATTTTTTCAAAATTAATAATTCAGCGTAAAAGCAGAACATATCTCTGCGTTCTGTGAAAAAATCAAGAGTATCGTACAAATAACAAATGAGAAAATGTTCCTAACTTTTAGCTCAATTTAACATTGTAAGCATAGGGCATTCCGTATACCCTTAAGAGCTGAAGACAAGTGTTCTGCTGAACAATTTGTAAGTGCCATACATAGAAATATTCTAAGAGCAATGTCAACATTAGGAAACACGGACTGTAACCTCTCTTTTCGTAACAATTTTCTCATTTCGACTGGTATATCACTAATCTCAGAAGATTTCAAAAGTTCCGCGAAATGTACACATTCACTAGGGAAAAAGGCTCTAAATCTGTGTCATATGACACTTGGAGTTTTGCTGCACGTTGAGCAATATCGTCAGATGATCTGTTCTTAAGATTACTGAATACTGTGAAGGAGTCCAACAGTTATCTATAGCTTTCCTTCCTCCTCACTAATTCGGCGTACAAGTTGTCGAGTACTGGGAGAAATGTTTCCACTCTAAATTTTTCCCTTCCAGTCAGAAAAACTTATTCAGTCCACTTGCTCGTCATCATGAAGTTTGCGATTTCGTGATCTTTTATAGGTGCATTCATAATCTATACCAGTCACAAAATCCGTGGATTTATTTTCATAATAGTTGAACATGCCACGAATAGATGCAATAAATCCTACAAGTGACTCATATAATTCACAATATTAGTATCAATATTTACACTTTGCAATTTCAAATTTACATTATTAAATCTCTGGAGTAACTCCTTCCAAACTGTCATCGTGAATAGTGTTTATAGTCCGGTGAGTTGATTCTATAAAACTTAAGCCACATTTTTTCAAACATATTATTGGCAATATGTGTGAGGGCACTGATAACGCCCACCCAGTTTTAATATAGACTTACATACGCTTCCTCTTGCTGGCCAATGTGTTTTTTGATAAACTTTTTACCATTTTACTTCCTGGTTTTATGACAGAAAGAAGCTTATCCCAGCGCTGTGTAGAAGCAGAGAGAAAATTATAAAGATTTTGCACTACACTGAAAAACGAACGTGCTTCCCGACAACAGCTTGCAGCACTAGTGCCGACTAAATTCAAAGAATGTGCTCCACAAGGCATATAATGCGCATTCGGATTTCGTTCTTTAATGCGTGCCTGCAAACCAGTGTATGTTCCTGACATATTGCTTGCCTTGTCATATGACTGGCCTCTACAGTCAGTAATATCAATGGAATTTGTAGACAGGACTTATAGTACGGCCTCAGCTAAGTTTTCGGACTTGTGTCCCGCGTTTGTTAAAAACAGAAGGAAACATTCAACAGATTCACCATCCTCGTTCACCTATCTTAATATAAAAGATAATTGATCAATATGTGAAATGTCCACAGTACAATCTACTATTATAGAGAAATATTTGGCCTGTTTTATTTCACTTAAGATAATTCTTTTTATTCGTTCAGAACAAAGCTCTATTACTTGATCACAGATTGTTGACGAAAGGTAACTTGTATGTCACTGCCCCGGATTTCCATGTCGTTCAATGTGCTCTGCGAGAAAAGGATCAAACACGGCTATAATTTCAAGAGACATCATAAATTGACCATTATGTAATAAATGGAATCTTTCAACATGTCCACGTAGGGGAAGTCCACGACTTGTTAGCTTCTTCACTACTGCAAACACTTTCCTACACACTGCGCCAGTACATTTCTTTCTGTCTCAACATTTGACTCGAAATGGTTATCTATTGTTCCAAGTGACTTTTTTCTTATTAAGAGTGATAACTCAGAATTTTTGTGTTCAAGTGAATTCTCATTATGAGATAAAATATAAGAAATATTTTTCCAATCCGAAATACAATTAGTAGCAATTGCGGCCTCACCTCCGAACGATTTACATGGTGCACAAAAAACAGCACCGGTGCTACAGGAGTATACTAAAATATCACGCAAAGTTGATTCACCATTTAAAAGTTTATGGTAAAACACATTTTTGTTCAAATATATGCTTTTATCGCCTATTGATCTTCTTGAATTAGAAAAATCACTGTTACAATTTTGATTAATGCCACATTGTACGAGAATGTCAGTTGTCGATTCACTGACACACAATTCTGCAGGATCATCACTAACTAGGTTATTTCTTTTTGTAATGTCTGACTCGACATTTAGTTTTTGTGAAACTGGAAATCAGTAACAATTTGCTTTTCTTCATTTTTAACTTTTGTTTCGTCTGTATTTACTTCTTTTACAACAGCTGCAGTGCCAGAAATATCATCTGTACTAACTGAAGTCGAACCAGCAACATTTTTTGCGAAAAAATTATCTACTCTGCGTTTTTAGAACATTGGCTTCTCGTTCTTGCCTTTCCTTTGATAATTTCCGAAATGCTGCCCCACTTAATTTTGCACGTTTGCTTTTTTCACTGTTATTAATGTTAAGGCACTTACAAAATTGTCAACCAACAATCAAAAGGAAAGAAAGAAAGAAAGATTGTATCCAGTTCCAATCGTACTACAGCGCACATGAGCACAAAGCTTTTTACTTTAAACACGGCACACGAGCACAAAGATTTTTCCTTTAAACACGAATCAATGAACTGACCAACTCGGATTACTCGATATAACTGTGCTATGAAATAATGACAATGCAAAATAATTTAATTTCATTGTCGCCTGTTTATCTGTTGTCAGTGAACAGTAGAAGCACACGTGCCGGCTGGAATTCGTCTCGTAAATAAAATGGGACAGTCCCTTTTTTGGCTTCTGTTTCCCGCGTTGCCGGAATTTTAGCTGGGAGGCAAATATGTTCTGAATATTCTTGATACTGTCTTTCTAATTTAAAAAGCAAAGAATTTTTGCAATTATTTGCAGTGAGGTGTGCTGGATCGACTCTTATCCCACTTATTCTTATAACATTTTAGCAGTTCCTGTAGGCAGGGGAGACAGACTACAAAGTTTAAGTAGTCTTGTTGGCAGCTGATGTGGTTTGTTGCCATTTGTGTGAACACTGCTGTCATGTCTACATGCAAATGCACCTTTTGTTCCAACATAAAATAAAAATAACCTTTCCTCGTAGAAAAATGCTTAGTTAAGAAGTTTAATATAAAATTTGCAGCCAGCCGGAGTGGCCGTGCGGTTCTACACGCTAAAGTCTAGAGCCGCTACGGTCGCCGGTTCTAATCCTGCCTCGGGCATAGATGTGTGTGATGTCCTTAGGTTAGTTATGTTTAATTAGTTCTAAGTTCTAGGCAACTGATGACCTTAGAAGTTCAGTCGCATAGTGCTCAAAGACATTTGAACCATAAAATTTGCAGTTCCATGTACTATGATATCGTGCAGGCTGCAAGCACAATAAATAAGACAAACGAAAGTTGGTTTCTTCTTCTTTTTTGCCAAAAAAGTAACTAAGTAAATAAATAAATAAAATTTTTAAACTGTTGCGAAGTGTATTTCACACATTATTAGATATTCTGCTTATGTTCTTTTCGTATAAACGTGTGATTAGTTTATCACACTTTTCAGGGGTCCTGATATTTTCACGGGGAAAATATGGTAGGTTTAATTAGAAGCCGACAACAATCTCAGAATAATAACGTTTCAAACATTGTATTGTAGAATGCCGTCCTGACAGCTTACTTCAAAATATTTTGAACAATCATGAAGATGATACCAGATGGAAACCCATTGTTAAATTTCCATTCAGTCACCAACTAAACTGTGTACATTTCCAAGCTTGTATTGTCCAATTTCGTTCTTAAGGCTTATTTAAACTAGCAAGTTGTTAACAATATTAAAATTTTTTTTCGTTTGTAAGCGCAGTCATTTTAAAACATAAAAGGTTAATTTGAGTACAGAACAAAAAATGCCGCACCCTTTAACATGCCACCCCCAGGCATGTGTCTAGTGGGCCTATATGTAAATCCGCCACTGTTCACAACCCCATAACAGGCCACAGCAGTCCACCCACCCCACCATCGCCCCACACCGAACCCTGGGTTATTGTGCGGTTCTGCCCCCAGTGGACCCCCCCCCTCCAGGAACGTCTCATAACAGACGAGTGTAACCCCAAATGTTTGCGTGGTAATGATGGTGTACGCATATGTGGAGAAAGTGTTTGCTCACCAATCACCGACATAGTGTAACTGAGGCGGAATAAGGGGAACCAACCTGAATTCACTGAAGCAGATGGAAAACCGCCATAAAAACTAACCACAGGCTTGCCAGCACACCGGGACCGATACGCCTTCCCGCTCGGGAAGCAGCGCGTTACACCACGTTTCGCCGGGCGGCTGAACATCAAGTGACTAAATTTTTCTTCACCAACCACAACAGCAGTGCACAAATAAAAAGAATTCCATGTCAAGTAACTATCTATAGTAAACATATGATAATGGAATGTCCTGGACGGAATTGTGGAAGGAGAGAACCTATTACCCCATACATTATGCAGTTGACACGTACATAAGTAACACCGAAATTGTGAGCTTTCTTACAATATCCTTCTTCAGAGGTAGCTAATACAAAACACACATATACAGGGCGTATCTCCTGAGAGTCGTTAGGCACAGCTAGAGTCAGTCCAAACAAATGCTGTTCATCACATATTTCATGTGACACAAAGCGTTGATGGAAAGAGTTGGTTTGTTTCCTGTTACAAATGAAATGATCTTTAATGTGGGATTTTACATGTCCATTCAACAGAGCAGTCCAAAAATTAGTCTAGCGTGATATTCATTTTGCCAATATGTATTAAAAGGAACCGTAAAACACAAGTAATAATGAGTACTCCAGCAATGACAGCACCACCCTGGCCTAAACTGACTGCTACTGCCACAAAGAAGCATGCTGCTGTCATTGCTGGAGTACTGGTTATTATTCATGTTTCACAGTTCCCGTTCATACATATAAGTAAAATGAATATTGCACTAGACAAATCTGCTAGTGCTCTATGAAATGGGAACGTAAAATTCAGATTTAAAAATAATTTTGTTTGAAATGGGGAAACAAACCAATGCATTCCATCAATGCTGGGCATTGTACGAACAGTGGGATGGGGAGCATTTGTTTCAGCTGATGTCAGCTACACATTGCAAAAACAAAACAGCAAATATCTGCCAAAACACCAGACAAAATGCACCAGATGAACGTTAGGAGATAGTCTCCAGTATACACTGATGAGCCAAAACATTATGACCACCTACTTAAAAATCATATTGGTCCACTTCTGGCATGCAATTCAGCAGTAATTCTGTGTGCCAGGGATTTTACAAGTACTTGATAGGTTACCAGGTGTTTGTGGCACCAGATGCTTAAGCACAGGTCACAGACTTCCAACAATTCGCGGGCAGTCGGTCTGTGGGCACAGAGCTGGTGCCCGATAGCATCGCAGTTTGGTTTCATCGGATTCAGATAAGCTGAATTTGATGGCCGAGACATCGACGTGAGTTCACTGTCGTGCTCCTGAAACCACTGCATCACGATTCAGGCCTTGTGGCACTGACAGTTACCCTGCTAGAACATGCCACTGCTGTAGAGGAAGGCATCAACTGACTAATAATGTTCACATAGTCCACAGCTGTCATGGTTACTTTGGCTATTACCGCAAGTCTCATGGAAGCTCAGATGGATGTGCCCCAACAATGCTGCTCTCACAGGCCTGCGTTTGTGGCGTGTCGCGTGTTTCGAGCAGCGATTTGTCTGGATGACAGCGGCTGTACTCTGTCGTCAGATCTGCTACAGATTGCCACCTATCCTGTTTCAGAGAGTGGGCAAGTCTCCAACCCCTATGTTCTGTGATGAGGTATGGCTGTCCAACTTCTTGTTGCCTATGCACAGTTTCAACATTCTTCAACCACTTTCCACAGATGCTCACGACAGTAGCACGCGAACGACAGACCGGCTGCACCGTTTCCGAGATGCTCGCTCCCAGGCACTGGGTCACGACACTCTGGCTTTCGTCAGTGTCACTTCGGCTGGCAGATTTCCGCATTTACACCACTTATCGTAGCTAGAATGATTTCCCATTCGTCTCTGCTCCACTCGTATACTTCTCTTGCCACATCATGTGCCCTCAGTGCCACCAGGCAGCATACAAACCCACTGTGGGCAGTGGTCATAAAGTTTTGCCTCATCAGTGTATGCGTGGCTACATTGTCCCAGAGAACTACTGAAACTTTTTTGAGGGGTTTTCATTGGTGTGTGGCTACCCCAGTAACAGTAAAAGATGAGTTTTATTTTATTTTGTCATCTATCCCTGCTGTGCACGTAAAACATTTCGTATCAGCAAAATCACCTACCGATTTGTGTAGTTGTGTCATTCCAGATCAATGCAAAATGAAGAAAGGGAAGAAGATTATGGTTTAACATCCCATTGACAATGAGATCATCACAGACACAACCCAAGCTCAGATTGGGGACGGATAGGGAAGGATCTTGGCCACACCTTTTCAAAGGAATCATCCCTGCACTTGCCTTAAAGGATTTAGGAAAATCACAGAAAACCTTAAATCAGGGTGGCTGGATATGGATGGAATGATGTAGTTGGTGCCGGGACAATGTATCAGTACATCTGTGTGTAACAGTGAGGGGGTTACCTTTACTAATTCCATTATATGTATCTAGTACAAGATCTGATTGATGGACTGTCCAAATACTTCATGTTCTGAGAACATGCCAGAACTGATGGAGTCTCTCTCCACTCTGAATGTGCTCATCTCACTACAGGCAGTGCCAAAATTGCCACCCCTCTGGACTGGGTTCTCTACAAGAAGTGACACCAAACTTGCTCAGCCATTTGACTGCTGGTGTGAGTGCTGTTCACATCACCACCTGCATCATCTGCCACTAGTTTGCTGCTGGCATGGACTTTCAGCAGATACTAATTGGTGTGGTACTTGTGCAGTTAGTGAAAGTGTTTCACATGGCTCATTTAACAACATTGCTATAACTTGCTTTATAACCCTTTTATGCGGTAAACCACCAGAAAGGAGATCACAGATATGGTTCTAACTTGACAAATTTCACAAAACAACATAAGGGATGCCATCACCAACAACTTTAGATGATGACAGAACAAATGGAATATGCAGAGCAGCATAGGCAGCAAGAAGAATCTCTCCACTTACAGCTATCCCATCCACCTTAATCATCAATCTCACAACAACACTGGGTGCCCAGCTTACAATTGCCTCTGTTTCCTCCTTCGATGAAACCTATGAGGACTCGGAATGGAACATTTGCTCTTTCTGGCGACACTTCATGGCATTCCACGTCAATGACACTGACCTTCGGCATTTTTCTTGTCTTGGTTGGACCGTGAATTGTCTTGAATCTCAGTAAACTCTTCCTGTTAGATGATACTGTAGGCTAGTCATCATAATGTTCCTAATAATGTAATGTAATTATAATATTCCAGCTACAAGTATGTGCAATGATGCGCTACTATAATTTGGTATGACAACGCTCTTTGCTCTGACAATGCTCTTTGCTGAAAAAAAAGAGGAGCATCTAGGTTTTCTTGTAATTGTTGGAGACAAGAAATGCCGATTGGACATTATGCCTTTTTGAGGTCAGATAAGTTTGCACAGAGAAGTAATTTGAAGTGCAGAGGTCAATATGTAATTGCGATTATCAAGAATAAAAATTGAATTTGTGGGAAAAAAGGGAGGTAAATATTTTTACGGACCTTTATTTGATGTTGGATCCTTGGACCGTCATAAAAACTGTTAGTTTAGCAATACAGTGCATAGTGATTTCTTCGCAAATTAACAATACTGGGCAAATCTGCTACTATCACGGTCCGAACGACGCACAATATTTCGCCATCAGCTGGTATGTTCAAGACGTTCCCTAATCAACCAGTTTGTTAGTCAGAAGATATCATACTGCCACTGTTGTTCAACCTTATCATTCTGAAAGTGTTTCCAGAAAAGAAAATTTTACGGCCACTGTGACTATTGTAGCTGCTAAGGGAGATGGCATCTTCATCGCAAGTTGTAGCAGTTTTCTTCGACTTTGCCTGGCATTCTCTTACAACCGGAGAAGCAGAAACCTCCGACTACCAACTCATCCTGTACCTGACCTGTTCTCTCTTTACAGCAACCATGAAGAAAACACACTCATCTGTAGTCAAATTTTTTCACAGATTGTTTCTATTAGGTAAAAATTTTATAATGTACTTATGTAGGCAAAAAAATTCAAAAGAGAGGTTTTTTAATGCAGTACCTGTCTCATCTGTGTCAGAGTCAAAGAGTGAGAAGTTAATTAATTAATCATTTTTGTTTTTTGCATTGCACTTTCATTTTACCATTATCATAAATCTGTTGCCTGCCAGAAAATTATATTTATCAAAAGTGCAACGTGGTGTAAGCCCACCTCCACTTTTAACAGCATAAAAAAACAAGAGGGCAATTGTATTTACTGTGGCAACTGAGTTAAGTTATGTTGGCAGAAAGTGTGACACCAGAAATGATAAATCCCCACGGAAACAGTCTTACGCTGATTGCCTCATCTGCAAATTCATTGTACTGTTTGTGCCCTCAAAAGAGGTCCACTGTGAAGCACTAAAGCTTGCGAATTATGCATCGTATGACATGTTCCTAATAGTGCAAGTGTTTTAAGTAAATCAGGCTTCCACTAAGCACCTACAAGTTCCTAAAGAAGCAGCAGAAATATAGGTCCCACAACATCAGTCTCCAGATTTACTGGTGACACTGTCATCCTCCAGTTTTTTGTTCATAATGTCCTCCTATCACCAAAAGAAGCAACTGCTTTCAAGTTATATTTTTTCAGCCAGCATGACATGTCACACGGGCCAAAGTTTTTGGACAAGTGCACAGTTTGTGGTAAACAAAGTCACACTGACACAATATGGCAGCACAGCTAACCACATCTCTATCTGCCAAACCCTTCTTAAAAGTGTTGCTCCACAGTAAATAGGCCCAAATGCTGTCTTCTTGGTGTACTACCAATAGTTCCCAGAACATTACTTTTCAAGCTGACAATAGAGCATCACTTACTTATGATTACTTTCCCTGCACTTAACCATCTTTGTCACCTACACCACAATGATTAATCTGCTACAGAATAATCCAATATTGACAGAAAGTTTTTCACAGTCAATGAAGTCTACAAAGCTGTCTAGATGCTTCTGTATACTAGCAATTGATCACATCGCTTTGGCAATATCTTAGCTCTTGATGTCTTAAAGGATTTTGGGGTTTACAACTTTTCCAGGGTATCAAAACAGTCTGGTAAGAATTTTTAAAACTATTTCTGCTGTGTTTATGTTGCACAACAAATTACTTGTTGGATATGACACTGAGGCCCTTGAATATCTGTGGTGACTTCTGAGTACTATGAAGGGTGATCAGAAACTAAGGTTACATGGCCAGTGTTCTTGTGTTTCATCCATTAATACTGTGCAGTATTTCTGATACATGGTGTTGGCAACTGTGCAGAGTTCCAGCCACCAGCCAACTACAGCACTAGTTGTAGATAAACACAAACATTGATTTGTTTGGAAAACTGGTCTCGCAAAGGAACCTGCTCAGTTACTCGATTTCTGTAGTCAAAACATGTAACTGTGGCTGAAATTCATCAGCAGCTGGTAGAGGTTTATGAAGAGACTGTAATGTCTCAACTGCACGTCACAGAATGGCGTCAAAAGTTTGCGGCCAATAGAGAACACATCACTGACACGGACTGCACTGGCTGATCCAGCATGGAATCAACAGATTTGAACACAGCTCACATGCACAAATTTGATTTAGGACAATAGAAGGCTCACTTTATACCATATGGTGGTAGAATTCATAAGGGTTTGTCTCATTTTTCACAATATTCTGCAGTACCTGGAAGTTTTTTCCCAATGAGCTCCATCATATCTGTCCAACCAAGACAAAGAGAGAAGTTCATGGGGGCAAGTCCACAACTTTTCCAATGGATCTCCATAGAATGGAACAATTTCTTCATCACATTGTTTTGGGTGGCAAAAAATGGATCCACCACTACACCCCCAGCAATAAGCATCATCAATGGAGTGGAAACACCCTTCCTCTCCAAAGACAAAGAAGTTTAGCATGACGTCATCTGTTGAGATGATGATGGCCACAATATTTTTGAGTGTCATACTCATGGAGTTTTTAAAAAGAGGGTATACAGTGTCCAATGACCGATACGACAAGACCTTCACTCGACTGCAAGAAGCAATGACTCAATTGCACAAAACAATCAGGAAAAAATGGCCAGGACTTCTCACCAAGGGTGTCATCTTCCTTCATGACAACATGCGACCTCATACCGACTACAAGACCACCATATGCCATTGGAGTGGTTTCATTGACACATCATCGACTACCCTCCCTACAGACCAGATCTCACTTCACACAACTTTCACCTTTTTTCATGTAGGAGGCCGTCGATTTGCTCCAGATGAAGAGGTGAAACACTTCACAGCAACATGGCTGAACATGAAGGGACAGGATTTTTACCATTAGGGCATATTCAATTTCATCCTATGAAATAACAAGTGCCTAAACCAGTATGGCAACTATGTTAAAAATAACCTAATGTATTTACTATCACTTACTGGTTGTATGAAATAAAATGTATATTTTTCACTGCAGGCTTTGTAATCTTAGTTTCTGATCGCCCCTCTTATTAACAACCAGGCTCTGGTTGATACTTATCCCATTCCTCACCACAAAGTCTCCTCTCCAAATTCACCTGTGTGAATGTTCTCCCTAAGATGACCTGTGTGAATGTTCTCCCTAAGGCGCATAACTGCAAAGACCATATGATGAAAACTCACAGTATTAAGCATTGATCATTACAACCTGTCATCTTACAATTACAAACAATTACTATTCAATATTTTTAGCCTCTCACATTGTTTTCATATTGTCTTGAACAGATTAATTGATCTGCCCCAGATGTGTCAGTTATTTTGATAACACGATTGTCACCAGACATGATTGTCACCAGATCAGTGCAGTGGGGGCACCTGTTTTATTCATAAGCTCTTCCAGAAATTCTAAGAATTCTGCCTCCAGTGTGCAGTCTTCACAAACGCATGTTCTCCCAAACAGATGTGAAATACCGAAGCCAAGGCAAGAAGGTATATTACAATCTGAGTACTCTTTAAGGCTACTGAAACTTAGTTGTCCCAAAAGTTGAAGTGCTCGTAAAAAGCAGTGGAGTACGCGTATTACTAGATACAGAAATCTGGCTGAAATTCAAAATTGACAGCAGTGAGATTTTTAGAGTAAATGCAAACATACATTGAAAATTAACAAGAAATGTAGGTAGTGTATTCACCACAGTAGACAAGTATGTCAAATCCATTGAAATAAAAATTGAAAATTTTAGGATGTACATAAGATTGTTTCGGCAAGATTTCATATCAAGGGGGAACCTACAATTTGGTACATTTATCGGCCACCTAACTCACTTCCAGATGTAATTAATAAAAAAATAAAAATAAAACTTCAGCTTGCTAGTATGTATATTCCCCGTAATACTTTCATTCAACAAGACTTCATTCATCCAGCAATCACTTGGTGTAGTTGCAACTTTGTAAGTGGTCTGCCATGTGCATGATCAGACATCCTGGGAAACAAGACTAAATGCTGTCAATGAAAACTTCACAGAAAGGTAGTTCGGATGCCCATTGGCGATAGAAATATATTAATTTAATGGCAACATATATACCTGACCTCTTTGAGGATGTTCACAACAGTGACATGAGGCAGTTGTAGCAACAATAATTACCAAAGTATAGAGACAAACTAAAGCAAGTAAATGATTTACATTTTCAGTGAACTAGATAAAGGGGCACTAGTGTCATATCTCAAGGGAGCACTGAAAATCTTTGCCACTGAACATATACATGTTCATGTTGAGGAACTTTGGCTCATATTTAGAAATTAGTTGACCAAGCAGTGCATAAATATAAACCTTGTAGAACAGTTCATGACAGGAGCTACACTCTATGATATAAAGTCTCTGTAAAGAAACTTTAAGAAGCAGCAACTACAGCACAATTGGTATGAAATGAAGAAAACAGCTACGGACAAAGAGATGCTAAATGAAATGCTGTTGGTTATCACAAGGGGAATGACAAAACCTTCAGTGACTGCAACAGCTGAATATTAATGAAATACCTCTCACAAAACCCAAAAAACCCTGATCGTATGTAAAGGCTGTCATTGGCACCTAAGTTAATGCCCTGACACTCATAGGTGACACATGAACTAAAACTGAGGAAAGGGGAGCAAAACTAGACGTGCTGAACACTACATCTATGTCTAAAACATCTACCTCTAAATCATACTCCGCAAGCCACTTAATGGTGTGTGGTGGAGGGTACTTCTGGTACCACTATCTGATCCCTCCAACCCTGTTCCATTCGTGAATAGTGCTGGGAAGAATGATTGTCGGTAAGCCTCTGTATTGGCTCCAACTTCTCGAATTTTCTCCTTGTGGTCAATATGCGAGATGTATGTGGGGGGAAGTAATATGTTGCCTGACTTCTCCTGAAAAGTGCTGTCCCAAAACTTCAATAGTACATCTCTCCGTGATGCACAACACCTCTCTTGTAACGTCTGCCAGTGGAGTTTGTTTAGCATCTCCGTAATGCTCTCTCAGCAGCTAAACGATCCCATGATGAAACGCGCTGCTCTTCATTGGATCTTCTCTATCTCCTCTATCAGTCCTACCTGATAGGGATCCCAGATAGATGAACAATACTCAAGAACCAGGCGAACAAGCACCTTATAAGCCACTTCTTTTGTGGATGAGTTACATTTCCATTCTTCTGATGAATCTGAGTCTGGTGTCTGCTTTTCCCACTATCTGTTTTATATGGTCATTCCACTTAAGGTCGCTCTGAATAGTTGTGCCTAGATATTTTACAGCAGACGCTGTCTCCAGCTGTTTGTCATCAATAGTGTAGCTGTACAGCAGTGGATTTCTTTTCTTGGGTATGCACAATATGTTACATTTATTTACATTCAGGGTCAACTGCCAGAGTCTGCACCATTCATCAATTCTCTGCAGGTTGTTCCGAAAATTCTTACTGTCTTCTGGCATTGCTACTTTGGTATAAACAACTGCATCATCTGCAAATAGCCTTAAAGAGCATCCGACGCTTTCTACTTGATCATTTATATATATTGTGAACAGCAACAGTCCTATCACACTTCCCTGTAGTACTCCAGATATTACCTTTAGATCTGTCGATTTAGTTCCGTGCATTAAAGCATACTGTTTAGTCTGTGAATTGAAATAGCTTCTAATAAGAAGAGACTTATTTTAATTTCCTGTGTGCTCTTTAGTTTAAACTCTTTAATTTTGGCATGTTTGTGTCTTTATCAGGCACAATTCAATGTTTTAGTAACTGTATAGCAGATAGTACCGCTGTTTGCATTGTAACAGTCATTCCCATTTTTGTTTGAAGAGTGAGTTACAGTTGTTAGATCCTTCAGTTGAGTGGCAGCTTCCATTCCAGCAGCAGCACACACTGAAGCACACTGTTTCGTTTGTGAGTTGACACAGCTACTAATAATAATAGACTTATTTTTAATTTCATGTGTGCTCTTCGGTTTAAACTCTTTAACTGAATGAACTCTGCAGAAAGGATTTTAGTGTCTATGTGCTCTTTGGTTTAAACTCTTTAACTGAATAAGGACTCTGCAGAAGAGATTTTAGTGTTTGTTTATTCTCCTCATTCATATTTTGCATGCATTCCATCAGCGACACCACAGTTGAGTAATTTTCACTTTTGTGGGAGGCTGTTTGTACTTTCTCAGTTACTCCTGACTGCTTTATTTGTATTTTTTGAGGCCTTATTCAGTTTTTTTTTTTTTTTTTTTTTTTTTTTTTTTTTTTTTTTTTTTTTTTTACACACACACAAAGTAAGATATGGCTATGGGGCTATGGACTGTGCATGTTGTGAACTGATGCAATGAGAGCTGGCTGCTGTCCATAAACAGCTGGAAGATGCAGTGGGCTCTGTCAACAGGCATCAGACTCCTGCCCAGAGCTGCAATGACATCAAAGTGCCAGTGATGAGACCTGCAATGAATCTGGTGCTGTTGGAGTCCCCTGGTGACTTGGTTGTTGCTGTATCTTCTGATATGCAACAGCTGACTTGTCTGTCTTCACTGAAGAGTGAGTTGCAGACAGTAGTAGGTTTGCATGTCACTGGGCAGAAGGCAAAAGTGGGTATGGGCTGCATAGCTGGCTGCTTACTCCTTAACAACATGTATGAGGTGCCACCCAGTGCTGATAATACTCTTGAGCCAGCACAGGATGCCTATCCTGCTGGGCTAGTGGCCAATTTTCCTGCCCAGTCTGGATGAGTGTAGCAAGTGCAGAGGTCATTGGGAATCCAATGTTAGGCTGGTAATGGAGCCCCTCAGGGAACTAGCACGCATCGTGACAAGGAATGCCAGCATGCAGTCGGTATGTTTGCCAGGGGTGGGTGTTGGTGGAGGGGGTGTCTCAGAGATATGGAGGAGACTCTGCCAGCAGCTATTGAGGACACTGGGTGCAACTGGCTGCAGTGGCTGAATTTTGTGAAGGCAACCTGCATCGCATGTGGAGTGTAGGCTAAGCTCACTATCTGTAGCATTGTACCAAGGGTTGATCACAGTTCTCTGGTTTGGAGTGAAGAGGAAAGTCTAAGCCAGAGTCTCAGATGATTTTGAGATGCTATTTGATGTGGATTTCTATACCTCTGCTATTGGGTGGAGAATTGTAGGGTTCTTCTTGATAGTCCAAGTATGCACTGCATGCAAGAAGCAGCTGCTAGTGTAGCATTGTACATGTGATGTGTACATGGAGGTATTTAAGGTCAGAGGAAAGACCCATTGGGATCAGTGACAAACTGCCTCCCAGAATAGAAGATACATCAGCCACAATGTTCTCAGACAATGCTTCTTCTCACAGACTGGATATAGAAATAATTACTACCATATTAGTAAACTGCAGGAGCATCCAAGGATAGGTCCCAGAATTAATATCGTTTATTGAAGGCTATAATACCCAGATAGTATTAGGAACAGAAAGTTGGTTGACACTGCAAGTGAATAACAATGAAATCTTAAGTTCAGAGTCGAATATTTATGGTGGGGATAGGTTAGTCATCAATGGTGGCAGCATATTTATTGCAGTAAACAATTCAATAATATCTAGCAAGGTTATGATGGATTCCGAATGGGAATTAATCTGGGTAAAGTTCAGCATCAGAGATTGGTCAAAAATAGTAATGAGATGCTTTTATAGACTGCCTGGGTCAAGAGCTGTAGCAGTAGTGCACTTCAGAGAGAACTTGAATAACAGCATTAATGACTTTCCTGATCATGCTGTCATAATAGGGGGAGTATTCAACTTCCCAGGTATAGATTGGGTGCCAGGGACAGGGAGTCATGTGACATTATTCCAAATATCTTGACCAAAAATTACTTTGAATTGATAATTTGGGAACCAACTCATGAAGGTAACATCTCAGACCTCCCAGCAACAAACAGACCTGAAGTTATCAAATCAGTTAATGTAGTGTAAGGTATCAGTGACCATAAGGCTGTGATAGCAACTATGATTGTTGATATTACAAAGAATGTTAAGAAAGGCAGGGAAATATTTTTGCTTAGCAATAGTGACAGGATACAAACTGCAGAGCATCTGTCTAGTCAACATCATTTACTAAGCAAGAGTGACAGTATATAAACTGCAGAGTATCTGTCTAGTCAACATCAAACATTCAGTGTCGAGAAAGATGTGGAGCATAAATGGAAAAAATTCAGAAGCATTGTTCAATGTGCCTTAGACAAGTATGTTCCCAGCAATGTCTTACAGGATAGGAAAGACTCACCATGGTTTAATAGCTATGTTAGAAACAGAGAGAGCTGCATTACAGATTCAAGAGCAGTCAAAGCCTAGCTGACAAGCACAAGCTGAACGAAGCAAAAATGAGCAAAATGAGAGCAATGAGAAAAGCATTGAATTATCCTGAAAGTAAAATGTTGTCAATTAATCTCACTAAAAACCCTAAGGGGTTACTCAATGACCATGCTGGCACCAAAACGGAAAATAACAGACAGAAGGCTGAAATGCTGAATTTCGTCTTTTGATAGGTAAAGTCTATGGGATCAAACTGCTGAGGTCGTCGGTCTTGTCTTCTGAAATTGTTTCACCATGGAAGACTGTAATACAGTCTCTCCTTTCAATCATCAGACAGATGTTGAAATGGTGGATGTTGAAATAACTGATTGTGAAACAGAAAAGCAAATATAGACACTTAGTAATGGAAAGGCATCAGAACCAGATGAGATGCCTGTAATATTCTACAAAGATTATGTCAATGACCTTGCTCCCCTTCTAGCAGCAGTTTTTTGTAGTTCACTGTAGCAACAAAGAGTACCTCTTGCCTGGAAAAACACAGAGGTCATTACCATTTTGAAGAAGCGTCATAGGACAGATGAACATGATTATAGGCCTTTATCATTGATGTCAATCTGTTTTAGAATTATGGAACATGTTTTACACTCAAGAATTATGAAATTTTTGGAGAAAATATAAAAATCAACATGGATTCCACAAACAGAGAGAGCCTGTGAAGCCCAGCTCACTCTTGTCCTCCACGAGATCCATAGTGCCGTAAACATCAGTGCTCAGGTTGATGCCATGTTGCACAAGTTCAGGGAGGTATTTTACATTGTCCTGCACTGCCGTTTAGTGAAAAAAAATGAGCTTACTGAGAATTGCACCAGATTTGTGACTAGACTCAAGACTTCTTTGTGAATAGAACACAATACGCTGCTATTAATGGAACAAAATTCACAAATGTAAAGGTAATTTCCAAGGAAGTGTGATGGGATCATTACTGGTTACAACATATATAAATGACCTAGCAGAAAGCATTGGAAACTCTTTAAGACTGTTTGCAGAAGATACACTTGTCTATCAGAAAGCTGTGATGCCAAAAAACAGTACTAATTTGCAGAATGACATACACAGTATTGATAAATGGTGCAGGTTCTGGCAGTTGACGCTGAACATGAATAAGTGTAACATATTGTGCATACATAGGAAAAGAAATCCAGTACTATACTGTTGATGACAAATTGCTGGAAACAGTATCTACCATAAAGTACCTACGGGTAACTATAAGAGTTAACTTAAACAGAATGACCACATAAAACAAACAGTACGAAAAGCAGATGCAGTACTGAGATTCATAGGAAGAATCTTAAGGAAATTTAACTAATCCATGAAAGAAGTCGCTTGAAAGGTGCTTGTTCAACTGATTCTTGGGTACTGTTTATCAGTCTGGGATCCTTACCAGGTACATCTGCATCTACATGATTACTCTGCTATTCACAATAAAGTGCCTGGCAGAGGGTTCAATGATATGAAAGACAGAGAAGGTGAGAAAATCCAACAAAGGGCAGTGCATTCATCATGGGATCCTTTGGTCAGTGTGAAAGGTATGAATGGTGAGCTCCATGTGGTTCCCAAGCAGGAGTAAGATCACATGTGCCTCTGGCCACACTTACCGCTGACACCACAAAACTGCCAAGCATCTCTACTCTCATGTCGTGAAAGAGTTTACTGGAGGGTGGAATGTTACTCTGCTATCTTCAGTGATGAGAGTAGGTTCTGGCTGTACACAAATGATAATCGTACACATATATGGCACATACCTGGTGAACTGCCTATTCCAGAGTGCATTAATCCATAATAAACAGGTCCCATCCCAGGCTTCATTGAGTGGGGGTACATCAGTTACAACTAGCAGTCACATGTGGTGTGTCTATAGGGTAAAGTAACCAGTGCCCACTAAGTTGCACAAGCTATTATCCCTGTTCCACTGCCATTTCTTCACAGGAAGGTGATATGCTTTTTCAACAGGACAATGCATGTCCACATACACAACATGCATAAGCCGGCCGAAGTGGCCGTGCGGTTAAAGGCGCTGCAGTCTGGAATCGCAAGACCGCTACGGTCGCAGGTTCGAATCCTGCCTCGGGCATGGATGTTTGTGATGTCCTTAGGTTAGTTAGGTTTAACTAGTTCTAAGTTCTAGGGGACTAATGACCTCAGCAGTTGAGTCCCATAGTGCTCAGAGCCATTTGAACCATTTTTTGAACAACATGCATAACAATTGCCCTGGCCAACAAGATCACCATATCTCTCACCAACAGAACACATAAAGGACATGATGAAGCAGGAACTTACTCAATCTCCATGGCCTGCAAGGACTATTGCCAAATTGCAACAAAAGGTGCAACATGCTTGGGACAATCTGTTACAAGATGCTACTTGGCACCTTTAATATTGTTTGCATATGAGAATACACAACTGCTTTGCCACCAGAAGGAAGTACACTGTGTATTGATGCAACTGGACACCCTTTACTGTGACACATTTCATTTGATCCAAATTTGTTATCACATATTCCTACAGTGATGAAATACCTGTCACTTCACTTGTCAATAGTGACCTAGTCCTTGAGGGTGTTGACTTTTTTTTCTAGCAGTGTATTTTAATTTGCCTTTTAATTTCCCAGTTACCTTACAATACAACATCATTTAGTGTCTTATTTGAGCAAGAGAATTTGATTGTATTGGGAATGATGTTTACGAATTGTAGCAAACAGTGCTGATGTAATGATAAGGGTATGTGTTCTTCTGACTGTCCAGTTACAAAAATTATTTATGTTATTTTTTATATTAGACTAGAGTGATGATTGAAATGCCACTTGCCTTATCAGTCCCCCCCCCCCCCCCATGCCCTCCCCCCTTCTCCCCTCCCCCCTCAAGCATACTGAACCTTTGGATCCCATGTACAATTATTAATCATTCTTACAGCCTATCTACAATTGTTCCTTTGATAATTGTACATAATGTAGTTATTTTAATTTTAATTTGTTAAAATATTATATTTAAAATTTACATTATATGCTTAAACTGATGAATAAACTACAAAGAAATGTGTAAGAGCCAGAAATCTTAGAACTGGTGTTAATGTAACAACAGACTTAGCATATTTAGAAATGCTGTTAGGGGAGAGCCATCTAATGTGTTAAGTATTTATAGCTTCTGAGGTTATGCTGTCTGCTGTTCATTAAATCCATTTTATTGCATGCAGCTGTTGTTACAATATTGTGAGATAAAAAATGGGGGGGGGGGGGGGGAGGGAGGGAGGAGGGAGGCTTGGGTGGAGGGTGTCAGAGGTACTAATATTGTGTAGGGTTCCCTTGACATAAATGTAAACATAATTAAGATCATGGACTGACTTATACTGTATGATTAAAAGCAGCAGATGGTTCCTCGTAAAACTAATGTGCAAACAGTGATACAGTATTCATCATATAGAACATACAGATAACTTTCGTCATCTCAAAGGGCACACTTTAGTCATCTCAACAGGGCACTCCAGATAGTATGAGGGTGTGCTGAAAAGTAATGCCTCCCAAGTTTTAATGCGAAACCTATTGCTATTTTTCAAATAAAATATACTTTATTAACATTCTACATCTTAATTGGTTGGTTTTTGGGGACTCAATAGTGCTCAATAGTGGCAATGGAGGTGAACAATTCCCAGTCAGCCCATATGCAGGGGCGCCCAGATGAGTGACACTGTAGCAGTGACAGAAAGATTGGAAAGTGGTCACTACCACACAAGTCGTCATGCACACTTCATTGGACAGATGGTAAAAGGATAGGGCTGCAGATCGAAAGGTCAATGGCTGAGTATGTGCTATGTGCCACACTGAAATGTGTGAAGGCACCGCACCATTATTTAAGCGGGGAAAGGTCGAGCTGTGCCAACACTTGCTCAATGACAGTACCTTGGCCTGTTGCCACTGATCCACCCCACAGAGGGTTATGGGCATTGAAGTCGCCCAGTAACAGAAAAGGTGGCAGCAATTGGGCTATAAGCACAGCCAAAACATACTGCAGGACATCACCATCCCGTGGAAGATAGAGGCTGCACACAGTAACAGCCTGAGGCATCCACACCCAAACAGCGACAGCTTCTAAAGGTGTTTGAAGAGGGACACACTCGCTGTAAAGAGAGTTAAGGTTGTAGATGCAGATGCCACCAGATACCCTCACATAAGCTGTCCAGTTCTTATAATAATCCCGAGAACCAAGGAGGGCGGGGCTTCGCATCGCCGGAAACCAAGTTTCCTGAAGAGCAATGCAGAGGAAAGGGGAAAGGCTGAGAAGTTGTCAAAGCTCAGCAAGGTGTTGGAAAAAACCACTGCAATTCCACTGGAGAATGACATTGTCCATGGCCAAAAAAGGCGTGAAGGGGCCGAGGAGGCAGATTACACTGCTGGGTCACCTGCTGCCACCGATTGCGTACCTATGGGAGCGACATCCATCATGTCTGAGGGACCGGCGAGATCTAGGTCCTCAGTGGACACCAGAATCTCCACCTCATCCTCAGATGCAGAGCTGGTAGGTAACGATGGTAGTGGGGGTGCCACCGCAATTCCCTTCGTCTTAGGGGTCTTCGGTTTTGATTTCTTGCGCTGTTCCTTGGGTTGCTCTAGCTGGGAGGGCTGCTTTGATTTAGTCTCCGGGACTGAAGAGGACTGCGAAGCCCTACAACCAGCTACCTGGGGCTTCTTCAACCACTGGCGGGTGTCTGCTTTGCCACTGGTAGGAATCTGGGAAGGGAGAGACCCAAGGGACCCCTTCCTAGTGAGAGAAGCCGAAGAAGACTTACGCTTCTCTGGCTTAGAGGTGGGGATGGATGTCCCCGATGGTTGGGCGGGTGCTGCTCCTGAGGTAGGTAGTGCGGGAGCAACAGGGAGGGAAGTGCCCCCCACCATCAAGGGGGCAGGTGTGGTCTTTCAGCTCTGAGAGCGGACTGTAATTTGTGCAATGGATGGAGCTGTAACAGGAGTGACAGTGGCAGCGTAAGATGTTGTCATGTGCATGGGATGGAGCTGTGCAAATTTCCTTTTAGCCTCAGTGTAGGTCAGTCGGTCCAGTGTCTTGTATTCCATTATTTTCCTTCCCTTCTGTATAATCCTACAGTCTGGCGAGCAAGGGGGATAGTGCTCTCCGCAGTTAACACAGATAGGAGGCAGGGCACATGGAGTATTGTGATGGGATGGACAACCACAATCTCGAAATATGAGGCTGGAAGCACAGCGGGAAGATGTACGGCCGAACTTAGAACACTTAAAGCACCACATCAGGAGAGGGATATATGGCTTGACATCACAGCTGTAGACCATCACCTTCACCTTCTCGGGTAATGTGTCACCCTTGAAGGCCAAGATGAAGGCACCGGGGGCAACCTGATTATCCCTTGGACCCCGGTGGACGCGCCAGACGAAATGGACACCTCGTCACCCTAAGTTGATGTGCAGCTCATCATCAGACTATAAAAGAAGATCCCTGTGGAAGATAATGTCCTGGACGATATTTAAGCTTTACCATATGTAAGCTTTTATGGTGTGTGATAGTAACTGAAACATCCCCAAACTTGCCATAAGTGAGTAACCTTCATGACTGGGCAGAGGACGCTGTTTTTATCAGAACTGACCCAGAGCGCATTTTGGACAAGCCCTCCACTTACCCAAACTTGTCCTCTAAATGCTCTACAAAGAACTGAGGCTTCGTCGCCATTAAAGACTCCCCATCAGCTCTCATTCAAACTAGGAAATGGGGCAAATAAGTCTCGCTGCCATCCTTAGCCTTTCGTTCCTCCCACAGTGTGGCCAAGGAGGGGAACGATATTGGATTGTATTTCTCCCCATGGGCGCCACCCAGCCTCAGGAAGGGCCACCTGGCAGGATGGCCATTGCCAGGAGTCCCAATGCCCCAGGGAGACAGGCATCTACTCCTTGGCATACATGGGGAGTTAACGACACAGGCATCAGCAGAGCGATCCCCGTGTTGCGTGTTGTCAGGGGGCTACCACCAACAGGGTACATGGTGGCCCCACCACAACCGACTGGCTACCGTGCTGGATATTAGGTGCAAGGAAGTCCATGGTCGTCGTCTTCACAGAAAGTGACACTGCACAGTGCATGGCAGAAATCGCACCCCAAGAGATGGAGAATGAGCGGGACTGCAATGCGACGATGAGAAATCAGGCAAAAGATCTCAATGCATGATGGACACAGTGCACCATGTAAGGTGCCCTTCCCCAATTGGCTTGCTCTTCAGAAAAATTTGGAAATATGGAGGTCAAACCCAAGAGGGGACCATCACATAAAGGCCGATACGTGTGAGACTCCTTTTAGTCGCCTCTTACGACAGGCAGAAATACCACGGGCCTATTCTAACCCCCAAACCTCCGGGGGGGGGGATTACATCTTAATTATTCATGTTTACATATTTATTTCTCTACACAGTCACCCTGGAGACAAATACATTTCTCCTAATGAGACACCAGTTTGTTGATACTGCCACCGCAGAATGTTTGACTTTGTTGGTAGAGCCACAATTTCACCTCTGCTTGCACTGCTTCATCACTATCAAAGTGAAGTCCTTAAAATGTTTTCTTTAGGTTTTGGAAACAGATGAAAATCAGATGTGGCCAAGTTGGGACTGCATGGAGAACAATCAATGACAGACAACCCAAGGCCCAAGGCATTGGATTGTTGCAGATGCTGCAGTGTTTGAGTGTGGTCTGGCACTATCATGCTGAAGCATAGGGTGCTCCATGTGTGGGCAAACTCTTCAAATTCATGAAACTTGATTACAGCATGCTGTTTCACATGGACTGACTACATTACCCACTGCCATGTCACACACTACAATTTGGAGCCCTCAAGAAGCAGAGGGCTGCAACTTGCACCTGCGACGCAGGAAAGTCAACCGAGTAATGTGCATCACATGTAATACTTCAACTAATATTGAGACTAGTATACAAAATTCAGAGGCCTTAGTTTTCAGCATGCCCTCATAAAATGGAAACGTGATGAAATATTTACAGCTAAAATGTGATCAAGGCTATTCACACTACTTCTCTCTTATCTTTACAGACTAACAATGAAATGCCAGCAGATGAGATTTTAGTAAAACCTGTCATAAAGTTAAAGAATGGACAAAGTATTCTGGTTTAGTTGACATTACTTAATTTTGTTGCAGAAATATGTTACATGTAGAGTAATAGGACAACCACGAACATGTGTTTGTCATAATTAATATAAAAATGGACCAGCAAAGTCAATATAGATCCTGTACCAAGGATTGTGAGCTTTAGGCATGGAGGCCAAAGATGGTCAGGAGCTTCCCGATTTTCTGCACACCTCCCATAGTCACAGACTTTGTCCCTGTTGATCTGTGACTGAGAAACATGTCACCAGTCCAGGTTCTTAGTGCAGGTCATTGTTGATTGGCTGCAGTGGATGAGACAAAATTGTAACTTGTAAGCTTTTGGGGAACCATGAAGTATTC
Source organism: Schistocerca serialis cubense (assembly GCF_023864345.2). Lineage (NCBI taxonomy): Eukaryota > Metazoa > Arthropoda > Insecta > Orthoptera > Acrididae > Schistocerca > Schistocerca serialis. The sequence continues at coordinate 611,414,230 of NC_064640.1, read as the reverse complement.
TTTTCATGGCTCCAAGCAAACTGTTGGAGAAAGGTGGTGGTAGATTCTGAAGAGAGTATGCAGAGAAAAAGCAGCAGCATGTGTCAAACATATAAGGTTGCTAAAGGTATCACAATATCTGCTGGAGAGTGGGATACCCCTCAGTTTTTTGTGAAACTGTTACTGCAATGGTAAGAAAGTAATTTCAAGAATTTTGTAGCATACTGTTTACATGTAAACATAATTCTTTATGCTGATTGAATACAGAATAGAGTTCTATGAAGAAATGCAATAATGTAACAACTCTCAAGTGCTTGTGGTCAGTTTGAAATGTCTCTCCTAGTTGTAGGTACTGAGAAGTCACACCCACTGTTGCAAGTACTGTTTGGTTTCATCAGTTATATTGCAAAGTGGAACAAAAAGGGACAAGAAGGGCTTACAGTCCATTGTCATGTGAATCCATGCACAATAATGTTAAATATGGAAGTTTTCTATGTTGTGTCTGGTAACAAAACCAGCTTCTCAATCTCTGTATAGTTTTTCTGGGACTAGATGAAGGTCTTGGAGGCTTACATTGATTGTTCAGTTGTTACCCTTATTCACAATTCTCTATACTACATCATGAAATTTTTGAAGAGATATGTATGTTTCAATAGAATAACAAAAACATAAATTAAGTACTAAACAAGTGTAAATCACTCGTATATATGGTCAGCGCCAGCCGCAGTGGCCGTGCGGTTCTGGCGCTGCAGTCCAGAACCGCGGGACTGCTACGGTCGCAGGTTCGAATCCTGCCTCGGGCATAGGTGTGTGTGATGTCCTTAGGTTAGTTAGGTTTAAGTAGTTCTAAGTTCTAGGGGACTTATGACCTAAGATGTTGAGTCCCATAGTGCTCAGAGCCATTTGAACCATTTTATGGTCAGCAGTTGACTTATTCCACATAATAGTAAATAATGATAAACATGAATCAGGAAAATTCTCTAAAGTCTGTACTACTGTTATGAATACTGTATATAATTAGCAGCAAATAATTGTTACAGGGAAATATGTAAAACAATTTGCTAAACCCCATACTCATAGATATAACCATCTGTTTTAGCAGATTCAGTCCCACCATATACCCCCCCCCCCCCCCCCCCCTCTCTCTCTCTCTCTCTCTCTCTCTCTCTCTCTCTCTCTCTCTCTCTCTCTGTGTGTGTCAAGTAATATATTTTCAAATACAACACAGTGAAATATACTGACAGGACAAATTTTGTGCATGGAGTGACGGGAGAGGTATGAATCTAAGAGAGAAGTGCATATATGGGTGTGACATAAGGCTAATTTTGGATGCTGGAATACCACTCTAGAGGTAGAAAGTAAGTAGTAGCAAAAGTAGGTCGTAAATTGTATTTTTTGCACTTGGATCTGAGTAGGTCGCACAGTCAAAGTGGTGACAAAGCAATTAAATGATAAATTCACGAAGAGGTTGTCACTGTGAACTTCTGGTGTTAGCTTTCACTGACAATCCTAATATATGGATCATAGACCAAACCATCGTGTGATCTACTTATATGCTACCCAGTCTGTGTTTTGGTCCTCAACTTCTATCCATTGCTCAGTATGCTGAAAGCCCTCTTTGAGCTGACAATTTATAGTGCACTTCCTTCAGTCTCTCATGAACCAGTTATCTGATGGTCTGATGTTAACAGCAACAAATATATTCCCTTGCTGACACTTATCTATTCTAAAAGTTAAAAAAGTCATATTATTTTCAGTTTACATACAGTAATTTATCTCTCACTGGTTTTCATTAAGGTATCACTTGCAGCCAACTTCATTGTCACAAATTTTCATAGACAAAGTAAAAAACTGTTTCACTTTTCTGACACATCAACTATAAACATACATAAAAATAGGTCTTACGCACCTGCCTTGCAGATCCACTCGACGTACCCATTGAGCTCACGTTCCAGCTGCTGCTGCCTACGCAGCTTCAGGAACGTCTGACGGTTTTCAACTTTCTCTCTCTCCTTGGCAAATTCTCTGGTAAGGAAAAGGAAACTGGTGCAGTAACTACTGGGGAACTACAGTAAGTCATGCAGTCTTACCACATCCTATGGCAAGGTGTTAAAATAATGTGCTTATATGGAACTGCATACAGTTATACACAAAATTAAGTCACTAGAACAACAATATCTTATTCAATGTCTTTTCATCAAGACAGATTCAGTATTTGCAGTACAAAAGGTAGTACAAGGAACTGAAAGCAGTTCTTTTTACAAGACTTTAAATAGCAACATCATAAATCAAAATATTTGGATAAATACTGGTACTGCAGAGCTACAGAATGATAATACTTATTATTATAATACTAACAGGTTTCAGGAAATGTCAACTAACTTTTAAAAGCAACAAAGTTATGGGCATAATAAGGAGGTTATTTCATAGTGCCAATATAAGAACGTCACACATCTGTGACTGGAAAGCTTTAAGGGCATCAATTTAATGTATCTCACAAAATTGTAACTTGTTTATATGTAACTAGTTCATACCTATTGCACGATCGTAACGCCATCAATGATTGTTTAACGAATGGCAAACAATGTGAAAAACTGTGGGATATCAGTACTCTTCACTGGCAGCAGTACTGACTTTCTTGCATATTTTATAAATGGAATGACCCAGAATGAATCTTTCACTCTGTGTGCTAGACTGAAATTCAAACACAGAACTTTACCTTTCAGGGGCATTGCTATTAACAGCTGAGCTGTTTGGCCTGACCCACAGTCTGCCCAGTTTTAATTATAACCAGGGGCAGCTTCTGAGGTAGTGCCGCTGTGCCATGGCACCCCTTGTATAAAAAAGAAAGAAAGAGAAATCTGTGCGAACTGTGCATAAAACATTGTTTCGGAGTACATGTTTTCTAATTTGAAGAGGCACATTTTGCCTTGTGTGCTCTCGCGGTAGTTTTCTGAAGTTTGGAGCCAACAGCAGATTGGCACCATCTGCTCTCATAAAGCGCTGTGTGAAAAGCTCTGTCACTGGTTTCTTCATGCTTCTTACGGCTGAGTGAAGCCACAACTAGTCTCACTCAGAGCTTTACATTCCTTCTGCCAGAGAGCAGTAAAGTGCAGGACCTATAGAAGCATGATCTGCCATCTAATGATCCTGTTAGAAATTATGAGGGTGCAGATGTATAGAAATTCAGTTTTACAGTCCTTCTGCAAGTTAATGCTTATGCATTCCTAAACACTAATTAATGCTTAATTAAATCAAATACAGAAAAAATACACTTAAATATCATTATAAACAGCTATATGTAATTTGAATATAATTATGCCCTTAGATTTTGAAACGAAGAGGGATTTTTTCAATACTGGTATTCCAAGAAAAGGTGTAGTATCTCTATTTATACTTATTATGTTTGTGTAATACAGTCCTGTGCAGACATGTAGTTATTGTGAGGTCAGGTAATTGACCGTATACAGCTGTCTGCACAGTGTTATCTGTAACGGAAAATTCAGTTGACTGTGAAAATAGCAAACATGAACAAAGTAAATGAGTTATTAAAAATGCCATTTAGTAACAGGACTCTCAGATAAAAAACACTCCCAAATCTGAATCTGCAGCAGCAAACAAAAAATTGATACAGTACATTCAGTCCAGAAATCATATCAGACTCAGACAGCTTATCCAATGAGCTATTCCATCTGCATACCATTTTCCAACAAAATGGATACTCCGAACGGGAGATTCGCCGTGCCTTACAACCAAAGCGGGTACCGAACGTGAGGAAGTGGAAGATGGCGAAGAACAAAGGGGAATGGTCATCTTGCCATACATCGGCAGTGTCTCTTCAAAAATAGGAAGACTATTGAAGAGGCATAAAGTTAAAGGTGTTTTTCGTCCGCCGGCAAAACTCGGAGCTCTCTTGGGCTCGTCTAAGGACAGCCATGGCCTAAGAAGACCCGGTGTTTACGAGATTCCTTGTAGCTGCGGCATGTCGTACATCGGACAAACTTGTTGCACTGTAGAATAGAGATGCACTGAACATCGACACTACACTCGTCTGGAGCAACCAGAAAAGTCTGCAGTGGCCGAGCATTGTCTCAGTACAGGACATTCTATGAATTACCTACATACAAAAATTCTCGCATCGGCGAGTTCATACTGGGACAGTGTTATTAAGGAAGCAGTGGAAATGTGTAGCTCGACGAATCTTGTAAACATAGACACGGGCTTTCAGCTTAGTTCAGCATGGGATCCAGCACTGGCCATATTGAAGTCGCTTCGAGCAGAGAGGAATACTTTCGGTCATAAGACGGACGACGATTCGCCAGCAACATAAATATTCTGTTGACAACGGTAGGATAATCAAGGCGCCTATGTAGACGCGCTGTACTGGTTGCGGCTTCCGACAGAGGTCGCTGGGGCTGCCGATGGCAGCGCAGAGCAGCGGCGGCAGCCTCCGTGCATGCGCCGAAGTATTTGGTTCTTCATCCTGTAGGTGGCGTTACTGTCCTTCCAGCTATCAGTTGATATTGTCGCTATTGGCCATCGAATTTGGTGCCTCCACGCATGCGCACTTCCTGCCTAAAACTGGCATAAATGGGGAGCCCTGGTCCTGCCTTAGCAGTGTGTTCGTCACACCTGAAGATGTCGGCCAGTTGCGCTGACGAAATATTGTGGAGTTTTCACTATGACATCCGACGTCTCGCCCGAGAACCATATATACAACATGTCCGTCGGGAATGCCTCAAGCAACATACCCTGTGAGGACTAAAGAACTGCGCTGTTCATATGTGTGCTCATGTGCGTATGTGCGATAGAAATTTTCAAAGTTAGTGTTACATTTTATATTTCATGCAGACATGGAAACACACACACACACACACACACACTCTCTCTCTCTCTCTCTCTCTCTCTCTCTGTCTCTCTCTCTCTCTCTCTCTCTCTCACTCTCTCTCTCTCTCTCTCTCATGCAAACACTTGCTATCATGTTCTCCAGGAATATATATAACTCTTTCTGTGCATAAAAAGGGTGCTGTTGTAATAAGTGTTTATTTCTGTTTCCCTATACATTTTGTTTGATATAATATCTTATGAAATATATGAATTATCGACAAAATTCCGTAATAGATTCAGTGCTACCAAACTAAGTTTTTTTGGCACTGCCAATGGAATGCCTCAGTGGCCGCCACTGACTATAACGCTCTCTCCTACTTTGTGGCCCTTCGAGAGTTATGGCTGGATAACTGAGTTGGTAAGACCAATGTCCAAAATACAAAGTTCTGGGATGAAGGCATAGTCCACTATACACAGAATTAATCTGTCAGGAAGTTTCACAATGAATTATATTTGCAATGCCAGAACCACTGAAAAACATAAAACTAGTCCTCTCTTTTCAAAATGTAAATAAGACACTGTAAGTATCATAGCTACATAATGCCCTGTAAAAACGCTTCACAACATCAGAAGAAAAACTGGGTCATTGACACAACGACATCAATACTTTTCCAGATGCTCTCATCTTGAGGAAAAAAATGTAGTTAAATAACTTGATCGTCAGTGTGCTCCCATACATAGTGCCTACTTGCATACTTAAATACCTGGCTTTTTACTGAACTGTATTACATAACCAGTTCATCATTTAGTCAGTATTTATAATTATCTTATTAAAGTTTTCAAAATGCCTACAGTGAGTATTTTACTGCTTTGCTTAGTGTGTACAGTTAACAGCAAGAATCTGGGAAGAAGTAATTGGTAACAAAAAGGAAAACATTTCACAAATTTATAACATGATGGAGAAAGAAACTGAGTATATCTGGTACTTAACATTCATCTGTGAAATAGTGTTGTAAAATAGCACTGACAAGTTTGATAGTAACATCACAGCATGTTACATTCATTGTAATGAGGGAACAAAATTATTTTCCTGTTAATCTTAAACTGTCACTCTCCCACATGTTTATTTTATCTTATTAGAGTTGTTGCAAATTCTATTCTAGCAAAATGAAATCTACAACATTCACACAGCTCCAGAGTTTGTGCGTCACCAGTTTTAGGTTACAAAGAAATAGTACAATACCCATCAGCCTTGATCCACAGCACATTTAAATCTAAATCTTATAAAAGTTTTAGATTTTGTTCTTTTCCTTGTAAGAAATTACCTTTGTACAAAGTAACTTTACTTTTTAGTACAGCAGAAAACTATATTTTTAAAGTGCACCACAAATAGCAGAAATAATTTAAAATGTGATTTTATGTATCAAAGTATTTTAGGCTAGTATGGAGGGGGGCACTGTATATTTGGTATGGCTTCAACAGAAGTAAAGAAACATCACAAAAACAACCAATAAATGTTGAAAAGAAGAAAAATACTTAAAAAGTCCCAGGAAAGTGATGAATTTTGTGATATAAAACTGCTTGATGACAGCAGCATTTTTGACGTGTGGGATGATGTCAAAATCAGAATACTGTTTACTACGCAAGACCTGTATGATATTGTGGATGAAACTGAATTATTTGAAATATGTCACACAGAAGAAAAAATATAAATGGCAACAATGGGACAGCAAGGCAAAACATTTTACAGGGTGAACATTAACAAAACAGAAAAATTACAGGGACGGATTCCTGACTGGAAATGGAGGAGAAAAGGGTCCTATGAACACGTGTCCTGATATGCATAGTTGCCACAATAGATGGCACTGATGAATGAAAGTTCCTATAACCATGTGTCATGCATCACTTTTGTGTTGCAGGCTGTATGATTGAAACAGCGAACTGTAAGCAGCAGAATGGCCTGGTATTCGTGTCAGGAACAATGAAGACAACTGACAGAAAGGTAAAGCCACATGTGTTGTGTTGTGAAACTTCCAAGGCTATGTACAATAAACACAAAGTAATATGCAAAAAAGACACTTCTCAAAGAACTGTGCAGTTGTTTCAACAATATTATAGTTTCAAATACTGTGAAACTAGAGTCACGGCTAGTAATGTAAGTGCTCTAGAGAATATAGTGTTTCAACTGAATCATTTCAAGTCAGGAAAGATGTCAGACATGATACCCAAGTTTTGCCAAGTGAATTCAATCATTTTTCTCCAGCATAGAATTCATCACCCACAGGAGAGAAGACTGGAAAATCTAATCGCTAGACTCAAAAAAGAAAAGGAATGACAAAGGTAATAATCAAGAAGATAGTATTGCCTTCGATGTTCATCTTAACAAAGATAAAAGAAAGGATCTAATCTATAACAACTGTGGTGAACATGGCCATTTTGCAGGAGAAAGTCAGAAGCTTAATAACAAATAACACAGTTCAATATACAAGAAAAATAATCAAAGAATAATGGAATGCTACTTTAAATACAAAAATAGAATTCAAGAACCATAAAGAAGACCTTTCAAGCCCTGTCCTCACTGCAAAAAGACAAACCATAAAGAAGACCTTTATTATTTTAAGGACAAAGACAATGCAAAAACAGTACTTTTCACCCCAGTTGACATCAAAGAAGATCCAGTCATTGAAGGAAGCAAGAAAGAAGATATCTCTCAAGAAAACAAGAAAGAAGCAATCACCGAAGAAAAGAAGAGAGAAGTCATCACTAAAGAGAACAAGAAAGAAGACATCAATGAAAAAAAGAAAGAAGACAGTGTATTTCTTGTATAAAAGATTTCAGAAGAAGTAGCAAGAAAGAAGAAATGACCATAGTTGTTGATAGTGTATGTATAGGATATATGTGTAATGATGTGGACAAATTGAAAAAGGTGGAAGATTATGGTAGTTTTGTGAAAGTCGCCTATCAAGGTGGATCAATGAAGATAGTAGCAATAGGAAAATTTGTGGGTGAATGCCATATTCTCTAGGATGTGGGGTATGTTTGTGAACTGAGTAGAAATCTAATGTCTGTTAATAGTATCACTGAAAAAATTGCACAGCTTTTAGTAAACATTCTATTTAAATCTATAAAGATAAAATACTCATTTTAGAAGGACCAAAAACAAGAAAGAGATTGTGTGAAGTGATAACTGAACCAGGAAAGTGACCATTATTGACAGATGGAGAAAACCAATAATGGCAAAAGAAGCAAGGTAATCCAGACATAACTTATACTTCAAAGACAAAGAAAATGTGTGATGGAGTACCTAATAGTTTATTCTCATCAGAAAAATTGCATGAAGCTTGTTTGAGAGCTAAGCTAACAAAATATCCATTTTCTACTGTGAGAGAGAGAGAGAGCAGCATGACCATTTTAAATAATACAAACTGATCTGTGTAGAGAGACAGATCCTCCAACATTCAGTTGATATAGATACTACAAGACTGTATTGGATGACTTCACTCATTTTTGTGTAATCTATTTGTTAAGACATACGTCAGAGGCTGCAAGATCTATAAGAAAATATGTGTTGGAAAGAGAAAATCTGTTCAATGTCAAATTGTCAAAAATAAGATGTGGTGGAGGTGGAGGTGGAGGTGGAGAGTACACCAGCTGTGAAGCAGTGTGAAGGAAAAGTAACTGTGCTGGACTGTAGTATTAATTATATTCCTCAACTCAATGAGAAAGCAGAGAAATTAGATCTGACAATAATGAACAAGGCAATAGTAATTAACTGAAGAAAGATCTATATGGACAATCAGTCAAATCAATAAAAAATGTTACACCTGCAGGAAAGTGGTTTGGCAAAAGACCACAATCTACTAAGACTTCCAACTTTTGGATCAAGACATTTTGGCAAAAATCCAGGCTGCTTGAAGAATCTAGATGAAAAAAGTAACCCATGCACTTCTGTTGGCTATGCTCCAGATGGCTACAGACTGTTTGATACACAAAGAAATGTTACTATTTCAAGAGATGATCAGAGAGTGGCAAAAGAAACTGTGAAGTATCAAATGACTCCCGGGATTGGAATGACTCCTTACCCTCTCCCTTAAAACCCACATCCTTTTTTCTTTCCCTCTCCTTCCTTCTTTCCTGATGAAGCAACCTTGGATTGTGAAAGCTTGAACACTTGTGTGTGTGTTTGTGCATTTTTTATTGTGTCTATCAACATACCAGCACTTTCTCATTTGGTAAGTTACAGCATCTTCATTTAGATACTTTGACACCTGAAGAGTTGTTTCTGCTTTCTTTATTCAAAAACGGCAAAGATGGAGAAAAGAAGACAAAATTGATGTAAATGGTAAATTCAAAATAAAGGCTAAAAAGAGATACACAACAAACAATTCCTTCTATATAAAAGTTTCAATGGTAAAGACACCAGAAATGACAGAAGTCATATAATAATAGAATTTGTTTTAATATACTAATAGAATTTGTTGAGAAACACAGCATGTATATGCTTAACACATTCTCCCATATGAGGGAAACAAAAAATGGAGTTCCAAAAGTTCCACATAGAATGAAAAATGAAACTGTGCAGGATGTGATGGTTGCTTTCAAACTGCAAGTGATCACAGGTTCATACAATACAGAGTACAGTTAGATATATAGTTAAACAGAGACTCATCAGGCAGGAAGTCATAAATGTATATTATGATCATTTATTAATAATATCAAGGTAAACAACATTAAAATAGGTAACATGTTCAGTATCTTGGCAGAAAGAATGTTATACAAACACAGACGGAAGCAGCAATTATTTAACAAAAGAATATCTGCAGTCAGGAAAAGTGAATGCATGAATGAAGCAGGCAAGTGAAAAGAAAGTCTCAAATGAAACAAGCAGCTGTTTAAGAGAAGGTGAGTTTCAAATAAACAATAACTAGGAAATGATTAAATATGCTTAATGAAACAACGCTATTTGTATATTTATTTGAGACAAAGTGGTAAGATACTAAGAAAATTAAGTAAATGAAACAAGTAAAGAAATAACTGTACGAAGATGATGAAATGGAAGTTTATGCTGGGTAGATGTCATATTTCATAAGGTAATATAACATCTGGCACGATGACAAACTACAGAGAGAAAATTGTTCAAGAATTCTGAGATTCCTTTAAAGGTTTGCACGAAAGAGATGATCAGAAAAACAGATAGGTACTTATGAAAATAATGAAGTTCCTGATAAAATGCAAAAGGATATGAATAAAGCCATTTGTAGTATGGAGAAAGGGAAGTCACTGGGTGACGGTGTTTCAAAAGAAATGCTTAAAGATGGAGGAAAAGACAGATATAAGGTATCTGCTAAATAGTTTACAGAATGTTTGTGAAAGAAGGCTGTTGCCCAAAATTACACCAAACTGTAATTGTTCTGTTTTACAAGAAAGGGGAGAGACAAGACATAAAAAACTAAAGCCTGAACAGTCTCATATATGCAGTGTACTAGATACTCACTACAACTGCAGCAAAACTGCACAGAACAAAGAACATTGGGTTCCAATCACACAAAGGGAGAAGCTGGCTTTAGAAATTGACATAGTACAAAGGACAATCTGCAAGTCATGAACAAAATTACAGAACAGTGAAATGAGTATGAATTACCACTTCATTTGGGATTCATGGTTTTGAAAAAGCTTTATACTCAGTTTCAACTAAATTGCTACTGATAACCATTGAGAAATGATGTAATGATTCAGTCTATGGCATTATACTGGATAGTACATACATCAATGCAATAGCTCCCATTGAACTTTGTCAGGGCACTGAAAAATTCCAAATTGAAAGAGGAGTCAAACCAGAAGATTCCATAGCCTCAAAACCAATCTCAGCAATCATAGAGGAAGTTTTTGTACCTTCAAACTGAGAAAAACAGAGAAGGAAAGAAGTTAATGGAAGATATCTTAGTCACCTTTGTTTTATGACTGACACTATACTATTTGCTTTAGTGCAGATAATATACAATAATAAATGGAAGAACTTATTAAATAAAGTATGAAAGCAGATGACTTTGAAAATCAATTACAATGAGACTAAAATAATGTATAACTGACATATCAAGAATAAAATAGTACAAATTAACCATGAATCAATGAAGCTATAAAACCAGTTGATGAGTTTGTTGATTTAGGGCAGATGATAAAATCAAAAACAAAAGAAATGAACATGAAAGTTAATTGGTCTAGAGCACTTCAGATTAGCTGAATAAGGCTTATCACAGGCGACAGGATGGCCAAAAAAGGAAACAGACAGAAAAATAAAACTGGTCTGGAGTGCTTCAGGTAGCCTAAACCAAATAAGGTTTTCAAAATAAAACTTCCAGTGTGTTTTTACAGTTAATGTGAAAATCATTCAAAAGTTGTTTGTTGCTCAGCAGTTACTGGAAAGATGTACAGGTGTTGGACAAAAATATGGGAACACTGCATGAAATGCATGCTTGAACATAAATGCAGACGCTAACTAAGCATGAAGGTTGTGCTGTTGTATATAACCATGAACGGCACCTGTACAATGTCCTTAATATGTTGCAAGTGTCAGTCATGCTCAGAACAGTGTTCTGCATAGTGATGAGTGCAGTATGTTGGAGCTAAAGTATGTGTTCGGTGTTTCAGGAAGCACCATATCGAGGATTTATAGTACATGCAGGGAAAGCAGGGAAATATCATCTGTTACGTCACAACACAGATGAAAGTATGTGTTGAGTGATCATGACATACAGTCATTGAAAAGGATCATAATGAAAAAGAAGAGGATGGCGGCTGCAAAGTTCACTCCAGAACTGAACGTTGCACTCACAAATTTTGTTGCCACCAAAAGAATATGAAGCGAATTCCACAAACAGGGAATTGCAGGGTTAGCTGAAATTCCAAAACCAATCAGTGATTCAAATGCCCGTAACAGGAAAACGTGGTGCCAAAGCCGTAAAACATAGACTATCGAGTAATGGAAGAAAGTCATTTGCTCTGACGAGTCTTGTTTCACACTGTTTCCAACATCTGGCTGAGTTCACATGGCAAGAATGAAATCTGGTGGAAATTCAATGATGATATGGGCTGCAATACCATGGTATTCTTCAAGTCACATTACTGCCAAGGATTATGTGGCTATTTTGGTGTGACCATTCTGGCTAATCAGGTCCATCCCATGATACAGTGTTTGTTCCCCAATGGTGATGCTGTGTCCCAAGACAACATGGCCCCTGTCTGCACAGTTTGCATTGTCCAAGACTGCTTTTGTGTTGACTAGAAGCTGTTTCGAAAGTTAATGGGTTTCCTACACCATATTAGGCATGGTAGTGTGTTGAGTTTTTGGTGTTTCCAAACATCTGTCCAACCCCTGTAAGTCTGGCATTGCTGGGAGAGACAAGACAACAAGCAAATAGAAAAGGGAACAGTCAGCACAGAAAGACATAATTATGATCATAATGGAAATGAAATGGAGATGGGTTGGAAATGTATCTAGATGAATGGATGGTAGATGAATAGCAAGTTCTCTGCTGGATTTCAAGACTGGAAGATGGACAGATGGCATTAGAAAACATACAGGAGCAAAATGGATGTGTACCATTGAAGAACATATTGTATGGAGGAGTCTACAGAATGCATCTATCCACGGTGGATGTCAAATGACTCATGATATGAACAGGCCTCTTAACAGGCCAAGATAGAGTCAAAAATTATACTATAGAAAAGGAAACATGGAGAGTTCCACTCAAAGACCAAGGTTGAGGGATAAAATAATGAGCTGCATTCAGTCTTGAGAATCACTATAATGGCTGATTCACATAAAGGCAGTAATTTAGTACAGTAGTGGGTCTTTTTATAACTAAACATTTTTAGGTAACATTAACTATCTGATTAGCTCATAATAATATCTTACTGGAATCTATATGAAGTGGATAGTGGGTAGTTGAGTAGCTTTTCCCACCCCGGCTTGCTTAACAGTGGCATATTATTGGGAAAGTCTAAACAATGTCTCTTTAGTAGAGCTCTATAGATTAAGGTCTAAATTCCACCTGCTATTACGTGTGGATCAGCAGCAGGAATATTCAAAGTAAAGACATAACAATTCAATTTGTAACTGCTTACATACCTGACAGTGCAGACTGTATTAGAATTCATGCTCTAGAAGGGAAAAAAATAACCTTTTTTTGTCCTCACTACAGAAGTCACTTCTTATCTGATAACTGACACGCAAAGAAGACTGGGTAAAAAAAAACTGATCATGATAATTATGGTGATAATATGTAACTAGCAGAATCAATAATGACTGATTGTTAGTTCCAGATTTACTGCAAAAATGATTCTCCAATGATGTTACACACAGAAGCTATTTTTTGGATGGAAAGAATTTCTGGTGCACCATATTCCTCACTACAGTTAGAAACTCTTATTTTGCAGTTTCACATTTTCCTATGAAATCAAATGTGCAACAAGTGTTAGTTGGTTGTTTTTGGGGAAGGAGACCAGACAGCGTGGTCATCGGTCTCATCGGATTAGGGAAGGATGGGGAAGGAAGTCGGCCATGCCCTTTCAGAGGAACCATCCCGGCATTTGCCTGGAGCGATTTAGGGAAATCACGGAAAACCTAAATCAGGATGGCCGGACGCGGGATTGAACCGTCGTCCTCCCGAATGCGAGTCCAGTGTCTAACCACTGCGCCACCTCGCTCGGTGCAACAAGTGTGACTGACAATTCAAAGCCAATGACAAATTATTTTTGTGAAGAGTAACAGACATGAACACTTATTAAAAAGAAGTCAGCTCTTTCCTGGCTCTTCAAAAAAAGTGAGCTCTTTCCTGGTTCTTTGAAATTTTCATCTTTTGTGCACACACCACTAGATTAGGTTTGCAATGCACTTAATGCTAGTCTTTTCTCAGGAGTGGAATAAAATTAAAATCACTGGGTGCAAAATGATTCAAAGACAGATTCTTAACAAAACAAGTTCGAAGATATAGGGAAACTATCAGTGTGTATGCTGTTCCTATGAAACAAATATCATATCAACTCTACCATTACACAACTCTTGTACAAGCATTTCAGTTTTACTTCTCTGCTACTGCTTATGCAGTGCTATCTACAATTTCCAAAGAAGTACAGCAATCTAGTATTATAATGTTACAATTTCCTGGGATACCTGCTTGAGTGATCCAACTGAGATATGCCCCAAATGCTTGGGAAAATTGTTGTTTAGTTCGAGTTTTATAAAATTTTGCTCTTCGTTCAACACGAGTTCTTTCATTTGAAAATTCACTGAAAAGGAAACATTTGTGCATGTGCCCAAAGGTTAGAAAAATAAAAAAAAATTATAATGATAACAGAACATATCAAAATAAGAATGATGTAAATAAAATATGAATGATAACACAAAAAATGAAACTAACAGAAAAACATTAATAATTCTTCAAAAGTAAAAAAAGTTTCTGGGAAAAAAATTATTCTGAAACACTTTTTCTTGTATTTTATGCCCTGGCAACGATTTGAAAGATATTATTATTTTCAAGAAAATGTGGACGAAAACTACAGGAAAATTGAAGAAAATCAGTTTCAAATGTGAAAATTTTAGGCTGATGCTAATTGTGACTTTTATGAATAGTAATTGAAACATGAAAAAATTGAACCAGCCACTTGTATGTAACTATACACTATGCATTTTGGAGATTTATAACTCTGTCATTACATGGATTTATGTAAATATTAAATCACATAGACACTTTGAATGTAAAGCTTTCTGAGCAACCAGTGGCACTGTTAGTGAGAAAAAGGTAAAAACAAAATTGTTTTAATGTATGGGTTTGAAGCTTTATTGTGACATGAGTTCTCTCATTGTAAATGTAAATAGCAACATAAATAGCTTTCAGTGGCCACAAGATGCTGATCTGAATGCTATTTTACAGTAACATTACACACAAGACTTTTCATGATGTGACATAAACAGATATTGCATGCTCATATACATACGTCAGTTCATGAAATTAAAGTATGTAACATAATACATAATTAAAAAAAAACAGCCTGTGATATCTGAAAGTCATTTATATTGCTATTTACTTATGAAATGAAAGCACCCTCATAGTTAAACTGTTTTGTATCCATGGACTGAAATATTTCTGATTCAGCCCTCTGCTCTCTGGAAGGGCTACAGGTAGGCCAGAAAATTGTACATACAAACCATATACATTATGCTGCTTTTAAATAAATCTTCATAATGACAAGCATAAAATCCTTCACAGTATAGTCCTCTCAAATGTAAAGCAGAAAGCTAAGTGTGAATGACTGATTAGTTACGTGTGTACTTCAACACAATCTGTATTAATCATAATGATGATCAAACAACAAATACTTTGTGTGATAAGTTCACACAATAAACTTATTAAATGGCTCAATGTATTTATTAATAAAGTTTGCTTCATACGTACAGATTGAAATGTTACAAATTATTTGTAAAACAAACACAACTTGCTCCCACCATTAAATGAAACTGATGATACATTTCATTTGTACACAATTAGTGCATTATAATTGCCATATGAGTATGTGTTAATTAGGGTATAGAGAACAGGGAATAAAATATATAGTGTGTTATTTATTACTTCTGCATGAATATTAATGTCAGTACACACAACCAGCACGTCATGTGTGACGTTTTGCTTTACAATAATTCATAACTGTGGGCAATCACCTTGACCCATATACCACACTGAAAATACTAGTTACAGCTTTTTAGAAATCATAAATTCTGGTTATAGCATCTTCAGATGTGTAGATTTATGTGTAGCAGATTTCAGCACACCTTCACTTATTTCACCTGACGCATTAGTTACCCTCCTACGCATACAGAGCCTGAATGTGGTCCACAACTGATAAAATATGACAGAATTTTAGGAAAATAAGCAAATTATACAGCTAATTTTCTACAACAAATACATCTGTATCAATTTAGTAAAAGTAACCAGAACCAAATAAAAAGAAAAAAAAAAGAGACAAGTTTAGGCTGTACTGTCTGATTGACAACAAGGTCATTAGAGATGGAAAACAAGCTATGACTGGATAAAGATGGGAAAGGAATTTCCCATATCTTTCTCAAAGAAATCTAGTGCTCTAATTGATTTAGAGCATCTGTGGAGAATTTAAATCTGGAAGGCTGGACAGGTATTAATTCCTCTCCTCAGAGATAAAAATCCAGTGTCTTAAACATTGAGCATCCTCACAAGATCAAAGTGATTGATATACATGGTAAAAATATTAAATTCAATTCATTAAAACCATTATAATAAAGAATGAAGATATTAATTACTTTAAACATATAAATACTGTTACTGTGTATTTACTTCAGATTACTCACCCACTAAGAACACCAAGAACTAAATTGAGCATGAAGAAGGAACCCAGGACGATTAATGGCACAAAATATACCCAGTTGAAATAACTACCTAGTGCATCATTTGTCTGAAATCAAAAGAAATATTTATATTGTAGAAAATATGGAATATAAACCACACATGTGATAATAAGAAAATATGAGATGAGAATGCTAAATTATATGGATGGAATTAAAATCAGAGAAACTAACATTTTCAGTAAATACTGTCCAGTGATCAAGAATACGCCAATAACAGTGAGAGTGATTGTATATATGCCCTACAGTACCCACAGTTTCAAATGCAAGAGCTCATCATTTGGAACACTGGGGATAAATTTATGTTTTCAGCAAAATTATGCAATTAGTTCTGAAAATAAGCATGTTTCATGCTGCAACAGATCCAACCAATAAGCAAATCAGTCACTGAGCCAATGTTTGGTTCAAATACCACTGTGAATGGCTCAACTGAAAATGGTATCTGACTGTTTCTTTCTGACTTCGCACTATCAGCTTTAGAGTATTTGCACTTAAATGTGGAACTTGAACTTCAATTAACTTGATATCATTTACTTATCAAAGCACTTAGCAAAGCGAACAGCACACTAAGTGCCAGAAAAAGTTCTAAGACCATTAAGTTCCTAAGACTGATTAAACCCAAAGCTCTGAATCTGTAATTTAACAAGTACATTATACGTCACAACACCATACTTGTATGTGTTATTTCATAATTATATTGTTTTTTTTTCCCATACACTATATGATGCATTATTACACAAATGCAAACAGTAACCTATAAGAATATTTTATCTCTTTACATATTTGTAATTCAATTGTGATATTCCAAGAAGCCATGCATCACATACCACCTGCCATGCTCTTTTGTGAGAATGTGTTTCTTCATCACTAGAAAAAGTAATGACAAAAGACAGTGTTAATCATGGCAGTCTAAATGGCATAATCACTACGGTTGCTACGGTTGTTTTGTGATTGCATAGTGTAGTGAGAGATTCCCTTAGCAACTTGTCATGTTCAGGAATGCAGTACACATCAAGTGAAATGAAAAATATTAAGCCCTTCAAGCAACTGTGCAGGGAAATAGGATCTAAATAATCAGCATAAACTAGCTTCTTGACTTTTCAACTTAATATAGTGTACTTAAAGTTGCAACCACAGTAAATAAGACAAGAAGTAATCTCCATAAAGTGCAAAGAACACTCTGTAAATGAGATCACAAAGACAATTCTCACAACTTTCTGAACAAAAAGAGGACAAAATTTAACAAAATAATAGATACCTAAATATTTATGTTAAACATACCTAAAAATAAACACACACACAAATTTTGGTAATAGAAAAAGGCAACACACAAATGTCACTGTGCCGTTGTCACAAATTGTTATACATGATGATGAAGATAAAGATAATAACAACAGCAATAATAATCACATAGACATTACCAATGCTACAGCAAAAACAATAAATATAATTCTAATTATCTGACACAGTTAATATCTAAAAGATCCATGACCCTGCCAGTTAGATCTGTCAGTCACCTTCTGTCATTTTTTTCCAACCAAGATCAATTACGAGATCATACCACAAAATGAATGTACACTTTGCTGAACTAACAGTCATTCTTCATAGGCAAATCCCATTACCAACATAATGTTAAAATATAAGTGGCTCAGTGAAAAATAAGCTCGTCGCAACTAGAGATAATTTCGAATAAAAAGAAGTTTCAATAATTCACATTTCTGGTTGATAAATAAGTTTTTCAAAACACCTTTTAGGCATAGCATAAAAAATTATTTTACATGCAGATACTGAAGAGACTGTGATAAATTTTTATAGTTATTCATTATTTATTGTTACTTTTAAGGTCTCACATTACCTGATAAAATGTATCTGGACCCCTATTAGTGCTCATTCATGTTTACACTTAACAATCACATCACCAACAACTAACTTGGGCAGTTTTAGAAGGATTCAAAAGTTCCTGATATCTTTGTTACTCAGGTGAAACCCAGTGACTAGTTCAAGTGAGTGAGCTCTGCTTACTGATGCATTCCACTGTTACTGCTTCTCTACTGAGAACACAATACTCTCTGCATCCTTTTATAATGGCAGGTCCGCCCCTCATAACATCTATTGGTCAATTCCGCATTACATAGCAATGTCCGGATACTTTTAATCAGGTAGACTATGTACATTAGGGGCATATGGAGGCTGAGCATGGTACAGAAAACTGCTAGGTTGGTACTGTATACACTTTTATATTTATCACATGTGTGTTTCAGTTTAGTTACTGGTTTGTAGGGTGAAACGTGGCGTGTATTTTATTTGTTTTCAAAGATCTGAAGATGTTCAAAATTTGAACAACACTGGTCATCATATATAGATAGTGTATGTCACATGAGGATTTACTGGTTGAAAATTCTTTCTTATGTCTACAATTATGTAATTTTATTATACAATGAACACACATAAAGAACACCAGTACATAGAATGAAAATCAGAATTGTAATTGTGCTAACCTCTTCATCTGCGCCTAACTACTGCAACATACACCTGCTTGAAACTGCTTGCTGCAGTCAAGTCTTAGTGTTTCTCAACAACTTTTACCCTCACACCTCCCTCCTCCCCATCCAATTCACCCTCCTGCACACTTCCCTCCACACTGAGCAGATTATTCCTTAATGCCTCAGGAAATGTCTTATCAACAGATCACTTCTTTTAGTCAGATTGTTCCATAAGACTCTTTCATTTCCAATTTGATTCAGTCCTTTTTCATTACAAGAGTTATTCCATCACTCATTTAAACTTCAGCATTCTTCCACAGTACCACATTTCAAAAACTTCTTTTCTCTTCTTGTCTATACTGCTTATGTTTCTTGTTTCACTTCCATGCAATGTTACGCTCCAGACAAATACTTTCAGAAAATACTTCATAATAATTAAATTTATATTAGATGTTAACAAATTTCTCTTCTTCAATTTTGTAAGTCCATTTTGCAATTAATACCTTCAATGTTTTCCTCTTAAACAATATAAATAAAATAAAATTTCAAAGACACTGCACATTTATGTCTGTACATCTGAAACAGTGATGCCTAACCTACTACTACCAGTTCTTACCAACACTGCATTTATATTAGTAAAATCAAAATAATTCACCATCATTTTGATGATTTTGTATGGATTCTACTATTGGTTCTCCTTTATGAATTCTACTCATTGTCAAGGTGAATAAATGACTTGCATTCACTTCCCTATTATAGCAAAATCTGTGTAACATGGAAAGATTGTGTGCAGTTGCATTAGAAATGTATGTCCAGTTTCCTCAAATGATTGGCATAGAGTAAAGTACATTACCACAAAATTCTTGTTTTGGCCAACACATGAATATCTGTAAGCAACAGGGTGGGGATGAGTGGATATGACTGGATGATCGTATATAACTGGACATAAATGTATGCATATAACCACAACCCATGACACGCACACCACGTGTATGCCCGCCATGTGATCCACATGGTTAAGAGCATTGTGTGGGCTGTGTCAGTGTGAGTAGAGCAGTCCAAAGTGGACGATGGTACTCACAGTGGAGCACCAGGTATTCGTTGTGGAGTCTTATGTGACAACAAGGTTGTGGATATGGTGTGGTCAGTTACCTGCTGAGAAGTTTAATGGTATCAAAATGCCAGCAAAGAGTTCCCAGCAACGCATAGTCTGGAAATGGCATCAGATAGGATTTGTTTTGAACAAGTCAAGAAACATTCTTTCTTGGAGTTATTTTTCCTATCACCATCACTACATTAGCTTGAACACTTGGTATATCAGCCACACTGACACCACTGCCTGAACAACAGAGAAGAGAGAAACTGCCCAACAGTCCTTCCACTCACATGTGGAAACAATGGAATTGTGCACTGCAAAATAAACTTCCCCTGTATCCTAGTGGAGTAAGCTGTACAGCAGATATTCTGCAAACTGATCACAGGTTGACCCAGGACACATGCTGGGTGTGAACACATTTTTGTCACTTAGTATGAACTCTTCTTCTACTACATCTACATCTACATCTACATCTACATCGATACTCCGCAAGCCACCCAACGGTGTGTGGCGGAGGGCACTTTACGTGCCACTGTCATTACCTCCCTTTCCTGTTCCAGTCGCGTATGGTTCGCAGGAAGAACGACTGTCTGAAAGCCTCCGTGCATGCTCTGATCTCTCTAATTTTACATTCGTGATCTCCTCAGGAGGTATAAGTAGGGGGAAGCAATATATTCGATACCTCATCCAGAAACGCACCCTCTCGAAACCTGGCGAGCAAGCTACACCGCGATGCAGAGCGCCTCTCTTGCAGAGTCTGCCACTTGAGTTTATTAAACATCTCTGTAACGCTATCACGGTTACCAAATAACCCTGTGACGAAACGCGCCGCTCTTCTTTGGATCTTCTCTATCTCCTCCGTCAGACCGATCTGGTACGGATCCCACACTGATGAGCAATACTCAAGTATAGGTCGAATGAGTGTTTTGTAAGCCACCTCCTTTGTTGATGGACTACATTTTCTAAGCACTCTCCCAATGAATCTCAACCTGGTACCCGCCTTACCAACAATTAATTTTATATGATCATTCCACTTCAAATCGTTCCGCATGCATACTCCCAGATATTTTACAGAAGTAACTGCTACCAGTGTTTGTTCTGCTATCATATAATCATACAATAAAGGATCCTTCTTTCTATGTATTCGCAATACATTACATTTGTCTATGTTAAGGGTCAGTTGCCACTCCCTGCACCAAGTGCCTATCCGCTGCAAATCTTCCTGCATTTCGCTACAATTTTCTAATGCTGCAACTTCTCTGTATACTACAGCATCATCCGCGAAAAGCCGCATGGAACTTCCGACACTATCTACTAGGTCATTTATATATATTGTGAAAAGCAATGGTCCCATAACACTCCCCTGTGGCACGCCAGAGGTTACTTTAACATCTGTAGACGTCTCTCCATCGATAACAACATGCTGTGCTCTGTTTGCTAAAAACTCTTCAATCCAGCCACACAGCTGGTCTGATATTCTGTAGGCTATTACTTTGTTTATCAGGCGACAGTGCGGAACTGTATCGAATGCCTTCCGGAAGTAAAGAAAAATAGCATCTACCTGGGAGCCTGTATCTAATATTTTCTGGGTCTCATGAACAAATAAAGCGAGTTGGGTCTCACACGATCGCTGTTTCCGGAATCCATGTTGATTCCTACATAGTAGATTCTGGGTTTCCAGAAATGACATGATACGCGAGCAAAAAACATGTTCTAAAATTCTACAAGAGATCGACGTCAGAGATATAGGTCTATAGTTTTGCGCATCTGCTCGACGACCCTTCTTGAAGACTGGGACTATCTGTGCTCTTTTCCAATCATTTGGAACCCTCCGTTCCTCTAGAGACTTGCGGTACACGGCTGTTAGAAGGGGGGCAAGTTCTTTCGCGTACTCTGTGTAGAATCGAATTGGTATCCCGTCAGGTCCAGTGGACTTTCCTCTATTGAGTGATTCCAGTTGCTTTTCTATTCCTTGGACACTTATTTCGATGTCAGCCATTTTTTCGTTAGTGCGAGGATTTAGAGAAGGAACTGCAGTGCGGTCTTCCTCTGTGAAACAGCTTTGGAAAAAGGTGTTTAGTATTTCAGCTTTACGCGTGTCATCCTCTGTTTCAATGCCATCATCATCCCATAGTGTCTGGATATGCTGTTTCGAGCCACTTACTGATTTAACGTAAGACCAGAACTTCCTAGGGTTTTCTGTCAAGTCGGTACATAGAATTTTACTTTCGAATTCAATGAACGCTTCACGCATAGCCCTCCTTACGCTAACTTTGACATCATTTAGCTTCTGTTTGTCTGAGAGGTTTTGGCTGCGTTTAAACTTGGAGTGGAGCTCTCTTTGCTTTCGCAGTAGTTTCCTAACTTTGTTGTTGTACCACGGTGGGTTTTTCCCGTCCCTCACAGTTTTACTCGGCACGTACCTGTCTAAAACGCATTTTACGATTGCCTTGAACTTTTTCCATAAACACTCAACATCGTCTGTGTCGGAACAGAAATTTTCGTTTTGATCTGTTAGGTAGCCTGAAATCTGCCTTCTATTACTCTTGCTAAACAGATAAACCTTCCTCCCTTTTTTTTATATTCCTATTAACTTCCATATTCAGGGATGCTGCAACGGCCTTATGATCACTGATTTCCTGTTCTGTACATACAGAGTCAAAAAGTTCGGGTCTGTTTGTTATCAGCAGGTCCAAGATGTTATCTCCACGAGTCGGTTCTCTGTTTAATTGCTCGAGGTAATTTTCGGATAGTGCACTCAGTATAATGTCATTCGATGCTCTGTCCCTACCACCCGTCCTAAACATCTGAGTGTCCCAGTCTATATCTGGTAAATTGAAATCTCCACCTAAGGCTATAACATGCTGAGAAAATTTATGTGAAATGTATTCCAAATTTTCTCTCAGTTGTTCTGCCACTAATGCTGCTGAGTCGGGAGGTCGGTAAAAGGAGCCAATTATTAACCTAGTTCGGTTGTTTAGTGTAACCTCCACCCATAATAATTCACAGGAACTATCCACTTCTACTTCACTACAGGATAAACTACTAGTAACAGCGACGAACACTCCACCACCGGTTGCATGCAGTCTATCCTTTCTAAACACCGTCTGTACCTTTGTAAAAATTTCGGCAGAATTTATCTCTGGCTTAAGCCAGCTTTCTGTACCTATAACGATTTCAGCTTCGGTGCTTTCTATCAGCGCTTGAAGTTCCGGTACTTTACCAATGCAGCTTCGACAGTTGACAATTACAATACCGATTGCTGCTTGGTCCCCGCATGTCCTGACTTTGCCCCGCACCCGTTGAGGCTGTTGCCCTTTCTGTACTTGCCCAAGGCCATCTAACCTAAAAAACCGCCCAGCCCACGCCACACAACCCCTGCTACCCGTGTAGCCGCTTAATATGCGTAAAAAACCTGTCAATAAAAGTACAAGAAACGTTGTATCTCCAGTAGTCTATTATGATTAACTCTCTGAGATTATTTCTGCTAGTCCTAATGGAGATTTTGCAGTACTTTTTTTCAATGTCTGTGATGTTACACATATTCTAATGCTGTGGTAATTAAGCTACTAAATACCATGGTTTGCTTTTGTAGTTGATCGTTTTATTGTTAAGGTCATAACTATTCACTCTGGTGGGAATGGTTATTTCATTTATCTTCAAAATAATGATATATATTATTTAATTGTAACTGATCTGTTCAATCAATGTAATGCTGGTTATATACTGAGATCTACTGCATTAGAAGTATGCTTCACTATTTTTTTATTTCTAATAACACCTGAAAATTTTTCACGTGACCTGGACAACATTGCAAAAATATCATGCAGTGGGAGACTGCATAGTAAGCATAAATTAGTGATTCCACTCATCAATATTGCTATTTCCCCACAAAAAATAGTTTTACACACAAAAAGAGATTAAACATTTTGATTCTGTAGCAAAATAAATATGTCAAAATATGTAAAGCACTTACCCAATAAAGAATGGCTGTCCATCCTTCCATAGTAATGCACTGGAATACAGTCAACATTGCAAAGCCAATGTTATCAAATGATGTTATTCCAAAATTTGGCCCATCCCATTTTTCATAACAAGTAGAAATATTAGCATCACAAACATAACTTCCTCTTGGTGCAGTCAACTCGCTGTCTGCATTACAAGGAGTTTCTAAATCTCCCTCTTTAACTATAACATCTGAAAAACACACAGAGTACTGGAGTTGTTTTTTCCATAACATACCAGTGTGAAACGTTAAGAATTTTACAAATAACAGTATTAATTTAGGTTACTAAAAACATTTGCAGTGAGTGATCAAAAACTGTTAATGCTTTTTCAACTTTTAATTCTGGTCACATAATATCCACAAAGAATCATTATGCATACCTGTTGCACATACCAATGAAATCAATCAGTCAGCAGGTAGAAAGCATTTAAACATGGCGCTGAAATGCAAGGAAAAACTCTGTAGGTCTCAGTCTCATGATTGGCTGCATTTGCAAGGCGTTTAGAAGTTGTTGTAGGTATTTAAAGCATATCAATATTTTCCTCAAAATGGAGAATCAATCAACTTTTGGCCAATCTGGAGAGAAGGGCAGTAGCTGATAGTCAAGCTTGAAGCTGAGAGGCTATTCAATACCATAGTGGCCCACCCAGTTAACAGTCCACAAGAAAATATGGTTGAAACATGAATGGTGTCTACAGTGAAGACTGGTGATGGTTGTCACATGGTCCATGTTTACGTGGCAAGAATGTTCATGTCTGGTGCCTGTAGAGACATGCATTAAGATTCTCTTCTTGAGAGCATCTGATGATGTTGCACATTACACCAAATAGGGGTGACACCTTTTGAGGTGATTATGCAATCAGCCATCATATATGCTGTGTGTGGGAGTAGCATGTAGAACACAGTGCATACATTCACACTCTTAAGTGGACCCTAAATTCTCCACAGCTCAATAATCTGCAACACTACCTTCATTGGAGCCAATAATCTTTCTGTAATATGCTACCTTCTTACCTCAAGTAATGGAAACCATCTACACAGATCCTAATTTATCCAAGTTTCCACTGATGTGAAGAGAAACCTTAACACTTAAGCAAAATGACATAATTGTAGGTAAACAAAGAGTAGATCTGACACAATATATCATAGTGTAAATGTTCACTCACTGACCATACATCCTGGAGATGTTCTTTAATTATTTTACTTGTAATATTTTGTCATGCTTTTCTTCCTAGTTTCTGCATCTCAACATCTGCCTTGCAAGCTATCTTCTCTGTCACTGTTGATCTACCATGTTTCAAATTTTGTCTGTTGCATTACATTTCATTCTAATTTGCTGATTGCCGTTGCATGCTAGGTTAATTTTCCATACAGTCCTAAAAAGTTAAAAAAAACTCTTTTTTCCAGTAGACATCACTAGTATTTCCAAAAGCCTCAGTTTATCCATGTATGACTATAGTTTCCCTCAGGCCTTAGGAGTTGATAAATAGATACTTTTTTACTTTTATCCTCTGAAGTTCCCATGTGCAGATTTATGTCACATTCTATGTCATACACAATACAATGCAACAATCAATTTCAAAGACACTAACAACAACACAAATATATTATCTTTGTTGGAAGCCGTATCCATTTCTTTATTTTTGTACCTTTAATTTTGTATTAAAGGAGCCTGAAATTTTCTCAAGGACTCATTTAGTAAGTTTACAATGAATCATTAAAAAGTGAAACACAAAGAGCAGCTACATAAAAAGCATTAAGGCTACTCACCGAAATCTTCTAAACTGTAACAGGATTTATGTAAGGCCCCTGAATAGAATTCGAGCCCAATTATGGCAAAAATGACAATGGCAAACAATACGAGCAGACCAATCTGCAGCAGTGGTGCCATTGCTTTTATTATGGACTTCAGCACCACCTGCAGACCTGCATGGGAAGAGAAGAACACACTTCATAGATTCATTTTCTTAACAGAGAATAAATTTAATGCTAGAGGGATTATAGTAAAATCAGTTACTGACATAACTGCATGAATACTAAACAAAAACTTAATAATTTTCAATGAGTTTTGTAGAAATAGTAACATTATGCATCATAAAGCACTAGAGTCTCAGTTGTACTTTAATAATTCCTACCATGACACCATTAAACTATTTCTCTGCTCACACACACTCAATGCTTTTGTTATCTCGCAAAAAAGAAAGACAACTTGTAGAAAATTCAAAGCATAGACCAGCTAGCTTCTTAATGTTCCTTCATCAAGCAAGATACTCAAATAGACAGTATCACTCTCCACTTGGTGCTGTCTTCAAGTTTCCGAGATTTGAACATTTTGTTCATGCTCTGTTTCATGCTCTGCTGGCCAACTTTTCACCATCTATCCATCACCACAGCAGTTCATTCGGAAATGATTCTTTCTCATAACAGATGGACATCTTACGCTTATAGAAAAATATTAGGTAACAAATGATGATACAGTTTCGAGCAGCTTCTCAGTAATGTCATGAACACATTATTGGCTGTTTATAACATTTGAACAAACCAGTTTAGACTCTCTTCATCTTTTATTAATGATTCACTAACTTACTGATTCAGTAGATCTACATGACTAAGAAAATATGCAGTAAAGTAATTTTTGACATAGTTTTGGAACTAGCAGTCTCAGTAAGATGATTAATAACTATTTGGATACCAAGCAGAACCTGTAAGTAAGGATCAGATCTTGCCAATAAATATAATACTTCTGTTTTTTTAATCATTATGTTTTTATTTAGAACATCACAACAGACTTGCAAATGTCTTATCACAGTGACTGCATCAAGCAAAACTGACTTCAATGAACATTACACTATGGAAAAATCACTCAAGTTGAGAAAAAGTTAATTCCAGTTTACGGTGATAGGAAAATAATGCATAAGTGACAGTCAAATGAAAATTAGACAGATGGAAAAAAGTAAGTAAACTGTTTATAATTTAAAAAGTAATTCCCTTAACTGTTAACACATTTATCTCATTGTGAGACAAGATGGCCAATGCTGTCTTGGAAAATGTTTGTAGTTGTTACCTACAGAACTGGAACTATGGTAATACCTTGGCATGCACCTCCTTTCTCCCCCCCCCCCCCTCCCCCTCCTCCCTCCAAGCAAATCGATGTTATCGATGTTTTGTTTTCCAATGCCTTTCTTCAGGTGTCAAAAAATATGGAAGTCACATGGGGTGAGATCTGGACTGAATGGAGAATATGTAAGGGTTTCTCAACGAAATGTCTGCAGTTCAGTTGAAACAATAGGCACGCCAGTGCTGTGGATGTCTTGATGACCTTTTTCTTTGACTGCAAGGGCCCACTGCTCATTCAGTTCCTGGAACACAGTGCCACAATTAATGCACAGCGATATGTGGACACTTTGTAAAAATGAAGAGTGAAGTAAGCTCCAAATGTCCAGAAACGTTGATGGAGAACATCATTCTGTTGAAAGATAATGCCCACCCACATGTTGCCTATGTGTTTTCAACTGCACTATAGATGTTTCAGTAGGAAGCCCTTACACATCCTCCATACAGTCCTGATCTCTTCCATATTTTTGGAGCCCAGAAGAAAAACATTTGTGGTCGCTGATTAGTTTCAGATGAAGCGGTACACGCCTGGGCACAACCACAGTTCTATAGACAAAACAAACATTTTTTCTATTAAGGCATTGATGGTCTTGTCCCACAGTGGAATAAATGTATTAACAATTATACTGATTAGTTTTGAAATCATAAATAGTTTACTTATCATTTTTCATCTGTCTCATTTTCATTTGGTAACCCCTTATATTATCCGTTATTTAACCTTTGACAATACTTTCTAATTAGGTTTTTTTTCCGTTCTCCCATTTACCTGTTGTAAGCACAATTATTGTCATTTCCACAAATTTAGACTAAATTATTATGACCAAGAGGAGATATCAGAATTGGGCAGGCAACACTGAGTAATAAAAGTTAAAATTTTTATTGTCTTTGCATTGTGATATTCCAACTTCTTTCCAATGATTGTTTAAAGCTCTACCAGCAGTTGTCTTACAATACCATTCATTGTTCAAACTGACAGCTAACCCATTCAAAAGTTCTTGACACTTACACTCTGCAATACTATGTATTGCTTATTTCACACATCTATCAAGTTTCTAATTCAACACTCATTTGCAATAAAAATTTCTCCCACCCACTATGTAGTGCAATAAATTTTAAGCTATAATTAAAGTCCATCAGAGTGTATGTTTACTGCATAATGAATCTTTACAAACTATAAAAATCTACAAAATTAAAAACTGACACTAAACACTAATGGTCGTAAGTGTTCTTTATAGCAGGATAAAGTACCTGAGCTATTTACAGAGGACTATTTTCATACATTGTTTTGGACAGTTATTAAATTTTGAGGATTTATTGTTTACTGATCATATGAGTAGATTAAGTGTAATTTCTGACATACTTTGATAAATGGTACAGTCATTCTAAAATTTCACTTTGAAAAATTCAAGGGCAAAAATTGACAATTTTATTTGTATATTGTAGAGGACTGAGGGAAATCAGCAAAAGTGATTTAACAGTAAACAGTATTCAGCTGGACATTTATTTCCTCATTTGTCGGACCCAAGCAGTTCTATCACACTCTGTACTACATATTATCCAGGGATACTCACTATTGATTGCATATGGGTGCATGCACTGTGATCCAGTATAAAGCATACAAGAATACCAAAGTCCTAATTATCTGTTGCAAGGTACTAAGACCAAATGTAAATTAAAACAATTAAATAGTGTTTACCAAATGATACAGCTACTGTAATGCAGGATGGAAACTTTAACACAAACACAAAACTCAAATTGAAATTCATCTCTCTACAGATCTTACTCATGCAGTTGTGAGAATGTATCCTTGAAATGAAAGACAGAATAAGACAAATACAGACCTAAAATGCAGATATATTTAAATTACATTCAAAAAGTGATAACTGTTGAAAAATGCATCTCAGATTTTCACTAGATTTAAAAGTATACCCCCTTTTTTGCAGCAAAAGGCTGAAATATCCCCTTGCAAATTTCATATATTATAAAAATAACTATACAGTAATATCAGCTTATAAAATACAGCTACAATTAATGTAAAATATTGCTTTTGTATTTCCAACTGTGCTTGAAATTTCTTACAAGATAAAGGCTACATGCAAAGATCAAAACATTAGAAATTTCTTTAAATGTTAAAAGACAAAATATGTTCAGCTTTGAAACAAAAAGGTCTTTCCATCAACAAGTTACCTGTCACAGTATGCTATGTATCAGTTTGCAGAAGTAATAAACTGAGGGAAATAATGTAAGAAGTGGCATGTCTGTGGCAGTAAATGGGAACCTAGGTTTGATTTTTATTCTAATATGAAACTTTTATATGCTTGCTTAAATTTAATTTTTAATTTCTATTACTGCATCATTTCCAAGTTCACATCAGGTTTTTTTTCTCCCGTTCAGTCATCTATGAAAGTGCTCTTATTGTTCTCTGGAGAAATGGCCAATCATTTTATAATTTATCAAATTCATATGACTGCCTCTAATCTGTCCCATCCCTTTATCTACTAACGAAATCTTCTTTGCAAGAAATGTATCTTTTGATGACATACCACATTTCAACCTCAGGCAGATTCAAAATGCATTATGTTCCATGTTCTGTGTCACACTGTACACCCCTGAGAAATCAAAAATTTCTCCATTTCAGCAATGGAATAATGATAACAACAACATTAGTCATAAGAACTAAATAGTTGAATATTATAATTATGGAAATGTCATCAAACACTTCGAAAATTAACTTTCAAGTAACAGATAAAGCAAATTCACTGAAGTACACAGCTTTCTAAACTTTGAATTCATCTGTGTCTTTCGAAAAGAAGTATCTGGAGATACATCACAATTTAATGAACAAAACAACTGAGAATATTAGTTGTCACTGAAGTTTTCCTGAAGATATAGAATCTTTAATAATCACACAGGCAACAAATCTTTTTCTGGCCAGTGTGAAGTGTCCAAAGTAAACAGTGATTAATGAGGGGAAAATTAGTAGTAATCAAGTCAAATAAACCAAAAATCAAGAGGGAAACTTCCAAACAGGATAGGTAATGAAATAAGAAATGATATGTTTGATCTAGTACGAAGCAAAAGCTGTTTAGAGATAACAGAAGGATAAGAAAACCACTACACTTATGCAACAGCTTTGCGTGACCTAGTAAGTTGCTAGCATTTTGTTTTAAAGGTGTGAGGGAAATGGGGGTATTCCAATATGAGAGTTAAAGGTACAAATCAGCAAGAAAAAAAAGACCGTTAGGGGAAACATAGACAGTAATGTAAAGAGAACATTCATTTGCAGGGTGCTTTGTGTACGATGCAACTAAAGTATTCAAATGCACGGTAATACATGTGTATATGTCCACAGCTCATGGTCTAGTCACTAGTGTTGCTGCCTCTGGATCACAGGGTCCCAGGTCGATTCCTGGCCAGATTGAGGATTTCCTCCATCTGGTGTTTGTGTTGTCCTCATCATCATTCGGGAAGAGGTGAGACTTGGAATGGAAAGACTGGGAACTTGTATGGGTGCTGCTGACCATGATGTTGAGCACAACACAAACCAACATCATCATCCTCATCATGTGTATGTGTATTTATGCATACATGGATGGAAATGTGCATGCCAATTTTTTGGGTGGAAAGGAAACACAGGTATGTAAATGCAACAGTGGAATAGCAAGAAGGAAAAGAAGGTAAATTAGGGTTTAATGACCAACTAATAATAAGGTCATTCAAGACAGAACAGACAAGTACAGAAAAAAGAACTGAATGTGCCCGTTTCAAAGAAAATGTCCCAGCACTTGCTTTAACTGATTAAGGAATATCACAGGAAACCAAAATCTGGACAACAAGACAGAAGTCTGAACCCCACTCCTCCAGAGTGAGCAGTGTCTTCACTGCTGCAACACCTCAATTGGTAACACTGAAGGAAGGCAATGTGGTAATTTGAAAATTGAAAACCAACAAGAGGAGAGTTAAGGATACCAAAACATAATGAAAAAATACAAACACCATAAATGAACTCATAATAACTGAAAAAACTGCTTAACACAGTGCTGGAATGCAAAAGTTTGAAGTCTGGTCACACAATCTTGAATAACCAGTTAAATGAGGGAACAAATGTACACATTGTTCTAAACTGCCCTTTATTATTACTCAACTTATATGCAATTTTAAATGTATGCATACTCACTGCGTTTGCAGCATCTCTGACAATTTTACATTATTTTTCAGTAACTGAGTGATCATCTTTCATTGCTAGAGCTATAGTAACTAAGCTGTTCTGTTTCCAATTGTAATCTATAAAATATTTCAGTACTTTCATATAAATGTATTCAGTGTGCATAACAAGGTAGTGCTGTTTCATTACACCGACATATTTCTTCTGTAATATTTTACAGCGGAGAAGAATATTGAATGATTGATGAAAACGATTTTATATGTTAATAATAACTACTGAATATTAACAGTAGCCAGTACAAAATGTAGTAATCATATGACATATTGTGATAAAATTGCAGCAGGTTTCAGCAAATTTCAATGATTCTATGACATCTTTTATTGGTAAACAGAAACATAAATTTATAATTTGTTATGTATATCTAAACAGAATAACACGTCATTCTTATGACCATCTTGCTAGGCAATATAGGAAGTCAAGGTGGTGCATGATTAGATGTATAGTTTAGAATAACTATTTCAGATTATCTATACTGTATTGTTGTCTCTGTGTGTTTTGATGCTTCAGATGTGTTGGGTTATTGTACTTTGTTTGCATATTATGTGATTTGATGGACAGGGGTTTCACAATGTCGGAGTTTGAGACCAAGGGGGTTTCCAAATGGGAAGCGATTAAGTCTTTTATAAACCAAGAAGTGCAGTTGAAAACAGATAACTTGGAAATGCATAGGCAGCTAGCTGCTATGAGGGAACATGGAGTATCATCTAGTTAACTATTTCTTCCTTAGGTGCAGCTGTCACAAGTTTAGTTACCCACTTTCTGGTAAGCCAACAAAGGATGTATTGTTTATAGACTTGATGGCAGTTGCTAGACTGGGATTCTAGACAGACATGAAATTATTACAAACTAGCAAACCTGGCAATCCTTGACAATTGCTAAATAAATATATATGAAAACTGGATATACACTCTCAAAGTAACCCCCCCCCCCCCCCAAGTGCCCATCTCCTCTTTTCTCCTCCTCCTCCTCCTCCTCCTCCTCCTCTCTCTGTGAACAACCTCCTCTCCTATCTCTCTGCCCATCTCCTCCTCCTCTGTTTCTATGTCCATTTCCTCTCCCTTCCCCCATCTCCACATATTCTCTTATCCCTCTCTCTCACCTTGAGGCTTGTGTATTGTTACTGCAAACTAAACCTTAATTTGTGATTGAAGTCGCTAATAATGAATGGGATACAGGGAGTGAGAGAGACCTCTCCAGCTGCAGGATCTGAGAGGATAGTAGCTTCAATGACAGTATTTTGCATAGTTTAAATCTGCAAAAGAGCAGGATTACGAAATCCTGACAATTCAGATTGTGTAGTATTATTCTAATCAGAAGCTGGCAAGCCATAAATACACTTTTCCTGTTTTCTATAAAACTTACAGCAATGAAGAAAACAAAACAGCACATTTTTGTGTTACTAATTTTGTTTGAAATTATATATAAGGAGAAAGAATGTGTGAAAAACAATTTGTCTAATGGTTTACAATGCCTTACTATCGTAGTTGAAACTGATTGCAAGATATAAAAAAACACACATTTTCACAGCACAGCACACCATTTTCTTTCTTGAAGTGGGTTTTAACAAAAAATCTGTTCATAATATAACATATATAGCCTATGTCCATCTGAACATTTATTAGTGCATCATGCAAAAATCTGAAGTAAATCAGTCAAAGAGTTTTCAAAATTTTTGCTAACAATATTTCCCCTATCTATATTAAATATATGCTTACATATTATATATTAAAAGAATATGTAGCATATGTCTGTCCAAATGTTCAGTAGAGTATCACATACAAATTTTAAGTAAATTGGTCGAGAACATTTCAAGATTTTTGGTAACAACATTCCCCTTTTATATATTACATATATAAATATGCATATCACATATATTAAAAATGTATAGCCTATGTCTGTCTGAACATTCATTACAGTATCATGTATCAATTTAAAGTAAATTGTTCCAGTACTTTTAGTGATTTTTGGTAACAATGTAAAACAACAGTTTGTCTTTATATAGTAGAATAGATGAGTAAGTTACGTTTGATAGGGGAAGCAAAAGCACTTGTTAGGTACGGTGAAGGGCTGAGGAATGCACTTACATTTGAGGAGCTAAGGGAAGGTCTTGTGCAAAGCTATAAGAAACAGAACAGTATGAGGCTTTTTTGAAAGCAGCCGACTGGTGTGTTACAGAAGCAGAACAAGACAGTAGACAGTTTTGTCAACAGAAACAGAAAGATCAATGCAAACACATATGAGCTAGTGGAGAATGATCAAACAAAATTATTCTCCAAGAAGTGGAGCATAGGGTGCCGAGTGCCTTTATAAGAGACTGCCATGCAACATGTAAAGTTGGGTATGGGCAGAAACACTGAAAGATTTGGCTACTGCCATTAGGATGGCTACAGAACTTTAGGAGATAGATATCACAACATGAGTGCAGGAAAAAAGAAGTGCTTTCTCCATAGACTTAAAATGTTATACATGTGAACATTCAGAAAACATCCAAAGGCAGTGTCATCAACCATGATGTGAAAGGTGTGTCTTGGGTGAGCACCAACACTGAGATTTTAGGAACAGAAGGAGTAATGGACAAGGGCAGAATAGTCACCTGTTGAACACCAAGAGGAACTCCATGTCCAACCGATGGCAGTCCCACTAAATTTTGATGCTGCGAGAAGAAATGCAGAGTCTGAGTGTGTCTTAGTTGGCTTTGTTAATGGTAATAAGTGTACATTTTTTTGGACCCAGGGGCACATGTATACATGATGAGTATGAGAAACAGTTGAACCCACCATGTTATAAGCTGCATGGCATAAGTAACAGTGATGTAGAGTCACTGGAGGCAATATGACTGTGTTTTCAGGTTGGGGCAGAACGATTCCAAATGAATATTGGCTCCTTGAGTTGAATTGTCTGGTTAGTCATCAGGCTAAAACTGATCTTTGGTGACACACGTTGGAACTTAGGGAACATTGTTCCATGTAGGGAAACTGTCACCAGTGATAAACAGCTGCAAGGTTTGTCTATCATATATGACAAATCAATTAAACTATAAGAGAAATCATGAAGACTTAGTTCACATGATAACATGCCACAAGGCACACAGAAAATGCTTTGAGTGAGTGTGGACATGAAACAACCTGTTAAGGTGATGTATGTGGTAGAGCCACAAGAAGAGAATAGATCTTGCATGCACCATGGTGTTTTGTACTTAGGAATTCCCCATGCATATAAGAAGTAGATGATGAAAGACTGGTTCCTGCCAGTGTAGATAACTTTGGCACTTTTGAAGTATGTTTGACCACAGCTTTGTTAGTTGCCAGTTTAGACATTCTAAAAGAAGATGATCTAGAGAGGTCAAGTGTAGACCATCGTCATAAGCAAGCTGCCAGTACTACTACAAATATGAAGTTATATAGTGTCAAGAGATATGAATAAAATAACAACTGTTTTATGTACACATATGGAAGGAATTAAGAACACCCACAGTGCTGATATGTGCCCACAGAGAAAACCATAGATCTATGTTTTTAATGGTACAGCATCACAACTTGGTGTCTGTGGAGGAAGCAAATGATGAAGAGGGAAACAAACTGATGAACTAGACTGATATCTTAACTACACATAAGTATTATAGTAACTAATACCACAAGCAAGTCATAAATGAGTATCTATGCAAAAATGTCTGTGAAAAGATTGATACTGAGAACCACTGAGGCTGACATATTACAGATTCTGCCTAAAAAGCTGAAAAAGGTAAATCATTAAATCTAGATGGGTTGTATGCTGTATTCTCACAGTACTACTGAGATCTTCATGGACATACATGGCTTAAATGGTGAACAGATTATGATAAACTGATATCATGCCATAGAAGATTAAAGGTGGTATTACTGTTCAATTGTTAAAGAAAAGAACAGCATGAAAGTAGGTAAAATACGACTTGGCAGCCTACTGAATGACAGTTTATGATTATGACCAGAATGGTAAGACTGTGAATATAGACAATTGTGGCCACCAACTCCACAGCCACAGATGCAGCTGTTGTATAGTCCCCACTGTTACAACACGGCACTGCATTTTGTATGGCTAGTTCTAATTCAGTTCAAGCTGGTCCAGGTGCACCTCTTCATATTCAATCCTAATGGAGCAACCATTGGGTCTATGATACCATGTTCATGTATTGATACTGCATTCCATTTTCATTGCCAGTCTTCTTTAATGTGGAAGTTTTGTTAGTGACTGCAGCCTCTATGGGTTTCCAGGATTGAAGATGGTTTGGCAGGGGTTTATTTGGGATCTCTTGCATTTGGAAGGCGGGGGGTGGGGGGGGGGGGTGGGGGGGGGGAGGAGGAAAGGAGTCCTGTGGGTGGTATTTGGATCTTACAGCTTCAGCCATTCCCTTACAGTGGCATCCATTTACACTATATTAGGAGATAACTACTTCGTTACATATCAGGAAAGGCACTGGTGATGTAAGCAGCACAGTTGCCACAGATCCCATGATTTACATCTGGAAGTATGACAGAGAGGATGGTGACGCAGAAGTGAGTGAGTGAGTATATCTCACAAACACTAATTACATAGAAGAATAACTTGAAAAACATGTGATACAAAACCAACAGACTCGTATCATTTGTTATTCAGAGATTATAAGATATCAAGTACTCCTTCACTGTGCATGTTTAAATAACATGCTTCATACCTGAAAACCTAAGATTTTTGGAGAAAAAAATATTCCTTCAGGGTGGCAATGTAATATTATAAGTGCAATAAAATAATCTTCAATTTTACACAGTGAATCACCATTTTCTTATTATACACACAACAAAAAAAGTTTTGTATCACCCCAGTTCTCAGAACTCCTGAGGATAGACATTGACGGTGGATATTGTATCACAGACACAGTCCCTTTGACTGTTCAGAGATGTCACTAAACCTGCCTAAAGATGTAAACAACCATGCATGAGCAGCACCTATTAGACAGAGGGGGGTCTGACAACTGATCAGTTCCAGTCATTCCACCAGGAAGGAGGTACACGGCTCGTGTTGTCTGTAGTTCAACCATGCCCAGATGGTCAATACTGCGGTTCGATCATGTCTGCACTGCATTGTTACTTTGACTTTGTGCCAAGAAGGGCTCTCAACAAAGGAAGTGTCCAGACATGTCGAAGTGAACAAAAGTGATGTTGTTCGGACATGGAGGAAACACTTTAAACATATGTTATGATATTTTAACTTTGCCCACCATGAGGTGTGCTGTTGGGCACACACACCAACTTATCATCATCAGAACCAAGAGGGGTAGTGTAAGTCTCATCAATGTGATGCAAAAATACAAAAGTTTTTAAATAACAACATTTGTAAAAATACAGGTACATAGAACACCTTAACAACTAATGAAAACCTGGAAATATCATTGATAGTAACGTTTTTTTCCAACATATTGTTGCTAGATTACCTTCAACCTGCACACACATGCTAACTAACAACAGCATCTACATCTACACCATATTCCATGAGCATGAGCATGTGTAGTGGAGGGACTTCTGATACCACTGACTGATACCTACTTATCTGTTCCAACTGCAAATGGTACATGCAAAGAATGATTGTCAGTAAGCTTCTGTATTAGTGCTAATTTCTTGAATTTTTTCATCATGGTCATTTCATGAGATGTGTATGGAAGGAAGTAGTATCTTATCTAACTCTTCCCAGAGAGTGCTCTCTCAAAATTTCAATAGTAAACCTCTTGCCTCTCCTGTAACGGTTGCCACTGTAGTTTGTTGAGCATCTCTGTATCATTCTCATGTCAATTAAATGATCCTGTGACAAAACACACCCCTTTTTGCTGGATCTTCTCTGTCTCTTCTTTCACTCCTATTTGATAAGGCTCCCAGGTAGATGAACAATAATCAAGAATCAGTTGAACAAGCATCTTGTATGCTACTTCCCTCAAGGATGAGTTACACTTCCTTAAGATTCTTCCTATGAATCTAAGTCTCGTATCTGCTTTTCCTACTCTTTGTTTTATGTGATCATTCCATTTAAGGTCACTCCTAGATATTTTATGGTAGATACTGTTTCCAGCAATTTTCCATCAACAGCATAGTAGTGCAGAAGTGGATTTCTTTTCCTCTGTATGCGCAATATGTTACATTTATTTACACTCAAAGTCAACTGCCATAGCCTGAACTGTATACTGTGGTTTATCGTCTCATAATGTACATAATTTAAATCATTTTATTCAAATACAGGAGACACATCAAAATTGTAGTAACATTTCACCATAAACACAGAACAGCTGATGTTAACAAACAGCATAATAATAATAATACAATTTTGTTATATATACATACAATAACACCTAACACTTAACTATCCCTTGCTCAAATTATCATTTCATCCTCTATGAATTCTTTTATTGGATAGTAGCATTTCTCCCACAGAATCTGCTGTAGCCTCATTTTTAAAATTTCTGGCTCAATATTAAATATTTTTTGGCCCTTAACTTGTTATATGTTGTCATCCCCAAATACTGTGGACTCCATGCACATAATTTCAACTGATGTATGGGTAGCATAAAATTATTTGTATTTCTTCTATTATATGTGTGGTTAGAATGATTCTAAATGTTTGTGGCAATAACAGTTAGGACTTTTAGTTTCCAAAATAATGGTTGACAAGACTCTGTTTGCTGTGTAGTGCACATGTATCTGATAATTTTCTTTTGTAGTTTCAGTATTCGAGGTACACTACTTGATTTCCCTAGAAAAGTATACTGTATCTTATAACACATTCAAAATATCTGTTGTTGTTGTTGTTGTGGTCTTCAGTCCTGAGACTGGTTTGATGCAGCTCTCCATGCTACTCTATCCTGTGCAAGCTTCTTCATCTCCCAGTACCTACTGCAACCTACATCCTTCTGAATCTGCTTAGTGTATTCATCTCTTGGTCTCCCTCTACGATTTTTACCCTCCACGCTGCCCTCCAATACTAAATTGGTGATCCCTTGATGCCTCAGAACATGTCCTACCAACCGATCCCTTCTTCTGGTCAAGTTGTGCCACAAACTTCTCTTCTCCCCAATCCTATTCAATACTTCCTCATTAGTTATGTGATCTACCCATCTAATCTTCAGCATTCTTCTGTAGCACCACATTTCGAAAGCTTCTATTCTCTTCTTGTCCAAACTATTTATCGTCCATGTTTCACTTCCATACATGGCTACACTCCATACGAATACTTTCAGAAATGACTTCCTGACACTTAAATCTATACTGGATGTTAACAAATTTCTCTTCTTCAGAAACGCTTTCCTTGCCATTGCCAGCCTACATTTTATATCCTCTCTACTTCGACCATCATCAGTTATTTTGCTCCCCAAATAGCAAAACTCCTTTACTACTTTAAGTGCCTCATTTCCTAATCTAATTCCCTCAGCATCACCCGACTTAATTAGACTACATTCCATTATCCTTGTTTTGCTTTTGTTGATGTTCATCTTATATCCTCCTTTCAAGACACTGTCCATTCCATTCAACTGCTCTTCCAAGTCCTTTGCTGTCTCTGACAGAAATATCTACAACAAGCAATTTTTTGTGTACTAAGGTCAGTGGAATTTGCTAGTATTTGCATTGCAAATGCAAAACTGCATATTATATTTGATAGTAAGTCAATATGTGTATTCCAGCTTAAGTTCTTGTTCACATTTAGTCCCAGGAATTGAACAAACTGCCAAGTGCTGTAAGATGCCACAGAGGTAAAGTATTCAAAAGAGAATTAAAATCATTCTTAACTCTCAAATGTTTTTACTCACTGAATGAATACTGATATTAAAGTGTAGCTATTCTTAAATGTATGCCTAACTCTTCTATCTATATGATGTACTATTCTGAGGTGATTGTAATATATATTATTTTTGTAACAACATGCTGTAAATTCAGATACCTATACTATGTAACAACTGTATGTTGAATTATGAAGTACTGTACCATATATTGCTAAGTGTGTCACCCTTAAGTGGCTTCTTGTAAATGTGAATTGCAAATTCCTACTGTTTGTACAAAAATTGTATAAAAATGCTATGACGTTTGCAAAAGACACCATTTGGTGACTATATGCAAAAAAAGACAATAAATAAATATATAAATAAATGTCAACTTCTTTCATAAGTTGATTCCTATGTTGTATTTTAAGTTCCACACATTTGGTTTTGAAATGTATGAAATGGGTTCTTGCAATGTTCAGTTTCAACCCATTTAACTGGAACCAGTTTTGTAAGATATCCATTGTGCCTACAATGAAGCTCAAATTTTTTCTGCATCAGCATCTTCAATTAAAAAGAAGTATCATCTGCAAATAGAACTGATGGGGAATTTATATTTATATTTACATAGAATAAGAAGAGGATTGGCCCCAAACTGGAGCCTTGACATACAACCTGTGATACTGTATTCCATTTAGAATAATAATTCACTGCATCCGATGTTATAAGCCCATGTTATAAGCCCCCTTTGTTTTCTGTTGTGGAAGTATGATGTGAGTCAGTTTAGAGCATTATCCTTAATCCTGTATTTCTTTAATTTGTAGATAAGCAAGTCATAGTTCATAGAGTCTGTTGTGGAAGTATGATGTGAGTCAGTTTAGAGCATTATCCTTAATCCTGTATTTCTTTAATTTGTAGATAAGCAAATCATAGTTCATAGAGTCAAATGCTTTTGTGAGAGCGCAGAAGATACCTGCAACTTTACTCCTCTGATCCAGTCATTTGCATATCTTTTCAATAAAGTTGTTCACTGCATCCAGAGTGTTTTTTCCTGGTTGAAATACAAATTGGTTACTTATAATAATATCACTTTTACAATAAAATTTTTGAACTGGTTTGCAGCTACTTTCTCTAACACTTTTGCTGGGGCAGGAAGAATAGAAATAGGGCGAAGTTTCCCATGTCTCCCCTTGACCCTTTCTTGAACAGAGGTCTGACTTCAGCATACTTTAGAACTTTGGGAAAGCATCCATGTTCAAAAGACTGGTTGAATATTTTAGTTAGGGGAGGTGCTATTATGTCACACACCGTTTTAATAATTTTAGTGGGTATCCCATCCCACCCAGCAGGGCTTTTATTTTTTAATGATAATATAACATTTTCTACATCCTGTACCGTGACTTTTTAAAAATCCGTAAGATACTCAGCTTCTTGGTGGAGTTCAAAGGGATTTACTTTACTCTGATACTCTGCTACATCAACATCTGACTTCGCCACAGTTATGAGGAATTCATTTAAACACTCTGACATTTGAGCTGGGTTTACAATAAAGCTATCTTCTACTGTAATCCTAGATATTTCATTACTACTAACTCTAACACCTAACTCTGATTTGACAACTGACCACACTGCTTTTGTTTTACTATTATGTTGTACAGTGAACTTACTGTTTGCCAGTTGTTTGGCTGGCTTCACAACTTTTTTAAATATAGCTTTATAATGACAAACATACTCAGTAACAGATCTGTTTTTATTATATTTCAGTTCATTGTGGAGTTTCCTCTTCCTGGCACTAGAAATTTTTACATCCTGAATTATCCATTTAATCTTACTACTTGTTTTGTTGCCTGGCACTGTAAGTGAAAAAGTTTCATTTAATATTTCAAGAAAGTTACTTAAAAATTGTTAAAGTTACTATTACTTAAAATACAGCTCTTGTAAGGCTATTCAAGCTCTCTTAACTTATTTCTTGATGTAACTGAATTTTGTTCATTTAAGTTCCTTTTCATATGGCTTTTGTTAGACAAAATTTATTAGTTAATTTTTGGTAGTTCAAAGAATAATGCAGAGTGGTCAGAGATTCCTAAATCTATGCAAAATTTATAAACATTTACAAATATATAATCTGTTAGAATATTATCAATACAGGTAGCTGACTATGTATTTACTCTACTGGGTCACATGATGCTTACTTTGAAGCCAAAATTTTTTATTAATTCAGTGAA
Organism: Schistocerca serialis cubense; assembly: GCF_023864345.2. Lineage (NCBI taxonomy): Eukaryota > Metazoa > Arthropoda > Insecta > Orthoptera > Acrididae > Schistocerca > Schistocerca serialis. The sequence goes on along the minus strand of NC_064640.1, from coordinate 611,373,088 downwards.
TTTGGACACTTCATTTCTTTCATCTACAATATTAATATTGAAGTCAGCAGCTGTTATTATCTTTGTCATTTTTTCTTTACTGAGCTTTTCAAGAAGGCAATGAAATTTCACCACAAAGGTTTCAATTGTAGCGTTCTCTGGTACTCTATAAATAGAAACTACAATGATGTTTAGGTCCCTCAACTCGATACAGCAGCTTTCAAATATACACTCTTCATTCAAATGATTAAAGTCATTTCTTATTTCATATTTTATATCAGAATGAGTAAGTATGCAAGAGCCTCCATGTGATTTCCCTCATCTACAAAAGCTGTTGGCTAATTCGAAATTTTCAATTTCATTAAGACTTTTAGTATTGTCAGATGTAAGCCAATGTTCAATGAGGCAAATAACTTTGATATTTCTACATCAAGGTAGAAAAATTTGTAATTTGTCCACTTTATGACTTCTGTTTGAAAAGTCAGCACTTAGACCATTTATATTCAAGTGCATTATGTATGGACATTTGTTTCTATTTACAGTCTCAAGCATACTCTTCCTTGGATACCGTTTCAGTCTTGGTATTTTCATTACCGAACAGTGCACCATTCATCAATGGTCTTCAGGTCATTCTGCAAATTGATACTGTCTCCTGGTATTGCTACTTACTTATAGACAACAGCATCATCTGCAAACAGTCTTAAAGAGGATACCCAACATATTACCTGGCAAAACATCTGGTTTCTCTTCTGAGCCCTTTGGTAGGAAAATATGAACAACACAATCGAAAGTCAGAAGATTTTTGTATAGTGACTGAAGAGTGCGTTTCAAACCAGCTGATATATTAGTGACTCTTGATGTTGTCTCTTTGTTCACATAAGTATCTCTGATGAACTTATTACAACTTACAGAAGCTACATTTGGGTTTTTATTTAATGAACAATATTTTGAAAAAAGCTGCTGGTGTTGGCTATGCATAGCCCTTTGTATCCCGTAGTAGCTAGCCCTCTCATGGAAGACTTCGAGGAAAAAGCACTTCAGTCACCAATGCTGAAACATAAATGTTTCTCAAGGTAGGTGAATGACACCTTTGTAGTATGGCCACATGGGGCAGCAATGCCTCCTGTATTTTTGGAACACCTTAACTCCCTCCATCTGAGAATTTGCTTCACCATGGAAGTGGAGAAAAATAATGTCCTGATCCACAGAGAAGAAGACGGTTCCTTGGATCATAGTGTGTTTCATAAACCAACTTACACTGACATATACCTATTAACTATCAGTTGCCATCATGCATCTCAGTGCAGTGGCACATTACGGACTTTCGTTCACAGGGCTAGAGTTATCTCACACACAGGGAGCTTATCAGCAGAGCTTAGACATCTTTGCTCTGTGTTTGTATAAAATAGGTACTCTGACAAACACATTCATAATGCATTTCAACCTGCATGCATTAAACCTCAAGAACAGCCAGAAGAAATGGAGAACTTCATGGACAGCCAGAAGAAATGGAGAACTTCATGAGGATGGTTTTACTACCCTATGTTGGTGGTGTGTCCTTTAAGATGGGCAGGCAGTTCAAGAAACATCAAATGAAATGTGTCTTCCACCCTCTAGAATGAGTGCAAACAGTGCTGGGTTCTGTTACAGGCAACCTAGGTCTAAGGAGACAAGGGATATATAAAATCCCATGCCAGTGTGGAAAATCATACATTGGCCAGACGTGTCACACTGTTAAGGATAGATGCACTGAACATAGATGTCACACCAGATTGGGTCAGCCAGAAAAGTCTGCTGTTGCTGAACACAGCCTTGACACAGGACATAGCATGAACTATAGAGGGGCAAAGATCCTTTCATCCATTTTCATGTACTGGGACTCCATCATTAAAGAGGCAGTCAAAATATATATGAGTAATGACCTGATTAACAGAGACACGGGATTTCAACTGAGCAAGGCATGGGAGCCACCATTGGTGGTACTAATGCTGCATCAGCCACAGATGAATGGATCCAAATCAACACAGACAAGGAATCACAATCCTCACACTTAAACTGGGTGCCAACAGTCTGCCCATGCACATGCTGGGCAGCAATCTGTGGCAATCCCTTTTCTGGATTGTGCATGCAAAGACCATAGCCTCTTTCTCCAGCACAGCCTCTGCATATCGCCGTACTCTGTGATTTGTCTACAGTGATGTTATCACCCCAACTCTTGGTGCCTGCACTTTTCTGGTGCGCCAGTGTATGTATTGGAGAGCCACTGCAGCAACACATCAGTTGAAAATGACGAGCAGCTGTCTTGAAATATTGTGCAGCTTCCAAAACATTATCTGACCTGACACCCACGAACTAATGAAGCAGTCTTAAAGATTTTCCAATGTTTTATACTAGATCATTTACATAGATTGTAAACAGTAATTGCCCTGTTGCGCTTCCTTGGGGTACTCTGGAAATTACATTTACATCTGAGGATTTTATTCTATTGAAAGAAACACATTGAGTTCTATCCGCAAGGAAGATTAGAAACCAGTAGCAAATCTTGTCTGATACTCAGTAAGCTCAATTTTTTCCACTAAACAGTGTGACACAGTGTCATATGCTTCCTGATGTCAAGGAACACAGCAGGAACCTGAGCGCCATTGTTTACAGCACTATGGGTCTTGTGGAGGACAGGGCAAGCTGAGTTTCACAAAACTTCTGTTTGCAGAAGCATAATCATATATATAACTTAATTTATGAGATTGTAAGAAATAAAAAATGGATGAACCAGATAAAAAGACCCACCAACAAGTGAAATAGGACATTATTAGGAAGTATATCCAGAGTCACCATTTATCATTCAGCACTAAATCAATGTGGTATCTGATTGTCAATAATAAAATGTTAAAAATTCATCTCTGGTCACCTTCCTTATGAAGTTGATACAGTGACTCATACGTCTATATTAGGTAATGGACCTGTGACCTCAATACATAGCCAACAGATAATAGTAGACATCTGCCGCACAGTGCCTAACCAAATAGTCTCAATGGAAACAATATGGCCTTAGCAATTTAAATACAATGGTGAAAATACAGTGTGGCAGTTTCAATGACAGTCTACACAAACATGCACATTTTACAGTGTACTTCCCATATTTCAGTTACTACTATTCATACATTGAGTATTTACACCAGAACATCAGATGCAGAAGAACTATTCACAAATATATGGAAACATGTTTAATATATGTTCTTTAGTTATTCGTGTTTTCATTGAGGAATCTTTATGACAACTTACTAAGATTTGGAATATGTCATTCCCCATAGCAATATTTCTTTTGTTGTGCGATAGATGTTAAAATAGTAATTTCATTTTCTCCTGTGTATATGTTCTATATCTTAATTTGTCATATGAATTGTGTTTCTCACAAATATTCAGACTATTCAGATAACATAGTTGCACCAGTATGTGGCTCTGTCGAGAAGAGTGGAAATGGGAAAGGGTTTAAGTATCAGACTGGTGCAATTCGCATCTTAAAAACAAGTGGATGAAAATACTCATCTGCACCATTGGTCTCCCGAAAATCAAGTAACTATAATACGCTCCTGGAGTTCACAGGAAATGTATGTGTTCTTTGTGTTAGTATGGATAAAGTTTGATTACTAAACTCAAGCATCCAGAACATGAGAACACAAGTGCTAGTCATATCACCTCATATGCACACATTATGTTGAATTCTAGCTAAAATGTAATGTACTATATCTTAGTATTAGAGTACTGTCAATTAGTTTATCTTGTGCTCTGTGATTATGTATACATGGTACCATTGACTGTGAAAAAACCCTCAAATTCTGGGAATTCCTGTAAAAATAAATATCTTTGCAAACACTACAAGAATAAATAATCAATTAATGTATGTATTCATCTAAAAGACAACTGAGATGCCAAAATCATATGTGCTACAACAGGGTAGCTGGTATGGTTAAAGTAATTAGCTTTGTGTTGATAGATAGTAATCAGAATTACAATGGCTGCCAAAAAGGAACTATACCAGACAAAATAAAAATAAAATTGTGATGTTTATCTTGTTCGTTATTTTGATTAAAAGTTCATTGTGTCAGGGGATAGTAACCATCCCTATGACAGGGATTTTGGAATTACAGAAACAAGAGAAAGTGACACGAGTAAAATCAGACCTAGAAAAGTGAAAACCATGCCAGACATCAAGACTACTTTTGTGAAATCACCTATGAAAGTTATAAGGATGGAATGAGATAATTTTGCGGATATGGAGTCAGTAGCCAAAGAGTTTATACACACTCCATAGTTGAAATTCAAACAACTCAAAGATTACTTCTGAAGACCCTGACCGTTTCTTCTTTGAAAAAAGCTTTTATGAGCTGGAAGCTTGGGAATTGCTGAAGTACTCAAGTACAACAAAATATTGGAACATCATTAACTAAACTAGGTCACTGAAATATAATCAGTTATAAAAAGAAGAAACACTTTTTGTTCATGTTGTAGTTCTTGGAACCCAACTACCATGTTCTTTATCAATGTTTCTAAAATAGGCCCCAAAAATGTTTTCAGTGGGTGCTCATTTACCCCTGGATTGCATATTATCTAATTTTCTTAAGATTTACATTTATTGAAAATTATTTATTTCACTGTTTATAAATGTTAGGGAACAGATATTTCTTCATCATCAGGTTTTCCTTTCATTTTAAAAGCAATATGCAACACTGCTGGCTTTCTCCTTCCTCTTTGTTATTTTCAAGATGAAGTGGATTCCTTCAGTATTTTTGTTCAAAGTACATTGATCTTTATGAGAAATATCTTGCTTATCCAGCACTTACATTCTTTTCTTCATTCCAAGTAGAACTTGCATATTTAAAAATAGATTTGTTCATTTTGTACCGTAAATGGTATATTACAAAAACACTGGAAATCTCAAGTGGGTTCAGTTTTGATTTTACTTATTTTGAGTTTGGCTGAATTGACATATAGTTTTCAGGGTGTTTATCCTTTCTCACTTTTAGTTTACATGCATATCTGTATTTTAATTTCAGTATATGAAACTAGCATTTAAACATGTTACTCTCTCAGGATATATTTCTAACACTGATGTATTCACAACACTACTCAAAACACGAGTGTCATAACCATTTACACTTTGGAGCATTACAAATATACAGGAATACATCCAGCACTATAACACCTCAGAAAACACTGTGAGACAATTGTGGATATATTTGGGACCAAAATAGACATCCTGTGTCCTACATACTCATACCAGAGAAATATTTGCAGAATAAAATAATGATAGTTCAGAAAAATTATGATTTATGTGTTGTGGTTGAAACTGTCCTCAGCAAAAGCTAGTTAGTTAGTCACATTATTGTCCACAAAGGAGTCTCTCCTTGATGGTCATACGTGTGCTTCATTAACCTGACCTCCCAAAAGTTGCACCTAACCATATCCCAATGATATGGCAAACACAGTAGTGTGTTTCAACCATACATCATTTAAATGACATTTGCTGTGACATTATATTTATTATCTTGCTAAGAAACAATGAAAATCCACATTGGCTAATTTTCAGCTATGACCATGACAGATTAATGAAATTAATAAATACATTTTACAATGACAATTATCAATCACAATTTGTTGACATCTTCTGTAAGTTTTATTTTTGAGGCAACGTCAACAGTTTATGTTCGATAGGGCCTACAGCGTAGTATAAGTCAGCAAGTGAAATGTTTAAAAGTAGTGTGCAGACTTACTGCTGTGTAATATTAACTTTTACTTCCATCCACATTCACTACAGATCTATTTCAGCTAAATTTCCATTATCAAGTGATGTCTAGATGGATTGACATATATATAACATCATTGGCAACTGTATTTGGACTGTTGTTCCATGTTTGTTGAATTACGGTAGGTATTAATTTGTTATGAATTTGAAAGTCCTGGAGCTGCACTGTCTATGGTGTGTATGTCATTTATAGAGATAGGAAATAATGTGAGACCTAGAATACTGCCTTGTGGTACTCCAGTTTCCTTTTTTCCCACTCTTTTTTCCCTGTAGCCTACACAATGGGTTTTACAGTGCTCCTGTTGTGGTACGCACTGTGGAACATCAGGATTGAAAGAAAACACAACATTACTGAGAAAATGTCTCTTCACTCATTGTCATTTTTTGGCATTTACGGCAGACCAGTGATTGAAGACACATTTTTGCACGTATGTAGTACTTCTCTTTCGCTTTTGGTATTCCACAGCATACGGCATGAAAACAAAATCAATGTAAAATTACTGTATGATGGGTTACCAACTTTGTATATCATGATTGCCTGATGATGAGTTTACACCTTAAATATGTTCCAAAGATACTTTAATCACGGAATCAAGAACTTGTCACTCTATCTGTAATAACAAAACATATTTATTATTTATGTGGACTGTAGTTGTAACATCACAAATGTTGCCAAATCCCTCTTGAATTCTCCTGTTTCTTGGTAGTTTCATACACAGTAATCCCAAAATATATCTAGATTGAGTAAATATATTGAGATGTAGTTTTCACTAAGTTAAAAAAAGTCATTATGCCCATTTTCTAACACATACAAATAATTTTTAACGTTTATAGCTGCCAAATTATGACATGGGGAAAACAGAATCCTAATAACCACTGTATACCGAGAATAATAGTTTCTAATTTAAAATACTCGGAGATTTAAAGTATAAGAATGTAAAGGCCACAAGTACACAATACTAGCAAAGGCTACTATGTTATTTATATGGAGAAAGTATCTGATGAATGTGATGAACAGGCAAAAAAGGGGGGTAGTGCGGTGGGCAGGAGTAATTTGAATGTGGATGGCCATTTACAACAAACATATTATTTCATGGTGAGAAAAATATTAACTGGCTGCTGTTACATCTACATCTACATCTATACTCCGCGAGCCACCTTACGGTGTGTGGCGGAGGGTACTTATTGTACCACTATCTGATCCCCCCTTCCCTGTTCCATTCGCGAATTGTGCGTGGAAAGAACGACTGCTTGTAAGTCTCCGTATTTGCTCTAATTTCTCGGATCTTTTCGTTGTGATCATTACGCGAGATATATGTGGGCGGTAGTAATATGTTGCCCATCTCTTCCCGGAATGTGCTCTCTCGTAATTTCGATAATAAACCTCTCCGTATTGCGTAACGCCTTTCTTGAAGTGTCCGCCACTGGAGCTTGTTCAGCATCTCCGTAACGCTCTCGCGCTGACTAAATGTCCCCATGACGAATCGCGCGGCTTTTCGCTGGATCATGTCTATCTCTTCTATTAATCCAACCTGGTAAGGGTCCCATACTGATGAGCAATACTCAAGAATCGGACGAACAAGCATTTTGTAAGCTACTTCTTTCGTCGATGAGTCACATTTTCTTAGAATTCTTCCTATGAATCTCAACCTGGCGCCTGCTTTTCCCACTATTTGTTTTATGTGATCATTCCACTTCAGATCGCTCCGGATAGTAACTCCTAAGTATTTTACGGTCGTTACCGCTTCCAATGATTTACCACCTATGGCATAATCGTACTGGAATGGATTTCTGCCCCTATGTATGCGCATTATATTACATTTATCTACGTTTAGGGAAAGCTGCCAGCTGTCGCACCATGCATTAATCCTCTGCAGGTCCTCCTGGAGTACGTACGAGTCTTCTGATGTTGCTACTTTCTTGTAGACAACCATGTCATCTGCAAATAGCCTCACGGAGCTACCGATGTTGTCAACTAAGTCATTTATGTATATTGTAAACAATAAAGGTCCTATCACGCTTCCCTGCGGTAGTCCCGAAATTACCTCTACATCTGCAGATTTTGAACCGTTAAGAATGACATGTTGTGTTCTTTCTTCTAGGAAATCCTGAATCCAATCACAAACCTGGTCCGATATTCCGTAAGCTCGTATTTTTTTCACTAAACGTAAGTGCGGAACCGTATCAAATGCCTTCTTGAAGTCCAGGAATACGGCATCAATCTGCTCGCCAGTGTCTACGGCACTGTGAATTTCTTGGGCAAATAGGGCGAGCTGAGTTTCACATGATCTCTGTTTGCGGAATCCATGTTGGTTATGATGAAGGAGATTTGTATTATCTAAGAACGTCATAATACGAGAACACAAAACATGTTCCATTATTCTACAACAGATTGACGTAAGCGAAATAGGCCTATAATTATTCGCATCTGATTTATGACCCTTCTTGAAAATGGGAACGACCTGCGCTTTCTTCCAGTCGCTAGGTACTTTACGTTCTTCCAGCGATCTACGATAAATTGCTGATAGAAAGGGGGCAAGTTCTTTAGCATAATCACTGTAGAATCTTAAGGGTATCTCGTCTGGTCCGGATGCTTTTCCGCTACTAAGTGATAGCAGTTGTTTTTCAATTCCGATATCTTTTATTTCAATATTTTCCATTTTGGCGTCCGTGCGACGGCTGAAGTCAGGGACCGTGTTACGATTTTCCGCAGTGAAACAGTTTCGGAACACTGAATTCAGTATTTCTGCCTTTCTTCGGTCGTCCTCTGTTTCGGTTCCATCGTGGTCAACGAGTGACTGAATAGGGGATTTAGATCCGCTTACCGATTTTACATATGACCAAAACTTTTTAGGGTTCTTGTTTAGATTGTTTGCCAATGTTTTATGTTCGAATTCGTTGAATGCTTCTCTCATTGCTCTCTTTACGCTCTTTTTCGCTTCGTTCAGCTTTTCCTTATCAGCTATGATTCGACTACTCTTAAACCTATGATGAAGCTTTCTTTGTTTCCGTAGTACCTTTCGTACATGATTGTTATACCACGGTGGATCTTTCCCCTCGCTTTGGACCTTAGTCGGTACGAACTTATCTAAGGCGTACTGGACGATGTTTCTGAATTTTTTCCATTTTTGTTCCACATCCTCTTCCTCAGAAATGAACGTTTGATGGTGGTCACTCAGATATTCTGCGATTTGTGCCCTATCACTCTTGTTAAGCAAATATATTTTCCTTCCTTTCTTGGCATTTCTTATTACACTTGTAGTCATTGATGCAACCACTGACTTATGATCACTGATACCCTCTTCTACATTCACGGAGTCGAAAAGTTCCGGTCTATTTGTTGCTATGAGGTCTAAAACGTTAGCTTCACGAGTTGGTTCTCTAACTATCTGCTCGAAGTAATTCTCGGACAAGGCAGTCAGGATAATGTCACAAGAGTCTCTGTCCCTGGCTCCAGTTCTGATTGTGTGACTATCCCATTCTATACCTGGTAGATTGAAGTCTCCCCCTATTACAATAGTATGATCACGAAACTTCTTCACGACGTTCTGCAGGTTCTCTCTGAGGCGCTCAACTACTACGGTTGCTGATGCAGGTGGTCTATAGAAGCATCCGACTATCATATCTGACCCACCTTTGATACTTAACTTAACCCAGATTATTTCACATTCGCATTCGCTAATAACTTCACTGGATATTATTGAATTTTTTACTGCTATAAATACTCCTCCACCATTGGCGTTTATCCTATCCTTGCGGTATATATTCCATTCTGTGTCTAGGATTTCGTTACTGTTCACTTCCGGTTTTAACCAACTTTCCGTTCCTAATACTATATGCGCACTATTTCCTTCAATAAGAGATACTAATTCAGGAACCTTGCCCTGGATACTCCTGCAGTTTACCAATATTACGTTAACTTTTCCTGTTTTTGGTCTCTGAGGACGGACATTCTTTATCAACGATGATAATGTCCTCTCTGGTAAGCCGTCAGGTATTTTATCGTTTCGCCCAAGGGGGGGTCCCTCTAACCTAAAAAACCCCCGTGTGCACGCCACACGTACTCTGCTACCCTAGTAGCTGCTTCCGGTGTGTAGTGCACGCCTGACCTGTCTAGGGGGGCCCTACAGTTCTCCACCCAATAACGGAGGTCGATGAATTTGCAACCATTATAGTCGCAGAGTCGTCTGAGCCTCTGGTTTAGACCCTCCACACGGCTCCAAACCAGAGGACCGCGATCGACTCTGGGCACTATGCTGCAGATATTAAGCTCAGCTTGCACTCCGCGTGCGATGCTGGTTGTCTTCACCAAATCAGCCAGCCGCCGGAAGGAACCAAGGATGGCCTCAGAACCCAAGCGGCAGGCGTCATTCGTTCCGACATGTGCTACTATCTGCAGCCGGTCACACCCAGTGCGTTCAATAGCTGCCGGAAGGGCCTCCTCCACATTACGGACAAGACCCCCCGGCAAGCACACCGAGTGCACACTGGCATTCTTCCCCGACCTACCCGCTATTACATTACCAAATGTATATTGTATTGGATTTTTATTGGTTGTGTTGCATGCAAGAGCACCTTATGCATAAAACATTGGCCAAGTCAATTTATATATGTACCAAAGTGATTTATATGCTTAAATATTTAAAATTACAAATAATAGACTTCATACATCTAAATGTTTATACAGTACACTTCAGACTTTTAAATATGCTTCAGTGGAGTAAATTCAGTGATGCTGTAAATATTAATTGAAATTTTTTTTAAAGGTTTTGTCTTCAGTATTCTTTATGTTTTTGGGAATTTTGTCATAAAGTTTAACTCCCATGTGGAAAGTACCATTCTGACACAGGAGTGTGATTTGGATCATATGTAAGTTTTTGTTTTGGCTATAGCAGGATTATAGTGAGTAAAGCAAGTAGCAGGTCTTGCTCAATTCTGCATTAAGAAATTCTAAACACTTAGTCCATTTTACGTTGCTTTGCAGGCATAATTCTAACAATTTGGTTTCTGTATTTGTGCTAACTGGTTCATTGTTAATAGAGAGAAATAGTATGTACATAACCTTGTTTTGAGCACTGAGAAATTTGAGTGCAAAAGTTTTTGTATTCCTTTTTAATGGAACTGTATCAAATCATTACGGATTAATTCATTATTGCATAATTAGTGTTTGTTGATAGCCATAATTTCAACTAATGTTAGTTTTCTGCCTTTTTGCACTATGGAGAATATCACATTTAATATCATATGAATGACATTCATTCTGAACCTGTTCAGCATATATGCCAACTTTCTGCACTATGAACACAGTTACTCACATTCACAGTAAAGAAAAAATTCTGCCTCTAGAACAAAACTGAATTTAGAGAAGTTCCTGCAATTTGTGTGGCAAACTAAATGTAGATTTCTAGACTGACTGAACATGAAATGCGTTGGAGACTGGAAAAGAAAGATTCCACTTTTACTAAACATGCTCTGAATGAATTTCATCCTTGTGACATTGAATGTGATGATTTTCATCAAGCAAATAAAGTCAAAAGAGCAATATTACTTGACATTTTGACTATCAATGAACACCAATTCACATAATCCTGACTTAATCCTTAATGATCAAACACCGTTGTATTATTCACCACTGCCACAGTAGCAGCAGACAGTTAATATTTTCCTCACATAATATAACATGCTTGCTGTAAATGGATTAACTGGTCCCCATTCACATTCAAATCACTCCTTCCCCCTTCTACATTCCTTTCCTACCACACCCCATTTTTTGCCTGTTCATCACATACACCAGTTACTTTGTCCATATAACATAGTAGTCTGTCCAAGTACTCACATATGTACTGTTCTGGCCTTAATATTTGTATACTTTGAATCTATGAGTATAATGTTGTTCATAGCTTCTTTGCATATTTCAATACACATTTGTTTTTTGTATCATTGTGTAGGCTATCTGTTTAGTCTTAAGTTGTCTGAGGATGGTCTAGAAAGCTGAATGCCAGTTTGCAACCACTACAAAATTAATATTATTGTGAAAGATCAATACTGGTATTTCAGTATTTAATACAGTATTATAGTAAGCGCGCCATAGCAATTGGTGCACGCAACGACTGCTTCAAGTCCTCCAGAATGTCCACACTTAGTCCAATGTAAACAGGTTGACATTAAATGTAATTAAAAGAAATTACATGCAGTGTGGGAAAATAAGTTAAAATACAAATTTCAATCAGGTGTTGGATGAAAAAAGACTTGGGAAGAGTAGCATCTACGAAACTGCTGAAGGCTCATCCAGATGAAGTAGGAAAACTTGCATAGAAACTCAATTTGGCCCGTTTCACTACAACAATAATCTGAAATGTTTATATTTCAGAAGGTGCATGTGCGGCATACTTTGGTTATTTCCACTCTTTTGCAACCCAAAATAGCACAGCACTAAATACACATCCAACAAAACGAACTAGCACACAAATGTATGTGAGGCATTTTGGTATTAACCTTACACAGACTTGTGGTATAGATTAGAAAGTTAGGGGACAGAAATAAATTTAAAACAGGACTTAAAATATTTCTACTCATACAATGCAATTGCTCTGTGATGTTCACCAGTAACATTCTGTTGATATGTTTACATTAATCAGAAACTGAAACTACTGTATTTTGCCACTTAATATTTTCTTTGTGTTTACATATCTAACAGAGAGCTTTTGTCTCATATAAAATTTTACTGAATCATTGCTGTGTATAAAAAGATATTCTCCTTAGGGAGGACAATAATGTAGGCTCATGAAGAAAAGAGAATGAATATATAATAACAAAAGCATGTGCATATATAAATTTCTATTAATATGTATGTATTTACTTGTTCTATCTTGTGTGTATTATTATATGATTATATTTGTATGTTTCATTTCCCTTGTAATGAATTCATATAAAATTTACAAGTACATGTGGACAACATTCACATAACTTTTATTGTCAATGGAGCAACAAAGAAATAAATAACAAATATTAAAACTGCAGGCACACACACACACACACACACACACACACACACACACACAGCAGAAGATGGCCCTGACCAGCATAATTATTTTGTCTCTGCACTGTCATTATTTACCATTTACATTTTACTAGCTGGAAATAACAGTTCCTTAAATATTTGTATTCATCCTTTTCTATGAAGAAGACTAATACTGACTTTTCCATTTCCCATTTGTACGGAATACCCAACTCTCTCTCTTTCTCTCTCATTTAACACTGCTTTGCTATAATTAGCTTGTCATTTATTAAAATACAGATTTATTGCTATCACTGCATGCTTTCAAACACTTTATAAATATGCTTAATTGAAAGATAATAGTTTTCATGCAATTTTAGAGTATTATTTAGATTTTAGGCAGGTAACATTCAGACATTTGTGAATACTACCTGTAATCAAATCTTTTTTCTTCTGACAGTCACTAGTAACACACAAAAAAAGATCACTAACGTATGGTTGGATGCTACTAGGTGCCTTTAGAACCAATAGACTTCTGCCACTTCTGTTACAAACAGAATAGCTGCAAATGGAGAATTAGTTGCCAGATATCTGGATAAATGGTTTGTGTACATTTGCTACTAAATCCTACATTGTATCCATTAGACATTCTGCCTACTTTCAAATTGATATGGAAATGACTTGTGTGTGTGTGTGTGTGTGTGTGTGTGTGTGTGTGTGTGTGTGTAGGAGGGAGGGAGAGGGGGGGGGAAGAGAGAGGGGGAGGGGGGGAGGGAAGGAGGAAGGGAGGGAGGGAGGGAGAGAGAGAGAGAGAGAGAGAGAGAGAGAGATAAGGTGCAGTATTCGAGCTCAGTCTGTGAAAATCATAATTTCTCTCTAGGAAGAGGCAGCTGCCCTTCCCTGGTCATTGCTGGGTATGTCCTTGCACAAGAGGAGAATGTGAAACAGCTAACAAGTCTTGAGATGTCTTCACAAATTGCTTTGGTACTCTTATGCTAGTCAGTATCCATTAAAGGTTCTAGCTTTATTCAAACTGATTTGCCTCCTAGAGAGGGGCAGATCCTCCTCTCGGGCACCCTCCTGATTTAAAAGAATGTGGTGCAGGTATCTAACCTTGAATCAAATACAATGGCTGGCTGTGACACAGTAAGTGATGTACTTATAAATGTGAGTAAATGACTAATCTATACAGCAGAATATTGCCACAACGTGCAAGAATATTTCTAAAGTGATGCACTCTTTTATAAGAAAAATTTCTCAAAATCACATTCCAGTTTGTACGAGACACAATAAGGAAGTAGTGTTACTGGTAATCTAAACTCTACAGTTGAATTTCCCTACCACTTCATTTTTGTTTAAAGTTCCTTGTGATAATTCATTCATAACAGATTAATACTAATAACAAACAATGCTAACATAAAATGTAATCTTAATTGTTGTTCCTGTAGCTTGAAGAAGACAGGAACTCTCCATCACAGCTGCCTCAAATAGGTGGTCAGAGGTTATTGTCATAGATCTTTTATGTTGCCATCAGTTTTTCTTTATCATATCTGCCACTGGAAGTGACCCTCTTTTGTTTCTAGCCAAAACACTCTTGCCTCTATGTGGGAAATTAACTACACTTTGTCTAGAGTTATGAACATGTTTCATGACGTACAGAGCAGATTGGTGTAAAGACATAATAGACTTTCAATTGTCAAGCCATGAGCCAATAGAATATGTCTCATAAGACAAGGGAATATAATCTAAAATCAAATATAGAGTCAAACATGGGACATCTTTCAATGAATGTCTTCAGACAGGGTTTTCAGCTGTACCTGAACACCACCAGTAAAAATTCTCCATCTGACCAATCACTATACAGTATTATCTACTGATAATGACTGCATATCCAATTTCCAGGAAATATTTTTGTATTTTTTATGTTCTTGAAATAGATCTTGAAAACAGAAAGGATAATTTGAGTATAATATTAAAATAATAATATCACCTCTGGATGTCGACAAAATAATCTGAAAAACTGACACATTGCATTTTATATTTGTCAGTGCTGCACAAGACTCTTACTCTGGCTGTGTTTCCCACCAGCAAATTCTGTGGTGTCACATGAGTCACAATCGTAAATTCTCACCCATAATTTTTAATAACTGTAAAAGTATTAAATTTTAGAGTATTTACTATCTAAAATGCTGTCTGTGGATCAGCTCCTTATGTACGCATCATGCTAACTAATCTGCTGTCTGAAGTGTTCAAAATATGGGTGTAGTTACTAATTACCTTTACTTCAAGCTTTCATCTTTAACGCAAACAAGATTTATGACATAATTTTATTTGTAATTAACAGGTTCAGGTGTGTGTCTACTGCAAAGAATTCAGAGTTGGTTTGAACACTTCAGTACTTTAGTAGGCATGCTAGTATTGAAGGCGGTATGAAAGTGGTATGCCTTTGTGGTCCTCCAACCTTTCAACTGATTTATATGGGGACCTACAAACCATAGTGCAACTTGGAATTTTTTACTTTAACAAATAATTTCCAGAATTGAGTGAAGCGATAAGTGACAGAAAAAGATTTTATCCTGCTTGTTTGCCTTTATCTCTTAAATACTCAATTTAAAACTGACAGGACCTTGTGGGAATGTACATTCAATTTATTTTCATTTGAAAACTGGGTAATAACAAAACTGAACAGAATATTTATGCTGAGCAGAGATATTTAAAGTGTGTGTGTAATGTTATGAAGCACTGCAAAATTGCCATATTCTTTTGGTGAATATTAACATTCAACTGATATTAAAGGGTGTGAACAATAAGTATCCATGATTTTCACTAAAAAGTGAAGTATTCCAACCACACAGACCCAGCAGACCCATATACATAATAATACTTCTTTAGCCATCTATTCACCATGGACAAATGCTGACTGTATCATTAAGACCCTGAGACAATGGAGCAAAGCAAGCAATGGAAACATAACTATACATCCATCACCACTGAAAAGGTGAAGACCTAACAATCATCAGGCAAGGTGACCCTGAATGCCTTTTGGAACTAGCATGATCTGATACTAACAGGTTATGCTCATCAAGGATAAACCTTCAGAGTGGTATACTATCAAAATTGGTTGATTAGGTTACAATTGGCTGTCATGAGAAAGTTTTACAGGAATCTGTCCAAGAGAGTGTGTTTGCTCATTGTGCACAGAGCACAGTGACATATGCTGCTTCCTTCTGCTATTAAATTTTGTCTCACCCCTGTCTTCCTGGCATGGCACCCAGTGATTTCTTACTTTTTCTTCAGATAAAAATCCATTTTCAAGATGGAATGTTTCTTCAACAGCAAAAATGCAGATTTCTGCAACCAAGATCTCCACTAAGTCATCTATACTTGGGAAGAATGTGTTACAAGTTTCATGGTTATAATTAAAACTTCATGTCTGCCCCTTGTACATATGCAAATAAGATGTGCTGAACTACCAAAGCACATATGTACACTATCACAATGCTTTCTCTGCTTACTGTTGTTTGCAGTTTATTGTTTTGTTATTTTTTATGAATCAGAGATCAAAAAAATCGAGCAGGCATAAAACTGTGATTACGCAGAACAGATCATTTAAGAGAGTTTGAGAAACATTTTCTCTCTATTCGTGTAGTCAATTCCAACTTTCCATTAACCTGTGAGTTAGAAAATGCCAATTTCTTCTGTCCTGCACTTTTTCTCCTGTAGACTTTCCAGGTTGGAATCCATTACTTCTATGATGTCATCGATCCATCTCATCCTTTGCTGCCCTCTTTTCTTTGTGTCTTTGATCTTCCCCAACATTAACATCTTTTCCAGTGAACCACGTATTCTCACATGTGCTTAAGTTTTTGTTTCCGTGTCAGACCATCTAAGGAGCAACTTAGTTTTATTTGCTGTAATACTGACCTATTCATTCTCTGTGTGCTCAATGGGACTCAGAAGAGTTTCCTCCAACACCACAATTCAATGATCAACTGTTAAACTGGGCCAGTTTAAAGTCACACAAGGTCTGTTCCTCTGACAGTCTGTGGGGACTCATTCAGACATGTGTGTTCACATTTTTCAAACAGATTTGTGTATTTCCATGCAATATGTGAAAATATAGTCTAATAAAATTTTATATTACTAATTTGAGCATGGACAGATGAAATGCAGGTTGATTTTTGGACCATAATCTGACCAATATCTTCATAGTAGTCAGGGTACTGCACCTACTGTATATCACAGGTGACATCTATAAGCTCCATTCACGTGATACAGCAAACCAATTGTTTGCAAATAATATGTCTCTAAACCACAAAACTGAAACAAATTTTTGGGCCACTGAAAATGGCAGTTTCCTGCCTTCGCAGGTGATGCCTTGTACAGACTCTTTCAAAATTAATTATAAAATATTACAGCTCACATTAAAAAGTAAAATGCATTCTATTATAAACTTACAAAGTTTAGAACTTTGGATACAATAAAATTTCACGGGTCAGTAGGACTACGCCAAATGTTGCACTTCACTTCCTAAGGAAAGCCTGATCTACATTATGCTTACCAATGGAATCTGGAAAATAATTGACATTTGGCAGAAAAGAATAGGTATAGTTTCATATACAAAAGAGTTAAAGATTAAAATATAATTGTAATTGACTAATTAAGGTTTACATCAAAGTTGCAAATAATATTTTTATTAGTGACTAGTTTCGAACATTTTCATTCATTCTCAAACCATTACCTACATTAGAAGGTACATTTTTATTAACAAAACATGAAATACAACATTTTCAAAAATTTTGTGTGCACATATTACAGCAGTGTAATAAATATTTTATGACATTCCTGCATTTGTAGCATTTCAGTGTACAAAACTAGTCACTGATAAAAACAATTATTTGCAACTCTGACAGAAACCTTAATTAATAAATTACAAATATATTGAGTTGCTGATCCCGATACCAACAAAATGTTGGAAATACATTAAAATATGTGTTGAAATTGTACTAAAATAAGTTTAAACCTAGTAAATGCTAAAGGAATACTTTATGTGCACACTAAATTAGTGAAAAGAAAGTAAAGCACAATGACAAAATGACCGCTAAATGAGCTAGAACATCACTAACCTTAATTCAGATAAACAGCTGTAAGTCTTTGGGTGTATGCTGGTTTCTTACCGTTTCAATTAATGGCCTACGCTTCTTGGTGCTAGGGTATATCAACAAATAATTTTTGAGCAACATTCATTGAAAATATAAGCCAAACAATTTCTATCAACAATACTGTGATGCAAGTCTGTAATAACACATTGCTGACTACAGTGGAATTGAAAATGTAGATACAAATGTGTGTAGAATTATACGTAATTTATTCTTGAAATGTTCAAAATACATATTAATTATATATTATTTCCAGTGCTGTAGCTCTACTTTGAATAGTCTCTCTCCTCTGTTACTTTAATTTGGTAAGTGTTCCAGACTATCAAACAATATTAAAGAACTGGTTTCATCCAATAAATTTGACTCTGACATCTGTCTTTACTGCAGATAGTATGTACAGATAGGAATTTATAGCAGATAGAATCGGATATATAAATCGATGGCATCCTTATCATTAGTTCCCAGACATTACTTTCATATTGATGCTCAGATGATTTTACATGTACTAGCTCCTTCATGTCTTGGACTTCCACTCTTCTTCATTCAAGAAAATACTGTTTAAATGCTCTGGTCAGACACATTTGAAAAATGATACATATCTACCAACTAAGATGGCTGAGAAATATATGGTCAACACAGTTTGATACTATACTAGCACAAGGTTTTTAAAAAGATTGTGATCTTATAATACATGGGTTTCAGACTGCTTAAACAAATGGACTCCAGAGTGAAAACACCCTAATGTACAAAATAACTCACATCTCTGCAGAGATATAGTCTGAAAATTTTGTCTACAATACAGTCTGTTGCAGAAATGAGAACTGCAAACCACAATGTGGATAGGCTACATTTAACTCTGTCAAAGAGAAAATACATGAAGTAGATGCTTACATCACATTTTCCACACAATAGTATACTGTACAACAAGATTCTTTCCAGTTTTCAATGGGCTTGTGGCTGAACCATCACTAATTCAATAGCTTCTTCTTCTACTGTAAAAGTCGTTTAATTTGTTATATGTGTGTTTACAGATGGTTTCTGTCTCTCGCTGTTTGTTACCTCAAGCAATGTACAACCCATAATGACTTTCAAAGTGATGATCATCAAGCTAACTAATGTAATATGGATGTACATGAAATTCTGCATTTACATCTACACACCTACTCTGCAAGCCACCATATGGTGCATGACAGAGAGTACCTCATAACACTATTAGTTATTCCCCTTCCCTATCCACTTGCAAATGAAGCAAGACAAAAATTTCTCACTATATGCCTCCACACAACCCCTAATTTGTCTTATCTGCTATTTGCAGTTCTTACACAAAATGTACATTGGCGGCAGCTGGATTGTACTGAAGGCAGCTGTAAATGCTGGTTCTCCATCTTTTATCATTAGTATTTCATGAAAAGAATGTAGTCTTCCTTCCAGGGATTCCCCTTTGAGTTCTTGAAGCATCTCTGTAACACTCACATACTGATCATACCTACTGGCGACAAATCTTGCATCACGCCTCTGAATTGCTTCAATGTCTCACTTTAATTCTAACTGTTAGGGATCCCAAACACTTCAACAGTACTCAAGAATGGGTTGCAACAGTGTTCTCTAGATGGTCTCTTTTATAGAAGAGCTACACGTGTCTAGAATTCTCCCAATAAACCAAATTTGATCATTTGCTTTACCTACTGCCAAACTTATGTGCTCATTCCATTTCACATCACTTTGCAACATTACATCTAGATATTTTTTCAACAGGACTTTGTCATGCACAACATCAATAATAATGTATTCAAACATTACAGTATTGTTTTTCCTACTCATATGCACTAACTTACACATTTTTACATTTAGAGTAAGCTGCCATTGCTCACACCAAATAGAAATTCTGCTTAATTCATCTTGTATTTTCCTACAGTCACTCAATGACAATGTGTTCCTGTGCACTACATCATCATCAGCAAAAAGATGCAGAATGCTCCTTTTTAGAGAGAGACAGAGAGAACAAGAGTGGTAAGACTGGTCCCACCACACTTTCCTGGGGCACTCCTGATATGTGATGAACACTCACAAGCGAGGGCAACATACTGGTTCTATCTCTTAAGAAGTGTTCAAGTCATCTGTTTCTCCGGGAACCTATTCCGTATGCTTCGACCATCATTAACAGTCTGCAATCGGTCACTGTATCAAATGATTTCCAGAAATCTAGGAATATGGATTCTGTCTGTTGCCCTTTATCCACAATTTGCAGGATATTGTGTGAGAAAAGGGCAAGCTGAGTTTTGCACACACAGTGCTTTCTAAATCTATGCTGATTTGTCAAAAGAAGGTTTTCTGTGTCATGGAAATTTATGATATTCAAACTCAGGATATGCTCAATAATTCTGCAGAAAATCGATTTTAAGGATATTGGACTCTGATTTTTGTGGATTTATTCTTTTACACTTCTTATATATAAGAGTCACCTGTGCTTTTCCCCTGTCATTTAGGACTTTGCACAGGATGAGAGGTTCATGATAAATGCATGGTAAGTAAGGGACCAATGCTGAAGAGTACGTTCTGTAAAATGAAACTGGGCTTCCATCTAGACCTATCAACTTATTTGTTTTCAACTATTTCACTACAGTCTCAATGTCAGGGATGCCTGTGTCTATTGAGGAGTTTGTGTGATGGTCAAACAATGGTTTTTCTGTGTGATCCTCTTGTGTAAATAATTTTTAACATCCAAAGCTTAAAACTTCAGTTTTCCTATTGTTGTCTTCTATTGCCTAGTCAGACTGGTTGATAAGTGACTGAACTGAAGCCTTCAATCTGCTTAGTGATTTTACATAGGACAAGAATTTTCTTGGGTTCACTGCAAGATCTTTTGCTAAGGTATGGTGATAGGAGTTGTATGCTTTGCCCATCGATATTTCTATAGACACACAAATTTCTACTAACTTCTGACTGTTGACATTTCTGTGTTCTTTCATATTTCTCCGCAACACAGTTTGCAATCAGCTTAAAGTTTGTCCATAATTCCACTTTATTCATCATATTAGAATTAAATGATCCCCATTGATTGTCTAAATAGCCTGCTAACAACTGTTTATCTGCTCTTTCCAGCATAAAAACTCTCTTAGCCTTTTTGATAGATTTATAAACTTTAATAACCATTATTATTATGATAACATCATGATTACTAATCGCTGTCTCTATACTAACATTGTCAATAATGTCCAGCCTGTTTGTAGCTACAAGATCTAAAAGATTTCCATTGTTTGTGGGTTATTGTTCTTGAACTAGCTGCTCTGGACACTTTTTGGAAAATGCATTCAGAACCATTTTATACAACTTTCTGTACTACCAGAAATGAATTCATAGATTGCCTGGTCCATACCTGATAGGTTAAAGTCAGCTCCAACTAATATTGTATGATCTGAGTATTTCCACACTACTGAGCAATGCTGGCTTTGATATCCAGTAGCTACATCCAGTGAGTATGGTTTTATGAGCATGAAATTGTTGAATGTTCTTTCTACCACCATGTTCAGCAAAACTTTACGTATTGATACATGCATACATACTTACATTCTTGTATATGACATAAAACAGAACACTTGTTTCATTAGCTGTGCAAGGGACAGTGGTGTTTTTACTTGCTATAAAATATGTAGTGGGACACATCAACATGATCAGTGCAGTTGTCAGCCATCTGTGTACTCTTGATCGTGATATGCCAGTACCACAAACCCCCAATATTTTAGTTCATAATTCAGAGTATTTACTTTGAGTCCCTCTACCACCTGTATCACTTTTCACCCAAAATGTGTAGGAGCAGCAGCCATTCAGACAATTTTACTAATACTGGGTACATACTATGCATAATTACATATGAGTCAGTACATTTCAGTTCTGTTTCAGCCTCATTTTGCCACCTCATTTTGTCATTTATTAAAATTAGTGTACGCCACAGAATTGAATTTTTCAACCCGAAAAATTATTTTTCTCAGGGTTAGCTCTTCAGCACAAGTAAGGGCACTATGGAAGGATATCAAGCAAATTTTGTGCAGCTGTAAAATGATTTCTTTCACTAGTCCATGATGATGGTAGTGTGTGTTGACATACTGTTATGTAGGACCAGAAAGTCTTTTACTACACTTCTTTGGTCATTTTCATGATTTTTTTTAAACACTTGTATCAGAGCAACTGCCATATACCACTTTGCAGTTACAATATCTAGTGTGCTAAATAAGGCTGCCATAATGATTACTTCTGGAAAAGGATACCATCACCACTTTACTTGCAGCATTTTTTCACCTTGTTAATGTTGACAGGTATGCTCTTATCACTGAAAACATATTCCCTTTCTTGGATCATTTACATAAATATGTTTTTCTGCACTGACTACAATTTCAGAAGCACAGAGAGATCTGGCATCACCAAAAAATTGAAAAATTATAGGAAACCATACCAGCTCAAGAACCAAGAGATTCCTTTGAGTCTGTAAAGGGAGTCATGTGAAATTTTTCCAACATTTCTTTAAGAATTTCTGACATAACTTCCTCTGCACCCACCTCTGTAACCAGGGCTGCTAACCACGAATGTGGAGCCACTGGGACATAGCCAGTTTGAATTGTGATGATATTTTTTGTAACCATTACTTGGCCAACATGGGATAAAGAGTGGATGGAACACAGTTCACAATCACCTAAATGAACAGCAGTGCTCTAGGTTATGTCCCAAATATCTCTATATTGTTTCATGGAGTAAGGGTACTCCTAGCAATCCAACTATTGGATAAGAATGTTATTCTTGGCTTCACCCTTTGTTCTATTTGAGAGTAACCTGCTATGTGTTGACGTCATATCTCATCTCCTCCCTACATTTCATTTCAATAATCATCCATAAAAATGAAAACACAATACTCATCTTAGTCATCCACATAACTGACACAGACCTTACGCACAATGAAGAGAAAGGAACAGGGACTTTACCTCAGTGTTTTGTATTGTCTCATGAACATCCATGAAAATGAGACTAAAATTTTAAGTTCAAACTAATTGTATAATACAGGCTTTCAGGGCCAGCAGACATGAAGTTAAGACTTCTGGCTGACAGGCCATGGTCAAGATATAAAATTATTCCCTAACATTTTATCTCCAACAGCAGGAGAGATCATTAGAGGTAAAATGGCAACTGCATCAAGGGCTCAAGAGAGTGCCAAATTAATAGAGCTGTTTAGAGGGCACCATAATTTGACACATGATGCCGATTGCAAGAGAATCTATGGCTGGTACCATCATTCTTGATTAAAAGCAACTGATCATAATTCTGTTGGTGCAAAGTCAACATTTATATTTTATCTGACTTAACACCTTCTTCTTTTCTGTTTAAACTATTATGATGTTTCTAAATCTCTATGACCTCTCTATACATGCACACACAATAGCTAAAACACTCATCTCACTGAATTTTATTTTATTTCGTGATTTCCATCTTGAAAAACATGTTCTGGTATGGCTGATTTGTCCATATGTCCTATATGGCAATTCCTTTTGTGTTCAGCAAAACAGGTGTTAACACTTCTTTTTTGTTATTCCACATATACCTGCCGACAACTACAAGGATTTTATGTACTCCAGGTGTTGCTAGTGGATGCATACATTTTCTGTCATTCTCAAACATTCTTTTATCTACTTGGAGGGTATAAATGTAGTTTCCACACCATACTTGGCCAACATCTTTCCAATGTGATCTGTAATCTTGTTAAGAAACAGGAGTAAAACTTTCCCATTTGGTGTACGTTGCTTCTCACTGGTCCTGGCTTTCTCTCTTCTTGAATGGAGTGCTTGATCCACCTCTTTACTGGAGTAACCATTTTTCCTGAAAGCCAACTGTAAGTGGCTAAACTCATCTCATAAATAAACCAGCTGACAGATTTTATTAACCATGTCCACCAAGTTACTGATGACACCTCTATTTGTCTTGGGTGAGGGTTGGATTCCTTATGGAGGTATCAATCAGTGTATGTACCTTCCATGTACATGTTATTTCCCAAAGCCCCATCCACTCATTTGATTACAGACTCATTCAGACAGTTAAGTTGCCCATTGCTCTCTTTCTCCATCATAAATTGAATTTTTGGGCTAATACTATTGAGATGCTCCAAGAAGACATCCAGCTCCTCTTTATTGTGTGTCTTTACTGCAGAGGTATCATCACACAGTGGTTCCACTTAGCTGGTTTTTTATTGGATGTCTACAATAACTGTTG
Source organism: Schistocerca serialis cubense (assembly GCF_023864345.2). NCBI lineage: Eukaryota > Metazoa > Arthropoda > Insecta > Orthoptera > Acrididae > Schistocerca > Schistocerca serialis. The sequence goes on along the minus strand of NC_064640.1, from coordinate 611,348,898 downwards.
TTCAAAAATCTCCATAAACAAATTTGCAACAATTGAGCGAAGAGGACTGCCCACTGCGGCGTCATCAATTTGCTCATAAAATTCATTATTGTACTGAAAATAGGTTGAAATGAGATAGTGTCAAAATAAAGCTACTATATCAGTTGAAAAAATGTCTGCTCTACATGGTGATTCTTATTAACATTTAAAAACCCCCGAAGCACTATAGATGATGCTGAGACAAGTAATTTAATATAAGACACAGGGAGAGGAGGGGAGGGGGGGGGGGGGGGGGAAACAAATGTTGGGAAATACCTCATAACTGGATGACAAACATTGAACATGTGACATCACCAGATGACATACCTCACTGTACTTGTAGCAGTTGGGCTTGTCGATAGTACTCTCACTTGTAGACAGCAGTGCTACACATCGCTCTGGTATGCTACTCTTTTCATAAATGTTAATTGATTCCTTGTAGTCTTGTATTACCACTACCACAAGTACTGCCATGTCACATCAGATGATGCAAGCACAGAAACAGAGTAGCACTGCCCCTGCCAGCAAGGGTAGGACTGACAAGCTCAACCGATGGCAAGGAACATCATCTGGTGATGTCACATGTTCAGCATTTATCATCCATTTTTGGAGTATTTCCCAACATTTGTGGCCTCATGTGTCTCATATTAAATTACTTGTCTCAGGATCATCTACATCTCTTTGTTGGTTATTAAATGTTAATAAGAATCACCCTGTATATATCGTTCACAGGAATCACAGTAAATAAAGGCACAGTATCAAAACTGACAAGAATGGCCATGTTATACAGTAGGCGTGGTATTCTATACTTCATCTATGAACTCAGATGTATCCATTAGAACATGTCACTTTCTTTACTAAGAGTGGATAAAGGAAAGAAAATACAATGTGAAATTTTCATCAAATTAGAAAAAGTGTCATATCCATTAAATGACACCTTCTCCATGTTGACAAGGTGGTAACATAATTCAACTTGCACAACTAGGATTATAAAAATGGAAACCTATTAGCATGACTGCACAACACTGTCAAACAAGGGATATGAGGACTATACGCTAGTTCTACCAGCCCATTTCACTGTGACTTTAGGAGGTTTACCCTACACATTTAGATGAGTGACTAGATCCCCCATTACATGTAGCACTCAATACACAATTGTTCACCTTTAATTATGCCACTCAAACTTGAAAAGGTGATGATATGTAAATAACATAATGCCTCCATTAATATGATCTGATGTTCGTTTCTGTGAGCAAACAAAGTGTTATACCAGGAATAATAGAAATAATTTTACAAGCTTTGAGATTGTGGCAGATTACTCACATGAAAAAAGGGGCATATGCCCACAAATGAATGTATCTCAAAATATTTCATTTTTGAAGTAGTGATGAAAGAATTTTTCTCTGCATTCTCAAGCCACTGACAGACAGAAAAACTTGAAAATGTCTCCTAGTTGCCTCTACACATGTATAGACTCATGGGATGGTAGACTGTTGCACACTTTCAAACCCTGCTGAATGGTGTCAAATGGTTTCACAGGTCTCTGTTACACACTGATGAAGTGTCTCTGTGTTAGGAATGACTGCTGCACAAACTGTTTATAATAGATGGCATCACAGCTGGCACTCCAAAAAAACTGAGGTTGGAGGAATGTGCAGGCCATGGAATTGGTCCTCTCCTACCTATCTATTCATTGGAGTATATATCAACCAGTGTACCTCAAACTATTTGGCTGAAATTTACTGGAGCCTCTTCATACATAGACCAATTCCTCTTATTTTTAAGGGTACATCCTGCAGTGTGGCCAGATGAACTTTATCAATAGGATCCTTACAGACAACATCTGCAAGGCATGCTGGGATAGTATATCAAATTACCAGTCACCTAGAATTCCAGACCACCCATTAATTTTAAACTGCTATCAGTGTCTAGCCGAGTATTTCCATGATTGTCTTCATTTACTCACAAAAATGGTTGTGATGGTTTATTTTTATATCTTCCAAATGTTGCCTCATCTACAAATGAGAAAGAGGATACAACCAACAGATTGGCAGTTTGCACCACAAACCATCAGTAAAATTTCTACTGTCTATGATTGACAAGTGAAAGATCCTGCACATAATGATGGTAATATGGATACATGGAGAGTCAGTTAAGTATCGTCCAATTGGTACTATGAGATGTATCACATGCTACACTATGAGATGTGTCACATGCTACAGTGATGTGTTGTGTGATTATACATGGATCTTTTTTTACCTTTGGCAGAATATGCCTGTTCGTGAAATGAATATCTCACCACAGTTAAAAGGGACCTTACCATGTAACTCACAGTGACTACATACATAAAATTTTCACAACAGATTAAGTAATCTACCTATTGACTGAATTACTATCAATTCTTTGGGATTTAGCATCTTTGTATATATCCTGTAAAATAACATGCTTCAAGCATGTCTTTGTACTCACTGTCTGAGTATATGAAAATGGAAATCTTAGTATCTTGTCCAACTATCCCCCTCCTCCTCCCCCCCCCCCCCCACCTTCCCACCCATGCACCCCCTCCCCCTGCCAGATAAATTATTGTGGCTGCTCTTGGTAGTATAGTTGTTTGTACTCTCTATATGTATTGTAACATAACCTGCCTGTACTCATGTAATCCCTATAGTGAGTTGCCACCATGACTCCAATTTCATGACTGGAGTATCAGCATTCTGAAATGAAGGACTGGGAAATTTTATGGAAAAATCTGGCCTATGTACTTCAAGAAAAATGTAGGAAAGCAAAATCAGATTAGACAGAAAAAGCTGGGACCAACTTCTCAAGAATTCCAGCCAAATATCTTAGCAATGACCCACAATGCTCAGTAGTTCTGCACACACACACACACACACACACACACACACACACACACACACACACAAAGTTTGTGCATTCTACCACTGTTCTACCACTGACCACAACAAGATTGAATGCCACTTGGTGGGGTTCCGACACATGATGTGATGAAGAAAGCATTTACAGGGAGCACAAATGAATGGGGAATAATTTTAGGGTTCAACATGAGCTGAAAATATCAAAATCAACTGACATAATTGGTTCTGACAGAGGGCAGATTGTTGTGGTCACGGATCTGGCAATGAGCATCTCAGAAACAATGAAGCTGGTTGGCAGTTTGCTTGCTACCATTATGAGCATTTACTAAAAGTGTTCGAAGGAAAGTGAAACCAAAAGTACCCAAAAAGGGTTGGATGTTCATGCCCCTTCACAGAACATGGATGTTGGAGTCTTGACCGTGCTGTAAAGCAAGATAGGTGGCAACCTGTGGCAGATCTGGCACCATTCTGGTGCAGGCAAAACTGTTTCTGAGCACACTGTTCAGCACACACTGCTGAAGATGGAGCTGCACAGCAGACAACCTCTATGTGTTCCCACACTGACCTAACACCATCAGCAATTATGACTGCAGTGAGAACAGGATCATCAAAATTGGATTTTGTACCAATGGAAATTTGTTACCTGGTTAGATGAAACACATTTCTTATCATACCACGTCAATGACCCTGTGTGGATACACTGTCATTCAGGTGAATGGCTGCTCAAAACATACACCACTCCATGGATGCAGGCTGGTGTGGGCAGTATTATGCTATGGGGCACACTGACCAGGCCTTCCCTGGGACATGTGGTCATAATTGAAAGTGCAACGACAGCTCTGGACTATATGGCAGACCACCTGCATGCCTTCAGATTCAATGTCTTGCCCAACGACAATGGAATTTTCCAGCAGGACAACTGTTTGTACCACAAAGCCAGAATTGTGCTACAGTTGTTCACAGTAGTGAACTCATCTTGATGTCTTGGCCACCAAATTCATCTGATCTGAGCCAGACAGCAATGCTATCAGATGTCAGCTCCACACCCGCAAAACACTAACCTGTAATTTATGAAAGCTGTGTGACCTGTGAGTAGATGCTGGTGCCATATGCTTCTGGAAACCCAATGACATCCAGCATGCCACTGTACTGCATTCCAGAGGCACATCAACACATTATTAAGCTGGTGGTAATCAATGTTTTGACTCATTAGTTCACATACAGTGCTTTTGCAACAATCAGCACAGTTGGTTTTTTTAATTACTATCATGTTTCTGTTTCACACTTAAAGATGTATTTTACCATATCTCTTATTTTTTGTAAACTTGTAAATAATATGTGCATGTTCAATCTTTTCATAATCTCTACTCTCAATATTTTACAGTAATCCTTTTCTAATGTTTCTCACAGAATATTACTTCTTGCACTGGCAAGGAATCTTCTTTCAAACTATGTATGTCCAGCTGTTTATTATTTTTAATATCTCAGAGGCAATGGTGTCAGTCTTGTGAAAATTCACTAATTAATGACCTGGGACTGCTTATCACTCCCCACAATAATCAGAATGACTTTATTTTTTGTTACCTCAGTAACCAGTAAACATTTGTCATGTAAATTAATTTATTTTTATGGATAATACCAAAAATTACAAGTTGACATTAAGGAACTTCGTTTACAAATCAACAAATTAATTTCTTCAAAATATTCAGTATATTCTTTCCTACCTACTATTATTCTGGTACACTGCAATATTTGTATCTGTCAATGAAAGGTGTTGTACAGAGAGTTTGTTCAGGGTCCAAGCAAGTTTTGTTTTCTGAATCTATACCTTTTTCTCTTTTGGTTTCTGGTTGTTGACACAAATAATATGTTTCATCTGCAGAACACTACTGACATTTAGTAATTCATTAAACAAATTTCAAACAACAACCTATCAGTGTAGGCTAACCACATAGATGGGCTTTAAAAATAACATTCTTTGAATTGATTTTATAATCATGAGAATGTACAGTACAGACATCATAGTGCAAGAGAATTAATGCACAATGTCCGACTGAGCAGTATGAGACCTGTCTAAAAGGTATCCAACTTTAAATTTTCCCACATAAAGTAATAGTGTTACAGTAGTACCACTTTCCACAGTGAAGAGGGACATCTTCATATGTATACTCAAATAATCATGCCACCATTGGCTATATCATTCATTACTTGGTAGTTACTGTGTGAACTATTGTTCCATGATTTGTCAGAATTCTGGTTCATTTGAGATGACTGAATGTGTTTACAAACAATGCTGCATCAAATTAAGTCAGAAGATTGATGATTCTCAAAGCAAAACAATTCATTTGATTTGGCAGGATTTGAGAATGATGCTGTGGAGGGAGACCAAATAAAGAAGTGGTTCAATGAGTTACAAAATAGCTAAACATTTGTGAAAAATGGCTAGTGTCCAGAGAGGCCACAAACTGCTTGCAGGGCAGATGTTCTTGAGAAAGTCCAAAATCTAGTACTGGGGGATCATTGTTTTGCAACATGACAGATTACTGGGGCCATTGGGATCAGCAAAACTTTATATGTATACAATTTTACACAAGATTTTGAACATGTGTAGAATGTCAGCAAAATTCTTTCCCAAGTTGTTGTTGTCTGCAGAACAGAAAGAATTCCATCTTGATGTTTCACAGGACATGTAGGACACTGCTGATACTGATGCTAGGTTTCATAACACAATGATAACTGAACAGTAGTTGGGGTTACAGGTATGATCTGGAAACAAAAGCACAGTTCACAGTCACTATAATGAAGCATTCCTAGCTGCCCCCCCCCCCCCCCCCCCCCCGCCACCAAGACTAGCTGATGCTGAATGTCTTCTTTGATAACTGTGGAAGTGCACTATATGACTACTATGAGTACACACCAGAAAGGCAAAAGTGAGAATAGAGTTTTATCACTATGTTTTCTGCCATATTGATGACACAGTTCAGTGCAACAGATCATTCCTACAGAAAGCAAGGAACCGATTATTAAATAATAATAATATTCCAGCTTATTTGTCACGTCAGATCCAGGCTTTGTTGGTATAAGATGGAATAAAGACACCTCTGAGAAAAAAATCATTTTGAGAGTAGTTAGGAGATGATACAGATTGTGATGATGGAGTTGCAATTTGTTCCCAAAACCCTCTTCCAGTGGTGTTTCCAACAATGGATGTATTGATGAACAAAATTTATGGGTGAACAATGGTCCTACTTTGAAAGAGATGAAGGTCTCAATGCTATCTAGTAAGCAATGTAATTTTCTTGGCCAAAGGTTAAAGGTTGAGGACTCTTTAGACTGGCCTAATAACTAAAACTTATTGCACATGTGTTTGGACCCATTGGAGGGAAATGATCAAGGTTGAGAAACAGCAGTCTACACATATACTTGAAAAACCAACTGAATGCTATTTACAAGATTTGCACACAAGGAATGCTGCAGAACATAGATGATATACAGGAATGTGCTGAATTTTCATGTAACCAAGTAAAAGTTTGGAAGCTACACAGGCCTGTATACATGGTTACAGAATTCAATAGTGCTGTAGACATTTGTTAACTATTCATGAGAAAAGCACAATTTCTTCAGCTTGGTAGTCCAAAATGATAGTAATTAAATACTAGGAAGACTGGCCGAATAAATATGTTCAGATAAATGGCTAAAATAGCACAAAGGAGGGTCACACATGAAGTCTACACTTCCTGCACAAACAAAACTTTTTGCTCATAGTCATTCAGTTTTCAGGTATGTACACTATTTTTTAAACATTTAATTTCCAGAGTCATTCAAATTGTTTCCTACACCTTGTATATGTACATTACAATTTAATACTACCTCTATTCAAATTACACTGTCTTTGTTAGGAATAACATAAGAAACTACACTCTGAGAACTACTTTCACTCTCAGGAAATGTGCTACTGTCTTCTCGACAATCACAGGCAAAGCCTATTTATTCATTGTATCAAATAATGTGTAATCTACAGAGAAACACAAACATAACTGCATAAAGATGATTAACTGGAGACTACATAATAGTAAGCAGCCACAATGAAGCATACTACTAGAATGCAAGGAATAGTTATTTTCATATGCCATGCAGGATGAAAGTTTCACACAACTGCTTATTTCATGCAAAGTGGAAAATTTATACCATTTCAGCTGTGTTTGTAAAAATATCTACAATATTTTTTACTTACTAACTAAAAGCAGAATGCACATTTCAGCAAAACAAAAGTATGTAAGTAATTTAGTCTCCTTGAATGTTGCATGGATTTATGTGATTAGAAATTTGATCTGGCCTGTCATTCAATTTTTTGAAACACATTTCTTTTACTGATCTAGCAAGTTCAGCATATAGTAACAATGAAACAGATATCATTAAACTGTGATTGGTTAAAAGCTGTTACATAACCCAAAGAAACTGAAATAGGTGATTTATACAACGTCCTGCAACCCAAAGGTACTAGCATAATCAATGATAGTTATGAACTTCTTTGGCCTTACACTGCATAGCAGCCTGACTGAAAATGCAGAAAGTTTGGAGGAATATCAACAAATGCCATAATTTTATAATTAGAACAGTCGCAAAGTCTGAAATACCTAAATTCATTTCATCACACCAGCATCTCATTTCACAAAAAAAGAAGTATCTGACAAAAGGAACTCAGAGAATCTACCCTTTTGTTTGCTTGTTACACCTAACAAATAAGCCAGGATGCAGATATTCACAGAATCTTTTGATGGAACATGACTCCTCTGCTATAAAACAGGTACGAGAACTCATACTTACTGGGAATCCCCGACACCAGTTTGAGAGGTCTGAGCACCCGAATGGCTCTCAGAGTTCGGAGATCCATGTCCACATTATTGAAAGGGATGAGTGTTATGAACCTGTGGAAGCAATTACTTGCTATCACTACAAAACAAACCACTACTAAAACTAAAGAGTAATACAAAGAAAAGAACTAAATGTAAAATAGGACATAACTATTCTAGATCTAGACATGTCTAAACTAAGAAATTCTATGCAAAATAAACTACTATGAACAATTAGCACAGACACTCCATTCACACTGCCAACTCTATTCACACTAAAACTGCATAGTTTTAGTACATGAACAATACATACTAATGGGGAAAACATATTAAAACATTAAGAAATATTCAGTCAAGAAATACCACTAAAGATAAGGTGACAATTACAAGATGTTTCTAATTGCTGTAATGGATAACATATCACAGAAAGCACTACTATCCAACGATTTCTTCATTATTCACCACTTTATTTGATCTGAAATTACTTGGTAGGTAATGCTGCTTTCCTTCAATGTCCCTACCATTTTGATCTCTTTCCCCACATTCAGTAATAATTATATTCTAAGAGAAGAACACTGATTTACTTACTAAAAAATATTAACTTCCCTGCATCTTTATTTGCTGACTGATTGATGCAGTGTTTTTGTCCACAAATACAAAAGCAAATAATCTCTCTCTCTCTCTCCCTCTCTCTCCCTCTCTCTCTCTCTCTCTCTTTCTCTCTTTATTATTCCCCTCCCCCCCCCCCCAAAGAAAAAAAAACATTCACACACACACACACACACACACACACACACACACACACACAGAGTTTTGCATACTTCTGTGTCAGTCTCTCTTCCTATTACAAACAGGACTAAACACTAAACTAGCAGAGAACATATCAACACTGCCAGCTGTACTCTAAAAGCTGTCTTCATGCCTCGGGTACAATAGGTACACAATTAGCAACTCCTGAAAAGAGGAAAATGAGCTAATTGTTATTCATTACACTATAATGTATCTATAACATTTAGAAACAGATGTTTTTTTTCAGTCAATAAAATATTTTGTAATGCTATGCAGGCAACTAGCTAAAAGTAATATGAGAGAAGTATGAAGTGGAAGACCCAGTATATGTAAGCAATAAACAGAGTACGATGAGGTTACTCTGAGAAAAGCCACAAAATCAATAGTCATCAAATGAAATATTTGTAGTGGGGAAATGTGTAAATTTATTTTCTGTATTGTGGGATTTTGCCACCAGAAATTAGGTTCACTGCTGTCAAGAATTTATACGCTGAGAAATAATAACACAGTGTTTTAGTATCTGCAATCTTTCACATATTATTTGTCATGATAATAAAATGGCACAGAGATTTTCAGCTAGGATCTTGTAGCATCTCGGTGATTAATGAAACTAAAGTATTATGAACAATCACTCTCGAAATTCCTCAGACAGCCAGTCAGCCAAAATCACTAAACTCTAATAAAACACAGTTTTCTATTCTGGATGTATCACACTACACACACACCGCATCACTGCAAAACAAGTGGACATCTCATGAGTAGAAACATGCATGTCCATAAATGTTGTTCTAATCTCATTTTGGTCTTCAATGTCATTTAGTACAGTGCTGGCATGAAAATAGCACTAACTGATATCAAAGTTACAAGCTGGATAAATATGCTGTGGTGATGGCATAGTGGTGGTGGTGGTGGTGGTGGTGGTAGTAAAGGTCATGGTGGTGGTGGTGGTGGTGGTGGTGGTGGTGGTGGTGATGATGTTTGTGACAGTGGCAACAATGTTGGTGGTTGTAGTGGTGGGGATGGTAGTGATAGAAGGCTCATCCGTACCCACTGGACATACTGACCATTTATCAATGGAGTGTTGCATATTAATAGTTGCCAAAGGTATGGTAGAATGCTATGTTCATTACAGTCACCCAAAAAGTTCATAAAATATGAGGCTAAATTTCTGGTCTCAACAATAATTATTACAAAGATAAAAAATGTTGACCATATGCTTCACATCAACAGAAACATAAAATTATTGTACATTTACAGCAAAGGAACAATTTTTATTCATAAAAAAATTTTGGCCTTTTTATGATAAAAAATGTTACCTTCAGACTATTAAATTACATTGAGATCACTTGATACAATTTCTATCAGAAAAATCTATATTCCAAAATAAGGGAATATGGGCACACTTTCTAAGCACAGAAACTGTATGTTTATTCTTTTCAAACCATGTAACAAGCTCAGTGAAACTTGATGCAGTTATAAACAGAAATGATTTGCTTTCAATAAAATTATATATAGATGTTGCCTTTAAAATGTTAATAATATGTATCAACAAAATACTCAAAATAAAATTAAGCCTACATCACATGTAATTGTTGACTAAAGGCATACTGAGGTTTTCACAAAATAATAATGAATCTGCTCAAGTTAATGCAAATAAAATCACTTGTTAAACACTGACAGCACAATACAAATAAATTCAGAGAACACTCTCATACTTGAATCTATCTACTGTCTAAGCAATCAACTGAAATATCACCATACACAGACGAATGACTACTCTCTGAGTTTAATATTTTAACAGAGAATTTTTAAAAGGGGCCATACATCTTGAATTAATTTTACATTATTTCATATGCAAATTATTCTAGTACAATGTGTACAAATAATGTACTACATAGCGTTACAGTACAGCAGTTTACACAAGCCGAAATGACGACGCAACATGTGGTATTTACTGAATACATGTTTACTTTATCAGAAGACTTAACATTCAGTGACACAGTGGAAACATCACTAATAACGTTTTGAAAAATAACAAGTTGCCCCGATGTACAGTTCACTATTTAGTGACCTTGCTCACAGGTCACAATGGCAAAGGAAGAAAAAACTGATACTACATACTGAGCAAAAAATTAATGTCAGTGCAAGAGATGATTAAATTTTAACTGGGATGCTACAAGTGCCCAAACTTCTTTTCTTCTTGTGTTTTCATCAAATGACAGTTTTTTGTTATGTTAATTACAAACATGTATTGTTCTTAAGACAAAATGAATGAGCACTTAATGCTTTCTTTTCAATACCCTTCATCTAAAGCTCACTTTCTTAATGACTGGTCTCAAAAATTGTTGATCCAACTATTTTTTAACAGACAGATGCGTCATGAATAAATTAGTTTCTGTACAGCAAACTCAAACACAAATGCATATGTAACAGGGTATCTCCAAAGCAGAACCATATTGTTGACTTTTAAATCACAATGCTTTGTGTCATATGTTGTGCTGCTTAAGGATTATATATATATACGTGCATAACTTTATTTCAAATACTGTAAAAAAAATTATGCTCTTCAAACAAGGTCTGCAAGGCTTCAGAATAAAATATTGTTTTATAATTTATGAACCCACTGTAAATCAAAACCAGTTACAATATCAATTAGACCAAACTAAGACAATCAGCCACCTACAGAGGTATTTTTAATCACATCCACTGTTATAATGCAGCTTTAGAGTAAATGTGACTCGTCTTTTACAATATTATTGCTAAGTAATGAAACAGCCAATCGCACTTAGAAGAACAACATTCATGGGCATGCCATGTTATCAACAACTAGCTGTATATATCTAAGACTAAGATATAGAAATACTCCATCTAGCTCTGTGGCCTGCACCTAAGGCAATAAGACACACGGATAATCATTCCAGTCAACACTAACATTTGGTTGTCATTACTACACTGCGTCTAGAGGAGGATGTACTTCAAGTTGGTAAGCTCGCTGCAGGCTGCTACCAACTTACTTGGTATTCTTGAGACCAGTTTCAGTGGCCTCAACACACGGAATGATCGAAGCATCCGCAAATCCACATCCACATTGGACTCCGCAAATATGGTCATCGACCTACAAACACCCACATGTTTTGGAAACAGCTGCCTACAGGAAAAGCATTCTGAAGCATAGTAGTTCAGTTGTCTGTTCAACCTGAGTGATTACTTTTCCTTATGTCCCTGCTAAAAGACATACACAAACTACCCGTCCAAAAAACTTTTTTTTTGTTAAATGTGCAACATTATAGATGGGGCTGTCAGTGTATGACTGCCTATTCAGTCATGCTGGAACACATACAACGTGGTTAATTTAAATAAATGTTCAACTTTATGCTTTATAAATAGTAAGAGGTCACAGAACAGATCTGATAGAGGATTATGGCCATTAGCACACACGTCAACATGCAGTGAATTTAACAAACAGGTCAAAAGCTACCAAATTTATCATTGGTTACTCAACAGGCCCATTGGTACTCCACCTGCTGCAAAAAATTAACAATATCTCAGTGTAGTTATGGAAAAAAGGAACTCATCTCATTACGTAAAATGCTGCAAAATACAGCAATATATCTATATGCATGTATAAACATAGCAGAAATGTTTTATTCCAACAATAAACTTCATTTACAACCTTGTAAATATGTGGAAAAAGGCAAAAATACAAAAATTATTAAAATAGGGTTATTGGTGTGAGGATTGATCGATAGTTTTAACAATTAGTGAGCATGGTAGGAGTGGTCGTATTAAAAATGGGCTACTTTTGAATGTTTAAACAAAAATTTCCATTATGCATGATCAGTATTTTACAACTCTCTGAAGTTGCATCTCTACTACTGTCCTGAAGCCTCTGTGATAACACCAGTAGCAAAGTAGTTTGATTTCCAAAATTTACTTTATATAGGTGCTGTGTGTTAATCCCACATATTACTGAAGTTCCAAATTACAGAGATGTGAAGCTAGTTGTATTAGAAGCTCCAGATTCCCTGTACTGGAAGGAAGTATAGCATTTAATGTCCTGTTGATGTTAAGAACATTAGAGATGATGAACTAGCTCAGATTTTGCAAGAATATGGAAGGGAACCACCATGGCCTCAACAAAAGAAGCATCAGGGCACTCATTTCACATAACTTAAGGAATTTTAAATGGAGATGACCAGAGGATTTTTTGCATCTTGCTCCTTATAAATATGGACCCAGTGTCTTAACCACTGCACAATTTTGCTCAGTTTCTCTGGACTGATCAAGTTCAGTATATTATAAGATTTCATACTCACTTAGGCATATAATGGGCTAGTTTACAAGTTACTTCTCAGTCTTTCAGTCCACAAAGATTAATTATACAATTTACATTTTAATATTTCTCAGTTGTACAGTGTTGGAAACAGCTCAATATATGCCACAAGTAACTTGTAAGTATGATTTAATGTTACAGCTTGAAATTTCATCATCAACCTGTTAAACATTGGCACGAGGAAAATAGAGAGAAAATGTGAATGCTTGAATGGCTTCTTAGACCAAAAACATCTTGGTGAGTACCTCAGTTATGCAGTTTTGCCAAATGAGTGCTGAATTCTAACTGACAAACAGACATAGTAGTACTTTTGTTACATTGCAGCTGGTTAAAGTTATCATGATAACAGCAACATTTTTTTAAATATACTGATAAAACCTTAGATTTTTTTCTATCTTTGTGTTTAACAATTATGAAAGCTTTCCTTTGTAACTGCAAATAACCACACAAACTTCCTTCAATGAATGTGAATATACCATGCTACTCTTTGTGCAGCTTGTATGATTTGTATCAAACAAGTACAATCATTGACACAAATGACTTGACAATAAGTTGCATCCATCTGACCAGGCAGCTCATATGCACAGTTCTGTGATTGATTTTGAAGCTCCCCTATCCACGGCAATTGCAACTGATGTGACTGAACCACATGTGTTACACAAATGGGATTTTTGCTGCTGAGCCCAATTTGAAACATCAGCTATCACTTTAAAATGGTACAACAGCCAAAAGTGGCCAATAGTGGAAGTAATACAATAATTACAATCCATGGCAGAAATATTATAATTTATGAAATTTTGTACAAATGTGGAACCTGCCTCAATAAAATTAATTTAACATTAGAGGAAGTTATCTTGAAGTCAAAATCCTCTCCAGGAGCTTCTTTGTAGCAGTTACCAGGTTCAGTCCAGAAATTTGTACCCACTGTGCTGATTTTTGGCACAATTGTGTTCTGGCCACAAGTGTTAAGGTCGATATTGGCCTCACCAGAGATACTGGGGCGTCGAGTTGGCAGAGAGTGGCCCTATGGTGACGAGGAGTGGAGGACTGGACAGTACCGAGCCAGAAGGACAGCACGGCAGAGTGTTAGGGTCTAGAAGGTCCTAATTGGGCATTTAATAATTTTGGCACTCTGTGGTTATGGTCTGATGGTGAAACCAAGACGCTTGGGAATTCAACGCTGCTGTGGAATGATAAGCCGTGGGCTCTGCAATTGTACGGATGCAATTACGGCAAGCTGTGGCCGATGTTGTTTGTGGGTGTTTTGCCACAGCGGATAAGGAAGACAGTGGCCCAACTTGAACATGCTGTGCTGAATCATGTTCACCCACAATAAGGCTGTCATGATATTGGAGAAGAAAGCACTGGAATATGGTAAGTGTATTAACCTTCAGTTTTTCTGCAGTGTTAGTTTGCTTAACTGTGTGAAGATTGAGCAGTAACTGTCACCTTTCAATGGAATCAACAAGTGTGTAAAAGTGTGGCCAATGTCAGATGGGCGTTGTCATAAAGTTATTATATTTCTTATTTGTGAACATAATTTTCTGTTATCAGGATTACTCATTGGATAAAGTTGAAATTCAGTTCTGCACTGAAGTTCAGTGGGTTATAAATATTGGAATTTACCATATATGATAACTGTGAGTTTTGGATATGTATTTATATCTGTGTGTTAAATGCAAGTGAATTTTGAAGTTTGTAAGATACCTTTCTACCATTACAATTCTGTAACTTTTTATTTGGAAGTGATGTTGTTTGCTACTGTTATTGGTTGAGAATTTATTACCGTAAGGAACAGTTATTTAATTAGTCTTTCTATGAAGTGTTTTAAGACTTGTTTTTCAGTGAACTATTATTAATAAATTACATAAATCAGTAGTGTTGTGTAAGCAGTTATTGAAGGCACCCATCTCCATTAACCAATCAACCATGGCCAGTTGGGAATGGGCATTGATGTAACATTAGGGAACTAGAGGCTATTTGTTAAGTTGTGGCAATGCTAATCCTGTTTTTTTGTTGTTGTTGTTGAAGTGTCTAGTCACCACTAAATTAAATAATTCTGCACACTGGTAGCAGAGCACAATTGATTGGCTGGAAGGAAGTGTCTTCAAACTGTCAAAAATTAGGTTGTAGTATAAGACTGCTCGCTACTATTTTGGACCTGATACTGCTGTAATTATTCCAGGATTCTATCAAATCTGGTGATGAACATGGCTTTATTGAGGAGAAGTGAGTTGATGTATGAACTTCGAAGGAGTGGTATGGAACCACAAGGCAATGTAACTGAATTGTTGGAATTATTAAGGAAGAATATGCACCTCCTGGTAACAATAAAAATTACAGAGAAAAAGAGACGTAAGTTTGGCCACTGCCAATATAGATGCACCGCTTGAGGAAATCTTGGAAAGTGTTGACAGTTTGGATATGGGTTCACTAACCGAAAATCAGGTTAGGAGGTTACAAGCGAGACGTGCCCATTACCTAAATCGGGTGGATGATTTATAGGTATGGAGAGGGAGGAAGAGAATGTAATAAGGGATTATTTAAAGCAAATCAGTGACGGGCTGACTCACATTGGAGGAGTGGAACGTGAAGCAGAAAGTGTAGCAGGACAGGTCGAGCAACACTGTGTGGGGGGGAACGCGTTTTCAGATTGGTCGTATTCAAAATTACCTCACCTCATGCAAGATTATTTGACAGGATGTAAGGAATGGTGTTTAGATTCGGTGGAGAATATTGTGGAGTTTTTGTATTTCATCATCGGTTTTCAGCAGAAAGTGCGAGCTGTTAACATGACGGGCTTGGAAATTTTAAAATTCATAGTGGGAAAGGTAAAGGGAGAGCTAGTAGAACACCTGTTGAATGCAAATCAAGAGAGACTAACATTAGAACAATTTAGAGGATAAATTTGCACCTTGAATCCACCCCATGCATTGCAAAAATTAGTTTATAGGGAGTATGGTTGAGTGCAGGAGGATAATGAACAGATTGTCAACTTGGTTGAGAAAGTTAGAGAGAGTGTGCTAGCCTTGTGCCTGCCATACTGTGAAAGAGAAATTGTATTACATATTGTTCAAGGATTACGACCAGACAATAGACAGAGGGCAGTATTTGGTGGGACACGGCAAATGTTTGCCCAGCTGAATGAATTAGTATGGCACATCCAGGTTATTATGTATGTAGACTCACGGGGGAGCGGGGCAGGCCACTAATCACTAATTATGAAAGGTTACGCGGACAGGAGAACCGGTTGGATAAGGTGGAATGGAATAGGAATGTTCAAGCAAACAATAGGAATAGTAAAAATTACTTCTACAAATCAGCAGTGGGAAAAGAAAAGTAATGTAAGGTGCTGGATTTGTGGGACATTAGATCACATAAATAGGAATTGTCAGAAGAGTAAGCCGGAGACATCCTGACAATTACAACAAGAGGCAGGAATGGAACGGAAAGAGACTTGTGTGATAAGTAGAGGGGAGGAACAGGATTTACCTTTTGTATGCTCTGTTGTGAATGAGGAACCTGTGTGGGCATTGTTGGACTCTGGTAGTGCTATTACAGCAATCGAAGAAAATTGGTTTAACCATAACAGTGATATTTGTAAGTGGAGTAAAATAGAAAAGGATACAGTTAAATACAAGGCGGTAAATCAGTCTAGTGTAAGAGTGAAGCATGTCATATGGATTAAACTTATAATTAGGGATTTCACGTGGAGGGTGAGACTGCGAGTGGTAAGCAGGCTTGCCACAACATGCATTCTAGGAGCTGATGTTATTAAAAAGACTGTATTGGCTACCAATTGAGGTGCAAGCCAATTTGGCTTCAGATTTAAACCAGAGAAGAGTCTTTAATTTTGTAAGCACCAAGGGGAAGTTTCTGTGGCAGTTATAAGATGGTTTCACCTTGAATGAAATTGTTGAAGGAAAAGATTGAAGAGATGTTAGATCAGGAAGTAATTTGGACCTCTAATTCACAATATGCTGTGCCTACATTTCTGGTCTGGAAACCCGATGGGAATTATCGCCCGGTGGTTGATTACAGGGATTTGAATAAAAAAGTGGTATTACGGTCAGTACCTCTTCCCAGCCTGCATTCTTGTTTTGGATGGTTTTGTGGTGCAAGGATATTTACCACCTTAGATTTCAACCAGGGTTATAATCAAACTTCCAAACTGATTACGGCCTTCACGACTGATTGGAATATTTACAAATTCAATAGGGTTCCGTTCGGATTATCTATGTGCTGCAGTTCTATCTCAGCTCCTAGACAAAATATTCTTGGACATAAATTTTAAGTTTATATACCACTACTTGGATGACTTGGTAGTTTATAGTAATTCCATGCAGGAACATTATCAACATTTAAGGGAGGTTTTAGTGAGGTTAAGGAAGGCAGGTCTTATGGTGAATCCAGCTGATGTAAAGTGTGCTTGTGAATCTATGCACTTCCTTGGTCATTTGGTCTCTCTGGAGGGGATAACCATTGCTGAGGAATGGGTGTGAGCTATAAAGCAGCTGCCCATTCCTAGAAATGTGAAGGAGATTGCAAAGTGTGTTGGTTTGCAGAGAATGTGGCCCCTTTGAATGCCTTACATAAGAAGGGACAAAAATTTGAGTGGGGTCCTTCACAGGAAGCCATGTGGGAATCCCTGAAACAGTCCTTGGCGTCAGCACCAGTACTCACACTTCCTGATTTCAATGCTCTGCTTATAATTCAGACTGATGTCTGATGTGGGGGTGGTCCTTCTTCAGGAAGGAGACGAAGGAAGGATGCCTACTGCCTATGATTCATGTGCTTTGAACTATTTAGGAAAGAACTATTCTATTTACAAGCTGGAGGCACTCGCAGTATTATTTAGCATGGAGAAATTTTGGTATTATGTAGAACATACACAGTTTTTCTTAGAGACCGATAACTAGGCGCTCAGCTGGATCCTTGCACGTCCTCGTAAGACTGGAAGGATAGCCCAGTGGGCAACAATGATCTTGGCATTTAAGTTCCAGGTCAAGAACATTAAAGGATCGGAAAACCAGGTAGCCGATGGTCTCAGCCGCCTTTTACAGGAACCTGACATACAACATGATAGTCATGAATTGGATGAAGGTAGTGCTTCCATAGGGAGAATAAGTTCGATTCTCACTGATTTTCCACTGCTGTTTAAAGACATTCAGGAATATCAGGAGAAGGATGAGGAGGTGTGGGGGGTAAAACAAAAAATTGAAGAAGGAAAGGTGGTGACACCATACCTACTTAGAAATGGTGTACTGTGTTGCAAGGCTCGGTATGATAAAGGTTACAAAATTGTGGTGCCTGGAGATTTGGCACCTTTCATTTTTAAATATTTTCATGAATCGCTGGTGGGTGGAAATTTGAAAATATTTAAAATTCAAGCAAAACTTCGTCAGCATTTCATATGGAAGGGAATGGATAAAGATATTAAGCACAATGTTAGTGCATGTCAGGTGTGTGCTGCTGCGAAACCAGTGCAGGATGGTAGGGTTGGGTGCCTGGAATCCATACCTGCAGGCTATCCCCTTCAGAAAATTTACATCAACTTTGTAAGGCCTTTAGCTCGATCTAAGAAAGGTAATAAGTACATCCTAGTATGTATTGATGCCTTCACAAGGTTTACTTGTATGTATCCCACTAGGGCAGCGACGACTGAAATTGTGATACAGAATTTGAAAAATATATTTGGCATGTTTGGGCTGCTGCAGTACTTGGTTAGCGACAATGCTTCATGTTTTACTTCAGGAGGGCTTAAGAACGTTTGCATGGGAATGGGCGTTACCCATGGGACCACGACTCCCTATTACCCGAACCCATCATATGCCGAAAGGGTAAATCACAATCTCAGGGTGGCATTAATTGCCTATCACAGTAAAGACCAGGAGAACTGGGATCGCACACTCCCTAGGATTACGATGGCGTTTAACATGGCCAAGCATGAAACGCATTTGTCGACTCCTGCGGAGCTCATATTGAACTTTAAGATATCGACTCCTCTCAGTAACCTATGGTCCATTAGGGATCTGCTACCTGAGCACATTGAGCTTCAGTAGCTGGTGAATCAGTGGAAAAGGGCGAAGCACAATATTCTTAAGGCTCATCAGATTCGTGCAAAGCGGTACAACAAAGGGCGGTGGCCAAACCCGTATAAATTGGGAGATTCGGTGTACGTAAAAAATTTCCAGACCATGAGCAGCAAGGTGGATAAGGTTACTAAAAAACTCCTCCCACATTTCATCAGGCCATACACTATTAGATGTTTCGTAACACCGGTCACCGTTATGCTGATGGACCCCCAGCATGGAAAGACAATACCAGCTCATCTCTCTCAGATAAAACCAGGTCAATCACTTATTCATTCTGGGAACTTAAGGGAGCTGTGATCGGCAATTAAGGGGGGGAGTATGTACCAAATTTTAGCACAATTGTGTTCCGGCAGTGAGTGTTAAGGTCGATATTGGCCTCGCCAGAGATACTGGGGCGCCGAGTTGGCGGCGAGTGGCCCTCTGGCGATGAGGAGTGGAGGATTGGACAGTACTGAGTGAGAAGGACAGAATGGCAGAATGTTGGGGTCCAGAAGGTCCTAATTGGGCATTTAATAATTTTGGCACTCTGTGGTTATGGACCGATGGTGAAACTGAGATGCTTGGGAATTCAACGCTGCTGTGGAATGATAAGCTGTGGGTTCTGCAATTGTATGGACGCAATTACGGCGAGCTGTGGCTGATGTTGTTTGTGGGTGTTTTGCCACAGCAGATAAGGAAGACAGTGTGGGCCCAACCTGAACATGCTGTGCTGTAGCATGTTCGCCCACAATAAGGATGTCATAATATTGGAGAAGAAAGCACTGGAATACGGTACGTGTATTAACCTTCAGTTTTTCTGCAGTGTTAGTTTGCTTAACTGTGTGGAGATTAAGCAGCAACTGTCACTTTTCAATGGAATTAACAAGTGTGTAAAAGTGTGGCCAATGTCAGATGGGCGTTGTCATAAAGTTATTCTATTTCTTATTTGTGAACATAATTTTCTGTTATCAGGATTACTCATTGGATAGATTTGAAATTCAGTTCTGCGCAGTAGTTCAGTGGGTTATAAATACTGGAATTTACCATATATATCATAACTGTGAGTTTTGGATATGTTTTTATATCTGTGTGTAAAATGAAAGTGAATTTTGAAGTTTGTAAGGTACCTTTCTACCATTACAATTCTATAACTTTTTATTTGGAAGTGATGTTGTTTACTACTGTTATTGGTTGAGAATTTATTACCGTAAGGAACAGTTATTTAATTAGTCTTTCTATGAAGTGTTTTAGGACTTGTTTTTCAATGAACTATTATTAATAAATTATGTAAATCAGTAATGATGTGTAAGCAGTTATTGAAGGTACCCATCTCCATTAGCCAATCAAGCATGGTCAGTTGGCAATGGGCATTGGTGTAACATTAGGGAACTAGAGGCTATTTTTTAAGTTGTTGCAATACTAGTCCTGTTGTTTGTTGTTCTTATTGAAGTGACTAGTCGCACCTAAATTAAATAATTCTGCACACCACAAACAACAGAAGTATTAGTATAGCAATGGAGAATTACAGTATGAAAACAAAGAGAGACAGGGAAAAAACATCCAAGTGAAACAATCCATTTGTGAGCTCTATGTTGAAGACAGGCTGAAACGGTTAGGACATCTCAAAAAATGTACCCATGAGGGACATCCACATTGTAGTTTTAAGGAGAACTTGAAGAAAGCAGACCAGTACGGGGCACCCAAAAAAGAGACATTTCATCAGATTGGAAATAATCTAGTAGCAGATTAAAGGATGAAAACGGCTACTTTGTCACAAATAAGAGGTGACAGCACTGCAAGGACACCAAAGTTTGTTCAAAAAGGTGAAGATGAGGTTCATATTTGCAATGAGAAGCATTCCAGAGGTCTTTAAAATATCTATGTACAAGGCCGTGCTGAAAAGTAATGCCTCTGAATTTTTTATGTGGGAACTATTGAAGCATTTTAAATAAAACAAATTTTATTAACATTCTACATCTTTATTCTTCATGTCGAGATATTTCTTTCTCAACATAGTCACCCCAGTGATGAACACATTTCTCCCAACAAGAGACTGGTTTGTTGATACCATCACTATAGAATGTTTGACTTTCTTGATGGAGCCATAACCTCACCTTTGCTTCCACTGCTTCATCACTATCAATGTGAAGTCCTCAAAGGTGTTCTTCAAGTTTTGGAAACAGATAAAAATTGGATGGGACCAAGTTAGGACTGTATGAAGGATGATCGAGGACAGTGAACCCAAGGCATTTGATTGTTGCAGGTGGTGCAGTACTTGTGTATGGTCTGGTACTGTCATACTGAATGATAGTGTGCTCCATGAATGAAGAAACTCTTTGAAATTGAAACTCAATCCGAGAATGCTGCTTCTGATGCACCAACATAGTTACATTACACACCATCATGTTACACACAACAATTTGGAGCCCTCCAGAGGGAGGCAGCTGCAAATATGTAGACACAAAGAATAAAGATGTCGAATGTTAAAACAACCCTTTTATTTAAAAAGCTTCAAGAGTTTTCACATGCAAAATTTAGAGGCATTACTTTTCAGCACATTCTCATAAGTATGTACTCCAAATACCGCTGAGAAACAATTCAAATATGTTTGAAGTCTGAGATCATTTCATCATTCACAATAGAAGATTACTTGTAGTGAACATCTGGCATGAAATTCTTATTTAGATTATTCATTTAAAGCATGCATAAGAACAGGGGATGGAAGCTGCCTGAAAAAATTAACATTATGAACAATTTTGTTTTCATCTTGAAATGACACAATGTAACCACATCCAGAGTAGTTGTCCACAAAAGAATGAGATGCAGGACTAACTGACACATCTCCACTAAGGAAGGTGCTATAACTGTATAACTGCAAACAATGGCTACTATTTGACATTGAATAATTATGTGTACAGCTATATGCATGAATAACAATCAGCGTTTTACCTGAGAATGAATTAGTTCATCTTTATTACATAATTGAATCAATGGCTTCTCACTCAACAGATAAAGGTAGGAAGAATAACATATGAAGGAAGGGCAAAATTCATGGCCCTATTTTCAAAACTACGAACACGAGGTATTGTGAACAAAGAAACTGATGTAATGTCTTGGCAAAATTTGATGATCTATCACAGACCAATAGGTACACAGTATTACCCTCAGAGTAATTTGCATTGACTAAAGAAGTTTGATTGGTGTAAATATTTATGATTGGTTGGCTTCATATGTAGGAGCTTCACATATAGAGAAATTGGTTGTCAGGGCCCTAAGTGCATTTCCATTTGGCATAGAATCTAAAATAACAAGAAAATTTTAGGTAAATGGCAGGCCATCCATATTTTTATGGGCACCCATGCAAATGAAAATGTGACACATCAGTGCATAAATATCTTTCAAAGCTACTCCATTCCTGTCACAACCCAGGACATAACTTCAGGCTCTCAATCTCTTCAATTAAGTTGAATTTTTCCCCAGCTCTACACAGCAGCCTGTGCATTCAGTTTCTTTTCTTCCACTATCTTGCATTTATCAGTCTTAGCACACCCCTCTCTACCAATACTCATTCCTGCTATTGTGCCTGTTCTACAACTAACCAGTTTGTACATTAATCACTGATTCTTCCTCATGTCCTATGCTATTACCACTCAGTTATGTCATACAAGTTCTGTGAAGTAGCATCTTGTACTGGCATACAATATATGTTCAGAGGTTATAGGAAAATGGTATAACCAATTGTTTCTTGTTCCCAGTAACCATCACTGCAAAGTTATAGACTAACAAATTCATTCTGTTCTTAATGGATATCTGCAGTTCACAGAGTAGCCTCCTTGATCATGGTACCTCTCTCCTTGGTCTTGAATACAACCTTTTCTTTATACAAATAAATGATAAATGGAGAAACATAGTGCCCCTCCAAATCATGCACTTATTTAATAAGTTTCATCCTTTTAACTGAAAGTCAAAGCATGCTTACTTGTACCTTGTTTGGAAAGAAACATCAATATATACTGTCAAATTCAACACAAACACACATTTTGAAACAAACTTTCCAGTGTATTTTATTTATTTAATTTTTACTCAAATGGTTATCTACTTTAGGCTGTTCCATCACTCGCTCCAGAGGGCACCAGTACTGGGAAGCACCTATCAGCTCATTAGTGAGCAGTGCAGCTATTATAGGCTACCCAGCTAATAGTCCTACTGCACACAATTTGTGCTTGAGTAAACCCCCTTGGCCACCACTGCATGCAGGTGTGAGGCCAAGACAGTACAGTCCCATATGCTACAGCGCAACTGTGTGTGCCTCAGCTGTTTGCCCAATAGTGCCCACAGCTGCCCATCGACACCCATCCGTCTGGAGGCAGGCATTCAATCTGGAACAGGCTAATCTACCTCAATATCACAATGATACAAAATACAATATAGATATGGTAATGGAAAATCCTGGGTGGAATACAAGCAATGAATGGAGTGAAAAACAACAACTCACTCTAGGTGCATAGACAAGGCCAAAAATATTACTAAGCTTTTGGACAATGTCTTTCCTCTGAGGTAAATAAAACACACACACACACACACACACACACACACACACACACACATGCGTGCACGACTGCATTGAACTGGTCCTGTGGGGAAATTCAGGAAATCCACTCACATAAGTGACTCTGACAAAGGGCAGATTGTTATGGCCTGGCATCTGGGAAGCCGGTTGGCTGTTCACATGCTTTTGTCCTGAACATCTATGGAAAGTAGTTGAAGTAAGCAAAAAGGTGTTCGACATCCACACCTCATCACAAGGCAAGGTGTCTGGAGGCTTAATTGCTTTGTAAAGCATGATAGATGGTGATCCATGGCAATCTCATGATGCAGTGCACTGCTGATGCAGGCAAAAGTGTTTTTAAGCATACCATTGAATACATGTTGAACGTTGGTGTCCACAGCAAATGACCCCTATATGTATGGAGTTGTCAAGATGGGATTGTGGATCAATGGAAACATGACATTTGATTGCATGTATCATATTTTTTGTTACACAAGGTCAATGATGGTGTCCACTGTCATTCAGGTGAATAACTGCTCAAAACACACACTGCAACACAATGCCAATGGCAGCAGAATTATGCTATGGGAGACGAAATTCACCTGGGCTTCCACAGGACCTATGGTAGTAATTGAAAGCACGATGACAGTTGTGGACTATGTGAACAATACTGTGAACCACCTGAAGCTCCTTCACGGTTTATGTCTTCCCTGACAGTAATGGTTCCTTCCAGCAGGATAACTGTGTGTCACAAGGCCAGAATCACACTGCAATGGTTTATGGAGCATGCTAGTTAACTCACATTGATGTCTCACCCACAAAATTTGCCTCATCTGAGGCCAAAGGAACACATCGGTGATTCTATCAGCAAGGGTGCCCATATGCTAGTTTAATTGGGGGGGGGGGGGGGGGGGGGGGGAGCATAGATCTGGGGGTATGAAGTATTTTTATGTTTTGGAAGACAAATGGTGACTTGTAAGTACACATAAAAACTCCAGTTCCAGTCCTGTTAAAAACCTGCTTAATGCCAACTTATAAATCCTCTTCTTGAAAGAAAATCACTTGACTACACTTTATTTTCTCCTTTCGCTGAGAATTGGAGGGGGGGGGGGGGAGTGTGAGATGGCATGCCTCGCCCACCCCCTGGCCCCT
The DNA here is from genome assembly GCF_023864345.2 of Schistocerca serialis cubense. NCBI lineage: Eukaryota > Metazoa > Arthropoda > Insecta > Orthoptera > Acrididae > Schistocerca > Schistocerca serialis. Next base: position 611,324,254 of record NC_064640.1, on the reverse strand, counting down.
GGGCATAGGTGCCCATGGCTATTAGGCATTAACCCCATCCCCACAAACCACCAGCACGTAAATTATAGAAACTGTGTGACCTGTGTTTAAATGTCTGATGCCACATAGCTCCAGAAACCTACTCAGGACTTGGTGAATTCGTGCTACACAAAACTGCTACTGCATTGGATTCCAGAGATGGACCAACATGGTGTTAAGCAGGTGCTCATAACATTTTGGCTTATCAGTAGATTTAAATATTCAATGGCGGTAGCATATATAGGACACTAAACAGTGAGGTCATCAGCACCCAAATATGAAATGGAATGAAATATTGTCATTACCATGTTTTTTGCTGTTTTTCTTCTCTGTGAAATCATCATAGGATACATGTACATGGGCATACCACAATTTGCAATGGAGGAGGAGGAGGAGGAGGAGAAAAAAGATTCATTTTCCAACTCTCTAACAAATGTATTATTCCAGCAACTAACAAATGTGTTACTATAGCAATACAGTTATTTGTCTTACTGTTAATTTTGTATACATTTGCAGATCTTGGCTGCTTTGAAACTTAATTACATCTCATGATTCACTTATTAAAATTTGCCATGTTATTATACCATGGTTAAATGGACTTTGTCAATAAACCATATATTTAATCTGAATGTGTGGGGGACCCTTCAGGGGATGATATCAAGAAAAATCAATTCAATTATAGTATAACAGCATAGCAGATTTTAAATTAAATGGAGGAAATCCTAGTTCTGAAAGATTGCACTTTACAACTAAAGGTGCCAAATCCAGATTAACATGCTGACCACTCGGAGATACAGGATAAGGCCAGAAAAAAAAAAGAAAGATGATAAGTGACAAGGTTCTTACTGCAAATCAGAACTACTTTCATCACAGTTAACAAAATGGCTCTGAGCACTATGGGACTTAACTTCTGAGGTCATCAGTCCCCTAGAACTTAGAATTACTTAAACCTAACCAACCTAAGGACATCACACACATCCATGCCCGAGGCAGGATTCGAACCTGTGACCATAGCGGTCATGCGGTTCCAGACTGTAGTGCCTAGAACCGCTCGGCCACCCCGGCCGGCCACAGTTAACACAAAACCAATATATAGTAAGGTACAAACCACATGGTCCTAAATAATGTGATCTCCAAAATTCTGTCAAAATATGGTAGAAATGACAACATAAAAAACCAATCTGAATCATGAAGATGCACTTCTTGAAAGAAGTCAAAGACAAGTTGGAACCTTGTCATTTCAAGATCAAAAGCTATAATCATTCTCCAGGTGCTAACAAATTTTTTAATTCAGGTGATTTGTACAACCACTGTATAATTAAATCTGAGAAATGTTACATATTGTCTTTCCACAGCAAATAGCCTGTATAGTGTTGGTCACAAAGTGAATTTTCCTGAAGCTGACGTTTTGCTACATTCTGCTTGGAGTCTCCAGTTTTCTTCAGTTGGACAGGAACTGCAGGAAATTCAAACAGGTGAAGTGAGCTTCTGTTTTCAAGTTTTTTATACATTTCTAGACAAAACTCCTCAGAAATTATCACAGTTGTGTGTGCTTCTGAGGGACGTCTGAGGGAACTGTCAAAATTTTACTGTTATCTTTTGAATACATGTCACTAAATTGGCCAAATTCATAGTAATGAATTCTGTACAAAAATGGTTACGTGTGTAGTAGGGTACAAGTAGATTTTGTTTTGTAAGAGCATGAAATTGTTAGGATATAGAAAGGTTTGCAAAATGTAACTAAATTTAAAGTGTCATGAATATTGTAGTGGAAATTTCTGGTAGAATATAAATAATTTAGGACTAAAGGTAACCACTCACTAAACAGTAGAGGCAATAAGTAGTCATCAGGCACGTAACCAAGTGCAAAAACTTTGCTAGCTTTCGGATGAACCATTTTTTTAAGCTGGACACACACACACACACACACACACACACACACACACACACACACACACACACACTCACACACCTGTATAGTTGAATCATGTCAGCTGAATACATTTCGCTGGGACTGCAGGTCTGCAGCTTGATTGGAGTGAGTGGTTGTCCTCACCCACCTTAAGATGTAGAACTGCAATCCCTGCACAATGTATCAGCCAGCACAGTATAGCTGTACAGGTATGTATGCGTGTATAGCCCATCTCAGAAAAGGATTCATCCACAGATAGCAAAGTTCTCAGTCTCGTTTATGTTCCTGATGGTGACTCATCACCCCTATCATGAATATTGTTAGTTTTGATATGGCTGGTAGGCAGGAAAAATATATTAAGAATGATGAAACATGTTTTCTCTGAAACAACATAAGAATTATCCACTCTGGCCAATTACAGTAACAGAAAACATTTTTACACAGGATACCAACTTTGCTATAAGCAGTAAATCAAGTACAATTTTTGAAAGATCAGCTATTTAAATTTTCATGGATATTAATAAATGGTTCCTAACAACTTCTTTGTGACTAAAATTTCAGAGACATAGTCTGTGCTGTTCAGAACTTGTAAGAGGTTTCCTCTTGGTGTGTGTCTAAAATATACAACAATCAATGACTCATAAATAATCAAGTCCATACAAGAAAAAGTACCTTTTTGGTTTTCTGAATTTTTGAAGCAACTACTTCATATCTGAATTTCATTTTCATATGAAAATAAATCTATCATTGTTCTAAAGGTTGGTTTGAACACCGTTGTACTTTATTAAGCATGGTCGTGTTAGAGGTGGGATGTCCTTATCTTCTCCCACCCTTAGAAATGACTTAATCAACCAATGATATAAGTGGACCTATAGTTTAATGTGGACTCCATACCATGATATAAACTGGCTTTAAGAAAGTAAAAGAAACAAAGCTCAGATCTTTGAATAGCATTTCATCAAAAAATCTCCCTCAACTTGAGCCACGAAATACACCACAACACCAAGTGAGAAAACCTGTTCGCATTTTCTCATCAGCTGACTGCCTCCTAAATTTTCTCATAACCTCCTATGACTGTATTGAAATACACATTTGGAGATCTCTAGTTGGTAACTTCGTTTGCTCTATTGACTTTGAATTTGCTCTTTACATCCTACAGTAGTATCACAGATAATTGGACAGAGTGCACTAGTTGGAAATTCTGTTTGCCATTATCTGAGAGGGTTCATGATACACTACAATAGATGTTATCAAGATTAGATGTTGCATCAGCTTCATATGTACATATGCCCTATTCTAAATGGTTTCCTAGATAGAACACATTTAATGTACATCCGTTTTTAGGCTAGTGGCACTCACATATGTGCCTCACCCACCCAACTCCTTTGATGTTTCACTATAGTCCAATCTACCTCATTGCCTTCACTGTCTTTGCTTGGGATGTCTCTGCCATTAAATTTGCCTGGTGATAAACTAGCCCACAGAATGCACAGTTGTTTGTGTTTTGTGAATGAAGAAGTGTGAGGAACTGAGAGTTATCAGAGTGAAGCATCTGTTAAGCAAAGATGTTTTTCGTCGCGGCGAGATCTACTTACAAAATTTCTGTCACCAACTTTCTCTTCTGAATGCAAAAATATTTTGTAGAGCCCAACCTACATAGGTAGGAATGATCATCAAAATAAAATAAGAGAAATCAGAGCTCGAACAGAAAGGTTTAGGTGTTCGTTTTTCCCGCGCGCTGTTCGGGAGTGGAATGGTAGAGAGATAGTATGATTGTGGTTCGATGAACCCTCTGCCAAGCACTTAAATGTGAATTGCAGAGTAGTCATGTAGATGTAGATGTAGATGTACATGCACTGGGTAAAATGCCACATATTTACACTAATGAAGAAGATATAGAACCGTAAAATACACTGATGTGCAGAACTTAAAGACAAAAGTATGTTTTACATGAAGTGTCAGTGCCAATTAACATAGTTTTATGAAGTTTGGACCATACATTTTTGGACCATACATAAAAGAACTACTATGATATAGTACAGAGGGTAACTGTCCCTATGCTCTTGGCACTATCGCAAACGGTGCCGCCTATATGCAGGTATCAACAGAACACAACATACTGGTTATCAGGCAAAGAAACCACCGCTATGCAGTCACCATTCCACTGTGGAGTTGACATTGCATGCTTTGCAATCCTGTTAAATGTGGTTGTAACTGCATCCACTGTTTGACATGGGTCCCTTCTTGCCTGTTGCACAATGTAGCCGTCATCTGCTGCTGCAGATGACTGTGGTCAACCACATCCCCTCCTTTAGGCAGCATTGTCTGTGGTTCTGAATGCTCCCTATGCATGTGAAATAATGCTCTGAGCAATAAAAAACATCTGAGCTACACTTGTCACTCTTCATTCTTCTCCCACTTTTACATATATAGACCGAAGCGGCAAGTGAAATGTGTACAAGGCCAGGAATCAAACCCGGGTATCCTGCTTATTGGCACAGCGGTTTACACAACTGTACAGATTAACCTGGCATGCCTCCCTCCTTGATTCAAATTCTCACTGCCACCCCAGTCTACTGTAAATTACCCCTTCCATACAAACAGAGCTGCCAATGCTCTCCATGTTCTGGAATAGCACCTCAACATCAAATGCAAATGGGGGATCCAGCCTGAAACCCAGGTGTAGGTACTTACAGAAATGAAATAACACAACTTAAGAGACTTTACTTGTCTCATACAGATATGATTTTATGTATATAGACGGAAGCGGTAAGTGAAAATTTGTACAAGGCCATAAATCGAGCCCAAGTCTCCTGTTTACTAGGCAGGTGCATTAGCTACCAGGCCACTTTGCACATTGGCACACTGATTCACACAACTGAATGGAGCACCCTGACACACCTCCTCCTTGATCCAAATTCTGTTGCCCCAGTCTACTGTAAATTCCCCCTTAGACATGAACAGGATTGCCAAGGCTCTCCATGTTCTGGATTTCAGGCTGGATCCCTCATTTACATTCAGTGCTGAGATGCTAGTGCAGAACACAGAGAGCCTCGGCAATTCTGTTCATGTGTAAGGGAGAATTTACAGTAGACTGGGATGGCAGTTAGAATTTGGATCGAGGAGGGAGGTGTGACTGGGTAATCTGTGCAGTTATGTGAACCGTTGTGCCAAGGTGGCTTAGTGGCTGACACACCTGCCTAGTAAGCAGGAGACGCAGGTTCAATTCCTGGCCTTGGTACAAATTTTCACTTGCTGCTTCAATCTATACACACAAAAGCATAGCTGTACGAGACCAGTAAAGTCTCTGAAGTGGTTTCACTTCTTCCAGTTTCTCTAGCTTTATGTGCATCACTGTGAGATGTCTGGTAACAAGCTCTCACACTTTCATTCATTTTCACTGACTTGTTAATATGTTATGTTACTGTATCTATCCCATCCTTAAGTTTTGCAGAGCAGTGTAGCATTGATTGTAGATTAGTTCACTAATGTTACCAATCTTTGCTCAAATGTTTCTTAATATCTTTAATAATTTAACACCATTCTGTCTTCACCATTCAGCACACTGTGGTGTTATCTACAGTCTGTCTGCATCAATGTCTGTGAATGCAGAAGATCATAATGACAGCTCACAGTAGAGAATTATTCCATAGCTAATGACCTATTATTAATGAGAGACCAAATGAGAGCAAAGAAACAATGAACATGCAGACAGGCTGTTTTAAGAAGGAAGACAAGGCTTCATTGGTCCTTCAACAGTGAGGTCATTAGAGATGGAGTGTATGCTTGGATAGGACAAAGATGAGAAAAAAAATCAACCATGTACTTTCCAATGGTACTAGCCCAGCATTTGCCATTATTAATTTAGGGCAAACAGAAGATATAAATCTAGATGGCTAGATAACCATTTGAACTCTGTCTCCCTCAAATAAAAGTCCAGTACCTTAACCATTACATGACCTCAAACAGAAAAATAGGAATTTTAGTGTAACTCTTAAATAAAGAGGTTGTCAATAAAAAGGTCCTCCTCCATAGCCGAACAGTCACCACAGCTGGTTGGCATGTGGGGGACCCAAGTTTGATTCGAGGTACTGCCAGGGATTTTTCCTTTGTGGGGGAATGGTGAGCACTCAGCCTCGTGATTCCAATTGAGGAGCTATGCAAATGAGAAGTTGTGCTAACCTGACAATGACCAGGAGAGCAATGTGCTGACCCGGTGGCGCTATATATACTGTGTCTTGATGATGCTGACAGCTGAGGATGACACAGAATTTGGTTGGGCCCAATTGGTCTGTCAGTTGCCATAACAGCAGTGCTTTCCTCTTTTTCCATAAACATTTTGATGGTGACTGTCTTGATGGTGTGAACTTGACCTCACTTAGTGTTACTTACCTATTGATTGCAGATCAGTACTTCGCAATCCACTATGCATAAGGGAGAATTATGAGTTCACCTGAAGACTTACGTGGATGCATCAGCTGTGCTTATAATGTAATGAAGCAATATCTAGATGAATTCATAATGTTCAAGAGCTGCCAGTTGACTGCAAATTATCAAGTTTGCTTACCTGAGCACCAGTTTTGGCTGCATACTTACAAGGACGGCTCTGTCTGACAGATGAAGTCAAATTAGGAAGTAATAGATGTAAATCACTGAACACTGTTCAAGGATTTGGAAACAAATTATAGTCCACCAGAAACCAGTTATGACCCCATTCCTAGTTTATAAACCCTTTTACTACAATATAACCCACAGTGTGATGAAGCATTACTATTATGACATAATTTATTTGTAGCATGACATAAGACAAAATATTGCCCTTTGGTTAAGGCAGTTTCCTTAGTTCTCCGGCTTTTGTAAGTGTAAAATTTTTCTGTTTTAAAACAAGTTAAGAGAATGTGTTCTAATATTTCCCAATAAGTTTACATATTTCCATAATTTTTGGAGCTACCACTAGAAACAATTATTATAAGTTTGATGCATGTTACAAAATGTATATCAAATCTCTTTAAGTTAGATCCACCTCACTAACGATTTGCATCGGAGTACATTCTGCTAGAGTTACTGTACTACATTATCTTTAGGGCATATATTATGTTTATAATTAGCCCAGATGAATAGAAAGAAACTTCAACTGCTAATTATATACCCAGTGCCAGATATTAAGAAAGTATGAATGAGCACTTCAGAAGTGAAAGAGTGGATACTTTGTACTGGAAATAATGCAACAACTTATCACAGTGATATTGCAATTTACAGTAAAAAAAATACTGCTGAAGCAGGTTGTGGTAATGAAATATTCATTCTTTTCACAATTTTGGTAATTGTTCTTCCAAGACTGAAAGCAAATCACAACAGCGTGCCAGCATAAGAAATAAGTAAGGCTGTTAGAGGTTATCATCCATTCAATGGTAAGGTCATCAGAGGTTGAGCACTCACCCAGTAATGTAATGATGGTGCACTAAATCAACCGAGGTGTCAGTGAAGGAAATTGAGAAAAAAAAAAAAACTGTGAAAAACTTAAATCATGGTGTTAACAGTGAAAGACTTAAATCATGATGTTAACTGTGAAAAACTTAAATCATGGTGTCTGGACCTTGGTACTGGGTATGAAATCGGTAACCTAACCATTGCACCACATCACTCAACTGCAAGAACAGTAAATTAAAGATGGAAACTGTCCTTTTTTCTCATGATCTCCTTATATATTTAGCGATGTTGCATACCGTGACACATAAGTAGAAAATAAAGACCCTGACTATTGATATCTACTTGTGTTAGTAATAATTGTTGTTACTATCACAAAATTCAGTTTCTACATTCAGAAAATAGGTGAAATAGGAGACAATAAATGTGAGGATACATATTACTTTGCATCCTTTTAACATGTTTCATTACTCTAGGATTTCACACAAAATGAGAAAAACATGAAATCTCAAAGTGCCTCATATCTCTTCCTCAGAAAATAATCGTAGCTGACAAGATAGCCACAGTGACATTGTAATAGAACTGGATCATTCTTTACTAGTTTTGAAACCTACAGTGTGATACTATTAATTGTTTTGGTGATTTCCCTTATTTTGCATCACAACATGCAATCTGAATTGTGGTACAGTTTCCCATTCTGTACATAAACAAAATTTTGCAACAGATGAAAGTTGTATTATGGTGTCATAACAATTTGAGATGACAATTTTACTCTCTCTCTCTACCCATACTAATGATAACTGTAATGGTAGTGACAGCTGCTGTAGTAATAGTCATACACTACAGAAAAAAAAAAAAGCTACTAGCAAGAAACAGTTATTGGATGCGAAGGGCTACACAATTTGACCACACAGTAAGTATTTATTGGGAGTTACATGAATACATGAAAATGTGCAATATTCACCTCCACCTAATCAAAATTTGCATGCAGCATCCCAAAATCAATCAAATGAACACTAATAATTGCTTCTCTCATATTTGTTGATTCTCATGATAATGATCTCTAGATATGGTTCTCAACACCATGAACAGTAGCTCATATACAACAGTTCATGTACAAAAGTTGTGTGTGGCAAATATTGTTAAAATGCATGCATTTTAAAAGAAATGCAGCCACACAAACACTAAAAACTGTCTCACACCTCTGTATTTCTTCACTTTCTAAAAAAAGTAAAGTAAAAGGTTTAAAAAAATCTCTGCACACAGAAAAGAGCTGTGCAAATCCATAAAAAAAGATGTCTCAGACCTCTGTATTCCTTCACTTTTTGAAAAATAAAATAAAAAGTTTTAAAAAATCTCTATACACAGAAAAGAACCGTGCAAATCCATAATTCATTTTCCATCAAATGTTAAAGTAATTATAAATTAAATAAAACACTAAAATCTTTTGACTATGTGATCACAAAATTAGTTAATTGATTAATTAATTAATTAAAATTACAATGAAAATGATTGAGTTGGCCTCTCTGCAACACTATAACCTATCTGCTCCAACAATTAAGTTAAGTGTTTTGACTAAAAATTTTACATTGGGCACTACACCTGTTACAGTGTTACCTCAAATACAAGTCTTGTTACTGCACTGTTATTTACAAATAAGATACTATTGATTAAAACATACATACTGAAGCTCCTACAGCACAGGCACTGTAACTGCTGACTCCCAATACCTTATTTTGTAACACAGTAAACCAATTTCTCTCCATTTGGGTGGCCTCAGTGTATGTATGTACATAGATGGTGAGCAGTTGACTTGGTCAACTACTGAATGTCATTTTGCAATTTTAAGCATTCATTCCTCTACTGGAACATGACAAATTCCCTAAACATTTTCATGATAACCAGGAGTGGTAGTGTACACAGCCACAGGATGCCCTTCAGTATTCTGACTACTTCTTAGCTGCTACTTAAGATGAATACAATGTTAATGGCATACAAGCCTCCAGACCATTGTAACACCCTCTCACTGGATAGTACATCCTGTTTGCTGACTGAAGCAAGCATGTACACTTCACTGTTTCATCAACTCTACAAAGCTGCAATTGGACCATTAAAGCCTATGGCAGCAAAACACTTTGCACCAGCAGCCAGTCGTTATCTCGCCTAATTTCTGAGGCAAGCAATTGATGTCCCCATATGGTACTCTTGGACTTACAGTTTTGGTACATAGCGCAACAATCTAAACCGGCAAGCAAACAGATACCACTATCTCCGGTAATAAAGGATACAGGTATGGTGGGATCGTGTTGTGGATTCCAGTGATTGGTTTGGCCTTGTGTGAAGAACTTAGTTTGATGACTACTGTCATCCAACAACAGAGCTTTTGCTACCTTTATCCTCATCACCTGCCCTTTTGCTGCCACCTCTGATGGCTCCATCACCATCAGTGAACTATAGTGGGGCATGTACTTCAACTTATATGAACTCTGTATGAACACCACGTTAGTCTCAGTGTTATCTCCGGCAGAAGTACTGCAGCCTTCGGGAGGTGACGTGGAGACTCACAGTCCATGTTACTGTTCAACAATTATATACTGATTACAATAAATCTCTGGGAGTCAAGTGGGTGTTGAGTTACTTGATGAGCCCTCCTGCTGGAATGCTACTTGTGGCCCTATTGTGATTGAATTCCATGCTCACACAGTCCCAGTGAGGTAGCCATTCTGACCACCTCCTGTCTTGTGTTGGGTCCACAATAGTATGAATGGTACTTATGAAGTAAGGACAGATGTGGGTACTACAAATTTTATGCTACATTATCTGGCCCCATAGTTTCTGAACCAGGCAGCACTCTGCATCAAATACAACAGATGCATTTGTCAGCATAATACTGGAGATGTATGACTGGGCAGCCAACAGTCTCTCCATGCTGAGAACCATCATTCTTATCTAAAATAGTACAAATGACATGTTTATGAAGATTATCTTATATGCAAGACTTATTTGTAATTACTAAAATTAGAAAGCAAACATAGCTCATTAACATTACCTAAGTACTAAAATTTCACTAAAGACTCCAAGGAGACAGAATTGTAGGTCAGTGCTTACCTTCAAGAGGAAAAATTCCTAATACCATCAATAGAAACATTTGAAATGGGTAACACTAATTCTAGCTTTTGGTACTTGTGTGTTTTCTTTTTAGAAAACTTTCCTCCTATAATCCATTCTTTTTAGAACCTATCAATTTTGAATCCTGAAGGTAAGCTTTCTGTCCCATAATTTCAATAATTTTCTCAACTTAATTTTCTGTCTAATACAGTTTAATTTCTACCAACATTTACAAGGTTCAGCATGGAAAAGTCTTGTATCTCTTACAAACAGCAGATAAAAGCACCATAATTAAAAGCTACATCAGAAATCTGTGTGGAGCTGATCTGTAGTCAAAGGGTATTACATACAGCAACAGTAAAACACTTAATAACAATACTAACCTAGCAATGGAAGAGAATACTTCTTAATTTCTAAAACAGAATCACTATTAAATTAAAAGAATGTGAACTTGTGTGATTATAAGCATTTCAATCACAGTTAAGTGGCAGTGTTGTCATGGAATACCCCTCATATATTATTTTAATTTGGCATTGCAGAAATCTTGTCATTTCATATTATGAGGAATACAATCCATCAACTGATAGTGAAGCAGCAGGAACATGTATTCTGCTGTTCACACATGTCTGCAGAACAGCTGCCACAGCCTGTGTGTACAACTATATTGTTGTCGTCCTCTTACCTTTCACTCTTTTTACCCTTACATGAACTGATGATTTTCATCAACTCACTGAAATTATACAGCATGCAAAGGAGATATAGCATTGTGATGCAGAGAAGTGTGCTTGGACATATACATGATTAACACACACACACTCACACACACACACACACACACACACACACACACACACACACTCTATTGATAAATTAAGAATAACATAAAATTAAGATTAGAAATGTGTCTGCCAAAGAGCTATTAACAATAATGAAAACTATAAATTATGCTATCCACAGCATCAACACCACTGTAGGGAAGTTCACAATAACAAAAAGAAAGAAAAGAATGAATTCCATATTTTAATTGCGTATGCTGACAGCAAACCTAAATTTAATAACAGTTATGCAGTGACACAACATTAAATGAGGTTTTGGTAACAAAATAACATGGATGTCAATCTTAGCAAAAACTTGCACATGTTGACAGAATTATGGCATAAAACTATAGCACAATACAATAAAAGCATAACTGATAAAGGAAATGACTGCATTTTGAATTACCTTTTTAGCTACCCTGAAATATGAAAGCACAACATATCTGACATGTTGCGATTGCACACAGATGAGGACATACACTATGTTAAAAAAATTAAGTTCTATTTTCCTTCACTTACCCTGTAACTACTACAACAAAATCCATCATGTTCCAAATATTGCGGAGATATGATTTCGGGTGGAGTACAAAACCTAGCGCTAATATTTTGAGGGACGCTTCTACACAAAAAATACCAAGGAAATAGGCCTCCGTTTTTTCCTGCAAAAATAAAATAAAATTCAATTGCAGTATCTTCTTAAGTGCATTACATTTCTGAAAATGTCTAGAACAACATAATTTGGATTTTAAAAGATTGATAAACTACATTTCATTCAATTAATTACATTAAATGTAGTTACCAACTTTAATACACTGATAACCAAGCATGGTCAAAACAACTGTTTATTATGAACATTTTTTTTAGGCTAAAAGAAAAGCATTATACACATTCTCCACTTCTGATTCAACCTTCATTATCATTTCTTGAAACTCATTTACTTCCTTGTACTAAAATGAAACAGTACACAGTAAAGATTTTCTCCTTTTCCTGTCAAGAACTGTATTCCTTCCTTAAAATGTTATCACTGTAAATGGAGTATTTTTTGCAAAGGGTTAAATAACAATAATTCATCTGCACTCAGTCACAAATTTAACACATGGGCAATTAAAAAAACACACAATATTCTTAAGTATCGGTTCTTACTTTCTGTCACTTAAAGAAAATAATTTCTGAGCTTTGGCAACCATCTATTAAACCATGTTGTTATTAACAATGCGGTAAGTGATCCTTATTGAAAGGTTAAAACAGCAGTCATGACCAAAATACAAACTTGAAATGTTATTTTCTGTTCAGACACAACTCATGACCTGCCTGAAAATTCTGATTTGCCCATGCTTTACTGATATACTGTTCTTATTGTGATTTGTCCTGGTATATACTAGTCAGACAGCAGGCAAAAACAAAAAATTAAATTTACTATATGATGAAACATTCTGCAAGGAAACATAAATGGTACTGAAGAGCACTGTATAACACACAAATAAATGACTTTCCTGTATTTTCTAGAATATAGAGGTGCTATGTTTTTTTCAATTTGTGTGTTACTTCTAACAGCAAGCTCAGAAATGAGGAAGTTTTATAAAATTGGAATGTGCATTTATATGACCTGTCTATTATACATACCAGTTTTTGAGCCAGTATCGTCTTATCCTTACAAGGCAGATGCTCTTCCAATGCCAGCACCACACAATTCGCAATGATGGTAAGTAACACAGCATATTCAAACGGATTATCAGTCATTAAGGAAAATAATACAGACCCTAACTTATTCACAAATACCTGTCAGACAGCAAAATTAGTTTAAAAAATTTAGTCCACTCACGTTCAATACTGTACTTAAAGGCAAATCATATTTTTAATATAAATTTACATTCTAAAATAGTATATGTAGCAACTGTGACTAAATGCAGTAATTTCTGTCCAAGTGTATATCTCCCAAACTCTAATATGGAAGTTAAGTCCCATGCTTCTTGACAGAGCATAGGGGAATGATGCAGGAGACCCGCACCGCCATACTAGGCAAGGTCCGAATGGAGATGGTTTGCCGTTGCCTTCCTCCGACCGTAATGGGGATTGATGATGATGATGATGATGATGATGATGATGATGATGATGACCACACAACAATACGTAGATGTTCTGCAAATAAAACACAGTCTTTTGATTTGCATTCCTCACACCATTATCTATGTGATCATCCCAATTTCAGTTTTTTCATAATTGAAGAACCCACAGAAAAAGTGGGGTAAGTCCATTTAATTAGAAAATCAGTTGATAGCATATTCTGATGGCCAACTGACAGTACTACAAGGCAGTTGAAGTGGCTTTCAAATAACATGGCTAGTAACAGAGATACAGAGGGTTTTACTTTCAGTGGCAATGGAAAGAAAGTTCTAAGTTTTTGAGCTTCTCGCAGGAAGACTGGAGCAAATCCAAGGTTTGCTTCCACTATTTGCATTACATCTGTTAGGTCAGTTGAGTGGCGACTGCAGATGTGATCAGCTGGATTTCTTACTCTGTGGTGTTTCCTTATAGTAATAGTGTTTAGTCTGAAGTGTGATAGAGGTATGGTTCTCTTTGGGTCTTTAAAATGTGTGGATCATCTCAAGATGAAGGCAAGAAGCCATCTGTTAACTAATCTTCGTAGAGACTGTCGGGCAATGTCTCATGAGTTAGGCAGTGACTGCAAGTGCCCATTGTTTGAGTATTTCAGATAATTTAGACCTCACGAAGGAGAAGAGCTTATCAAGAATTTTAATATGTTAGGTACGTGGAATGATTAATCTTACTATTTAACTAGCTTAATTTCTCTGACATTAATTGCTTGTACAAGGCCTAGACTCCTATTCTATAACCAGCGTATAGTATGACAACTGCCAAGACTACAGAAAGAAGACAAACATTTCAATGACTGGAAGGACAGTTCATAATGCTGTGAAAAAAATTAAATAAAAGTAAATGGCACGGAGTAGTTTCGAACACGGCTCGTCCACTTGCGAGTCCAACATTGTCACCAATTAACCACAACACTGCGGCTGTTCCTTTTCACTCATATTGCATTTCTTGGTTTGGACCATTCACTGACTTTTTTTTTTTTCCTCAGTTCAGAAAACTTTCTTCCTGTTATCATGCTTGATCTGTGTTCAGTTTTTGACAGCCTATCCACTGGACCATCTTACCAGTAAGTCTTTGGGGGGTTTCCCTTTTTGGATGAGCAGCGAGAGAGTTGCGCGCGCAGTTTCCTTGCTCATGCGCAGTTTGCGCGTTTTTCTTCGGCATCTTTACGCTAGCACCTGTGTGCTAGCAGGCTCAGCAGGGTCGCGAGTAGAGAGCATCCCGCGGGCCGCTCAACACTGAGCGAGCTCGTGACGGCAGCACACAGATTGCTGATGGCGCCCAGCTGACCAGTACTGTGCGCAAGCACTGATGTGCTGTGGCCAACGGGCTGGTGGTAGAAATGACCGCTGTTGCGAGTTGGGGTTTACCAATGGCGCGTAGAGTAGTGCTTAGTGGAATGGTGCGAATTCCCCATATTTTTTCTTAACGCAGAAACTAAACTTGCTATGCAAAGGAAGGGAAGTATGTCGAGAAAAAGGGAGAAAAGGAAAGTTAATCAGTCATTAATATAGAGCTACACAGCCTGAAACGAATCCTAAAAGATCAGTTTGGACGGTATTTAAGCCTATAGTGAATGGCGATGGGAAAAAACTCTAATTTTGTTTGCTGTTCAGTGAAATTCGTGTTCATGGTAAAGGGTTAACTGGCACTTCGCACATTTCTCGCTATCCGCATGTGCAATAAACAAGATTTCGTGTGGCTAAACGGTGTTCGTGTGTGGACGACAAGCGTCTTCCTAAACTTGCTCAGGAGGCAACTGTCGATAAATGCGTGACTACGTGTGGGCGAGACCTAAGGTCATACCGAACTATATGAGGTGAAAGTTTTTTGGATCGACACTGGAGCGACTTGCGGAAAGGTATCCCATAACCTTGTCGCAGCAAATGGCAGAAAGCGCTAAAAACCTAAGTGATGTAATTATGCCTGAGGTAATTTCTTATATAACAAACGGTGACTGCTCAGCAACAACTGACACGTGGACATGTAGTGGAAGAAGAAACCATTATCTCACGTGTACTGTCACCTGTTTTGTTGCCTGGACTCTCAGCTCTCACGTTTTGTTTACAACTCAGTTTACAAATGAACCAAAAGCGGGCGATACCATTCGAAGAGAACTGTTGAAAAAATTTATGTCTCTTGGTACCCACAACACTGCTTTGAAAGAAATGCCTTTTACTACTGACCAAGGTGTCAACACTGTCGCTGCACGGCGCGATTATTCACAATTGAATTGTTCCTGCCATATGCTAAATACAGTGCTAAGAAATGCTTTTATTGTGGAGGATGTATACAAAGAAAAGTGGCCTTCTCGATGCTGTTGGTAGAACACTGGAAGAGACCAACGGTACTCGCTGGAATGTGCAGTTGACAATGTTGAAATCGGTAGTAAGCCAATATCCGGCTTTGTGCGAGAAGCTCTCTGAGAACGAAGAAATAGCTCGAATTGAAGGAATTGATATCACAGTGATGAGCGAACTGATTCCTCTCCTCATAGTATGTATACTATTACTGTAATTCTTATACGTTATCATTTAGTTTATAGCAAGTCTTCAAAAACATGAGGGTTTTTGCAGCGTTTCAAGGAGGCGTCAAAGGTATTACAGCTGGAGTAATCGCCTACACTACACTTTCAGTTGGCAAGGAATGAGAATACATTACAGCATTTGAGTCAAGCGCCTCAGGACAGAGAAGCCTCTGAAATAGATCTGTTACGCAAACGCCTCAGTTTATGACTTAGAGAAAAGGTTAGTTGACCAGAGGTGGCATGAGGTAGCTACTTTTCTCTGGTCACTTTTTCGTCATTTAAAAATGGTATCTGACGACAAGAGGCGTGAAGTTACGGCACATGCGAGACGTACAATCCATTTATTGCCGTGTTAATAGCTCGCCACAGGCCAGTTCCAAAGGGAACATCCCTCGATTGAAACCGAGGTAGGTCACAGTATGTCGATGTTCCCTCGACTAAAGAACAGTTGAGCTGAATATAAACTGTAACAGTTCGCCCGATCGACTTGTCAGCGACCTTGGCGGAACACTGAAATTCAAATAGCTTCAACAACAGAACATTTAGTTTTATTTTCAATATTCTTTCATAGTCACAGTAGGGCTCACATAGACGTGGATTTGCAAAACGATATATTAAAAAGCTTTCGTACTTTTAAAATCAGGTGAAAATCATTTTGGTGAAAGACGCATGCACGAGCCACGAAAAGAATTCTTTCGTCAGATTCCACAGAAACTCCACTACCAGCGAAAGTAAAGAAGTTTGCTTTGTGGGTAGATGTCAATGACTCGTATTCCAATAGATGAGCTGGAGAAATATTTAAATCAAAACTGCAAAATAGAAGAAAATGTGGCTTCTTACTGGAAAACGAGCCTTCAAAATTTGCTGACTCTTCAGAAGATCACCAGAGACATATTGTGTATACAAGCATCTAGCTCTGCTTCTGAAAGAAATTTTTGTTACAGCAGTTTCATTCTCAACTTTTCCCCGGACAATGTTGATGCACTTCTTTTTATTCGTAGTAATCCCTATCGGAGACAAATTAGTGAAAAATATGCTGAAACTCTTTTCGTTTTCCGTTGTCTGTAGTGGTGAAGAAGTTTTCGTTTATTACACATTCTGTTGCGTGTGTTTGATTTATGTACACAATTTTTCAAATTCCTTTTTTGTTCTTTTATACGAAATAAAACGCAATTTATTTCCAAAATATTATTGGCAACTTTATATTAGCCTCAACTTATCATGTTTTAAAGTAAGTATTTAGAAAAATATATATTTTTATTCACAAGTGTCTTGATCGCAATTTTTATATGAGCAGGGTGTCCCATCTAAGAGTCGTCAGACGCATTTTCTCTGGTGTTTTGGCAGATATTTGCAATTTTGTTTGTGCTGGAGCCAGCCCAAACAGATGCTCCACCTCACTTCTTTCATGCGACGGCCAGCGTCGACGGAAACCGTCGGTTTGTTTTCCATTATAAAGAAAATGATTTTCGAATCGAAAATTTACGTGCCCATTCGACAGAGCGGTCGTAAATTAGTCAAGTGCTACATTCATTTCATCGAAATATATTAAGAGGAACAGTAATGCACGGGTAATAACCACTACTCCAGCACCGGCAGCACCTCTCTGGCCCTCGCTGACTGCTATGCAGCAGCATTGCTCCGTCGCGGTTGCTGCTAAAGTTCTGGCTTGTTCTTTGTGTTTTACTGTCCCTGTTAATACATATCGATAAAAGGAATATCGCACTACACTAATTTGGGACTGCTGTATCGAATGGGCACGTAAAAGTTCGATTTAAAAATAATTTTGTTTGTAACGGACAGGAAGCCGACGCTTTCCATCGAAACTGGGGGTCGTATGAGAGATTTAACGAACAATATTTGTTCGGGCTGGTTCCAGCTACACATTGCAAGAACGAAATTGCAAATATCTGCTGAAAACACCACAGAAAATGCACCTGACGATCCATAGGAGAGATACCCGATGTGTTACTATTAACCGGTTTCGACTATATTGAGTCATAATCAGAACTAAAAATCCGTTCTCTTGTTACGGAATTAACACATGAAGTCGTCATCAAACACTGACCGTGACACTTTAAAATATACCTAATAAATGCGAGCAGCGCGTCTGTGAACAAAAAAAATCTTTCAGTGGTGACAGGTGACGGTGGGACGCACATGTCGCGTAGGCCGGTATTACACTATCACATTTCTTTGCAAAGTCGTTACGTCAAATATTTATGTCAAAGAAATTTGATGGTGTAGTAAGGAGCTTTATCAAACCTCCCCTGTCGTCAAATAAATATGATCAAATCTAGAGCCTCGCCGTTGATTTGATCATAAAGGTCGTTCGTCTTCTGTTTCGCTGCAATGTGAAATGTAACCACCTGGAGCGCTGGCGTCGCAACAGCTATTTGACGTCTCTGTTGTCAGTTTGTAAACATGCCTTCAAAGTTGGTGTATTCCTTCGGCTTTTTTATTTTATTTATTAGCTTGCTTCGACTAGGGTGGAATATGCTGCAGGCGACTTCATGTCCACAATCTACAATCACCGCTACAGGCCTACAGCCATCCAGTTCTACATCTGCAAACATCTAGGCAGCTGGAATGAGATTTTCACTCTGCAGCGGAGTGTGCGCTGATATGAAACTTCCGGGCAGATTAAAACTGTGTGCCCGACCGAGACTCGAACGCGGGACCTTTGCCTTTCGCGGGCAAGTGCTCTACCAACTGAGCTACCGAAGCACGACTCACGCCCAGTACTCACAGCTTTACTTCTGCCAGTACCTCGTCTCCTACCTTCCAAACTTTACAGAAGCTCTCCTGCGAACCTAGCAGAACTAGCACTCCTGAAAGAAAGGATATTGCGGAGACATGGCTTAGCCACAGCCTGGGGGATGTTTCCAGAATGAGATTTTCACTCTGCAGCGGAGTGTGCGCTGATATGAAACTTCCTGGCAGATTAAAACTGTGTGCCCGACCGAGACTCGAACTCTGGACCTTTGCCTTTCGCGGGCAAGTGCTCTACCAACTGAGCTACCGAAGCACGACTCACACCCGCTACTCACAGCTGTACTTCTGCCAGTACCTCGTCTCCTACCTTCCAAACTTTACAGAAGCTCTCCTGCGAAAGGCAAAGGTCCCGAGTTCGAGTCTCGGTCGGGCACACAGTTTTAATCTGCCAGGAAGTTTCATCTAGGCAGCTATTCAGCAAGCCGTAAAGACTCGAAAATAAAACATTCTTTCTTAGCTTACCATTCTAATTTGTCTATTTTTGAACTCTGGCTGCCACAAGTTGAAAAGCGTTTCATCAGTTCCACACTTTTTATTAATTTTGTGGTTGGTGGAACACTAATTCCATTAATTAAATTATTCAAAATGAAAATGGCTCTTATTGCCCATATAGTGTACTAAACATTTATTTACCTTCACGTATTCCCTCTTCAGTGCTTTATAAATCGCTTCACGTTTCTGGAATCATTTTGGTTAGTGTGCAATGTGATATTCGAGTGCTGTGCTGTAAACTAGAGTAGCTTTCTACTGTATCAAGAAATCACAGTGTCACAGTTTGCCTGTCTTTTGCACATACAGCGTTTCTCAAGAGAGTATTATGAGAAGGCACTTTACTGAGCAAGTACTGAAATACACTCTGACCCATTCGTAAGTAATTTATATATAAGACTTGGCGTCCACCACTTGCAGCCCTCTCAACAAATTTTGCTCAATGCTTTTATTATCTCGCCGGCCGCGGTGGTCTCGCGGTTCTAGGCGCTCAGTCCGGAACCTCGCGACTGCTACGGTCGCAGGTTCGAATCCTGCCTCGGGCATGGTTGTGTGTGATGTCCTTAGGTTAGTTAGGTTTAAGTAGTTCTACGTTCTAGGGGACTGATGACCACAGATGTTAAGTCCCATAGTGCTCAGAGTCATTTGAACCATTTTTTTGTTATCTCGACGTAATACGCATGGCTTCATCTGCCGATTTTCTTCCAAATACACAAACAATGCAACTGTGGTACTAGCAACTGCAGCGCATAATAAATTGTTGTCCACTATCTTGAAATTTGACGAAAAATATGACGACAGTGTAAGACTCCTTTTAAGCGCCACGTCACAGATCTTTGTCAAAAAAATTTGACGAATATTTGTTCATATTTCTTTGTCAAAGAAATATGATATTGTAATACGGGCCTTAGCAACGTTCGGCGAGACGCGTGGCGCTGAAGCGTGTCTAGCCAGTGCCACCTAGGAACAAGGCCGCTACACTGTCTTTGGAGTCACTCGTGACGTAAGCACTACGTGTCATAACATACACAAAGCCACATGTGCTGTCTTGGTTGTTTCTCCTGTGTAGCCGTTATATGACTGTGAATTAAAATGTTAGTGTAATAGTGTTCATACTACTTCAACATATAAATATGCCACGTAGATGCTGTATGCGTGCTTGTAGAGGCAATTATACTGCTCAGGAGAGAGTCAGTACATTCCATTTCCCTCGTGATGAAGATGCAAGGAGAGAATGGATAAGAGCAGTTCACCATGATAATTTTACCCCTTCAGATCACTATGTGGTAAGTAGCAGCTTTAGTAAATAAACCTATGAAATGGTTCTGTTTAGTCTGAGTGTTAATTGGAATTTATAAACATAACCTGTATACATAGGCCAAACTTTTATCATACTAACGTAACGTAATCCATTATTTTTAACAGGTTTGTGAGCTGCACTTCCATGCACACGATAGAGAAAGAACTACATCAGCATATGAGCTAAGACTGGAAGATTAATTACAACACCTCTTGACCGTCCACGTCTAAGGAAAGGTAAGTTGGTTGTTTATGGACTTTGAGTTAGGTTATATAATTATTGGACGAATCTCTTACGCTTTTGGTTTATATGGTAAGGTACTGAGAATTAATATTTTTTATAGGTGCAATAGCAGCACTATTGCCAGGATGTCCTGATAATTTATCTACACTGTCAGCATCAAGAGAACATCCTGAAGATCGAAGACAGCGTTTGGAAAATGCTTTCGTCAGATCTGCGCTGAAAGAAAGTTTGATTACTCATGAAGACCATAAGAAGGCAATATCATTCTCTTCGTTGAAGGAATTATGTGATAAAATTAATCGTAGTGATTTGAATGAGTGGACCTGTGTCAGAAAGTTGAATAGTGTGTATTTTCTTTTAATTAGTGAAGTGCCATTTTAGAAAGTTTTGTGTTACGTTACAATTAACGCAAATCTCACTCTCACTCACTCTCACTGTCCATGTCAATGATTTACAGCTTGGTCAAACAGGGAACATAAAGTTTCCAGTAACTGTAAGTACCACAACACAGTTAACTAATATTCTTAATATTGTCAAATTAAAATTTAGCAGCAGAGAAGATCAGAAACCTAATGAGAGTATTGATTTCATAACCAGATAAACATGAAATTATAAACTTTATGAATGAACAGATTTCATTGCTAAAATACAAGAAGAATAGTGCAAGATATTCATGGGATATTTTAGTTTCGTGGTCATTAGTTCATTCTATTTCTCCTCACTGTTACAAGTTTTTAAGAAGCAGTGGTATAATAACTATGCCTTGCCCTGTTACTCTGAGTCGGATATGTGGTGGATTTGCTAGCAATCCTGCTCTTGAACAAGTTACTGCACATTTTCTTGGATACATAGCTAAAAAAGTGAGATTTTTAACTGAAGAAGACCGGACAGTTCTCCTCTTGATGGATGAAATCCATTTAAAGTCACAAATGGGCTACAACAGGGGAAACAGTGGTCCAGGCCTATAATAGTAGTGAATGTGCATCTGCAGCCTACGTACTCACGGTGCGTGGTTTGGATACACAGTACACTGATGTAGCTCATATTCTGCCGGTCAGTCATGCAGGCCCCTGCTCTTTTCACCTTCCTTAAAGATATTGTATTGAAGTTAGAAAGCATAGGGTTTGAAGTTTTTGGTATTGTATCCGATAATAATGCCATCAATAAGAAAGCTGTATCTTACTTCAGTGATCCACCCGAACTTAAAATTAAATACCAACACCCTTCACCAGGTGCTGGAAGTAGGACTTTTTATTTTCTATTTCATAGCGTGCACCTATTAAAATGCATACATAACAATTGGCTGAATCAGCAAGAAGAGATTATATAGTTTCCGGATTTTAATAATGAGCTGGATGGAGGTTTTGCGTTTTTCAATAGTTTGAAATCTCTTCATTTGCTGGAAGAAGGCAAATTTATTGAAATTTGTCTTAAATCACTGTATCCCTCAACCATAGAAAGGCAGAATGTAAAATTTGCTCTCCATATTTTTGACCATACAACAGCCATTGCTCCCAGGGAATTAGGCTTTAAACACAATATTGAATACTGCAATGATACTGCAATTTTCATTGAGATCATTTGCAAGTGGTGGGATGCAGTTAATGTAAAAACATTGTTAAAAGGTCAAAGGTTATTAAATAGGTTTCAAGTGTCAATAACCAGGAATTCTGAGCACATACTAGAGTTCCTACATCAGTTTGCAAATTGGTTAATAAAGGAAAATTCTCAGGGTTTAATTCGTCTTAGGCTAGGCGCAAATTGAGACGCGTATAGCGCGTGTGGCGCGACGCAGCGCAGCGCGTGTTTTTGTAACATCACAGCTTCAAATGGGACCGCGCAAATTGCGACGCGACTGGGACGCGACACGCGCCTGCGCCAGGTCGCGCGGCGTTGTGGTTGAGGCACAGTTTCTCGCGTCGCGCTTGCCTCGCTAGCACCGTGGGAAATTTGAGGAGGGGAGCGGAAAAGTAGCACGGCCATACGCTCACATCGGGACGGCGCATATGAGCAGTGGTAATATTGCCCTTACGAGAAATTTTGCCTTACTGTGTACTGAATTTTATTGCCTTTGGGTAGTATTTCGTTTTTCGCCATTTAAACGCTCCAGCTTTCTTCGTTAGCACGTTATACTTCTCTGTTATTTATATCTGCATAGTTTTGTTTTGTTTTTCTTCTGTCAAGAAAAATGTATACTTCAGTAACTGATGAGCCATTGGCCGCTGGAATTGCACCATAAGCCTCCGCGATGTTTTCAGATCGTAAGAAGGGACAGAGGGTAGTGAATAAGGAAGCAAGGAATATAAAATCATATGATTAAGAATCAAGGCAGGAAAGTAAAGCAAGGTTATCTTCTCGCTGCCTAGTAAGCTAGCCTATCTGTACGATCTGTTACAAAAATTTAGAAAGGGATAATCTCCACAGGTGTGATCCCTTTGTGCATCTGATACAAAGCGTCCAAGATCTGAAGTATAGAAGTTTCACTGTGATTACTCTGATATGGATGTAATAATGTAATACGACACACTGTACTACATGCATGTGAACAACATATTTCCACTGCAAGCTAGAAACAGTCGAAAAGCAGTCACAAATAACAATGTTTTAATTGGTTCGCCGTGATGAGAAAAAGCATTTCAATTGTTGCATGGACATTAGCACTAATAAACTAATTATGGAACAGGCTACACAAATGAAGAAAATGGTCGGTATTATTACGAAAGTAGGAATATCCTAAAAGAGTGTTATGATTAGATATATTTGTTAAAATGTGCTGCTGACAAAGGCAGATCTACTTTCATGACAATGTTTTTCGAACTCCATCTCACAAGGCACACATGGCTAGTTTGTGCATTCCTGTTGCGCGCATTATCCTTCGCTGCTGACAATACACTGACCATTGTGTTGTGCGACAGATCAATTGTTTACTTTTCTCAATAACTATTTTATTCTCGATCACGCATTGTCAGTTTGGCAAGCCTAGGTGAGTGAACAGTATCTGGCATGTGCCTATCATTCCGCCTGAAGGAATGCTCGTCATTATTTTAATACTGCTCAGATCAAGAGAAGGAATAAAATCCTTTCGTAAGTTTCCATTCCAGTCGCTCAGTGTTAAAAATACGATGGGTTACGGTAATTCCACCAAAATTCCAACAGAATTGCCAATCTGTTTTTGTGTGAGTTGTTAACCTTTTCTCATTCGAAGAAGCATCACCATTTATGGGTAAAGGCCACA
The DNA here is from genome assembly GCF_023864345.2 of Schistocerca serialis cubense. NCBI lineage: Eukaryota > Metazoa > Arthropoda > Insecta > Orthoptera > Acrididae > Schistocerca > Schistocerca serialis. The sequence goes on along the minus strand of NC_064640.1, from coordinate 611,300,290 downwards.
CTGGTTTAATTGTACTTTCTTTGTCACAATGTAATTTGCCAAACTCATCTCACATCAGCTATTCAGACAGAATTCCGAAACGGAGGGTCTCATTAAACAAGTAATTGGCAATCACAGAGCTCAATAGCTTACGAAAAACCTCGTAGTATCTGTTTGCAGTAACATAAAAGAAGAAATTTCATGTTTATTTTCACACTATGAAGCTCTGTTTCGCTAGCTGTCGATAACTCTTAAAAATTACAGTCACTGGAGTGAAATAAATAAAGTATAAGTAGTGATATATCGCCATAGATAAGAAAGTTCCGTGTGTTTAATAATTGGCAAAACACTCTCCTCCTTGTGTGCTATCATTCGCCAAACTTTCGTTTCGATGTCTCGAGCGGTTTAGGAGATACGAGAGATGTTGCGAGTATTTCATTCTCGCGGGCGTGAGATCGGAAGTGAGCGCGCTACATGGGATCCATTTTCTCGAGATCGGAGGCAGATAGAGATCTCCTCCCAAGTCTAAACAAAAATTCAGCATGTTAGCTGAATTTCATGCGCAGCAACATATGGTGTAACACGCACCAAATGCAAAATCATAGCGGCCCCTAATTTTCGTTGCAAACTTTTTGAGTTTTGCGTAGTGTGTCACTAAAATGTGTACATCACAATAAGAATGGTCATTAGCGAGGTGGTGGGCACTTCGTCACGAAGCTGACATATAAACGCTACAAGTAAGGCAAAAATCATATATTTTCAGAGAATAGTTTCCGTAAAATCGTTTGAGAAAGATAGAAAGATAAGAGGTTGCGCGCGCTTCGGTTCAGTCGGCGCAGAGCGTCGCCAGTCGGCGCGTGCGAAATATATGGTGTACGCGTCGCAATATGCGTTGCACCTGCGCGACCCGTGCGGCGCGTGCGTGTCGCGCTGTAGTCTAGTGTCACGTCACACGTGCTATACGCTTCTCAATTTGCGCCTTAGGAGCGGGCTTCATATAACTTGGCGGGTGAAGACTGGATGCGCATAGCACGGAAGTCACGTGACCTTCCGACCAATAGGAGTCAGTCAGCCGTGGCGAGCGCCCGATTTGATGTCGTTCTGAGCGGGGCAAGTTAACGACTGGTTTTAGAATTGTGTGTGGTGCTCTTTCGCAAGTTATTGCACGGCATTGTGGTAATATGAGTGGCAACAGCAAATGTCACCTAGTACTACACAGGCAGGCGAGAGAGAGAATATTTTGCGGGTATCAGTTCTTTAGACGGGAGCTGGAAGCGGCAGCCACAGCTGACAAAAAAGTGTCGCCCAATGTTGCCAAGTGCCAAGAACGAACAGCTGAGGCGTGTGGTATCGGTTTGAGAACTGTACAATGGATCGCCCGTGAAGCCAAAGCATCTACTAAAGAGAATGAATCATCTATTTTTAAGTCGCCCGGTAAGTGCCGAAATCGAAAGAAATTCGTAAGTGAGCTCGACGATTTCAGTAAGAATGTGTTACAGCGCAAAATATTCGACATGTATAGCCAAGGCGAATATCCTACGGCAGATCAATTGTGTTCCTACATGAAAGATTCAATGGCAGCAAATCTACCTTGCTCAGAATATTAAGGTAGATGGCATTTAAATACAGAAAGAGCAATGGCGGAAGAAAACTGCTCTTAGATAGAAGTGACACTGTAGCAGCAAGAACTGTGTTCTTGAGAGAAATGCACCGGATGAAACAAGCCCGAAAATCACGTATTTATTATCTCGATGAAACATACATTCACCAGAACCATTCAAGGCCAATGTGGTAGAAGACAAGTGACGATGTTGGTGGCCTGGATGTTCCTGTGGGAGACGCCTTATTGTGCTTCACGCTGGTTCTGCAGAGACAGGCTTCATAACAGAGAGTAAATTAACATTTAAAGCATCAAAGACGAAGGAATCGGATGACTATCACTCTGAAATGACCTATGCTGTCTTCAAGAGGTGGTTTGTACAACAGCTACTTCCGCCATGGCAGAGAATTCTGTTATTGTCTTGGTCAACACAAGCGTGCGCTCTGTACAAGGGAATAAGGCTCGTACTTCAAATACCAGGAAGGATGAAATTATTTCATGGTCGTCGTCTAATGGAATTCCTCACACTGCGTCACAGACCAGGGCAGAGTTACTCATGCTCGTAAATGCATACAAGCCTAAATACCGCACTTACCAGGTAGATGAAACGGCAAGACAGATGGTCGCCGAGTAACCAGGTTACCACAATATCATTGCCACTACAATCCTACTGAGCTGGTATGGGCGCAAGTTAAATCCCATATCTCAGAAAGAAACAGCACCTTCTGAATTGCTGACGTAGAAAGAACGCACACATGAAGCAGTGGACAACGTAAGCTTATCTGCATGGGCAAACTGCGTCAGACATTCGGAAACACTCCAGGAAGAATATTTTAAAAAGTAAATCGACAGAGACTCGGTGATGGAGCCTTTCATAATTAATCTTCACGATTCGGATTCGTCTTTATCAGACAGCGAGGATGATGATGATGTTTCGGGATACCTGTGACGGTACTGCAATGCTGCGGTAAGCATTTAAACCTATATCGTAAGTCTATAGAATATAACTTGAGTCTAGGTTTGCCTGGCTGGTAAAGTAATTATAAAAGGATTTTAGTTTCTTACGCAATTTCATTGGGGACTTTGAAGCTTGTCTTCAGTGATTACACTCGTCGATTTTCTTATTGAATTATCCTTCAAGATATGTAGAATTTCTTTTGTATTTGTGCTAGTCGGAATGCTGACTTCATTTTTGAAAAAGTAATTGTTCTTGCTTTCCCGAAAATTAGTCCCAACAAAGAGCACGTGGAAACTTGTTTTATATTACGTATGACAATAACTATGTACAATAGGCACAATATCAACAATTTTAAATTGTTTGTTGTAAGTGAGGTGTCTAGAAACAGAAAGTGCCTTTGGTTCTTTTAATAACGATTTTTAATGTATACCAGGCAAGTTTTATATTTTCTGAAATATGATTCTTTCAGCTATGTGCTGAAAAGATGCTCTACATCTAGACTGCTCAACGTTTGCTTAGGTCACTTAAAAACAGGCATGTAACAATTTCACATGTGCGAATATTTCCCCTGCAATCCAAATAAATAATTTTGACTACAGATGGCAAGCCATCATGGGGTGAACGTATCCTCTGGGTTTGAAAGGGAGACAGAAATACTCCTGTATGTGCCGCGATTTTTCCCAGTACTCACACGTATTGCAAAACATTTTATGTGTATTTTAAAATCCTTTGATTATCAGTAGGTATGCATTTTTCCGCGAGGTTTCTTCTTCTTTTCAAATTTTATTTTTCAAGGCAGCACAAGAAGATCGTATTTTATGAGTTAGAATAGGAAAGATAAATAAATGCGCAGCAGTTTTCCCAGTTACTCAACACGGTATTCTTGTGTTGATCGACAGACACAATAAACAATGCAAGTCCGTCTGTTATTCTTGCCAATGTTCACAGATTTTTTATTTTTACACATTTTATACAACTCCATATTTTAAGGGCAGACGATTCGATGACAACGCCTTTCTCACAAAGACGTATAGATATGCGCACGTACTTCTATGCGCTGCGGTCAGTAGCTGACAGTCGAATGGAGCGTTTAACGCATAGTGGGGCTAGCGTTTAACGTATAGTGTGGCTACACTGCCGCAGCTGGCTCCCCCACCACTAACTGCTGGCTGTGCAGAACTCCCCCACCACCCGCCAAGATACGTGACGCCCGCTCTAACAAGAGTCAGTATTTGAGTGCTTCTGGAGAAATGTTTCAATTATTTAGTAGAGATTTGGACCTGCAAAATTTGCCATTTTGCAGCTCAGAAGAAGTTTTAGGAGCGACGGAGTCCACATATGACAAAAAGACACGGTTTCGTTCCACGGTTAGGTTTTAAAAAAAGCAGCACAGTATTACAAAGTAACGGCGATCTTAAATTTTTATCCAAGGATATACATATTTCACATAAGAGAACACGTCAAGCACTATACTAGGTAAGCCCTAAACATTTAAATTAAAATGTTTATTTGATATGGTACCTCATTCTCTTTAGAAAACAAATTTTAAAATGCGTCTAGTTGTTTCGTATCAAAATCGCCATCTCAGTTCGCTCCAGGAAGCAGAAGAGCCAATATCGGCAGCTACGGTGTAGTAAACATTTACTATAAGGCTTGCGCTCGCGCATTGTACACAGTCACAGGTCGTTCCGGTATTTGTTCTACTTCCATAGGCTCTGCAATATCGTTAGAACTTTTGTTACGCTGCGATCACCACCACGGACGGCGGCGACTGCAGCCCCCCTGCTCAGCAGACTTTGCAAAACCAGCCGCATAATGTCGCAATGGATACTGAAGCACTTCTTGCACCCATCAGTGAAGTGAATAGCGACGAAATCATCGTGTTCCACAACGCAGACACATACCAATAGATTTCACCTGTCGACGCAACTGCAGCAAGAGACCTTCCATCCGCGCAGAAACGCCAACGGACCGCACGAAGGAGGAAGGAGACAATGAACAACGAGACAAAATTGAGAAAGTGCTACGTATCGACGCCACACAAGAAGGCACCACCATCCACTAACATGTAAGTTGCACCGCTAACTTATACTGACAAAGGGCCTTGCATCTTACTTGTTACAAGTAGAAACAGAAACACTGGCAGGCTTCATCCTATGGAACTAGGTAAAAGTACTAGACAGGAGTGCCGGTCGTTATTCAAACACATGATCAATACTGCGTCGGGCAGGGAAAAACCGTGAGAAAATTGAGACTGCGTCAAGATTAACTGCCAGTGCCTTGGTTCAGCACTCTTTGTTAGACAAAGCAAATTTGTAGGCCTTATATTCCGAAATTATCCAGTATTAAACAAGGCATCATAAATAACGTTGAAGCCTCCATTACGAAGTAAGAATTGCTAAGGGAAATGTGTTACTGCGAAATTACTGCCATCAGGAAATTTGGTAAAATAATAATCCTGAATGCGCACAAGGTAACATACGTTATCTCCAGTTTGTGTTGTGACATTTAGATCACAGCGGCTCTCACAGTTTATATTCATGGAGTTCACTGTCCAGTGGGCGCGTATGTAACGCCCCCTCCCCTCCCCAACCAACACGACCACCCTTGCCCTCCTATATGGGCACCCATGTTGGTCCCACCTTCGGCTCCCAAAAAATGTCACCTAATCTTAAATGAAGTGTCAACTCCGTCTTCAGCTTTACTTTTAATATAGTCCGCACTCCCTGAATAATTATAAATTCTAACATAAAGTTCTCACTCCACCTGTGCCTAGCGAAGTGAGACTGAACGAAACAAAATTACACAAATATTTAACCTAACTAGACAACAAACGAACCGCTGTCATACTGCCACACATGACCAATTCGTTGCATGCGTTTCACCAGACTTCATGGGAATTCCAAACGATCAGCGATTGACCGCTGCGGCTCGACACAAAGGAGACAACACTACATAGAGATAAGATGCGGAACATTAATGTTCAGAGAGGATTAATTTGCATGGCGAGCGCACTGTTTTTGACAAAGTAAGCAAAATGGCGTAGGGAAGGAAGACTAAGTGGATTAATTTGTATGTAAACGTGAAATGCGTGGAGGTAATGTACTTAAAATTGAATTGCAGCTGCTGCTTGCCTTAGCCTTACACCAAAATTTGGCACATATGACCACAGATGCTTTCCGCTGGCTGCTCATTACAACTGTGGAAAAAAGAATACTAATTATCGACGACCAACATAACCTGAGGCTAGCATTTACACTCTGGTTTGTAGTAACCGGAGACATTTCCGTTCGTGATTGTTTCGCATTTCATTAGCTGTTGTGCATCAGCTAGTTACTAACGCCTGCAGTGACATATGCGAAGTACTTCATGAATTACAGTACGTATAAAGAGGATAATTTCAATAAAATATGATTAATAAAATGTGAAATATACGAACGAACTGTCACATAGGCAACTTGACAAAATCTACTATATAGATTTTCAGTGGGAAGATAGCATGATTCCCGGTAAACCACTTATTTATCATCAAAAATATCCAACATAACAGTGCTACATAAGCCATGTTATCGCAGGTACCATGAACATAAGCAACGAGAATGATTAGGTCTATAGTATATTTATAATTTTAATCAGAATATTAGATAACATGTTCGTACTGGTTTACTTTAGAGGCGATACATATTGCTTTTCGTTTTTAATTAAAAGAATTAAAAAGCTTGTGCTTATTCACTTCCGTTCCCGCCTGATGCAAGCATCTAATGAAATTATCATCTTTCTCATATCTCCTGTAAGGCATTTGATTGCTTTTACAATTTTCTACTCGCTCTTCGTGCTCTGGCAGTGGATTCGAATGCGGGAAAGTATGGAGCGATAATCCGTATTATTGCTTTGCGAAATAAGAGTACTAGACCATAATATTTATGGGTGGGTCTGGTAGTCTGGTTTATTGCAATTTCGCCAGGCTCCCATTGTCAAGTGGAGATTATGTTCCTCATTACGACCTTCTTTTATGTATTGAACTCTGAATTGTATTGTAAATATATTGCTCGTGTTCTGCTTCATTTTTGCTCTCATCCATGATCTTGGGTGGGATAAATGATTCCATGTTTGTTTTTGTTTCATATAAAACAGAAGCTGGTTTCGTCATGCAACTAAACTCGGGCTCGTTTACTACCTATTTTTCACGTGGCTCATCTGCAAAGGGGGTTGGTAGTAAACGGTTGCATTTGCGCCCCTATTATTGAGTCAGATATTGGCTGGCTTTTGAAGAGCAGTGAATTGAACTATACACGTTCAGATTGAAACTTATTTATTCAAAAGAAACACTTTAACGTTGTGGCCATGCATTTTTAAGTTCACAAATAATAATCGGTGCAATTCGTACACTGTTTGTCTCACACCCATACACTTTCACTTTGTTCCTTCGCATACACTCGCGTCCATGCTTGCACTCGCGGCACTTTGCCGCCCCCAACTTGCCACCACAACGGACCACGCACCAAGACCACGATTTTCCCGCTCATAACCACAGTCCTGAGCCGGGTCACATGACACCACAGTAGTCAAAATAATCGCTAAACATGGCCACAATTCGTTTACAATATTTTATAATATTTAAATACTTAAATCTAAATACATCATATAATTTTACGCATTTATCACCATACTTTTATAATTCGTTGCAATTAAAAGAAAAACAAAACACTATGCACCGGAACTACAACGCCCATCAAAACACAAAACAAGTATTTTTCCAGTCTATTTTGCACAGCATATTATCTCTGTTGCCTTACATACCCCCACTTCATGGAGACATTACCTTAGTAATGGCAACATGAAGTAGCACCAAATGGAGCAAACCCATATTACTTTATATATTAAACATTTTAATTATAACTATAATGGCACCAAAACATGTAGAACTGTATTCTAGTGGTGAGTTAATCAGTGTAAGTACTGTCATCAGAAAACATACAAACATTATCCAACAATGTATCCAATTCAAATATACAATTAGATAGTCTCCTATTGAGTCTGATTGGGCAGGCAAAATGCAAAGAAACTTATATAAATATTAGTCTATATGTAGGTTGCACACTCGCTGCACATCAACACTTTCACTTTTTACACAGTTGTTTCTGTAAGTTGCATGAGGTGGTTGTAACCAGATCCTTGTGTTCACAGGTTTATCCACTGGAATGCAGGCTTCCCAAACTTGTCAGCCAGCAGTACTGTGCTTCCTCTCGTTAGCCAAGCCATCCTATCAAAATTTAATCAAATCCTCATAAATCTTGCCTAGACATGCAGACCCACATTTCCCAGGAGTCAGGCTACCCAAACTCTCCCTGGAACATCCTATGTTCACTGATCAGTTCTTATTGAGGCTTGTACAAATGACAAACATGCACACAAATCAAACACAAACATGGCATAGTTAAATATATTCTATTTCACCCTTCAAATGTTCCCAGATCAAGAGCTCCGACACTTCTACCCCCTGCACCAAGAGAATTTATTCCCAGATGCAGATTCTTATTTTTTTTTAAGCATCCATACAGCCATATCACTTTACATAAATACGCTCAAATTTTTTCCGTGAATTCCTATATAAATTTTCACATAATATTTGGCAATATCTTGAAACCAATTCTTTTATGCCATTTCCATGGCTAACTAGAGTCAATCATAAATGGCAAACAAACTCACCAATGTCAAACTTTTACAAGCATCCACTTAGCCATTAGTGTTCTTTCCCTCTTTTTCACCACTACTATTGGATTACAATACTCACTCCTCCCCATTTCCAGAATGCCCCACTTCAACATCATCTGTATCCTTGCCCTTACAGCCTCTCTATTAGCTATTGCTCTAGGATAATGTTTGGCCCTTATCACTTCATGTGGCAATACCTTCAAAACATAACTGAAATCTACGACTTTTCCAGGTCTGTCAGAGAACACATGCTTATGTTTACACAATAAATCTGTAAGCTGCACCTTTTGTTCCTCATTTAAATGTCCCATTTCATTTACTTTGTCATGTATCTGCTGTTCAGTGCACATTTCATCACCTACCTCTTCTATCCTTTGTAAATGAGTAATTGTCTCGCCTCCTTTTAATTCCCCTTTAAATTTTATTCTTCGTCTATTTCCACCAGCATCAAATTCTACCACTCTGTCCTTTACAAAAATGCTACAGTCATACTTGTACAAGAAGTCCATACCCAAAATTACATTCAATGCCAAACCCTTCACCACAAAGCAACTAATATCAAAACAATACTCATATTAAATTCCGGTAATACTTCCCTGCTGATGGGCTTGCTACATGTCCCAGTTGCTGTCTTAATTTTGACTCCTGTAACTGGTAATTCTATTAATCCTAAACCTTTAATTTGCTGCCAGAAAGATTCAGAGATTGCAGATAATCTTGAGCCAGAGTCTAATAATGCTATATCTGTAACTCCTCCCACACTGATATCAACTATTGGCTGTATCACTTCTATTTCTACTCTGTTCAGCCCTGATTCCTGTAATAAATCTCTTTCTACTTCACTCCTGCTTTCCTCTTGCATAATGCAAATATCTTTAGGTCTTTCTCTAAAACATACATCAGTATCCCCTTCAAACAGATCCTTAATAGCAAACTCAACATTCTCTTCTTCACTTAATTCTTCCAATTTTCTGGCAATTTTAAATTTTATTTTACCCCATTCTTCAGGCATCAAAGCTTTATGTAATTTTGCATAGGACACCCAAACACTCAAATCATAATCAGCCTCCTCCTTTCCTAACCATCCACAATTATCTTTCAGGCTTGCATCATCAGTTAAGAAAACATAGGTTTCAATTTTATCTTCTGGGCAACCTACAGCAACATTCTCCATATCATTACACATTTCAATATCCACACTGAAGTCATTATCATTACCACAGTTAACACCTGCACCCACAAGCACAGTAACCTTATCAGTAGGTAATTTACCAGCACTTTCCACATTGTCAAATACACCACTCATATTAGCCTTTACATCACACTGAATAACCTTCTCCTCACCTTTTCCACAATTCTCCATACTATTTCCAATAGACATCTCTACCCATTCATCACACCCATTATTACTGTGAACATTGCCCCTTAATTCCATATCCACTTCTGTTCCCCCTTTTGATGAAACTACCTCTGTCTCTGATCTTTCAATGAATTTTGCTGCACACAAACCAATATTGTCCTCCTCTGCTTGTAATTTCTCTTCCCTTTTAAACATGTCATCAATGTAAAACTCACACTGTTCATTGCTGATATTAGCCTTGTTCCCTTTTTTCCTCTTATACCTTTTATCTGTATTTCTATAATTGTTAACCCCCCCCCCCCCCCATAGATTTTCATTTCCTAAGACAGCATCCATATGACGTATCCCAATTTCCCTATTTTACTTGCTGACTTTATTACTCATCCCATCATGTCCTTGTCTGGCCTTGTTCACATAATTACCAGCCCCCCTGCGGACCTTAAGTGAGGCATCAATTAGTTTTTTGATTGCCTACCCTGTCCATTTGCATCTGGCATTCCTATTCTCATACCTTCTCTATCACTCGTCATCTGATCAAAATTCTCTCTTCTCCTCCAAAATTTCTGTTATATCTTTGTGGCCTGCTTCTCCAATCTCTATTCCGATTATTCTGATCACTTCTATCTTCTCTCCACCTGTTATGATTATTACTGTATTCATAATTAATACTGTTTCCCCTTTCACGATACCTTCCACTCTCCCTATGTTCCATGTATTTAGGTCTGTAACACAATGCCCTGTCCATATTATACACAAAATCAAGAAATTCTTCCACTGAATCTGTTGCACTGTGAATCAAATCCCATTGCAAATGCTCTGGTAATCTTCTCTTTAGTGTAGATATTTCTGTTAATACACCTGGTGGCCTATCCAGATGATTTAATTTATTCAGTTCTCTAACACAGAACTCTCTCATACTTTCCTTTCCACTCTTGTTACTGGGTCCATTCAAAAAATCGTTTTGCAATCTTAATTGTTTCGCCTGGCCCCAGTATTTGTTCAAGAACAGGTTTTAAAATCACAAAATTTATGATCATTTTGGTTGGCCCAGGTTTGAGCTCCCCCTTCCAACTGCCTCTTAACATATTTAATTTTTGCCTGCTCACTCATCCCTGTCACAAAGTTATCCTTACATGCAGCTAGAAAGTCAACCACATGGTATTTATTCTCTCCACTAAAAGGTTTTGACTGAAATCCATGCCCCACAGGATATCCCAACAGTAAATTTCCATTCCCTGGTGCCACAGTATTAACTGTTTCCCTCAAGACATTTATTTCCCCTTCTAATTCCTTCTTATTCCCTTATGACAATGCAGCACTCCTATCTTAATGGATTCAATGTCTGCCTCTGTTTGTTCTTGAAATAATGTGCATTTCTGTTCCTGTACTTGAACCTGCCCCACAAGATTACTTTGCACAGTGTCCACCTTGGCTACTAGTCCTTTTTCAACCTCATCAACTCTCTCAATAATTCCCTCAACAATTTTAACTGTGTTTTCGACTTTATCTGTAATTTGAGTGAATCTGAGATCTAGCTGATCAAATTTTTCACTCACTGTCTTTATTTTATCACTAAGCCTTAATTCCATATCCCCTATTTTCGAATCCATTCCTCCAACTATTGCAGTTTTTATATTCCCTATTTTCGAGTCTATTTCTCCTAATTTACTAGTAAGTTTTACAAAAAATGTACTCAGGTCACTTCCTGGTATCCAGCCTATTTCTTTTGGCATACTAGGGCTACTACAGTTACTGCTAACATCCATTGATTCGCCTTCACTTCCAGATTCACGCGTCTCATCGGCCATGGCTAATGAATGGGCACAATTTTGCAATGTAACTGCTGGCTGAACTTATCTTTTATATCCTCGTGTGACGCGACGTCTGCAGTGAGCTCCGCAGCACAGCTATGCAATGAATCGTAATCGGCGGCGTGGACACGCAGCAAACTCGATCAGGAGCGAGAACACGTTGCGTAGGCCCCAGGCCGCATGTAGTCGTGTTGGTCGGTGGCACGGACGACGGCGTTGATCGTCGGCAGCACGTGGATACAGCTTCGACTGCTTTACTCGTACCAACACATGGACGTGGCACGGACGACGGTTTTTTCTCGCGGCAACACGTGGTCGACTCATCAGACTGTGTAAATGACTGCCTCACAATCGTGGTGGCCTTATATCGGCGTAACCACGGGGCAGCGCGTATCTTGTCCAGCACAAACACTCCGGTACTGCTAATGCACCGATTTAGCTCAGAGCCCCCACACTGACTGTTCAAAAGCCTAACATCAGACGGGCATCCGATTCCGAAATACTATGGAATATGGAAGAAAGTCCTATCCCGGACGAGCCCCCAATTGCAACTAAACTCGGGCTCGTTTACTACCTATTTTTCACGTGGCTCATCTGCAAAGGGGGTTGGTAGTAAACGGTTGCATTTGCGCCCCTATTATTGAGTCAGATATTGGCTGGCTTTTGAAGAGCAGTGAATTGAACTATACACGTTCAGATTGAAACTTATTTATTCAAAAGAAACACTTTAACGTTGTGGCCATGCATTTTTAAGTTCACAAATAATAATCGGTGCAATTCGTACACTGTTTGTCTCACACCCATACACTCGCGTCCATGCTTGCACTCGCGGCACTTTGCCGCCCCCAACTTGCCACCACAACGGACCACGCACCAAGACCACGATTTTCCCGCTCAAATCCACAGTCCTGAGCCGGGTCACATGACACCACAGTAGTCAAAATAATCGCTAAACATGGCCACAATTCGTTTACAATATTTTATAATATTTAAATACTTAAATCTAAATACATCATATAATTTTACGCATTTATCACCATACTTTTATAATTCGTTGCAATTAAAAGAAAAACAAAACACTATGCACCGGAACTACAACGCCCATCAAAACACAAAACAAGTATTTTCCAGTCTATTTTGCACAGCATATTATCTCTGTTGCCTTACAGTCACACGGTATTCTGTGGACCCATATCAATTTGTTACCTCTTAAGAACCCGTGTGTGAAGTGCTCGATTTAAATGCACTGTAAGTATATTGCTCGTAATCTACGTTATTTTTGTTCTCATCCGGTTTTCTTACTCCCCCGTTTCATAGAGGCCTGCGAAATGCTCGTTGACCTCTGCTAAAATACGTTGTTTGTAGTACCACTTCATGACGTGTGAAAACACTTTTTGTAGTACCAGTTAACGTGTGAAAACACTTGCATAATACTGTCGCATTTTTATCAATTGCAATGAAGAATGCTGTAGGCACCAAGGCGACAACGCATACTCATCTATATCTGTATCCATAATCTGCAAGCCACTGTTAAATGCATAGTGGCAAGAAGCAAAACCATTCAAAGCAGAATTACGTATGCTTTCCATGACAAGATTTACTGAAGCTGAATACCAATTCTGTCAAAACGTGCCAACAGCCGCGCGGGATTAGCCGAGCGGCTGGTCCCGGCGGAGGTTCGAGTCCTCCCTCGGGCATGGATGTATGTTTTTGTCCTTAGGATAATTTAGGTTAAGTAGTGTGTAAGCTTAGGGACTGACGACCTTAGCAGTTAAGCCCCATAAGATTTCACACACATTTTAACCTGCCAACATGGAATTCTCCATTACATGCGAGGAAGTACGGCAAACAGGTGCAAATAAAAATAAAGAAGAATAAAAGCGATAGATTTAGGGTACAAGTACACTAATGTCTACAGCAGAGCTCCATATAACGAAACCAAAAAGAAAATCACCAGATTTTGCTTCTGACTACGACTTCTCATGTGTATTGTCCTCTTTGAATAACATTGCTATTTTGTTGCCCGTATTCTGATTGAGTTCTGCTTGTATCCGTAATATAGGGTGGGGTAAATGACTCCATATAAAAAAGTCTAGTTTCGTCGCATGGTGTTCTGTTTGTTACAAACTATTTTAGCGTACAAATCTGTGTGTGAAATGTACGATCCAAATGCATTTTAAGTATATTGCTTTTATTATACTCCAATTTTGTTTACATCCATTTCTGTACATTCTTGTACTTAATGGACAACTCTATGTTAGCAGGTTTGACAGATCTGATATCTGGTTTTATTAGATCTTGTCACGTAATGAGTATGTCATTTTGCTGTGAATGGTGTTGCTTCTTGCCAGTGAGTGTCATACATTTCACGGTGGCTTGCAGAGTATAGATGGAGAAGTAGAGAGTATGATTTGTAGTCTTAGTGATTAGATCATTCTTCCCAGCAACTGCTAAAAATGCGACAGTACTTGGATAAATGTGTTCACACGGTCTTAACTGGTACTATAAACAATACATTTTAGCAGGAATCAATGAAAATTTTAGTTGTCTCTGTTAAATGTGAGAGTACGAAAAACGGATAGGAACAAAAAATAATGTGGAATACGAGCAGTATACTTAAAATGCATTTAAATCGAGCACGTCACACACGGATTCTCAAGCAGTAACAAACTGACATGCGTCCATAGAGTACCATTGTGTCGAAACCAGTTTCTGTTTTACATGAAACATAAATATGGAATCATTTACACCAACCAATATTACGGATGTGAACAAAAATGAAGCAGAATACGTGCATAATATTTACAATGAAATTCTAAGACTGCAATACACGCGAGAAGGTCGTAATCAGGAACTCAATTTCCACTTGACAACGGCCACACGGTCGAAATTTCAATATTGGGTTTTACAAATAAATAAATTTACACTTAAATTGGGACCATGATGTCATTTACAAAATTTACATTACTGTGAACTCCGGCTATTAGAGACTGAACTTAGTTTTTATTGAGATTTAAGTGAAGCTATCAAGAAAAATTTGACTTGCACCAACCTGTACCGATCACAAGAATGAATGGAAACTCACGTTGGCAAAGACACATTAAGGAAGGAAACACATCTTAAAAAACGATACTTAACATATGCCATAGGTTCTGCATTGTGATGATTGCAACTTCCGTCACTTTTAATATGGGTGCAACTAATTTTTCGTCCATTATAAAATGGCAAGTCAACGCCAATATGTCTTCAATTGCGTTGCTTGTACACATGTCCATTATAACATTAAAAAATGGTTTCAGTCTTTCTCAAAACATTGTTACTTCCGCGCCTCATTTATAGCGGACCGCCCAGTCTACACTTGTGAGACATTTCAAGTTACAGTGTTGCAGTCTTCCGAGTACATAAATAACGTGCTTTGGTGTGCGATTTATACGGAAGTGCTTCCCACTGTGTTAGCGAATCGGAACAGAATTAAAACTTCTGGTGCTTATAAAATGGCGTCAATACTAATGCCTATTTTTTGCCAAAAAAGGCTAGTCAATCAAGTTGTAAAGATAGGCCACATTAACCGAACCGGAACTCTCCAAGGCCGTATAACCGAACAGGTACGCTTCGCATATAGTTTTAGGGTCAGTGAACATATAAGTGTGGATTTATCTGGCAACTCATGTATATTGTCTAATGCATGAACATATTTTTTCGAACCTTGATAGTAGGAAGTTCTGGATGGCAGCACATCGACAGCGATCATTTGTGAATAAAGATAATCAAGTTCTTTTTTTTTACTTTTGAACAAATGAATTCTGTTAAAATAATTTTTATAGAGCTGCTAGATTTTTTTGGTTGCACCTTCTGCACTTGATATATCTGACCAGCTATTCCCTCACCTTTCAGTTCTATTACTAATCCATTAATACTCTAGTTTTTCATAGAGTTTTCCTTTTAAGTGGTCTATTATATTGGTCGTATTCCCTTAATGTTTATATTATGTTGGCACACTAAGAGCACCTCCTACGGAACCCTGAAGAGCGGAAGCTTTAGGGGCAGCATTCTTCTTTGTTAGGCTCGAAAAATTATTAATCAGTTCGCAGATGCTGTAGACACGAAGAAATAAAATAATAAAAATATAGATAATGGTGAGATAATTCACCCGCTCTACAAGTTTCAACAAAGGGTTTCAGCATTAATGGACAAGAGCTTAAGAAGTATCTTCAGGATTGGAGTTTTTGTAAAAGCATTCACTCTCAACTCTTGGTAAGAAGAGATAAGTTTTGCCTCACATCCATTGCAACATGCACATTTCGCCCAAATTAGTTATGAATGTGCACTGCAATACTGTGAAAGCAAGTACCATGACAAATACTTTATACAAATGCAAGAAAACTGTCACATCCAGAAAGCCATTGCTGAAAACAGACATATGATAATTGAGCAAACACACATCAATACAGACTCCATATTGCACATACAGCCACATTAACAAATAAATCTCTCTCTCTCTCTCTCTCTCTCTCTCTCTCTCTCTCTCTCTCTCCCTCCCCCCCCCCCCCCTCCCTCCCTCCCTCCCTTCGTCTTCTGGCCACACACACACACACACACACACACACACACACACACACACACACACACAAACACAATTTAAAAAAAGCGCATGAAAACAAATACCATTTCACACACACAAACACACACACTCACACATGCATACACAAACAAATCACACATATTTCAAAAATTACACTCGAAAGTTCGCACCAACATTCGATCTTTGGCAATAACATCCGACAGTCGGCAACACAAACCGAAACATAGCATCAAAACAAGTGTTCAGTTCTCAGTGCTATGATGTGTGGAAAACAAAAACCTCAAATGTCATTTACAAGAAGAGGAACAGCGCCAAGAAGGGAACAAAAACATAACATGAAGAAAATAATCCACAGAACCTGAAGTAGAATTCAAAATATTACTACGTCATAGAAAAACCAACTACCAGAACTGTTTACAGCCTATATAGAGGGTGTTACAAAAAGGTACGGCCAAACTTTCAGGAAACATTCCTCACACACAAATAAAGAGAAGATGTTATGTGGACATGTGTCCGGAAACGCTTTATTTCCGTGTTAGAGGTCATTTTAGTTTGTTCTTCCACCTACGCTCAATGGAGCACGTTATCACGATTTCATACGGGATACTCTACCTGTGCTGCTAGAACATGTGCCTTTACAAGTACGACACAACATGTGCTTCATGCACGATGGAGCTCCTGCACATTTCAGTCGAAGTGTTCGTACGCTTCTCAACAACAGATTCGGTGACCGATGGATTGGTAGAGGCGGACCAATTCCATGGCCTCCACGCTCTCCTGACCTCAACCCTCTTGACTTTCATTTATGGGGGCATTTAAAAGCTCTTGTCTACGCAACCCCGGTACCAAATGTAGAGACTCTTCGTGCTCGTGTTGTGGACGGTTGTGATACAATACGCCATTCTCCAGGGCTGCATCAGCGCATCAGGGATTCCATGCGACAGAGGGTGGATGCATGTATCCTCGCTAACGGAGGTCATTTTGAACATTTCCTGTAACAAAGTGTTTGAAGTCACGCTGGTACGTTCTGTTGCTGTGTGTTTCCATTCCATGATTAATGTGATTTGAAGAGAAGTAATAAAATGAGCTCTAACATGGAAAGTAAGCGTTTCCGCACACATGTCCACATAACATATTTTCTTTCTTTGTGTGTGAGGAATGTTTACTGAAAGTTTGGCCGTACCTTTTTGTAACACCATGTATACACTGCCCCAAAATGTAAACTAAATAGTAAAAATATGTACATATTCCAGGCCACTGAAGATGCCATGCAGAGAATAAAAGCGAAACGCGTATGGCACGATAACTGTGTTTCATTCAGTTGAAGTTAGACAGTCGAAAAATAAAAATTATCACTGTACCGTAACATTAACAAATCTTTAAAAGCCATTTTTTCCTCTACTAACTGCGCTGTAATACAGCAGCTTTATTTACATTTGTATTCAGTGCTATAAGTAAGTATGCCCACACATTTGAAGACGGCCATCTGTATAATGCGCAGTCATGAATCCATGTTATTTACGCGTGTAATTTTTACCATAAACATCAGATCGGTACGAGATGCACAGGACCATGACTTGTCATCACTGGAAGACAGAGAAGAAAAACTCAGTCTCTTACGTTGCCTCCCCCACAGCGGCCAATCTATTGACAACACACGTATACAAACAGTATAGACTGACTAAGGTGCCACCATATTTGGTGTTGATCAAATACCTTCATGCAATCTACTTTCCCTTTGCACTCCACAGGCAACGGTGGTAATAGGATCCGACAACTTTTCGCGCGCCAAGTAAAGAATTACATGATAAACAATATCGATAGTCAAATCAGACTTGAGATAGTACAGACACTATTCATTAATCTATAGTTTATCGCTATTTAAGTAAGGCTAGCTTCAGACTGAGGCGACTGCTCTGTTGTCGAGATATGTGCTCATTGCTGAGTTTGATACACCGTGCCCGTTCTAACAGTTCACTTTATTGATTAACAACATAACTTAGTAAGTAGTACACATCTAGTAAATAGTACTAAACTATTTTTGAAAGTAAAATGCACTTATTTTATATTTGGACCGTTTAATCGTCTGTTACGGTTTTCTAAATAACAATTACCACATTGATATACTGCGCCTTTTGCGTTATTTTATAGGAATTTTATGATTTTAGGCGGGATGTACTTCATCACGGCAGTTACAGTAAAGTGTATAACCTCCTCGACCCAAATCACTTTGGAGACATCCAAATGATGATGTTCGAAGAGGATAACAATGAATTTCAAGAGGATTTTGAAGACAAAGTAGACACAGATTACGATTAGTTGAAGTTTGGCAGAGAGATTCAAGAACAAAGAAAGACGACAGTGAAAACTGCGAGGAAGTACTTGAGGAAAACGACCGTTACCAATTGGAAGGGACAAAGAGACAACATAGAGTAAAGTATCATCATCGCAGAGAGTACGTTTCAGGGTCAAAAATATTATTCGAAAGTTACCTGGACCTATAGGTGCGGCAAAGCAGCGAGATCGCCTTTGGATTGCTGGAATTGCCTCATAGATGACGACATTTTGTCTATCACAATTTTGTATACAAATCAGTATACTGTGAGCGAAAAAGCTTCATTTCGGAGTGACAGAGACATAAAACCAGTGGACGTTATTGAACTGAAAGCCTTCATCTGTTTCTTATATTTAGCTGGTGTTGAGAAAGGTAAGGCCGCGTCCTACGTAAAGCCTAGTTTACACGACGTCACTAGGTTGCAGGCAACTGCGCTACCGGCCATTGCGCATGCGCGCCAAGCGTTTGCGCAACCTCGTCGGTGAAACTAAACAGTTTCGGCGTCTTCCAACTTCGGCGACAGTAGTTGCATGAGTTTTGAGGTTATGTGTGTTCGGAGACTGTAGACAAACTGAAATATGATGTGGGGAACAGACAATAATGTTCGCTTTTTGGATATCTATGCTTTGCATAGATTTGGGATTTCAGTGATGCTGGTTACAAAAATAAGCAACATATTGCTCTTCCTGGGACCGTCATGTGCGATCAGAACATAGATAGTTTGACAACATCTGAGCTGCATGGCAAAATTTATTGAATTACACATATACAACTGAATTAAGAAAAATACAAGCAAATGTGATTCTAGCTGTAGAAATGCTCTTTTCTACAAGGCTAAAATCCCATTGTTCGAGTTAGCCCACTCTTTTTTTTTTTTTTTTTTTTTTTTTTTTAATGAATATTGTTGACAGGAGGGAAGGCTGTGCAAATCAAGAAGCTACATTCTTTATTCAATATTCATATATTTAAAACGTCGCAGCAGTGTTCCCAGTCACAAATGTTTGAATTTTGAAATATTGCCATTGTACAGATATATCTTCAAGATAGTAGTTTGCAAACTATTCTCTTCTTAATTCGGCCTTCTGCGAATAATTATTGCTGTTAATGTTAATAAGTATTACTGTTAATAGTTATTGGTGTTAATGAAAAAGCGTCATCAACTAAAACCGCATCTTATAGCATGCCGAGTGTTCTCTATTGCAATGCATGCAATATGATATGTAATTTCAGTTCTGGCGACAGTGCTTCATGCATTACAATATCTTAACTACTTAACGGATAATTAACTCTATTTAGGATAAACGTTAACAGTTCTGGTGACATTCTGCGATAAGTAAAAGAACTTCTTGGGTCTTTGATTACAAATTATTTCAGCAAGGATGCTGAGCAACCGAGATGACGTCATTTCTTCATTCAGTCACGAATCGAAACAAGATTCTTATTTTTTTCTTTTGCAGCAATTCCACGCAGCAAGCTTTAAGGCCGTGTCCTACGTGAGCGACAGAAGCGAGCGACAGCGCGCGGCAGCTTCAGGCGACAAAACACAACCGCAGGTGTAGTTACGGAAGTGTCCTACGTGAGCGACATCTGTGTCGCTGCCTGTCTCCCACTGCAACTGGCGACGTTTGTATTCAAACGTGTTTGAATCTTGTCGCTGCAGCACGGGCGGCAGAGAACGACAGCCACATGTCTTCTCGGCAAAGTAGTGGAGTGGACGCGACAGCATCTATGAATTACTTAATATGCGATTTTAAGAAAACTATTCGGTGAAAAAATTTGATTCTTCCGCAACCTACAGCTTGATATCTTTAAACGATAAAGGTCTAAATTTATTTTCGTTATTCGTCATAGTTACTGTGCTGCACGAAATTTTTAAGAATTTGCAGAGGTAAAATCACATTGTGTAGACTTTCTGTGTAGTTCGTTGAAGGCCATACATTGTTGCATATGAAATGTAACCCATATATCTAAATTGTATTTAAAGTTGAGACCGGAATGATATCTCTTTTCATTCTTGAGATATTGGTTGTTATATCCGCAGACGGGTCGCTCATGGTGTGTCCGAACCTTTCCTTGCGCTTTGGGAATAAAGTGGTCGTAAAAATCGTCGTACCTCATAAAAGGTTCTAGATATCGAAACGACGAATTTTGGAAATGACAGCGCGCAGAAAGGGCTATTTTATCATATGATTAATACGCGATACGTTTTTGTAAACGTGTGAGCACAGCCGAAAACAAGACTCCCTATAACTTACACCATGAGGTTTTGTCCAAATTTTCGTAGTCAAACAAAGGGAGGGAAACAGGTAAATGAGGTATCAAAGTGACCAGCATGAGGTATAGTTTGGCATGAAAATATTTAATTGCTTGAAAGTAATCAGGGTAATTAACGAAAACTTAACTAATAAACTGAGGAAAAATTGAAATATTTCACGAAAAGCTGCTATAAATGAAGTGTAAAAAATTTCATCTATTCAAGGCCTAGCTATTTTGCGCATAAAAAGTACATTGGTGCGGTATTTAAATGTCAAAAAGGCTTCCTTAGAATCAAGTACGATAGGAAGGCAAACGAGGAGTATGTAAGATTATGCTTTCTGAATAAAACTTGAAAATAAAAAATTAAAATAAAACAGTCAAATATTTTATCAAATGATTTGTGTAAAAGATATAAGTAGATCAGAGAAACGTTCTACGTGCCTTTGAATGATGCTCGAAATCATGAGCAGAAAATGATGTGTACCAAACCTTTCCCTAATAATCATTACACAAAACGTTTGACTTTCTTTTCAAAAATTTTGTATGCTGTAATTTTACAGACTATTTAGATTAATTGAAACGCTTGGCCCATAACACTGACTGCTGATGAATTACGTTCGCAACATCAAATATCTGTAAAATTTCATGGTTCACTGTAATTTAATAGGAATTTAATGTGTCGATACACTGGGATAGGTGTGTATACATTTAAAGATCAAGTTCTTTAGCAAGACCTTAAAAATATACTGAGCAATGCAGTGTAAACAGTAAACATAAAACTTAGTATACAGAATTGTAACTGGGTCAGTTAAAATATAAGACACCGGATTTCAACATAGGACTTTACCAATCACGCAATTACGATCTACAACGCTACCGCTCCACCACAGATAGCCATTTCTCCTGAACGCATTCAGTGAATTTACATATGGGTTTAGGGTAATTCGTCATGTAGTCAGTCAATCTTCCGCATTTATCGGCTATTAAAAGTTCTTGATCATGTAAAAAACATTCGTACTTAATTTATTGATGAGATCTTCGAATGCTCCTCTGCTCATTCACGTGTATTCGAGAATTTGTATGGTGATCTTCGTAGTTGATGATATTTATGAAATTCTCCATGGAGATTCCTCTCTTTGTAAATTTCATGCACAGCATTCCTTTTCGCTTTATTTTCTTAAGTAAACCTAATTCTGTAGCCTTACTCTCCAATTACAGTATTCTACAGTTTAGGGGCGCCGTTTTATAGAAACAGCTGATTGGCTCTAACAAGGGAACCTCCCCATCGCACCCCCCTCAGATTTAGTTATAACTTGGCCCAGTGGATAGGCCTTGATAAACTGAACACAGATCAATTGAGAAAACAGGAAGAAGTTGTGTGGAACTGAAAAAATAAGCAAAATATACAAACTGGTCATCAGTCTTGGTCACATAGGCAACATAAAGGACAAAGTGAGCTCAGGAGCGCCGTGGTCCCGTGGTAGAGTGAGTAGCTGCAGAAAGAGAGGTCCTTGGTTCAAGTCTTCCCACGAGCGAAAATTTTACTTTCTTTATTTTTGCATAGTTATTATCTGTCCGTTCGTTCATTGACGTCTCTGTTCACTGTAATAAGTTTAGTGTCTGTGTTTTGCGACCGCATCGCAAAACCGTGCGATTAGTAGACGAAAGGACGTGCCTCTCCAATCGGAACCGAAAACATTTGATCGCAAGGTCATAGGTCAACCGATTCCTTCACAGGAAAACACATCTGATACATTCTATACGACACTGGTGACGGCATGTGCGTCATATGACAGGAATATGTTGTCGACCCACCTAACTTGTACACTTGGCGAATGGGTAAAAAGATTCTTCTATCTTGCCCGATTAAGGTTTTCTTGTGGATGTGATAATCACTCCCAAAAAAGTGATGAAAACGTAAGAGTTTGTCACATAAACTAAAAATAAAAAATTAAAGTTTTCACTCGATGGAAGATTTGAACAAAGGACCTTTCGTTCCGCAGCTGCTCACGTTACCACGAGACCACGGCGCCGCTGCGGTTCCAGCTTCCTTAATGTTGCTTATCTTGCCATGAACTACTCAGTTTGTATATTTTGCTTATTTTTTCACACAACTTCTTCCTGTTTTCTCAATTGATCTGTGTTCAGTTTTTCAAGGCCTATCCACTGTGCCAACTTATAACTAAATCTGAGGGGGGTGCGATGGGGAGGTTCCCTTGTAAGCAGCCATCTTGTAGCGCGACATGATCGCTCGCACGCAGGACACCCTAACTTTTCGCCCGATGTTGCTGCTTGTCCCTGGAGTGTCGTGTATCCAGAAATCGCTCGCTGTCGGTCGCTTCTGTCGCTAACATAGCACACGGCGTAATAGTCAGAGCTTAGAGGCTCTGTGGAGAACTGATGGGGCGGCACTGGAAAATTTCGCTTCGTGATGAACATAAAACGTTTCAAATTGATTATGCGGAGGCTTAGATTTGACAGTCTTGAGCCTCGCGATGTAGGGAGAAAATCAGACAAGATAACAGCGATTCCGGAAATATTTTCAACGTTGTTACAGAACCGCCAGATATCCTTCACTCTAGGAGAAAATGTTACAATATATGAGAAACTGTAAGGATTCTGTGGAAGGTGCAGTTTTTGCCAATATATACGTAGCAAACCAAAGAAATACGCAATTAAGATATATGCTCTTGTGGATTTCAGAGTATTTTACCTGAGTAATTTGGAAATATACGCTGGGTTGCAAACAGACAGATTACACTAGGTAAGAAATGAACAGTCGGATGTTGTCCTGCGAATGTGTGACGTTGAAATTTGACAGCAGACTACTTGGTTACTAGTATTGGATTGATAGAGTATCAGGAAGGAAAAATATTTCTATTGTTGGGACACTGAAGAAAAAGAAACCTGAGATTCCTCTGGAGTTTGCTACCAGTAATGGAAGGGCTGCCCACAGTTAACTTTTTGGCTTCAAGAAAGGCTGTACTCTACTTTCCTATGTTCCTAGCATGGGGAAGTGTGAGATTCTGGCAACTGATTTACATGAAGATAATTCAATAGATGCTGACGCTGGAGATAAACGGAAACCATCCATTGTAACATTTTATAATAGCACCAAGGGTTAAGAGTTGTGAAATTACGGAAGGCTACCGCAGACAATGAGAAGTAAGTGTAGACTACGGTAGTTTTCCTAACAGCCTTGGTCAGTTCAGAAAATAACCGTGTTACCATTGCGTAAGGTGTGTTGCATAACTATTGGGTGTTACCTCGTTTCGATCGCTTTGTTTTGCGTAGCCGATCAGTTTCTCACTAGATTCGCTTTGAAAACGTAAGTGGGAACTGTCTACAAACTGAGTAGGGATATATAAAGGACAGCGTAACCTACGGAACGTTTTTGTTTCACATAGTTATCCTCCTGTTTGTTACTTGAAAATAAACACTATTTACAGTAAAACTGAAATTACCATCGTTTAATTCATGTTTCGTTCGAAAGTTGTTGCTTTGTAACGTGAAGCAGAGGGATGTTGTAGTAAAAATAAAAAACAATGCAGATTTATCGTATAACACTATAAAACGCAATTTTCTCACAAAATGGTAAAATTAAAAAAAAAAACACAAAACAATAAGACATCAACCGTCGCTTCAGTACTTCGTCCTGGTTATACAGCATAAAACATATTTTGTTATTCATAAACAACTTTCGTACTTATCAAAAATTACAGAAAACTCTTGCTTTTGATGATAACGAAGAACGTTCTATTTAGTACAAATTAGAAACAATGATTATACGCATTTTTTATGTTTCTGCAAAAAAACTGTACTTGCATCAAAAGTAATTGCTTTGGTTACATAAAAGGGCAGAAGTTATGTACGCGATCAACTAATTTTTATTACTTGCCACCTGTACCCGACATGCGTTGCAATGCCACGGAAAGAAAAAAAAGTATTTGGTTTCATAATCTGTTTACTGAAATGCTTTTGGATACACAATTTTTTTGGATTTTTCCGTCTGGTGTTCCTGACCGATTGATTTCAAATTTTGACACAACGTTGCGTTGGAATACGCTCGTGGTTTTATATACTTTTCTTTTAAGACATTTCCGAAATGTATTGCGGATAGCTTTAGTAGTAAAGAAGTAATGAAACAAAATGTCATACCTGACGCGGCAGTTCCTGACGCATCTCAATGTTTATGACGTCACATCTCCTGAACTAAGTGACGTAGGGGGTGGGGTTATAAAGCTTTGCGGGTGTACGGAAAACAACTCACCAAAATTTCATCGCAATCGGATGAGTAGTTTAGGAACGCACAGAGGACAAATATACAAAGAAACACTGATTTTTTATTTATAGAGATAAAATACAATTTAAATTTTTAAGTACATAATGAGCCGTAGCTGGAAGGAGGTACCGGGGACGACCGCGGGCAAGATGGAAGGACAATATTGACAAGAACACCGAGGACATGGGATTAGGAGTGGGCGAGTGGTGGCAGGAGGCTCGCAACCGGGAACGATGGAGGAGGAGTGTGGAGCAGGCATATCGTCACTAAGGCCCAAGCCACGGATAAGTTCAAATAGTTCAAATGGCTCTGAGCACTATGGGACTTAACATCTATGGTCATCAGTCCCCTAGAACTTAGAACTACTTAAACCTAACTAACCTAAGGACAGCACACCACACCCAGTCATCACGAGGCAGAGAAAATCTCTGACCCCGCCGGGAATCGAACCCGGGAACCCGTGCGTGGGAAGCGAGAACGCTACCGCACGACCACGAGCTGCGGACACACGGATAAGTAAGTAAGTAAGTACATAATGAACTAACACTGAGAGATGTGCGGTTCTAATTATGTGCAAAACAAAAAAGCAAAAACAAAGAGAAGTCAGTGGCTTCTCCCTCACAGATTCATTTATGCTTCTTTTCCTACCAATGCTACCAAACTACTGGTAATCCTACCATTTATTACGCCATTTATGTAAGTTCCAAAACTACCTAACCGCAGTTTTGGTGGAGTAGCGCGACAATGAGAATCGTATCAGAAGAAAAGGCTTCCTGCATTGGCTTCATGCATTGGTTCTCCCTCACTTGACTTGAAGAAGCTTGGACATCTCAGGAATTCACATTCATCTGAGGCTACAACTTTATACACCAACGTGTAAAGAAGAAGCAGGAGACGAAAGCAGATATGGAGGAAAAGGAACTGGGATCAAAAGGAAAAGATTTAGATGTGATACGTGACGGTAAAGAAAAGACTGACAGAATACTGTTGCAAAATGTGTCAAAACCCAACACACTGAAACTTTTTGCTCTGACTGCCGTAAAATTCCTTATACGTTGCCACAGTCCAAAAGTGACGATGAAACAAATGTGTGAGGAATATTATCATTGTTGATGTGCTCTAATGTCGTCTTTGCCTTTATATAAAGATACCTGTCATTTACATAGTAAGTTTAATTCGTGATTTTTAATAAAGGAGCAGTTGAAAAAGCTATTTTCTTTGTTACTGCAATCCAACACTGACGATAAGAAAACTGAATGATAATATTTCCTTTATTGTTGTGCTCTTATGAAATCTTTGTCTTACTTTAACGATATTTTCAGGTATAATAAGTTTTCTTAACGAAATTTAATAAATAATGCTGTGAATGAGTTATGTGATTAATTTGACACAGTATGCCTAATCTCGTTCCAAAAAGATTAATGTCATCCACAGACTGCTCAATAAAAATATGCAGTAATATTGTGCACTATGTAGTCTGATTCGTAGTGATGAAAGTTTAACATGCTGTTGCAGTGGATACAGCTGTTTTCAAGCAGAAAAAAGAATTAGGATGAAACCTTGAACGTCAAAAATTACAAAGTTTCGTTTTGATTTCATGCAAATAAAATAAATAAAAATAGTTTCTCGAAGTTGTACGGTACCGCTCCCTGTACAAACTGAGCAGTAACTAATAAGAGTCGCTCTTAATTTTCCGGTCTTTATATGACATTCCTTCTTGTTTTGAACTCATGTCAGTATATAACACAAAGAGCGAACACAGAGAATCCCAGAAATATGGGCGACAGGCGAGCATATTACAGCCAATACTGCCCATAGAGCGCACAGTAGTTCTCAGGAAGCGCAATATATTTCAGAAGTTTTTGATCTGGTCAGTATTATTGGAAGAACCTCTCACCCTAACCCACGCGCATTCAACGTTATTGCAGATCTGGAAATATAGAGCAATAATACTGACCGTCTAGGGTACACTTTCACACGGGACGTCGTACATTTAGATGCTATGAGCAGCTTTCATGCTGCTGGTCTTCAGCGTACATGAGTTCACGGGAGCTGAAGGACATTCAGGGAAAAACTATATATAAAATATTGTATGTACCTCGACTACACCCCTTGAGAGGGATCACAAAGTCAGATACGCCACTTGTGTTTCTCGCAGATGAGGCATTCGGTTTATCCACGAATGAGATGCGTCCTTGCACTGGAAGAGCTCTGTTTCAGGAAAAGAGAATGTTTAATTACAGCCTGTCTAGAGAAAGACGTCTTATTGAATGTACATTTGAAACATTATAAAGTAAGTAAAGTATTTTTACCGAGCTTTCAGTGTTGCAGAAGACGTCGTAGAACGTTGCGTTGTGCTTCACAATTTTATTCGCACTAGAGACGGAGTAAAATTTTAAGATACGCGGCAGTGCGATGGTTTTTAAGATACGGACTCTGGCATAGATGTAAATTGCAGATCGAGTACACGAAAATTATTCGCTATAATTTGGCACACTAGTTTTTCAGCAACAGTCTCGAATATATGTATGAAAAACTGTACGGATCAAGGAACAAAATTCGTAATATTTTCTAGTCACATAGTACGGTCAGAAGTGCAGTAGAATATAGCAGTTATATATCTCGTACGGTAGATACCTTGCTAAAATAATAAGAGAACTTACATCTTATTACCTACGATTCTCTTCGCCTGTGTTGGCAAGGTGTCAAATATCTTGTTATACAGTCTACATATTTCATTCAAAGCTTTAGATTTTAAGTTGTAATTGTCCGGTATGGACCACTCCCGCAAACTGGCCTACACTGCACTTTCGCAATGAATCTCTTCACGTCACATGTAGCCACTACACGCACAAAAATTTTACTATACTGTACTCAATGGTAAACTGTGGGCAGAAACAATGGAGCTGCTGACTTGCCAATGTGCACAGAAACCGCGCGCGAAATGCGAAGCACTGACGTCATGAGTGATGGCACGCGGATCACTGCCTTCCGTCTCATGGCTCCCATTTGACTCTGTGTTAAGGGAACAGCAATTCACTTGCCAAGGTACAAGACGGCTACAAGAAGCTGAAGACTAAAACTCTGCGCCTGTCGCAAGAAAGGACCCAGTGGTTCAGCATGCGCATCGCTTCAGCTCTCTGCATCTGCCTGTCTCCTCTGGAATGTTCGGAGAGCTTCGGCCACAAGCGACCTATCGAGGGTAACGCTTCGTCTTCCATGATTTACTGTATTAACTACATTATCAATCAAGTAATGTGTTTGAAGGTTTTTCCCCTTGCGCCTAATTAGTCTTTGGATTATGTTACAATACTTCAAGAAGTATTGACAGAGCACTGAAAGACCTGAGTCGAAACAAGGCCCCCGGAGTAGACAATATTCCATTGGAACTACTGACGGCCGTGGGAGAGCCAGTCCTGACAAAACTCTACCATCTGGTGAGCAAGATGTATGAAACAGGCGAAATACCCTCAGACTTCAAGAAGAATATAATAATTCCAATCCCAAAGAAAGCAGGTGTTGACAGATGTGAAAATTACCGAACTATCAGTTTAATAAGTCACAGCTGCAAAATACTAACACGAATTCTTTACAGACGAATGGAAAAACTAGTAGAAGCCAACCTCGGGGAAGATCAGTTTGGATTCCGTAGAAACACTGGAACACGTGAGGCAATACTGACCTTACTACTTATCTTAGAAGAAAGATTAAGGAAAGGCAAACCTACGTTTCTAGCATTTGTAGACTTAGAGAAAGCTTTTGACAATGTTGACTGGAATACTCTCTTTCAAATTCTAAAGGTGGCAGGGGTAAAATACAGGGAGCGAAAGGCTATTTACAATTTGTACAGAAACCAGATGGCAGTTATAAGAGTCGAGGGACATGAAAGGGAAGCAGTGGTTGGGAAGGGAGTAAGACAGGGTTGTAGCCTCTCCCCGATGTTGTTCAATCTGTATATTGAGCAAACAGTAAAGGAAACAAAAGAAAAATTCGGAGTAGGTATTAAAATTCATGGAGAAGAAATAAAAACTTTGAGGTTCGCCGATGACATTGTAATTCTGTCAGAGACAGCAAAGGACTTGGAAGAGCAGTTGAATGGAATGGACAGTGTCTTGAAAGGAGGATATAAGATGAACATCAACAAAAGCAAAACAAGGATAATGGAATGTAGTCTAATTAAGTCGGGTGATGCTGAGGGAATTAGATTAGGAAATGAGGCACTTAAAGTAGTAAAGGAGTTTTGCTATTTGGGGAGCAAAATAACTAATGATGGTCGAAGTAGAGAGGATATAGAATGTAGGCTGGCAATGGCAAGGAAAGCGTTTCTGAAGAATAGAAATTTGTTAACATCCAGTATTGATTTAAGTGTCAGGAAGTCATTTCTGAAAGTATTCGTATGGAGTGTAGCCATGTATGGAAGTGAAACATGGACGATAAATAGTTTGGACAAGAAGAGAATAGAAGCTTTCGAAATGTGGTGCTACAGAAGAATGCTGAAGATTAGATGGGTAGATCACGTAACTAATGAGGAAGTATTGAATAGGATTGGGGAGAAGAGAAGTTTGTGGCACAACTTGAGCAGAAGAAGGGATCGGTTGGTAGGACATGTTCTGAGGCATGAAGGGATCACCAATTTAGTATTGGAGGGCAGCGTGGAGGGTAAAAATCGTAGAGGGAGACCAAGAGATGAATACACTAAGCAGATTCAGAAGGATGTAGGTTGCAGTAGGTACTGGGAGATGAAAAAGCTTGCACAGGATAGAGTAGCATGGAGAGCTGCATCAAACCAGTCTCAGGACTGAAGACCACAACAACAACAACTTCAAGAAGATTATCTATATTACTACAACGCTGTCCAGGAATGCGGTACCAGTTGCAGCGTATGGGTGATAAAAATTCGACTTTCAAAATAGTTATTGACAGAATTTAAACGTAAAATGCTGTCATAATCTATTCATTAATAAGTATTATGTCAAAAGTTTAACATAGTAAGACAAGAATTAGTGAGAAATTATGTGTCCATCTTGAGGCTGCGTAAGTGACGGAGAGCTAATATGTGCACTTCATTTCTCCAGAATTTCACAGTGAGGGCACTTCGCGACTTCCAACAAAGATTACACAAAATTTCAAACCTTTACGAAACTCACATCCACCACAGAATGAAGTTTATCGCTGACTACATTTTCGCTGTTCATGCATTCGAACTTCTGCATCGGACAAGACGTTTAAATTTATTACTTCTTTACTACTAACGCTGTTCGCAACACACTTTGCATAAAGTATCTACATATATCACTTAATGTACTTGCAAAATTATATCATTGTGCAACACATATTTCAGGAGATATGACGTCATGAACACAAGATGCGTGAAAAACTAGTTTTTGCTTAAATGGGAGCGCAAATTACTCATTTTATATTCATCTAGTGTTTCATAATCAGAACACTTAGAGACTTCCAACAGACTTTAAGCATAATTTCAAACATTTCCTAAGCTTTTTCTCGATTACAAGCATAAAGGGAAATATTTAACACATCAACTCACTTGTTAAGTAACCGGGCGTTTGAAGCTGTATTATACGTGAGAGTTAGATTTCTTAAAGAATCGGGGTTTACCGATTATCTATACTACTATATAAAGGCAAGTCGCTGTTAAACGTTGTTACTAAATATGTTGAAAAGTACTTGATAAACGTCCTCCAGACTTTCACACGATACACTAATAAACCTTCGTATGGCCATATACAAGGCAAATGTCGTTCTCAGAAATCTCTAAAAGTTCTGGACTGCTATACTTCCAATTTTTACGCGATACTCTAATACATATTCAGACAGACATACGCTAAGGGAAAAGGTTGTTAGCAAAAATCAAGAAAATTTTTTGACGGATTTACTTCAAATTTACTTTTTATCATCAGACGGATATATGCTACATATTTTCTTAATATGAATGGTCTATAAATATGTATACATGGTGTTACAAAAAGGTACGGCCAAACTTTCAGGAAACATTCCCCACACACAAAGAAAGAAAATATGTTATGTGGACATGTGTGCGGAAACGCTTACTTTCCATGTTAGAGCTCATTTTATTACTTCTCTTCAAATCACATTAATCATGGAATGGAAACACACAGCAACAGAACGTACCAGCGTGACTTCAAACACTTTGTTACAGGAAATGTTCAAAATGTCTTCCGTTAGCGAGGATACATGCATCCCCCCTCCGTCGCGTGGAATCCCTGATGCGCTGATGCAGCCCTGGAGAATGGCGTACTGTATCACAGCCGTCCACAATACGAGCACGAAGAGTCTCTACATTTGGTACCGGGGTTGCGTAGACAAGAGCTTTCAAATGCCCCAATAAATGAAAGTCAAGAGGGTTGAGGTCAGGAGAGCGTGGAGGCCATGGAATTGGTCTGCCTCTACCAATCCATCGGTCACCGAATCTGTTGTTGAGAAGCGTACGAACACTTTGACTGAAATGTGCAGGAGCTCCATCGTGCATGAAGCACATGTTGTGTCGTACTTGTAAAGGCACATGTTCTAGCAGCACAGGTAGAGTATCCCGTATGAAATCATGGTGGCGAATCAAGGAAGTACAGTACATACTGACGAAACTAAAATGAGCTCTAACATGGAAATTAAGCGTTTCCGGACACATATCCACATAACATCTTTTCTTGATTTGTGTGTGAGGAATGTTTCCTGAAAGTTTGGCCGTACCTTTTTGTAACACCCTGCATAATATATAAAGGGGAAACATCTCGAAATGTTCTTGGGCAATATACTGCAATTTTTTACTCTATTTTCTAATAAACATTTGGACGGACATATAGTTTTTAAACAACCGTGTACAGGTTTTCCGTTAAAACCGACTGCGAGAAATAACATGCTGTACTACGCCGCTCTGTGAAAACGTACGGTTTCGGTGTGTTTCTTGCACTCAGTTTTAACTACGATAGCGGGGCTTTTAAACCATTAGACAAATTGTTTCTCCCATATATATTCTTCCTCCTTATATATAATTTTAAACAATAACTGTGCACACAACTATGTGCTGTTATTTTTTTTTATCTCAGGTGGTTGTAACAGAAAACGCGAAAGCTGTATGTATGGGTTATCACTTTATGATTAGAAACTACTACGGAATCTGTATCTTCTGAAACTTTGTAATCCTACTTATTTGCTGATTAAAATTATGCCAGATACTGTCATTCAAGCTAATATCCTCACAGATCGAGCAGCAGGACAGATTTCTCATAACCTGTCTACCCATGATCCCAACCGATTTACCCATTTATTTTAAGCGACTTCAGTTCCGAATCAAGTTTTTGTTGGCTATAACAATAAACACAGCTGAAGGTCACAAGAGGGGGGAATACGAGATGGTGAGAGGGGGGGCAGGAAAAAGCCAGAGACAGAGGGAAGGAGGAGGATGAGAGAGGAAGGGGGAGGAGGGAGGGGGGCAGGAGATCAGGACGCATGTCTAATTCTCACACACATTTAGCAGCTGCGAAGCATTGCCAGGATCGCTAGTTAACAATATGAACACCTCGCTGCGGCAGATTTTGTGCTCATCTCGGTGTTCTGGAACTGCATCGTCTCGTCTCCGCACGGTGTTTATGCGAGGTGGATTACATAAGCCCATTATCTCGCTCCTCTACGCGTGAGGCAAGGTGTGAGGGAACAAGGTGGTGCCATTGGGCGTAGGAATTTGCACTCGATCTACGCGTGACATCGTTAGCGAGCGAGCTGGCCGCCGTCATCCTTAAAAATAACAAGCTGACAGTTCACTTAGCTCGCGTATTTCGCGATATGTACTCTGTTTTTAGTCTTTTAGCTAATGGTGAAGATACGCTGTTCCCTTTACGCAGGGCCGGTTCGGGAGAACATTTTGCCCCTTCACAACCTAGAACGTTACGGAGTGTTAGTAAGATCTTTAAAAATAAACATAAAACTAGTGAATGTGGAAATGCGTTATTTCTTCTTTTAAAATAAGTACTATGTAGACATCGGTCCCAGCCATAGACCGTGGAAAATTTATGGAAGAGTTACAAAAACACAGTTTATTGTGTGACTTGTGTAGAGGTAAAAGAACCTTCTGGTAAAGGTTAAAGCATCTACAAGGGTTGCCCAGAAAGTAATGCACCGCATTTTTTTCTTCGACAGTTCTTTACTGTACATAATGAGGATTACACACATAAAAGAATGGTGTTTTATCTGCACACCCTATTTTTCCACGTAATCTCCATCCCGTTATATGGCCTTCCTCGAGCGCGAAACAGGCGTGGATGCCCTGTCAGTACCAACCCTTGCCCTGGTGGCGGAACCAGTGCTTCGGTGTGTGAACTGCGAACTTCCTTTGCTGATTGACAGATGCAGCGCCAACTGCAGAGTCGTAATGCGTCTGTCCTCGCGAATCACATCAGGTGCTGCAACATGTCAGGTGTGATAGCCGTGGATGGTCTCCCCGACCGCTGCAAATCGTGGAGTTCCGCAGAACCACCTTCTGATGACCTCACCCTCCGTGCCCAGCGAATAACTGTACTTCTGTCGACAGCAGATGCTTCATAGACTTTGAAGAAGTGTTTGTGAATATTCCCCACAGTTTCTTTCTCTGCAGTGAGAAATGCAATGCGGCACGTTGCTTGTAACGTACATCACCTACCGACGCCATTTTGAAACTGTTCTGCAGCTACGCTATCTGTCGGATGTGACGGAAACTTGGCGCGCTTACTCAGGAGACTTCAAATAATACATACGTAACGTTTTGCATTCGTAGCATTGTTTCTGGCTGATAAAAAACTGCGGTGCATTACTTTCTCGGCAACCCTGGTACTTATTCACGTACTCTGCAAAAGACTGTGAAGAGAAGTGCATGGCAACGGTTACACCCATAGTACCGTGTACACAGTGTACCATCATTCCATTCACGCACGGAGCGCAGGATATATGAATGCTTGAATTTCTCTGTCGCGCTGTGATTAGTCTAAGCTTGTCTTCGGCGATCCATACGGGAGCGATACATAAGGTTGTAGTATACTGCTAGATTCGTCACTTAATACTGGCTCTTGAAACTTTGTAGGTTGGCGTCTATTTTTAGGCGACTATCAGTCCGAGATTTTCAGGATGTCAGTGACGCTCTCCCGTGGGCCAAACAAACCAACTTGACGTTACCTAACAAAAATATAATAAAATGAAGTCGCACTATATGAAAACTAGCGCGACAATGTTTTCTAGAAAAAAGAAACCAGACTGGATCGCTTACACAAAAACATCGCTTCCCATGTCAATAAAATTCTTC
This sequence comes from Schistocerca serialis cubense, assembly GCF_023864345.2. NCBI lineage: Eukaryota > Metazoa > Arthropoda > Insecta > Orthoptera > Acrididae > Schistocerca > Schistocerca serialis. Next base: position 611,266,105 of record NC_064640.1, on the reverse strand, counting down.
TGGTCTGTTGACTGCATTGTCAATGTATAAAACTAACCGACGTTTCGGTCACTATCGCAAGTGGCTTTCCTTAGGGCTTTTTGTGCAGAGTCAGCTCAACACAAAACTCTGAGGAAGACCATTTTCAATAGTGACCGAAACGTCGGACAATTTTAGATACTGACAATGCGGTCAATGGCCCAGAAGAATTTTATTGACAGTGACAACGGCCTCGGAAGCCTACGCTTACATCGCATGCCGTGTTACACTGCCAAATCTTCGCGCTTCTACTACTGCTGCTTCCGCATTGCGGCGGTTGCGACTGTGTGAACGAGCCTTCCTTTCAGCCGTCGGAACACGGACCGTGCTTTCGAACGTCAACGTTGTGCGAGTCGAGTTCAACGTGACGATTAACGCTCAGTAACGATGCGACCTGTGCATACGGCACGTAGGCCTTAACGTGGTATACGTGAGCGCAACCCGCTTTAGCGGCAGTTGTTGGCTATGATTGGCACGCAAATCACACTATTTACGAAGTTGACTGGCGTAAAATTTCTACGTCATCTCTATTAAAACGCGCATTTCCTCCCTTGTTCATACGCCAGGCATGTTGTTCTATCTGTAGTGTACATAAACAAAAATTTCAATATCCCTGTACATGGTATAGGCAAAAGGGAAGTACCATGTCCAGTCAGTAAGGACATAGGCTTATAAAAGTTCCATCACAAACAGTGCGACGCAAAATTACAATAGTTCTCCACATAAGATAAAAATTATTTCATCATTCTCATTTTTTAATAAATCGCTAAGGTCATTCTTACTTGATCACTGTTCCTGTTCAGTAGCAGAATCTTCACAGCATGTGAAACACAAAACTTGAAACAAGGAAGTGCAACATCTGCTACAACAAGCGGTGCAAGCTTTCTTGTAGATAAAGCCAATCGAACAAACTCATTCCTCAGACATAGCGAATATTTATTTACATAAAATAGAATAATATAGAATATTCATCTATTAAACTAATAAGAAAGTATAACGCGAACCAGCAACACGCTATCTTTTATACTACTAAGCTGCATCTCTACCCATTACGGTACGGAAGCATACCTCATTATGACCATACTTTGCATCTTAGCATCTCCTAGAGGATTTACTCGTAGGTATGTCATTAACTTACATTTAATTATAACAGACTGTACCAAGAACAACGCGTTTTTGATGGATCCTCAACATCCGTTGCCCTGAAACAGCATACTTACAAAGTACGCGCTCTCTGTGCTGAACTGAGATGGCGTCATCTCACTTAAGTGACGTTCTTTCATCTCATTGGTCCACGTTTAAATACACGTTCAGAATATCCCATATACTAGATATTGCCCTGCACGTTCAGAAAGATTCCCCAACGTGCTTTTTTCCGCTATGACGTCAGGAACTCGGCATGCTCAACGCTCAACATTCGATTGCACGATTCGTGTGCTGACAGCTTTAGTGAGTTAGTCCACTGGAGCAATGGCTTGTGTACTACCGGCTCTAGCCCGGTATGATTGACTGGTGCGCCTGGCGTTGACTGTGAATGGCAGATGGACCTATATAGTTATGTGCTTGACAGGTAGCTGTGGAAAGAACGGCTAGCAAATGCGCTCTCCGAATCGGTTTCCTTTATGCGCATGAAAACCCACGAACTGCCACTGCTGATAGCTGACTAATTCAACCGATAGGTCTCAAAGAATACAAATTTCTCCAGTACGATTCTTTGGCTAACGCAATTTCTGTCATACTTACTAGTACGTAAAAGAGTGGTAAGAAGATTCGAGAGTTCCTCAGATTACACAACCTCCACTGGAGAAGCTTCTAAAGCATCTGTGTTCTTTGCGAGTATAGGCCTCCACACAGGCAAAATATATAACTTTCTTTTCGAAATTACAAACGAAGCTATCTGGCAAGCATTAGCTTCTTGCGGATCAGCATTACAGCTGCAACAAGAGAAGTCGATAAGCAATAAGTTTTTCAACACTATTAACGGTGTGCCGGCCGCGGTGGTCTCGCGGTTCTAGGCGCTCAGTCCGGAACCGCGCGACTGCTACGGTCGCAGGTTCGAATCCTGCCTCGGGCATGGATGTGTGTGATGTCCTTAGGTTAGTTAGGTTTAAGTAGTTCTAAGTTCTAGGGGACTGATGACCACAGATGTTAAGTCCCATAGTGCTCAGAGCCATTTGAACCATTTTTAACGGTGTGTGATGCTTGGGCATAGGATTTTAAACAAAAAGATATGCTCCTTCTAATATGTCTGTTGGCGCCTGTGAGGCCTGACGAGGGGAACTCTCCATAGATCGCTCTCTGGCACAGGCGAAACTTGACAGGGTGAAAGGAGGGTGAACACAAAGGAATATCTATTTTGGCTTACGTGCTAACACTATAGTTTCCGAGAAAATGAAGGTTAAGTTCCAATGCTACGTAATCAGTCCCTTCGCACAGTGTAAAGTAGGTACTGGAAAAACGGCCTTGTTAAAAACGATACCTGTATTTTGGTTCTGAATAACCAATATTTTTCGGTATTTGCTTGGTCTCGGTTATAACAGGTATTATTTTTTTAATTTTTTGTTTACAACCGAGGAAAAAACTGAAATATCAATTAGGCATAGCAGGATTGCTAAAATTTTTCGTTTTTAAATAAACCTTTTTTTAAGAAAAGAAGTAAATTTTGTTCGTAAAATTTGCATTGGTTTGAAATATTGCGTTATTGTGGAAAATGGAAAAGCAATCAGTGCTATTTTAATAACAACGCGACACGAACGAGCAACAAATACATAGCATAAGAATTGTTACAGCATTGTTGTGACAATACTGTCCCTGTTGCCGTGTGTCGTGGCTTAAGGTACGCGCGTGCTTGCACTGTGCATAACTGCCTTAACCTGGTCTATGTCGTAGTTAATCGCTGTCGTTGCCGGACATCCGTTGTACTGCAGATTTGTATCAATCCTAGTGTAGAAGTATTTTTACGAAGTGACTTAGCAATGAAGTACAGTGCTTCGTTTGCTTTCAAAGATTAAAGATCTGTCTGCCATTTCTATGAAATCATAAAAGAGGAAAGAAAGTGTGGTAACAGTGATAAATTAAAAACTTAACAACAGTTCGTTCATAGTATACAGCATAAACAGAAAGTAGCTGATCTGCTGCCTGTGTCTACATAATATGCCTTCACTTGCTTTTAGCTCTTGAAAACGGACAAATCAACACGAAAAACAGAGTTCTTCAACCTCAGTTTACACCCTTTAGCACTGACCTTTCGTAATGCCCAAATAGTGATGACAAAGTTTTCTTCCATTTTCCTATTTAATTTAATATTTTGATTCTACATATCTTGAAACAGAGAGGGTCAAAAATTTTCAATCTTTGTTCGATTTCTACGTTTATTAAAGGAAATAATAGGAATAAGAAACCAAAAATCGGTTATTTCTGAAACCGGTTATTTTGAGCGGTTTTAAAAGTCAGGTTAAACTGACGTGGGAAAAACCGATACAACGGAAAAATGGTTGTTTCAGGGATAACTACTGTAAAGTTTAAGTGAGTCGGTAGTGCAGTGGTTAAGAGCGCAGTTTCTACAATTTGTGTCTCGTGTTCACACCCAGTTTTATGGATTTCTTTTTCTGCTTTATCTTCTTTTGTAGCTGAATTATGTTGCATCAGCATTTTTGTGACATCGTGAGATATAAAGGAATTATTGGCAAAAAATAAGTGTTTTAGATAGTTTAAAAACAGATGTCATCTTCACAAATATTATACACTACTGGCCATTAAAATTGCTACACCACGAAGATGACGTGTAACAGAATCGAAATTTAACCGACAGGAAGAAGATGCTGTGATTCGCGAAGCTTTTCAGAGCATTCACACAAGGTTGGCGCCGGTAGCGACACCTACAACGTGCTGACATGGGGAAAGTTTCCAACCGATTTCTCATACACAAACAGCAGTTGACCGGCGTTGCCTGGTGAAACGTTGTTGTGATGCCTCGTGTAAGGAGGAGAAACGCGTACCATCACGTTTCCGACTTTGATAAAGGTTGGATTGTAGCCTATCGCGGTTGTGGTTTATCGTATTGCGACATTGGTGCTCGAGTTGGTCAATATCCAATGACTGTTAGCAGAATATGGAATCGATAGGTTCAGGAGGGTAATACGGAACGCCGTGCTGGATCCCAACGGCATCGTATCACTAGAAGTCGAGATGACAGGCATCTTATCCGCATGGCTGTAACGGATCGTGCAGCCACGTCTCGATCCCTGAGTCAACAGATGGGGACGTTTGCAAGACAACAACCATCTGCACGAACAGTTCGACGACGTTTGCAGCAGCATGGACTATCAGCTCGGAGACCATGGCTGAGGTTACGCTTGACGCTGCATCACAGACAGGAGCGCCAGCGATGGTGTACTCAACGACGAACCTGGGTGCACGAATTGCAAAACGTCATTTTTCGGATGAATCCAGGTTCTGTTTACAGCATCATGATGGTCGCATCCGTGTTTGTCGACATCGCGGTGAACGCACATTGGACGCGTGTATTCGTCATCGCCATAATGGCGTATCAAGTGGCTCTGAGCACTATGGGACTCAACTTCTCAGGTCATTAGTCCCCTAGAACTTAGAACTAGTTAAACCTAACTAACCTAAGAACATCACACACATCCATGCCCGAGGCAGGATTCGAACCTGCGACCGTAGCGGTCGCGCGGTTCCAGACTGTAGCGCCTAGAACCGCTCGGCCACCCCGGCCGGCTAATGGCGTACCACCCGGCGTGATGGTATGGGGTGCCATTGGTTACACGCCTCGGTCACCTCTTGTTCGCACTGACGGCACTTGGAACAGTGGACGTTACATTTCGGATGTGTTACGACCCGCCGGCCGCGGTGGTCTAGCGGTTAAGGCGCTCAGTCCGGAACCGCGCGACTGCTACGGTCGCAGGTTCGAATCCTGCCTCGGGCATGGATGTGTGTAATGTCCTTAGGTTAGTTAGGTTTAAGTAGTTCTAAGTTCTAGGGGACTGATGACCACAGATGTTAAGTCCCATAGTGCTCAGAGCCATTTGAACCATTTTGTTACGATCCGTGGCTCTACCCGTCATTCGATTCCTGCGAAACCCTACATTTCAGCAGGATAATGCACGACCGCATGTTGCAGGTCCTGTACGGGCTTTTCTGGATACAGAAAATGATCGACTGCTGCCCCGGCCAGCACATTCTCCAGATCTCTCACCAATTGAAAACGTCTGGTCCGTGGTGGCCGGAGCAACTGGCTCGACACAATACGCCAGTCACTACTCTTGATGAACTGTGGCATCGTGTTGAAGCTGCATGGGCAGCTGTACCTGTACATGCCATCCAAGCTCTGTTTGACTCAAGGCTGTTATTAGGGCCAGAGGTGGTTGTCCTGGGTACTGATTCCTCAGGATTTATGCACCCAAATTGCGTGAAAATGTAATCACATGTCAGTTCTAGTATAATATATTTGTCCAATGAATACCCGTTTATCATCTGCATTTCTTCTTGGTGTAGCAATTTTAATGCCCAATAGTGTATATCCTTATATAATTAAGAGTAATTGAAAATTAAAAACATATGAATTCTAATATTTCATTTTCCTTATACGACGGGTTGTTTATCGGTGAAATCAGATACCGACGTGTTAATTAAAAGCAGTTTCGCTAAACTGTACGCCATTTACCTTACCGTGCTACGTATACTTTCACCGACTGTTGAAGAATTGCATTCGCTGATTACAAAAATGGCTCTGAGCACTATGGGACTTAACATCTATGGTCACCAGTCCCCTAGAACTTAGAACTACTTAAATCTAACTAATCTAAGGACATCACACAACACCCAGTCATCACGAGGCAGAGAAAATCCCTGACCCCGCCGGGAATCGAACCCGGGACCCCGGGCGTGGGAAGCGAGAACGCTACGCACGACCACGAGCTGCGGACCGCTGATTACACAATTGCCCTATATAGTAATGGTAAATCACAAACAGAAGCGATGCATTTAGAATACAAGCCTTTCGAGAAAGTGCTACAATGTAGGTTATTGTTTGCTGAGAGATCATCACCAGATCGCAAAGTATTTAGCAACGTTAACGAGGTCGGTTTTCCTAATGGTATTCTCACCAAGAGATGTGACTGCGGTATTCGTGACTTCGTACGCTGCTTAAGGTGCTCCGAATTTTTATGCTTCGAATGTTTTTGTGATTGTCATCGCCACGGGGAATGCACTGGTTCTCCTGATGTTCAAAAGTAAAAACGAGAAAAGAATTGAAATACTAGAATTTATATGTTTTTCATTTTCAAGTGCTGTTAATGACAGAAGACTGCTTAAGATTTCTGATGATAAAATCTATTTTTAACCAGATTAAGAATGCTTATTTCTTTTGTCTGTAATTCGATTATATTTCTCGATAAATTTTGATTTCACATACTTCCGCAACAATAGAAGATACAGAAAAAGGAAATGTAAGACTGGATTTGAAGACGGGACGCAAAAATTCGCACCTGTGCGCTTAACCATCGCATTACCGACTCAGGTACATTTAAATGCAGAGGAGACAATAAAGCGGCATTAGAACTTTGGCCGTAAATTTCACGGAAATTGTTGAGTGTTGGCACCTAAGCCAAAATAGGTATTTCCTTAAGACGCAAAGAAAGTCGACATCGGTCGTAATATCATCTGCCTTTTTATTGCAGATCTAGACTTCAGCAAACAGTGCAGCTGTCATCAGTGCGTTATAGGTAGTCGTGTAAACTCAACGTAATCATAACAACACATATTCCACTATAACTTAGGAATGTACATGAAGTAGTGAGTTGGACTAAGCTTGCACTGGTGATAGCTGCACTGTTCGCTGAAATCTACATCTGCAATAAAAAAGACAGTTGATATTACGACCGATGCTGACCCTCTTTTTATCCTGGACTACATCACGATCGTGGGGCACAATCATACATATGGAATCGAACTTGAGGTATTCTTTTGGTTTCACCCTTCTTTCACCGTGCGAAGTTCCGTGAGCCGCAGAGAGCAACCCTGTGAGTTGTTTACGAAGGTCAGAGACGACTTGTGGGCCGAGTGCCCTCTTCCAGCAGAGAGCGACAATTAGCTCGCCTAAACGGCTCCAGATACAGTCAGTTATAACAGTCCGAGCCAATCGCCCTCTGGGCTCGAACCACACTCCACGTTAGCCAAGTCACACCCCCAAGCGTGAAGTACTGCAGTCGAACCTCGACAATAGTGATATACATGCCATTCAACTGTCGGCTCTGGACTTCGCACGACACAAATGCAAGCAGCAAAATCCATAGACAACATTATCTTGCGGTAACGTTCTCCACCGCAGCCCGCCCTCAGGTTCCCAATGATACAGTACATGTCGCGCCTATAACAGTGCAGACAACTGAAGGACAAAGCCATCGCTCCCTAGATCCTCTAGTTACTCCTGCACGTCTTCTTAACTCCCGAGCAAAGTCAACCCAAGTGGCTGCCGAAGCCCCCCGCTCCATCATTACCCGACGCGAATGTTTCGGACAACAGGTGCAAATTATGGTGATCTTGCACATCCGAGAGAGATGTAAAGAAATCGGACACTGAATCGAAAAAGTGACAAGAAAAAGGAGCAGCCGTCAATAAAGCAATAACGTAATAAACTAAGCTAAACTCCGCTATGAAGCCCTGAAAATCACACGATGCCGATTGGCCGCCGTGTCACCGTCTGCCTTGTGGCATCACGTACAATAACGCCCCCAAATGCAAAGTGATGAATCTATGGAAATTTTCCAGAAACAACTCTCACAACCGAACGTAGCGTGAACTGAGGACGAATAAGACTAACTGAAACTCACTGGAACACCTGCAGATTAGTAACTCTCAACCTTAATCGAATCGTGTCCGAAGTCGCAATACTCAGTTTTAAAAACAGCAATGGGCCGCACATACAAATATCATTTTTCTCCAGGAAGGCACCACCACCAAACCAGCAGATGTCGCAGATTACAAGTCCATAATCAATACAGGGCCCAACCCAGGCACTGTGTTACTATGTAAACACGGGATTCTGTGCTCCCCCAAGCCCTATTTCTGTCCGGATGGGGGTCGCTGCCAGTTTGTACGACATACAGCTGATCAATATCTACGTTCCAGTGCAGAGAGACGAGACTTTTACCAAGATCCCATAACTGACTTATTCATTACCTTTGCGTACCCACAATCTTCGGTAGACACTTTAATTGAGTCTTAGTAAAGGAAGACCAGTCACTAGGTTAAAACTATTGTGACTACTTTAGTGAGCGAACTACTCTTATTTGATGTTTGGCGGCACGCGTGACGGTAGCTGGCGGTCTCGACCAGTTGCATGTACTTGTTTAACACCGTTAGAGCCTTAGTACCGAACAGAATGGACTGTGAATTGAGGCCTGTTAACCTCACAGATGACACCGTGTTCCACATATTTCTTCGGCACTAGCTGCACAGTCTTCCGGAGCCGTGTAGATTTGGCAACTAAACTGCCGACTGTTGGAGGAATGAGATCTGGAATTTCAAATACTGCGTGCCTAGCTCAGAACCCTGGCATTTGCTTTACGCTAACTACGGTGGGCACCTGTGCCCTATTTGGTGTCGAAACAGTTACAGCCAAGTTTAAAATGTGTTTGTGCGACGGTTTTCAAATTATTTATTCGCAACTACAAAAATGTTAGCCCCTTGCCTGTACGAAATTACCGATTTTGCTCTCTTCAATGTCTCAGCAATTCAGAACACTTCTTCGCAAGTTTGCAGTGAGTTTTGACGATAACTGTTTCCTGGCTATGGTAGTGGACGTTGTGTTAGCACCATCAAGAACATGTGCAATGACTTCGATACATGCCTTTTCTGCCATTATTTCAGTCCAGGCACACTTTCATTAATTGAGACACGGTGCTTCATTTATTCTCTGTTTCGTATCAGTTAATACCGTCCCATATTATACACATAGCTTGTGACATAGCTTGTCACAATCTGGCACCTAATGCATCTTCTGTAATAAAATCCTTCAGTATGATGGAGAGCCAGACATTACGATATTTTCTCGAGCAGCAACTCACAGAGCTACAGAACTGCAATAGGATGCTGTTCCCACAGCCGGCAGGAGCTTAAGTAAAGCATAAGCCGCACCACATAGTGCTAATAACAGGGAGGTGCTGCGAGGAGTAGCTCACTAAATGAGAAGATACCTTGCACACTGATATGCTGTATAGATCAGGGCACCAAACAGTAATAACTTTACCAGTAATAACAATGTTGTTGTTGTGGTCTTCAGTCCTAAGACTGGTTTGATGCAACTCTCCATGTTACTCTATCCTGTGCAAGCTTCTTCATCTCCCAGTACTTACTGCAACCTATATCCTTCTGAATCTGCTTAGTGTATCGATCTCTTCGTCTCCCTCTACGATTTTTACCCTCCACGCTGCCCTCCAATGCTAAATTTGCGATCCCTTGATGCCTCAGAACATGTCCTACCAACCGGAACCTCCTTCTTGTCAAGTTGTGCCACAAACTCCTCTTCTCCCCAATTCTGTTCAATACCTCCTCATTAGTTATGCGATCTACCCATCTAATCTTCAGCATTCTTCTGTAGCACCTCATTTCGAAAGCTTCTATTCTCTTCTTGTCCATACTATTTATCGTCAATGTTTCACTTCCATACATGGCTACACTCCATCCAAATACTTTCAGAAACGACTTCCTGACACTTAAATCTATACTCGATGTTAACAAATTTCTCTTCTTTTGCTAAGTAAATGATACGGACTTTAACGGTCCGACTGTGGGACACTTCGCATTTGAATGCAGTACTAAAGTACTTGATACCACCGAAGTCACAATCTAAGATGGGGCCGCTTGATCTTGAACAGTGCAAGTGTTACTGAAGGTTGCCTGCATGCAGGGGAAATCTTATTAGTGACACCGTCATTCTTATCGATGATGTCAGCAAGTCACACCTCTTCCCCACCCCGCTCACCACCCTCTCCACAAGCTCCCCAGCTAATCACAGCGTAGCATTAAAATGAAACAACCAATCAGAAACAAAGATGGTGGAACTAGCTCAAATGTGCAAGTGGGGAAAATTAAAAAAAATAAAATATTAAAATAAACAGACATGCCACACCCCATTTACCCCTCCCCACTCCAGCCAATCACAGTGTAGCATTAAACTAAGACAACTCAATGTAGTTACACAAAACAAATAAAATAAATTTAAAAAGTCTCCTTGCACATGATATCTCTCTTACAAAGTAATCCAGGAAATGTGCGTGTAAGGCTTTGTTTCCTTTGGCGCGCACACACACACACACACACACACACACACAAATATTTTTCCAAAACGTACGCACAGAGTGTAACTTGCAGTACGTCATAGTAATTTACAGTTTGAAAGTATCCGAACGCTCCGTCTTTTTGTTTTTTTTTCCGCCCCATGCATATCCAAAATGTTATGTAAAGCAACACTTGCATACGTGAAAAGTTTGATCGAAGCCTTAAATTAATTACTTTCCGCATCTAAATCGTTGTGTCACAAGGCAGGCAGGTAGGCTTAGGCGAGACTGCACTCACTGACTGAATGTTCGACAAGTCATGTGTTGTGACATCCAGCTGGCGTAATATGACACATTGACCAGGAATCCGCAAGAGTGAACTAGCTGGCTGAGCGTTGGCTTGTTCCAGTAAATCTCACATCCAGTCACCATCATATGACACGCATGCCGCATGCAGAACTCACATGGACACTGTAACTTAAAGTTCACTTGTCAACGAGAGTAAACAGTGTTACTACCCACATCAAAAACTCGTCTAATATCAGTCAGTCAAGCATTATAGCGACTCCCTCGAAGTTATTATTTTCCACATTTAGGATGCTTGTCAAGTATTGCAATGTTAAGTACAAGTCTAAAATTTCTGAAAAGAATACATCAGAAACGTAAAAATTACATTGTTTACATCAAACTCGTGTCTAACGCACGAATGCGAAGTCTAAAGGAAGTACCCCAATGCTATTTTCGTGCCTAACCACATGTGGCCTGCTAAACAGACAGGTAAACTTCTTAGGGAATATGAGAACGAATGTAAAACATATTGTCCATAAATAGTTGAAAACCAACGTTTGCTAATGCAATGTAATTAACGAATTACTGATGTGTAGTTGTCAAAGATGAGTTTTGCTTTAAATACTATTTCGAAAATCTTCGGGATGGTTCCTCTGAATGGGCACGGCCAGTTTCCTTCCCCAATCCGAGCTGTGCTCCGTCTCTAATGCCCTCGAAGTCGACGGGACGTTAAACCCAATCTTCCTTCCTTAGAAAAACTTACAGTCTAAAGTGGACTGAGAATTATCAAGGTTATTAACCCGATATTAAGATATTTTTAATTATTTAGGGATGGAAATGGCGTTGGGTTACTTACGTTCGAATTCACAATCGTGTTTTAGACATCAGTTTGACGGATATGTATGTATGTGGAAAATAACGTTGTGAAACTTGATTTAAACATTCCACTTTTGCGTTCATGACGTATTTTTACAGACATTTTGACTTACAAGGAACACTGTGGCACTGGACAAGTAGCGTACATATAGAAAATAGTTAATCTGAGGCTCTGTTCTTTCTTAAACCAAGAATGGTACTCACATCAACGTATGAACATCAGTTGAAGTCAAGCCGAGAGCTTAAAACAACAGTTGATTTTATTTCACATTTTTGAAGTTTTTCGATACAGTATTTAAAGTATAACTTATCTTTAACAACTACACATTAGTAATTCGATAATTAAATTGCTTAAGCAAACATAGGTTTTCAACTATTTATGGATAATATGTTTTATACTTGTTTCCATATTCTGTAAGAAGTTTACCTGCCTGTTTAGCAGGCCACATGTGTTTAACCATGAAGACTCCGCAATCATGCTTTAGACACTAGTTTGACGTAAACATTGTAATTTTTGCGTTTTTGATTTTTTGCAGATATTTGAGACATAGAATTAACATTGTGACACTTGGCAAGTGTCCTAAATGTGGAAAATAATTAATTTGAGGGGTTCACTATAATGTTTGTGTGACTTTGATATCAGACGAGTTTTTAATGTGGTAATGACACAGGTTACTTTTAATAACAAGTGAACTTTAAGTTGTAATGCCCATGTGCGTTTTGCAGTGCATGTCATACTACGTGTGTTTTGCAGGCACGGCACATACACGAAGCACACTACCACGGCGCGGAAGACTGGGCAGTTCCGCGCGCGAATCACAGAGCGCAGGAGTGCCTCACACAGCGAGCATCTCAAGAATTCTTCATAGAGTATCTCTTTATTCACATGAAGTGTTAAGTGCTATTGACAAGGGATTTCAGATCGATTCTGTATTTCTGGATATCCGAAAGGCTTTTGAGACTGTACCGTACAAGCGGCTCGTAGTGAAATTGCGTGCTTTGGAATATCGTCTCAGTTATGTGACTGGATTTGTGATTTCCTGCCAGAGAGGTCACAGTTCGTAGTAATTAACGGAAAGTCATCGAGTAAAACAGAAGTGATTTCTGGAGTTCCCCAAGGTAGTGTTATAGGCCCTTTGCTGTTCCTTATCTATATAAAAAGGTTTGGGAGACAATCTGAGCCGTATTCGGCTGTTTGCAGATGACGCTGTCATTTATCGACTAATAAAGTCATCAGAAGATCAAAACAAACTGCAAAACGATTTAGAAGAAATATCGGAATGGTGCGAAAAGTGGCAGTTGACCCTAAATAACGAAAAGTGTGAGGTCATCCACATGAGTGCATAAAGGAACTCGTTAAACTTCGGTTACACGATAAATCAGTCTAATCTAAAAGCTGTAAATTCAATTAAATACCTAGGTATTGCAATTACAAACAACTTAAATTGGAAGGAACACACAGAAAGTGTTGTGGGGAAGGCTAACCAAAGACTGCGTTTTATTGGCAGGACACTTAGAAAATGTAAGAGACCTACTAAGGAGACTGCCTACACCACACTTGTCCGTCCTCTTTTAGAATACTGCTGCGCGGAATGGGATCCTTACCAGATAGGACTGACGGAGTACATCGAAAAAGTTCAAAGAAAGGCAGCACGTTTTGTATTATCGTGAAATATGGGAGAGAGTGTCACAGAAATGATACAGGATTTGTACTGGAAATCATTAAAAGAAAGGCATTTTTCGTTGCGACAGAATCTTCTCATGAAATTCCAGACACCAACTTTCTCCTCCGAATGGGAAAATATTTTGTTGACACGGACCTACATAGGGAGGAACGATCACCACGATAAAATAAGAGAAATCAGAACTAGTACGGAAAGATATAGGTGTTCATTCTTTCCGCGCGCTATACGAGATTGGAATAACAGAGAATTGTGAAGGTGGTTCGCTGAATCCTCTGCCAGGCACTTAATTGTGATTTGCAGAGTATCCATGTAGATGTAGATGTAGATGTAGAGGGCGCCATAGATTACAAATCGCTATGGGGTGAGCATTCGGATGCCCAGGATGACAACGAGAGTTCTGTCCGCAACATCTCACGCAGCTCAAGTCATGTGGCGTTGGGCCGGTGCAAAAAAAAAAAAAAATGGTTCAAATGGCTCTGAGCACTATGGGACTTAACATCTACGGTCATCAGTCCCCTAGAACTTAGAACTACTTAAACCTAACTAACCTAAGGACATCACACAACACCCAGCCATCACGACGCAGAGAAAATCCCTGACCCCGCCGGGAATCGAACCCGGGAACCCGGGCGTGGGAAGCGAGAACGCTACCGCACGACCACGAGATGCGGGCGGGGCTGGTGCATTTCAGCCCGTATATGGCTTAGGGTATTCTGCGTGTTTTACTTCGCTGCTACAGGTAGAGCACCTTCAGAAGTACCGTCAAACTTCGTATATGCGTTTTGCTGTCATCTTTATAACTTGGTACCAGGAACTGAAAGAGGCTTAAAGGTGTGAGGAGCAATTGTATTGTGCTTTTTCGTCTCAGTACCATAGCTCAGATTCCACTTTATTAACGGTTTTTTCGGAATCTGGATAATAAGTGACAGCCAACAATATTTTTTACGTTTTGTATTGCGCTTATTCATATTGTCGAATCTCTGTTCTAATTAATTACGTTACAATGAAACTGTAGACGGCTCAGAAGGGTCACGAAAAAGCAACGCATTGTTACAGTAAATACAGTAAGCGATTTGCACCACCTGCTTATCCATTATTACTTTCAGTTTTTATTTGTTTACTCTCCTGCTTTTTATAGACGGGTAAAATATTTATTACATTTTTCCCCCATATCTTCAGACGCCATATTTGTTTACAAAGTATGACAGTATACATGTGATGTGTCACGACAGCGAAAGAAACCGGTGACCAATGGAGACAGTGACGCAAGTTCCTCGAAAAAATCGTAACACAACACACACACAAATGTCATACTAACAAATGTAAATCCATCTGATGATGGAGGTTTAAACCTTTGAAACGCGTCGTGGAGATAAATAAACAGTAACTGGTAACAGTAAACATGTTGTTTCATTTAATCATCAGAAAAGTAAAACCATACATTATGCACAAAAAAATAAAAAAATACAGGCTGAGTGCTAGAGTTTTGGAGTAAGAAAAGAAGTGACAGCCAACAAGGGTTTTTTTACGGTTACTGTTGCACTGATTCATATTGTCGAATCTGTTTTAATTAATTACGTTACAATGACACTGTATATGAAACTGTCTCCTGTAGAAGTACTTAGATATACACAAGGGTTTGGGAACCTGCACAAACTGGAGGAAATCAATCCGATTGTCAGTATAAATTTTATCTGCATATGAACGTAGTACCAGTATACACTGAGTGATGGTTTACTTAAACACACGTGAAAATTTATCTAGCAGCTATCTCGGAAACATGTGGCCCTAAAATTGTAGAAATGATCTCTACAATATAAGACTTAACAATAGTGCCCCAATATTTTTCAACATATAAAGTGCATCATATCAATATGACATTTACAACCATACATTGGTTTTACATACCTATGAAAAGTAGCTGGTAACCCTTTCACAAAGTTCTCTTTAAGTCCATAGTAACGATAATACTGCGCCATAGATGTTACTAAAACTAAAACATGGTGGTGGTAAGTTCTTATGGGACTAAAAACTCAAACATGCAGACGCATATATAAAACAAGGCAAATACGTGTAGTATTAATGTTCCACTATTATATCATATTGTAGACAAGCAACGTCGTCGCAAAATCACGTGACTAGGCTGGTTTGATGTTGAGAACAGGCTCTGTAGGCTATGGTCACTTCATACATTGAAGAACCAAAGAAACTGCTACAGCTGCCTAATATCGTGTATGGCCCCCGCGAGCATGCAGAAGTGCCGCCACACGATGCAGCATGAACTCGACTAACGTCTAAAGTAGTGCTGGGGGGAACTGACACCATCAATCCTGCAGGGCTATCCATAAATCCGTAAGAGTACGAGGGGGTGGAGATCTCTTCTGAACAGCACATTGCAAGACATCCCAGATATGCTCAATAATGTTCACGTTTGGGGAGTTTGGTGGCCAGCGGAAGAGTTTAAACTCATAAGAGTATTCCTGGTACCACTCTGTAGCAATTCTGGACGTGTGGGGTATCGCACTGTCCTGCTGGAATTTCCCAAGTCCGTCGGGATGCACAATGGACATGAATGGATGCAGGTGATCAGACAGGATGCTTACGTACGTGTCACCTGTCAGAGTCGTATCTAGACCTGTCAGGGGTCCCATATCACTCCAACGGCACACGACCCACACCATTGCAGAACCTCCACCAGCTTGAACAGTCCCCTGCTGACATGCAGGGTCCATGGATACATGAGGTTGTCTCTATACCCGTACACGGCCATCCGCTCGATACAATTTGAAACGAGACTGGTCTGACCAGGCAACATGTTTCCAGTCATCAACAGTCCGTTGTCAGTGTTGACGGACCCAGGTGAGGCGTAAAGCTTTTGTCGTGTAGTCATCCAGGGTACACGAGTGGGTCTTTGGCTCCGAAAGCCCATATCGTTGATGTTTCATTGAATGGATCGCACGCTGATACCTGTTGAAATCCGCAGTAATTTGCAGAATGATTGCACTTCTTTCACGTTGATCAATCCTCTCCAGTCGTCGTTGGCCCCGTTCTTGCAGGATCTTTTTCCGGGCGCAGCGATGTCGGAGATTTGATGTTTTACCGGATTCCTGATATTCACGGCACTCTCGTGAAATTATCGTACGGGAAAATCCCCACTTCATCGCTAGCTCGGAGATGCTGTGTCCCATTGGTTGTGCGCCGGCTATAACACCACGTTCAAACTCACTTAAATCTTGATAACCTGCCATTGCAGCAGCAGTAACCGATTTAACAACTGCGCCAGATACTTGCTGTCTTATATAGGCGATGCCGATCACAGCGCCGTATTCTGCCTGTTTACATATCTCTGTATTTGAATACGCATGCCTATACCAGTTCCTTTGGTGCTTCAGTGTATAAGCTTTAGGGTGAGGCTGCGTGTTTTGTATCAGTGTGCAGTGGCGTAGGGAATTCATATATCAGCATGTTTACTTGTTCATTATTCGCTATAAGCTTAATACAATTCACTACTTCGACTAGTCATTTTTTGATTTCACTGCACACAGCCAGTATTTTAAGGATCCTGACTAAGGTATAATAATTACGCCACATAGTCTTCATAAAACCTCCACCAATTACTGTCAGCAATTCGGCATGGTCATTACGTGTCATGTCCTCATGTCCTCGAATTTGTGACAGAATTAAAGATAGTAAATTTCTAAGTATTTATCACTCTTGTACGATTTCTAAGTATTTATCACTCCTGTACGAATCTACAAATTACCCAGCAGCTGCTATTGTCAATTAAATATGGACTCACTTCATGAAAAACTGCAACTTATAAAAATTTTTAAGAGATGCTGTAGTAATATTACAAATTTATTTAAATACACGATAACTTATTATCAAGACATTGACTTAACTTCCAATATAATAAAATTTTTTGCATCTGTATTTCCTCTTTCTGAACCATAGCTATTTTCAGCTAGTGATTCAGCCACCTGTTCAGTGTATGAAATGGACCACGAACTAGATAAAAGTTAAATGTCATTTCTCAGCTGCGTCGGAAGAGTTAGAACCCCCTATTAACGAGGATTTTCGTAAGGGTAGTAGGTTGTGTTCCAAACATGAACAGCATAGAGACAGAAGTAATGACTCATTCTGCAGGACCTGACCATCATTTTGCAGGACAATGCTCAAGCACGTACTGTGCAAGCTGTTACTGATTTGTTTGACTGATAGGGCTGCCAAGTGCTGTACAACCTACTGCTCTCCACTGACTTAAGCCCTCGTAAGTTCAACTCTATTTCTAAACTGAAGGAAACACTTCACGGCATTCGCTTCAGAACTGCTACAAATTCGCCAGGCAATAGAGCGCGCCGCTCGAACTGTCAACACAACTGGCACTGCTAAGATTATCCTACGAGTTCCACATCGCTGGCAACGGGTTATACACAATGCTGGTGACTACTTTGAAGGTCAGTAAAACTTTGAAACACGAGTCTATTTTGTACGAGCTGTAAATAAATAGTTGCCACTATTAACGTTCCAACCCTCGTTATTTATGTACCATGTAGTCTATACTAAAAGAACGTATAGCCTATTTCTGTCCAAATGTTGATTAGAGTATCGTGCAAATATCTGAAGTAAATCGGCCAAATGCTGTTCGAGCTTTTTGGTAACAACATCTTCCCTTTATGTATTATATAAACTTTTAAATATTTTATGAATTAAAGCTATACAGCCTACGACCGTCCGAAAGTTCATTAGAGCATCGTGTAAAAAGATGAGGTAAACCACTCAAGAACTTTTCGAGATTTTGGTAACAAAGTTTCCCCGTTATATATAATTACATGTCCGAAAGAACAGACACCACACATTCATATAATCGATTCGCCCCGGTGTGCAATGAATCCACCACCTTAATTGTGGATGCACATTTACGTTCGACCTCCAGTGGGAATCCGAAAGTAGCTAGTTGGGAATGTGGGTCGGCCGAGAGGCGTGCCGAGATAGTCCGTGCAATTTCGATAAAGTGTCCGGGTGGCGCAATCGTTAACGCAGCTACCTAGTAAGCAAGAGATCTCGGGTTCGAATCCCAGTCTTGCACAAGTTTTCACTCGTAGACGCTGATTCCGCATTTAAGTCTCGATGCAGCTGACATCAATAGCCCTTTATTTTTCCTTTCCTTCCCACCCCCCTCATCCACCTTTAGTTTACATAATGTACATCACAGCTGCGGATTCTGTGTGATGTCTGTTCTGTTCATGCGTGGTGTCCGAAAGAACAGACACCACGCATTCACATAAAGCCCTGTGTCATGCTGTTCAAGAAGTTGGTTTCCTTCCGGGAGGAGGAGAAGATTAGAGGTCACTGGAGACGGAGCACAAACTCTGATTAGGGAAGGATGGGAAGGAAATCGGCCGTATCTTTTCAGACAAACCATCCCGGCATTTGCCTGAAGCGATTTAGGGAAATTGCGGATAAACTACATCAGAATGTCCAGACGCGGGTTTGAATCTTCGCCATTCTGTATGCGAGCCCAGTGTGCTAACCACTGCGTCACCTCGTTCGGCTGGTTTCCTTTCGGCGCTGAATGTTAAGTATAAATTAACTACGCTACTCTTCGATATTAAGTCTGTAGTATATAACTGTTCTTTCTTCTGTTTATAAAAATGTGATTGTCATTTAAACCTTTCGTTGCCCAACAGTTTTATTTTGTTATACTCTGACTGTGTAATGTTATAATCTGACTGAGTAACATTAATAAGAACTTCAGCGATATGCAATGTCTATTATTGAATATTGAATCTCGTTGTCGTCGTGCTGGTAGTGTGTCTTGATCTATGCTCTACATCCGAACTGATCGTTTCGGGAGCATCCCTTTAATGTGCTCTATTTTATCTGTGTCATGGCGGCGAACCCTGGTTGAGTGCGCCGCTCTCGTTACGGAGACATGGGAAGATGGCTGTGTTAAACAAGCAACTCATAATTGTATTCGTTTTTTGAGTTACGAATCAACATTCATCATTTAGATTCTCGAAACCAACTGTTAATATATAGAGCTGGTACCGTTTGGCCCATCTTTATCAGTCACATTAAACATGGACACGGAAATAATACAGTACTATTCGCGCAGTCGACACGCGGAGCAATGGCTGCTGGAAGGGACCGTAAAGGCCCCCAAGCAGGAGCGAAGGCGAAGGATACCGCCTGCTGTCGGTCGCTCGCTTCGACCCCGTCACACACGAGCGATTTGCCAGATAGTTTCAATCAGTATTACGAAAGCCACTGTGTCGAAAAGTTCTGCTACAGAAAATGATCTACTATGTTTACCAGCAGTTGCAGTTCGGCATTTGCAGTTCATCTTCGTATTCCCACGAATAATTGCAAAAAATAAATTAAAAATCATGAGACCATAATTTATTAAACATGTTGTGAAACGCTTTTCTTGGTAAATGTAGGTTACTTTACAAAATATTGTACATTACACTTTTCACTGACGCCAGGTATTTGTGTACACCTACCCAGTGTGCTAATATAACTCCTAAGTTCCTTTTTCATTCATTACTCTTATAGTTTAACTGCAAGCATTTCCATAATTTGTTTGCAGTCTTGATATGCCCGTAGGAATGTTGTCAATAGTAGCACTGCTGATTGCCGTAACTGTTGTTATAAATTGTGTGAGGGAGAGTTGGATTATATGAAATGACGGGCAACATAAGTGTAGTTGTATAACCGATTTGTCCTCGACGTTTAAATTCAAATGGCCACTTTCTGGTACCGGCGCCGTGAAAGGTGAATGCCAGCCACAGGAGATGGACGTACATGACCGGAGGGGACACTGCGGCCGCGCAGCACTGTGCTCGCACGGCGAACGAGCCACCGTCTCGCGCTTTGTTGCCAATCTGCTGCTATACGTACCAGATCTGGTGTTTTTTATACTGAGGTGGCGAAAGTCACGGGATACCCCCTAACGTCGAGTCGGACCTCCTTTTGCCCGGCGTAGTGCAGCAACTCGATGTGGCATTGAATCTACAAGTCATTGGAGGTCCCCTGCAGAAATACTGAGCCATTCTGCCTCTATAGCCGTCCATAACTGCGAAAGTGATGCCGGTGCAGGATTTTGTGCGCGAACTGACCTCTCAATTATGTCCCACAAACATTCGATGGGATTCATGTCGAACGATCCGGGTGGCCAAATCATTCGCCCGAATTGTCCAGAATGTTCTTCAAACCAGTCACGAACAGCTGTGGTCCAGTGACATGACATTGTTGCGGTGACATGACATCTCATTCTATGACATTGTTGTTTGGTGACAGGAGGTCCATGAACGGCTCCAAGCCGTCTCCAAGTAGCCGAACATAAACATTTCTGGTCAATGATCGGTTCAGTTGGACCAGAGGAACCAGTCCATTCCATGTAAACACAGTCCACTTCCAGCTTGCACAATGTCTTGTTGACAACTTGGGTCCCTGGCTTCGTAGGGTATGCGCCACACTCTAACCCTAACATTGAGCTCTTACCAACAGAAAGCTGGACTTATCTGACCAGGCCACGGTTTTCCAGTCGTCTAGGGTCCAACCGCTATGGTCACGAGCCCAGGAGAGGAGCTGCAGGCAATGTCGTGCTGTTAGCAAATGCACTCCGCGTCGGTCACCTGCTGCTATAGCTCATTAACGTCAAATTTCGCCGCACTGTCCTAACGGACACGTTCGTCGCAAGTCTCACGTTGATTTCTGCTTTTATTTCGCGCTGTGTTGCTTGTCTGCTAGCACTGATAACTCTTCGCAAACGCCGCTGTTCTAGGTCGTTAAGTGGAGGCTTTTAGTCGCTGCTTGGACCGTGGTGAGAGGTAATGCCTGTAATTTGGTATTGTCGGCACACTCTTGACACTATGGATCTCGGAATATTGAATTCCCCAACGATTTACGAAATGGAACTACCACTCCGCGTTCAAAGTCTGTTAATTGCCCTCGTGTCGCCATTATCACGTGGGAAACTTTTCCCCATGAATCAAGTGAGTACAAATGACAATTCTGCCAATGCCCTGCTCTTTTATAACTTGCGTACGTGACACTACCACCATCTGTATCTGTACATGTTATTCTCCCATGACTTTTTCTCACCTCAGCGTAAATGCATCTGGCACCAGGCTTTTGTAGTTAGTACCATGGCGAAAATCTGTTTTCTCGAATAGTTAGCGCTTAATTTGGCGATGTTGAAATTAAAGGATATTATAAAGTAAATAATTTAAACTGATACTGCAAGCAGCTGAAAGCAACGGCTAATCAACTCTTACACCCTTATTCGCCGGCACCAGGCCTTTGTAGTTAGTGCCATGGCGAAAATCTGTTTTCTCGAATAGTTAGCGCTTAATTTGGCGATGTTGAAATTAAAGGATATTATAAAGTAAATAATTTAAACTGATACTGAAAGCAGCTGAAAGCAACGGCTAATCAACTCTTACACCCTTATTCGCCGACCCCACGCCTACTGGTTCAAATGGCTCAAATGGCTGTGAGCACTTTGGGACTTAACATCTGAGGTCATCAGTCCCCTAGAACTTAGAACTACTTAAACCTAACTAACCTAAGGACATCACATACATCCATGTCCGAGGCAGGATTCGATCCTGCGACCGCAGCGGTCGCGCGGTTTCAGACTGAAGCGCCTAGAGCCGCTCGACCACAACGGCGGGCACGCCTACTGGTTCTAAACTTAAAACTAAGGCATAATTTGATGAGCCTGCCTCCCGACCCGCGTTGCTAACTAAGAAGAGAAAAGATAAGATAACTGGATTCATGTAATGTAACGTGATACGTTGGTGACGTAGAGCCACCTCCTCAGACTGGGGTTCCATAAGATTGTTTGGGTAGCTAAGAGGTGACAAAGCTACTGAATGTTGTGGACAGTAGACAGTGAGGCAGTTTTTCGTGGTGTTTGTGCTAATATGTTATACTTTTCTGAAAGGCGTATTGTGCAGTGAAGTGGACATTTACGGAAAGGTAATTAAATACACTTATTATAGTAATAATTAAGTATATCTACGTCTACATCTACATACATTTTCCGTAAGCCTTCGTATGGTGTGTGGCGGAGGGTACCCTGTACCACTACTAGCTATTTCCTTTCCTGTTCCACTAGCAGACAGAGCGAGGGAAAAACGACTATCTATATGCCTCCGCACGAGCCCTAATTTCTCGTGTCTTATCTTCATGACTCTTGCGCGAAATGTATGTTGGCGGCAGTAGAACAGTTCTACAGTCAGCTTCAGATGCCAGTTCTCTAAATACTCTCAACAGTGTTCCTCGGAAAGAACGTCGCCTTCCCTCCTGGGATTCCCATTTGAGTTCCCAAAGCATCTCTGTAACACATACGTGTTATTGTTCAAATAAGTGTGAAATTTTATGGGACCTAACTGCTAAGGTCATCAGTCCCTAATCTTACACACTACTTAACCTAAATTATCCTAAGGACAAACACACACACCCATGCCCGAGGGAGGACTCGAACCTCCGCCGGGACCAGCCGCACAGTCCATGACTGCAGCGCCTAAGACCGCTCGGCTAATCCCGCACGGCATACGTGTTATTCGTAAGTTCCGGTAACAAATCTAGAAACTCGTCTTTGAATTATTTTGATGTCTTCCTTTAATGCGACCCGATGGGCATTCCCATAATTTTAGCAGTGCTCCAAGTAGAGGAGGCACTGGCGTCCTATATGCTGTCTCCTTTACAGATGAACCACACTGTCATTAAATTCTCGCAATAAGCCGAATCAGCCATTCGCGTTCCCTACCACAATCCTCACATGCTCGTTCCATTTCATATAGCTTTGCAACGTTACGGATAAATATTTAAACACCGTGACTGCGTCAAGCAGGTCACTACTGATGCTGTATCCTAACAGTACGAGTTTGTTTTTCCTACTCATCCGTATTAACTTACGTTTTTCTACATTTAGAGCTACAAATTTTGTCTAGGTCATCTTGTATCCTCCTACCGTCACTCAACTTCGATACCTTACCGAACACCACAGTATTATCAGCAACCAATCGCAGATTGCTTGCCCGCCCTGTCCGTCAGATAATTTATGTATATAATGGGCCTGTCACTATTCTTTGCGGTACTCCTGACGATACTCTTGTGTGTGGTGAACACTCGCCGTCGAAGACAACATTCTGCGTTCTATTACTTAAGAAGTCTTCGAGCCATTTACATATCTGGGAAACTATTACATATGCTCGGACCTTCGTTAAAAGTCTGCAGATGGGCATCTTATCAAATGTTTTCCGAAAATCTAGGAATATGGAATCCGCCTGTTGCCCTTCATCCCTAGTTCGCAGTATATCATATGAGAAAAGGGCAAGCTGAACTTCAGCAAGCGATGCTTTCTAAAACCGCGCTGATTCAAGGACGTTAGTTCTTCGGCCTCAAGAAAATTTATTATACGAGTACACACATCAAAAAAAAAGTCTTGCATCACCCCGGATCCCAGGACTCCTGAAGATTGACGTTGACTGTGGATATTGCATCACAGACACAGTCCCTTTGTCTGTTCAGAGATGTTACTAAACACACCCAAAGATGTAAACAACCATGCATGAGCAGCGCCTATTAGACGGAGGGGGCCGACAGTCGATCAGTTCCAGTCATTCCACCAGGCAGGAGGTACACGGCTCGTGTTGTCTGTAATTCAACCATGTCTAGACGGTCAATACCGCTGTTCGATCGCGTCCGCATTGTTACTTTGTGCCAGGAAGGGTTCTCAACAAGAGAAGTGTCCAGGCGTCTCGGAGTGAACCAAAGCGATGTTGTTCGGACATGGGGGAGATACAGAGAGACAGTAACTGTCGATGACATACCTTGCTCAGGCCGCCCAAGGGCTACTACTGCAGTGGATGACCGCTACCTACGGATTACGGCTCGGAGGAACCCTGACAGCAACGACACCATGTTGAATAATGCTTTTCGTGCAGCCACAGGACGTCGTGTTCGCAGTAGGCTGCATGATGCCCAACTTCACTCCCGACGTCCATGGCGAGGTCCATCTTTGCGACCACAACACCATGCAGCGCAGTACAGATGGGCCCAACAACATGCCGAATGGACCGGTCATGTTTGACATCACGTTCTCTTCACCGATAAATGTCGTATATGCCTTCAAACAGACAATCGTCGGAGACGAGTTTGGAGGCTGCCCGGTCGGGCTGAACTCCTTAGACACAATGTCCAGCGAGTGCAGCAAGGTGGAGATTCCCTGCTGTTTTGGGATGGCATTATGTGGGGCCGACGTACGCCACTGGTGGTCATGGACGGCGCCGTTAACGGCTGTACGATACGTGAATGCCATCTTCCGACCGATAGTGCAACCATATCGGCAGGATATTGGCGAGGCATTCGTCTTCATGGACGACAATTCGCGCCCCCATTGTGCAGATCTTGAGAATGACTTCCTTCAGGATAACGAGATCGCTCGACTAGAGTGGCCAGCATTTCTCCAGACATGAACTCTATCGAACATGCCTGGGATAAATTGATAAGGGTTTTTTATGGACGACGTGACAAACCAACCACTCTGAGGGATCTACTCCTAATCGCCGTTGAGGAGTGGGACAACCTGGACCAACAGTGCGTTGCTGAACTTGTGGATAGTATGCCACGACGAATACAAGCATGCATCAATGCAAGAGAACGCGCTACTGGGTATCAGAGGTACCGGTGTGTACAGCAATCTGGACCACCACTTCTGAATGTTTCGCTGTATGGTGGTACAAAATGCAGTGTGTGGTTTTCATGAGCAAGAAAAAGGGCGGAAATAATGTTTATGTTGATCGCTATTCCAATTTTCTGTACAGGTTCCGGAACTCTAGGAATCGAAGTGATGCAAAACTTTTTTTGATGCGTGTATTTGAACTGGGAACATGTTGAAGGATTCTGCAGCAAAGGCGATGTTAGGGATATTGCTCAGTAATTCTACGGGTCCGTCGTTTACCCTTCTTATTTACTGGAGTCACCTGCACCTTTTTCTAGTCGCTTGGGACTTTGCGCAGGGCGAGAGATTCGCGATAAATGCAAGCTAAGTAAGGGGCCAGTGTCGTAGAGTGCGCTTTGTAAAACCGAATTAGAATTCCATCTGGATCTGGCGACCTATCTGTTTTTAATTCTTTGAGTTATACTACTAGTAAGCTTGGCTAATGAGAGCAGAGTGAGTTGATACTAAATATTATTGCAAATACTGCAAATACATACCAGGTTGAGGAATATAGAGACGCATAATAAAGCAAATAAGCACATAAAGGCTGCGGAACCATGCAATGGCAGCCGGCAGGGTGCTTCAACATACAAACCGATTAGACAAGAATCGAAGTTGCTAGATGGGCGGTTGACATTTTTTATTGAAGAACATTGTTCATTTCTAACCGTAGACTACTTGTACGATCTGTGTAAATCCTGCAGGAGCAGCAGATCTTAAACTCCGTCGTACAATATGCACGTCAGTCGCCTACAACGTGTTAGCAGCACATTTTGAGCAACTGTTAATTAATGTAATTAATTTAGAAGGCCAAGGCATAGATGAAACAAATGACATTTCAGTAACAAAATTCCTGGGAACTGTGATTACGTACTATTCTACAACAATAAATACAATCGTAAATACGTATCTAGAACTTGTACAGTTATGCCAATGCACTGCAGATGGCATTATTGAGGCTCTTAAAAGGTGACTTGCTAAAAGAGGGATGAATTTAACTAAGCTTATTGCTATAGCCACAGGTAATGCCTGTGTCATGCTAGGGATTAACAATGGGGTCCATGCTAAACTGAAAAGTGATATTCTTCATCTACAGTTAATTATGTGCGTGTGCCATTGTTTGCAACTTGCGGTTTCACTTGATGCTAGTGACTTTCAGCCAAGGAATTTAGAATTGTTAATGAAAGAGACGTACAACTCGTTCTCGCATTCCGCTGTGAGACAAATTACATATAATGAACTATTTGCTCCAATAAATGACAGTGATTTGCTATTAAAACTGGTTCAGATGAGTCAGGCGAGCTGGTTATCCATTGAAAGAGCAGTAACCCGAATATTTCAGCAGTGGTTGGAGCATAAAACTCATTCTGAAAGCTCAAGATTGAGAGAACGCTGTTATATGGCTGAGCTTTTGTTTTCTATGTACAGTGATGAACGTAACTTATTTTTTCTTAAGCCCATTCTACAAGAAGTTCAGAACATGAATAAGAAATCTGAATCCAAAAGTCAGGATTACACAAAGATATTGTATGACCTAATCCTTCTCATTAAATCACTGTGTCCAAAAATTATGATTCCTGGATTCCAGCTATATATGCTGAATTCCAGAGCTGAGGATCACTTGCAGCCACATCCCTATCTTGGATTTGTATGCTAGACAAAACTTTCTTTAAGAAAACTTTCTGTTAGTGAAGTTAAGAGCTGCGTCACAGATATGTTCAATTCCTTCTAGAACTTATAAAACAATTGAGGCAACATCTTCCTGAAATCATTAAAGTTCTTCAAGATATAGCGCTCTTTTCTACAAGAGAGTGTCTAAAATCAGTAAAACGTCGTGTTATCGAATTGGCACGCTCTTTGTTCAGGATCCTAGTATCATTACATTAATAGATAATCAATGGAAAAATTTACAATACATAAAATGGACTGAAGTAACAGAAACGGTAAAATTTTTAGGTGAGGTTGCTACATACAGAGATGATAGTGGAGAAAACCCATTGCTGAAATAGTGAAAATTGCAGCTTTCATTATTACCTTACCACATTCGAATGGAGATGTTGAAAGGATTTTCACGCAAATATATGTAATTAAAAGAAAACAGCGAAATAGTTGAAAGGATTTTCACGCAAATATATGTAATTAAAAGAAAACAGCGAAATAGACTGAAAGTGAGAAACTTGCATTCCATTTTGGCAATACGACTTGGACTTCTAAATGCAGGGAAATGTTGGTGCAACTGTGATTTACACATGGATATAGTTGAGAAAATTCTAAGCTTGCAGAGCTATACTCCCCAAGAATCATCATCGAAGAATAAAGCAGTTTTTGTGGCAGATTTTTAAAGTGAGTACAGTAAACGTAAATTATATAACCGACGCGATAATATTCGGTAGGTTTCCCGCCATATAACTTGTAGTAACAGTCTTAACTGTTTCACCATTCAAGTTTCAAACTTCGCTACATTTTATATAACTAGTATTTCTGTTTTGTTAACTTTCTTTACATGACGGGAGAGGTATCGAATGATAACCGTGCTTGTCAGCTGTAATGCTTTTCCGGAGCTTTTCAGAGAAGGATTCGGTATGTTTTCATTTTCCGTGTTGGCAACACTGGTCTCTTGGCACATCGGTCTGACGCGGACCAATAGTGTGCAAGCGCCCGGATACACGCCGTCGCAGTTCTCACAGCTCATCAGTTGGGAGCTGGCGGGTGATGTGGGTGGAGTTACGTTCGCTGCACCACAGTCTGTTACGCTAGGCGCAAATAGAGACGCGTGTGGCGCGTTGCAGCGCAGCGCGCATTTTTGTAACTCAATAGGTTCAAATGCGACTGCGCAAATTGGCTGGCAACGCGATACGCGCCTGTGTCAGGTCGCGCGGCGTTGTGTGTGGTTGCGGCGGTTTCTCGCGCCACGCTAGCACTACGGGAGGGGTGCGGCGGGGAGCGAGAAAGCAGTCCCATATACTCCCTCAGGTGACCCGCATATGGCCTGTGATAGTGTTGGGTGTCCGAAAAAAATTGCGTTGTTACTGAACTTTATTGTCATTGAGCAGAGTTTCCTTTTTAGCCATTTAAGCTCTCGATCTTTCTTCATTAGGTCATTGTATTTTTCAGTTATTTACATCTATTTAGTTTTGCTATTTTATTTCTTTGTTTTTCTTTTGTCAACGACAATGCGCAGTTCAGCGACTGGGAGCCATTATATATCCTATGCCTCCACAGTGTCTTCAAATTGCAAGAAGGGGCAGACAGTCTCTCGGGAGGTAGTGAAATAGAAAGTAATATTATAAAATCATGTGATAAGGAAGCAAGGTTGGAAATTTTAATAATATACTGCGAAAAAAGGATGTCTACGTGCTGACTAAGCTGATATTTCTGTACGATCCGTTACAAAAATTCGAAAAGTGGAAATTTCCATAGACGTATGCCCTTTGTGTTCGTGCTAAAAACCATCGAAGATCTGAAATATGCGAGTTTGATTACTTGGACACGAATGCAATAAGAGACTTCATACCAAATGCATGCAGATATCACATTTTCACTGAAAGCTAGAAACAGCCGAGAAACCCCTCTGAATGACAGTGTTTTAATTGGCGCGTAGTGTACAGCAAAAACATTTCAATGCTTGTGTACATGTTATCATCATCGATAAACTAATCACACAATAGGCTAGACAAATGAAGAATGCAGTCGATATTATTCCGAAAGTATGAGTGCCCTGGAAGATTCTGATGATTTGATATATTTAATTTAGTGAAATGAAATGTATTGCTGACAAGGGGGGCCTACATTGATGACAATGGTTTTTCGAACGACGTGAACTCTTCCCCACACGAGGCACATCTGGCTAACTTCCGTATCCCTTTCGGGCACATTATTCTCAGCTGCTGACACTACACTGACCATCGTGTTGTTTACTTTTCTCAGTGAATCACACATTGTCAGCTTGGCAAGCCATAGGTGAGTAACCAGCGTCTGGCACGTGCGCGCCACTCCTCCTGAAGGGTACGCTCGTCATTGTTTTAACAATGCTCACATGAGGAACAGGTAAGTGTACACTCTAGTCGTTCAGTGTTAAAAATACGATTGGTTATGAGGATTCAACCAAAATTCAACAGAATTTTGCAATTTATTTTTGTGTGAATTGTTAACCTTTTCTCATTCGAAAAAGTATCACCATTTACGAGTAACGGCTACATTTCTCTTGTTCGCAGGTTTAATTGCGCTTATTTTGTCCAAAACACACAATAATTTCCACAAACTCAACTTGCAGCAGTTATTGTAACAGAATTCTGAAACAGAGTGTTACATTAAACAAGTAATTGTCAACCAGATAGATCAGTAGCTCACAGAAAACCTCACTGTGTCGGTTTGGAGTAATATAAGAAATGAAATTTCATGTTTATTTTCATACTAGGAGATTCTCCTTTCACTAGCTACTGACGACTCTTAAAACGTTACAGTTCCTAAAAAATAAAATATAAACTATAACTTCTGATTATCGCCATAGATAAAAAAGTTCCGTGTGTTAACGATTTGGCAAAATGCTCTCCTCCTTGGTTCCTATCATTCGCCAAATCTCGTTTCGATGTCTCGAGCGGTTTAGGAGATTGCAGGATGTATGCAGATCGGAGGAAGATGGAGAGCTCCTGCCGAGTCTAAAGAAAAACTCAGTATGTTGGCTACATTTAATACGCAGCAACATATTGTGTAACAAGCACCAAACGCAAAATCCTAGTGACCACTATTTTTCGTTGGAAACTTTTCGAATTTTCCCCAGTGTCTTACTTAATAATATCACAATAAGTATGACGATTAGGAAGATGATGGGCACTTCACCACGAAGCTGGCACATAACGCTACAAGTAAAGGAAAAATCAAAAATTTTTACTGAATATTTTCTGTAAAATCGTTTGAGAAGGCGCGCTTCGATTCTGTCAGCGCAGAGCGGCGCCATCCGGCGCGTGCAAGGAATGTCTACGCGTCTCAATATGCGCAGGACCAGCGCGGTACATGCGGAACGTGCGCTGTAGCGTCTCAGTTTGCGCTTAGCCTACAGTCGTAAGAAGGGACAGACGATTCATCGTGAGGGTAGTGACTAAGAAAGTAAGGAATATTACAAAATCATGTGATCTAGAAGCAAGGCAGAAAAGTGGAACAACGTTATCTACTTGCTGCCTGTGATGCTAACGTATATCTGTGATCTGTTGTAAAAGTCGAAAACGTGTAATTTCCACAGGTATGACCACTTTTTGCTTCTGGAGAAAAGCGTTCAAGATAGGATGTGTACATAAGATGCACTTTCATTACTTGGATATGCTTGTAATAAGAGACATTACACTTTGTACATGCAGACATCACATTTCCACTGCAAGCTAGAAACAGTCGAGAAGCCCTCACGAATAACAGTGTTTTAATTGGCCCGCCGTGACGAGAAAAAGCATTTCAGTGGTTGCATACGCATTATCAGCATTTATTAACTAACTATACAACAGGCTACTTAGCTACTTACTGCGCTGGCCACACAAACTTCAGTCAGTTTTTGGCCTCACCAGTCAGCCTCCTCCAACGTCGTCGGTCCATGTATTCTTCTTCAGACAGCCCCAGCATACTCATGTCCTCTCTGACCTGATCAATCCATCGGAGTCGTGGTCTTCCCCGTGGTCTTTTGCTTCTAATATCTTCCTCCACTATCTGCCTGATGATGTGGCCCTCTCGACGCATTACGTGTCCATACCACTTCTTACTGCCACGATGTCCATCTACTTGTATAGCTCCTGCAATTCACAGTTCTTTGTTTTCCTACATTCATCTCCATCCTTCACTGGCCCAAAAAACTGTCTGGGGATAACATTCTCTAATGTCAGGAGTTTTCCTTCCATCTTTTGAGTGATGGTCCAGGTCTCTGCTCCATATCAGACTACAGGTTGTATTATTGTCTTGTAGATCATGGTCTTTGAGGATCTAGATAGAAGCCGGAACCTTAACAGCTACACAAAGAAAAAAATTGTCGGTATTATTACGAAAGTATGAGTGTCCTGAAAGAGTGTGGTAATTAGATATATTTAATTTGTTGAAATTTAATTTATTGAAATGTATTGCTGACAAAGGTTGATCTACTTTTATAACAGTGGTTTTCGAACGATGAGAACTCCCACTCAGAAGGCACACTCGGCTAGCTTCCGAATTCATATGGCGCACATTATTCTCAGATGCTCACAATACACTGACCATTGTGTTGTGCGACAGATCAGTTGTTTATTTTTCTCAATAACAACTATTTTCTTCGCGCATCACACATTGTCAGTTTGGCAAGCCGTAGGTGAGTAACCAGCATCTAGCATGTGCCCGTCAATGCACCTGAAGGGAACGCTCGTCAGTATTTTAATCCTGCTCAGATCAAGAAAAGGAATAAAATCCTTTGGTAAGTTTCCATTCCAGTCGTTCATTGTTAAAAATACGATGGGTTGCGGGGATTCAACCAAAATTCCAACAACATTGTCGATTTATTTTACTGTGAATTGTTAACCTTTTCTCATTCGAAGAAGCATAACCATTTATGAGTAACAGCCAAATTTCTCTTGGTGACAGGTTTAGTTGAACTTCCTTTGCCACAGTATAATTTGCCAAACTCATCTCACAGCAGCCATTGCGGCAGTATTCCGAGACAGAGTGCCTCATTAAACAAGTAATTGGCAATCACAGAGCTCAATAGCTTTCGAAAAACCTCATAGTGTCGGTTTGCAGTAACATAAAAGAAGAAATTTCATGTTTATTTTCATACTAGGAAGCTCCTGTTTCGCTAGCTGTCGATAACTCTTAAAAAATTACAGTTACTGGAGTGAAATAAATAGAAAGGGAAGAATGAGTACTGATATATCGCCATAGATAAGAAAGTTCTGTGTGTTTAAGAATTGGCAAAACACTCTCCTCCTTGTGTGCTATCATTCGCCAAACTTTCGTTTCGATGTCTCGAGCGGTTTAGGAGATATGAGAGATGTTGCGTGTATTTCATTCTCGCGGGCGTCGAGATCGGAAGTGAGCGCGCTACATAGGATCCATTTTCTCGAGATCAGAGGCAGATAGAGACCTCCTCCTAAGTGTAAACAAAAATGTGTACATCACAATAAGAATGGCCATTAGTGAGATGGGCGCTACGCCACGAAGCTGACATATAACGCTACAGGTAAGGCAAAAATCAAATATTTTCAGTGAATAGTTTCTATAAAATCGTTTCAGAGAGATAACAGGTTGCGCGCGTTTCGGTTTTGTCAGCGCGTGCGAAATGTGCGTGCGTCGCAATATGCGCTGGACCAGCGCGACTCGTGCGGAACGTGCGTGTCGCGCTGTAGTGTCGTGTCACGTCACAAGTGCATTACGCGTCTCAATTTGCGCCTAGCCAGAACCGAAGCGGCTGCACCCTGAAAACTTTCTCAAACGATTTTACAGAAACTATTCAGTGAAAATATTTGATTTTTGTCTTTCTTGTAACGTTATATGTCAGCGTCGTGGCGAAATGTCCATCACCTCGCTAGTGGTCATACTTATTGTGATATACACATTTTAGTAAGACACTACGCAAAATTCGAAAAGTTTGCAATGAAAAATAAAGGTCGCTATGATTACGCGTTTGGCGCGTATTACTCCATATGTTGCTGCTTATGAAATTTAGCTAACATACTGAACTTTTGTTTAGACTTGGGAAGAGGTCTCTATCTGTCTCCGACCTCGAGACAATGGATCCTATGTAGCGCGCTCACTCCCGACCTCACGCCAGCGAGAATGTAAAACAAACAACATCTCTCATATCTCCTAAATCGCTCGAGACATCGAAACGATATTTTGGTGGAAGATGGCACCCAAGGAGGAGAATCCTTTGCCAGTTTGTAAACACACTGAACTTTCTTATCTATTGCGAGATAACAGAACATGTACTTTCTATTTAATTTTTTTTTTCATTCCACTGACGGTAATTCTTTAAGAGTTATCGACAGCTAGTGAAACAAGAGTTTCCTGGTATGAAAATAAACATGAAATTTCTTGTCTTATGTTAGCGCAAAGGGACTCAATGAGGTTTTCCGTGAGCTATTGAGCTCTCTGCTCGCCCATTACTTGTTTAATGAGACACTGTTTGAGAATTCTGACACAACAGCTGCTGAAAAAATTAGTTCGTGCAAATTATACTGTGTTTTGAGACAAGAAGTCCAATTAAATCCGTCAACAAGAGAAATATGTCCATTACTCATAAATGGTGATGCTTCTTCGAATGAGGAAAGGTTAACAATTCACACAAAAATAAATCGCCAATTCTGTTGGAATTTTGGTTGAATCCCGTAACCCATCGTATTTTTAACACTGAGCGACTGGATTGGAAACTTACCAAAGGATTTTATTCATTTGAGCAGTATTAAAGTAATGACGAGCGTACCCTTCATTCAGGCGGAATGACACGCACATGACAGATGCTGATTACTCACCTACGCCTTGCCAAACTGACAATGTGCGATTCGCGGTTAAAATAGTTGTTATTGGGAAAAGTAAACAATTGATATGTGGCACAACACAATGGTCAGTGTATTGTCAGCAGCTGAGAATATGCGTGCGACAGGAATTCGGAAGCTAGGCGAGTATGTTTTGCGAGAGGTAAAGGTCACGTCGTTCGAAAAACATTGTCATGAAAGTAGATCTGCTTTTGTCAGCAATACATTTCAACGAATTAAATGTATCAGGTAAGCACACTGCCGTGGCGCGCACAGCCACGCAAATACAACTGGCGGCTACCGCTCCAGAATAAGCCGCACCTGCAACGTAGTTCCGGCGCGTTCCGCCAGACGGGACTAGAGGCGTTTCCCGCCAAACATGAAAGCAGCCGCGGAATACGCACGCGCGCGACCCCTTTTTCCGACGCGGATAGTAATACGATCACCATCCGCCAATCGGGTATCGCTAACGGCCGCCAATCCTCACGACAGAATCCGAGGAGGAAGACTAAAGCCGCCGGGTTAAATAGCCGGCAGGAAAGGAGACAGAGGTCCCCCCCCCCCCTACCTTTTATAAATCCCTTCAAATCCTTGAACGCCATGCTCTCCGCCCCGCCTATCGCATCCGTCTCCCCTCCCCCACGCGGATCCTGTACGATCTCATTCCGTTCACCCACCACTCCTTTTCCTTGAAAGCATACGGATCCTGTACACCTCCCGCAAACTCGATCCTCCTCACCTGCTTGTCTCGCCCATCCTCTCCCACCCCCGCCCGCTGCCGCGCCTGTATTCCCACGTCCCACCCGGTCTCCATCCCTCCACCCTCCTTACCCTCTCCCAAGGTGGCTTCCGCCAGCTCCCCCTCCCTGATGATGCCCTCCTCCCCTCCATCTGCCCCTCCTATCAACTTTGATCCTCCCCCCCCCACTTCCTGTGTCCTTTCCTTTAGGCACCCTCCCTCCCTTCTCTTTCCTTTTCCCCCGTCCTCTTCCTCCACCCCTCTTCCCCCGGGCATCCCCTCCCCCTTCCTCCCTTCCCCCTATCTCCCCTGCCCATGGCATCTGCTCTCCCCTCTCCCTCTCCCACCCTCCTCCTCCTCTCCTGGCAGGTCCCCGGACTCGAACACGGTTAGTGAACATTCGCGCGCCGGAGATCAACGCCTCGTGTTTCTGTGTGTGCCGTCGTTTTGTCCTTAAGTGGTTCAGTGTTATTCGTTTTGTGCAGCTACGTTCACGTGTGACAATTTTCGTCTATGTATGTGTCCAAGTGTCTGAACAAATTTTATCTTGGACTCTACGCCAGTGAACGGCTCCATGTATTTTAAAAAGTGTTTGTCTCCATTTATATGTCCACCATATTTTTTTCTCTAATGTCTTCATTTGTATCTTTTGTGTTTCTCTCTGAGGCCAAAGAGCGGCGTAGTATGCTGCTGCTGGCCTGCCTGTAAACAGGTTTAAAAATAACAATAAAGAAAAAAAAAAGGAAACAGAGGTCTTTCGACCTGCCGCGGACCGCCGCCAGGAGGAAAGATCGTCGCAGCCGGATCGCCCAGGTGCCCGTCTTCAATACGCCAGTCTTCGACCCGGAAGCGGCGCCCGTCTAACTCCTCGGCATCCGTTGGAGAGCATCGAGAGAGCACTACCAAGGAACGTAAAATCAGTTCAGTTATAAAAGTCAATTTTATTAAGGCTGTATATTCGTGTTTTGATACTAAATTTTTGGGCAGGAGAAAGGCCTTTTTATTTTCCAAAGAAGGTTATCTGTTGTAAAATTAAGTGGTGTCCTGGCTACACCTAATAACGCAAATTTTATTATCACGTGGGTGATGATCAGAGTATATAACACACACTGTTTCAGGGTAATCATACATTAGGAATAATACCGACCACGACTTCATTTGTGATTAGTTTATTAATGCTGATAGTGAATATGCAACCACTGAAATGCTTTTTCTCGTCACGACGAGCAGATTAAAACATCGTTATTCGTGATGGCTTCTCGACTGTTCCTAGCTTGCAGTGGAAAGGTGATGTCCACATGTACGTAGTATAATGTCTCTTATTCTACCCATATCCAAATAATGATAGTGAAACTTATGTACTTCATATCTCGGAAGCTTTTTACCAGGAGCACAAAGGGACCATAGCTGTGGAAATAGAGCCTTTTCGACTTTTTGTTAGAGGTCGTAGAGATACGTCAGCATGAGAGCCAGAAAGTACATAAGCTTGTTACACTTTCCCAGGGCCGCTGGGAGCAGGCGTGCAAGGCGTGCGGTGCTGCGGGCGGCACGCCTGGGGGGCGGCAAATTCAGCCAAATCGCTTCGATCGGATTCGTTTCAATGTCTCCATATCTGCATGACACAATTATTTAAACCTCTCCTAAGAGTGCAATGTATATCTGACTGTTCCAATTAAAATACGAAACGTCTGTATGTTGGAACAACATTAACAACGGCAGGTATTCCTACCTGCGAAGGAACATGCCCAATGGGGATATTACTCGTACTAAGTAGAAGCCAGCAGAGCAGACCTCCAGACGCCTGTTCCCGTGCAGGGAATCCCCGTGGCTTCCCGGCAGGTGCATCTGACTGACGAAACTCCGCTCTCCATTCACTTATTCCGAGCCGTTAGCGTGATACAGAAAGCCGCACATTGTCCGTTGATTGTTAACTGCAACTTCAGAGTGCTATCAGTGCACATTCTTGTTAGTTTTATAAAATATAGGCGGAGAAAAAAGCGTCAATATTGTGAGTATGGTTTTCTATTTTAATTGTACTAATTTCTATTACTAAATATTCTCTGTTTTATAGTCGCTGTTTTAGCACGTTAATTGCTGACAGCAGTGTCTATGCAGAACTTTAAACCCTCGATCAAACGTAATGTTCTCCCAAAGTGGTCGCAATTCACCTTTGACATTAAAAACTAAATTTTTGCCGAAGTTTAGAAAATTTGTGCCGCGATGAATTAGGCTTATTTACTCTAATTTCCTTTTCTCTTGCCTTTTCGGAGTGACAATATTTTTATTAGTAACGCCACTTGGAAAACGTCATTTATACTCAGTAAGTAAATGTGCGAACGAAGGATTTTTAAGCAATAGTAGCACAGTTAATTCTCAAAATAATGTAGGCATCTTTATCTCCTTTTAAGGAAGGAGAACGTAATTTTGTTCCAATACGCATTTGATTCTTGTGGTAAATTGACTTTATTAAATTTTGTCAGTAATGTAATCATGATTTCTAACTTTCTGATTTCTAATCTATCATAAAAAGGTTCATACATAAGCTTAGTTGTCTTGACGAATTTTGCCGCCCTGTAGGATGAATTCAGTGCCCCCGCCCCGTACAGCTACATATGTTTTGTAAATTTCATTCGTTGTGTCATGACCTGCTGCTTTCTCATATTACTCTGTCTGACACCAACGAGTTTTTGATGTCATTGGCCTGCTTCATTAATACCAGAATGAATATCCAAAACGAGTTCTTCTCCGTTTTATTTACATACCAACAGGCGTTGGAAAAGAACTGACATTATTTTAGTGCGATTTCCGGTCCCCAATCGAGGAAAAATGACATAATTTTAATGCGATTTATGGCTTTTATTCGAAGATAAATGCCATAATTTTCGTCCGATATTTACAGTGTGCTGTAGCGCAGTAGCACACGATCACCAGCCACGACTGACTATAATTTCATAATGCAGTAGCGCATTCAGAGGAGAGGTGACTTCCGTAACAGACAATTAACAACAGAGAAACGTTATGTCGCTCTTTTTCCCTGGTTGCTTATGATCTCCAGTATATCACCGACATGCTCATTGTTAAACCCAACAGTATATGGAGGCAACGTCAGCCAAAAGCGAATCCTCGTTTTCCAAGTAATTGGCTATACTGTTTACTAATGTTAAAACAGTACAGTAAATACATTCCGTATTACATTAACTTATATAAGATTGGTTTCGTATTTACACAGATTAATTCACTCCGCCTTACTGGCTTTGTTGCTAATTGTAACCTAAATTAATAAACTCTTCGTAAAAATTAAGAGACAATGAATAGCGTTATCGACAACGTCCTGAATTCAACAGTCACTGACACGCCGGGAAAACAACGAGAGTGTCAGAATTGGAAGGAAATATATATACGCTCTAAAATGCCTACAATAACACAAAGTAAAATATTATAGAACAGAGGAGTGAGCATTTCATTTGTTTGTAAATTTGCTCAACCAAGTACAAACAAACAATTTAATTAGTTTCACCCAAAAATTGTTTCAGGGACCACAGAAAAGAAAAAATAACCTTCTGGAGCTCAGTTTCGTAATCAGAAACGAGAGAAGGAAAGGCAAAAACAGAAATTGGCAGGTTCTATTACGAAATTTTTGACCAAATCTGTAATCGTCGGTCAAGAAACTATTGCCTCTGCCACATGCTCGACGTCTGGGTCTGAAACTACGGACAAGACATGTTGCGCTCCTACTCCCTCTGGTGGTCTCAACGAAACATTGACACGTGTGATGTTGCTGCTGAAGAATCTTCAAGCAGTACAGTAGCAGTTTGTGAGAGTTTGACACTTAGCGAAGACCCAGAGATGTGGCCTCTTAATATTAATAGTAATCCTGTTAATATTTTAACTAAACGTGATCCCGTTTCAGTACATAATCATACTTATCCAATTAACGACGAGGGAAGAAAGTTTGCTGACACTTAGAACTATAGAAACCTTGCTAACGACGAAAAAGTTAAAAGAGAATGGCTTCTTTACTCTTTATCGAAGGATTCAGTGTATTGTTTCTGTTGTGAAATGTTTGATAAAAGTATAAGTAGTCTGTCTGATACAAATGAATTCTCAGATTGCCAGCATTTGTCATTGACTTTGAAAAGACACGAAACAAGTGATTCCCACAATGAAAATTTGAAGTCATTGGTACAATTCAATAATATGTCACAGACAAAGAAAACTGTAAATCAGATGCAGCTGAGACTAATAGAGAAGGGAAAAAAGCACTTGTGTGATGTACTAGAAAGGACAATGTCTGACTTTTCGCGGTTCTGCCAAAAAAATATGTCAACATGATAATGGAAATTTTTTATAAGCAGTAGAGACGCTGGCATCTTTTGATTCAGTTATGCCGGAACATATTCGCAGAACTGAATCAAAATCTGACCCAAGTCGGACGAGTATGGCCCACTATTTAGATCACATTCAAAATGAAATTATTGGTTTATTAGACACGATGATAAAAAACATATTTTGACGAAAGTAAGAGATTCTAAATATGTTTCCATCATATTAGACTGCACATCAGATGCAAGCCATACAGAACAAATAACAGTAATATTTAGGCATGTTTATCTAAACCACACAGGCAGGAAAGTAGAGGTATGTGAACATTTCATTGGTTACTGCCCGATTTTCGGTTCAACTGGCGAGGGTTTGTTAAATTTAGTTTTGAATTGATTTTCTTAACTGAACATGGACATTCAAAACTTGCGTGGACAGGGTTATGATAATGGCTCTAACATGCGTGGGAAACACAAAGGACTGCAGAAAACAATTTTGGATATCAATAAGCGTGCATTTTACGTTCCATGCTCATCTTATAGCTTGAACTTAGTGGTAAATGATACGGCAAAATTTGTCACGAAACCATCAATTTATTCGACATTACTCGAGAAATTTACGTCTTCTTTTCAGCATCGACAATTAGGTGGTCAATCATTTGCAAACATTTAACAGAGCTAAAGCTAAAAGCTTTAAGTGCTACGAAATGGTCTAGCAGAATTGAAGCAACCAAGCTCTTACGGTTCTACACAGAAAACGTATTTGATGCTCTGTTGGAAATATCAGAAGCCTCTTCTAGTTGGGATTGCACCACCAGTCTCAAAGCAAAGTCACTTGCTTTAAAAATTCAAAGTTATAAATTCATTTGTTCTGTTGTAATTTGGTACGATGCTTTGAGCCAAATTAATTCTTTAAGAACAATGATGTAAAACCCGACGATTAATACTCAGATATGTATCAATTTGTTAAAGAGCTTGATTGACGAATTCACACAATATAGAACGGATGAAATTGTGAAATAGCATTAAAGGAAGCTAACAATGTGCAAACAAACTAAATTCTGAAGCAAGTTTCCCTCCAGTAAATCTACTTCGCCCAAGAAGAAAACCGACTTAGTTTCAATAAACATCGTGACAAAGTTTTGTTAGAACCCAAAACGAATTTCAGAGTAGAGTTTTTATCCGAATTCTAGACCAGACATTAATTTCCTTAACAAACAGATCTGAAGAGTTAAAAAGTTTAGACGACGTTTTTGGTTTTTTCAGTAGTATATTCTTTAGTTACCTTATAGAAGAACTGAGGAAACGTTGTAAATATTTGCATATGAAACTTACTGACGATTCCAGAAATGAAACCGATTCCAGAAATGAACCCGACATTGACGGTACTGATTTGAAGGTTTCATTTCCTAGAAAATCAGTCTTGGGGTCCATATAATATTCTACAATATCTTTTAAAACATGATTTAATGTCAACGTTTCTCAACACATCAATAGAGCTAAGAATATTTCTAACTTTGCCACTCACAGTTGCATCCGGTGAAAGATCATTTTCGAAATTAAAAATTATAAAAAATTATCTAAGATCAGCAATGCATCAACAGAGGCTACAAATTTGGCTATTATTTCAATAGAACACGAGATCTTAGTTTAGGTATTAAACAGACAATAGAAGATTTCGCAATTATGAAAGCAAGACAAGTTCAATTTGTATGAGTGTATGTAAGTGTCGAAGAAACTTTCACTCAAGTCAGCAGACAAGCTAGAATTAAAGTATTCTTGGATTTGCCAACAGTGATTCTCTTTTATATACAGGGTGGTCCATTGATCGTGACCGGGTCAAATATCTCACGAAATAAGCGTCAAACGAAAAAACTACACAGAACGAAACTTGTCTAGCTTGAAGGGGGAAACCAGATGGCGCTATGGTTGGCCCGCTATGTGGCGCTGCCATAGGTCAAACGGATATCAACTGCGTTTTTTAAAGTAGGAACCCCCATTTTTATTACATATTCGAGTAGTACGTAAAGAAATATGAATGTCTTAGTTGGACCACTTTTTTCGCTTTGTGATAGATAGCGCTGTAATAGTCACAAACATATTGCTCACAATTTTAGACGAACAGTTGGTAAATGATAGGTTTTTTAAATTAAAATACAAAACGTAGGTACGTTTGAACATTTTATTTCGGTTGTTCCAACGTGATGCTTGTACCTTGATGAACTTATCATTTCTGAGAATACATGCTGTTACAGCGTGATTACCTGTAAATACCACATTAATGCAATAAATGCTCAAAAAAATGTCCGTCAACCTCAATGCATTTGGCAATACGTGTAACTACATTCATCTCAACAGCGAGTAATTCGCCTTCCGTAATGTTCGCACATGCATTGTCAATGTGCTGACGCATGTTGTCAGGCGTTGTCGGTGGACCACGGTAGCAAACATCTTCAACTTTCCCCACAGAAAGAAATCCGGGGACGTCAGATCCAGTGAGCGTGCGGGCCATGGTATGGTGCTTCGACGACCAATCCACCTTTCATGAAATATGCTATTCAGTACCGCTTCAACCGAGCGCGAGCTATGTGCCGGACATCCATCATGTTGGAAGTACTTCGCCATTCTGTCATGCAGTGAAACATCTTGTAGTAACATCGGTAGAACATTACGTAGCAAACAGCATACAATGCACCATATAGATTGCCATCGATAAAATGGGGGCCAATTATCTTTCAGTTGCCCAATAGTGTACATTATGCCGGTTTACGTTACCGCTTCGTCGTGAAATAGAACGCGTGCAAAAAATCTGTCATCGTCCCATAATTTCCCTTGTGCCCAGAGGCAGAACTGTACACTACGTTCAAAGTCGTCGCCTTGCAATTCCTGGTGCATAGAAATATGATACGGGTGCAATCGATGTTGACGTAGCATTCTCAACACCGACGTTTTTGAGATTCCCGATTCTCGCGCAATTTGTCTGCTACTGATGTGCGGATTAGGCGCGACAACAGCTAACACACCTACTTGGGCATCATCGTTTGTTGAAGGTCGTGGTTGACGTTTGACATGTGGCTGAACACTTCCTGTTTCCTAAAATCACGTAACTATCCGGCGAACGGTCCGGACACTTGGATGATGTCGTCCAGGATACCGAGCAGCATACGGAATGTTACGTGATACCACGTACTTATACGCTTGTGACTGTTACAGCGCCATCTATCACAAAGCGAAAAAAGTGCTAAAACATTCATATTTCATTACGTCCTACACGAATATGTAATAAAAATGGGGGTTCCTATTAAAAAAAAACGCAGTTGATATCCGTTTGTCCTATGGCGCTAGCGGGCCAACCATAGCGCCATCTGGTTCCCCCTTCAAGCTAGACGAGTTTCGTTCTTTGTAATTTTTTTCGTTTGATGCTTATTTCGTGAGATATTTGGCTCGGTCAGTATCAATGGACCACCCTGTATAATAGCTAATGAATTAGTACGTAAATGGATTTTCTTGTAAAAATTATTACTAAAGAAATTCTATATCATGGAAATGCCGATGACAAGTCTTTAATACGAGTGTGAAAACAAAAAGGCTTTGTAGGGGGGGGTGGGGGGGGGGGGCAAATCTGGTTTGCACGCGGGCGCTATGGGGGGAAGCAGCGAGCCTGTACTTTCCTGCCTTGCTTTTAGATCACATGATTTTATAATATACCTTACTTCCTTATTCACTATCCTCACGATGAATCGTCTGTCCCTTCTTACGACCTGGAAACACTGTGGAGGCAGAAGGTATAATTCCAATGGCTAATGGCTCACCAGTTATTGAACTGTGTATTGTTCTCGACTTTCCGTTGCCCATACAGTATGCGCCATGCCGAAGAGACCATATGGCAGGACTACCTTCCAGCTCCCCGCCTCACCCCTCCCGCAGGGCTCGCGTAACGCGCCACACGAGAAACTGCGCCACAACCACAATGCCGCGCGACCTGGCGCAGGCGCGTGTCGCGTCCCAGTCACGTCGCGTCGCAATTTGCGCGGTCCCATTTGAACCTAACGTCAGAAAAAAGCGCGCTGCGCTGCGCCGCACCACACGCGCTATACGCATCTCAATTTGCGCCTAGCCTTTAGTCGCGATACGCCGTATGGATTTTATTACCCATTGCGACAGCAGAGCGTCAAGCAGCCAAAAAGTAACACTTCTGAGTACGATTATCGGATAAGTGCGAATAGTGTCGTTTATATTGATTTGTATGTTGTTTTTACAATAGGGAGCGTATTCAATGCCATAGAAGTCGACACTAACAAAAAAATGACGCCACATTTGTCATTCTTTAGGTTCCTAAGGACCCTGGTCGGAATGAAACGGTACATTACAGGACGGTTTATTTACGATTCTCTTGTAGTGTACGGGCTCTTACTGAAAAATCTCGTTATCCTTTAATGACAAAAAATTGCCAGTAAACATTAGATGAGCTGACCTTTTGCAGGAACACGCCATATATCTACCCAAAGTCGCGAAGTTTTGTTGGCTACACTTCCAGCCAAATCAGTGAATGTGGAACGCTGGAAATCTGTATGGCATGTAATCATGCCAAATACGCCAACACACCTGCATCTGAAGGGAAAATCGCACAGACATCATAATAAAACGTCAAACACCGTTAAAACTGTATCTCAGCAGGGCAAAAATCAATTCCGACAATTGTTGCTACATCTGAGCCACTAAGGGCAAGAATCTTCAACATATTCGCTTTTTAACCAAAATTATCCGCATTTACAAAAAAATTCGTGTATCAGAAAGTAGAGTGAAGTGTAAGAATGAACGAATGATTAGGCTCCATAAAAATACACTCCTGGAAATGGAAAAAAGAACACATTGACACCGGTGTGTCAGACCCACCATACTTGCTCCGGACACTGCGAGAGGGCTGTACAAGCAATGATCACACGCAGGGCACAGCGGACACACCAGGAACCGCGGTGTTGGCCGTCGAATGGCGCTAGCTGCGCAGCATTTGTGCACCGCCGCCGTCAGTGTCAGCCAGTTTGCCGTGGCATACGGAGCTCCACCGCAGTCTTTAACACTGGTAGCATGCCGCGACAGCGTGGACGTGAACCGTATGTGCAGTTGACGGACTTTGAGCGAGGGCGTATAGTGGGCATGCGGACGTACCGCCGAATTGCTCAACACGTGGGGCGTGAGGTCTCCACAGTACATCGATGTTGTCGCCAGTGGTCGGCGGAAGGTGCACGTGCCCGTCGACCTGGGACCGGACCGCAGCGACGCACGGATGCACGCCAAGACCGTAGGATCCTACGCAGTGCCGTAGGGGACCGCACCGCCACTTCCCAGCAAAGTAGGGACACTGTTGCTCCTGGGGTATCGGCGAGGACCATTCGCAACCGTCTCCATGAAGCTGGGCTACGGTCCCGCACACCGTTAGGCCGTCTTCCGCTCACGCCCCAACATCGTGCAGCCCGCCTCCAGTGGTGTCGCGACAGGCGTGAATGGAGGGACGAATGGAGACGTGTCGTCTTCAGCGATGAGAGTCGCTTCTGCCTTGGTGCCAATGATGGTCGTATGCGTGTTTGGCGCCGTGCAGGTGAGCGCCACAATCAGGACTGCATACGACCGAGGCACACAGGGCCGACACCCGGCATCATGGTGTGGGGAGCGATCTCCTACACTGGCCGTACACCACTGGTGATCGTCGAGGGGACACTGAATAGTGCACGGTACATCCAAACCGTCATCGAACCCATCGTTCTACCATTCCTAGACCGGCAAGGGAACTTGCTGTTCCAACAGGACAATGCACGTCCGCATGTATCCCGTGCCACCCAACGTGCTCTAGAAGGTGTAAGTCAACTACCCTGGCCAGCAAGATCTCCGGATCTGTCCCCCATTGAGCATGTTTGGGACTGGATGAAGCGTCGTCTCACGCGGTCTGCACGTCCAGCACGAACGCTGGTCCAACTGAGGCGCCAGGTGGAAATGGCATGGCAAGCCTTTCCACAGGACTACATCCAGCATCTCTACGATCGTCTCCATGGGAGAATAGCAGCCTGCATTGCTGCGAAAGGTGGATATACACTGTACTAGTGCCGACATTGTGCATGCTCTGTTGCCTGTGTCTATGTGCCTGTGGTTCTGTCAGTGTGATCATGTGATGTATCTGACCCCAGGAATGTGTCAATAAAGTTTCCCCTTCC
This sequence comes from Schistocerca serialis cubense, assembly GCF_023864345.2. NCBI lineage: Eukaryota > Metazoa > Arthropoda > Insecta > Orthoptera > Acrididae > Schistocerca > Schistocerca serialis. The sequence goes on along the minus strand of NC_064640.1, from coordinate 611,221,453 downwards.
TGGGACAATGAATTCACGGTGTTCTTATTTCAATTTCCAGGAGTGTATTTTTACGTGTGAAGTAAAGTACCGGTCATAACAAGAATGGACAACAACAGAAATATAGGCTTCTAATGCATTAAATAAATATTTATATCCTCTTGCTGTCAGCGGAGTAAGCTGCAATTATGCACATATTCGAAAGTATTTCTTTATCTGCAAGTTGTAGCTTATGTCATTGAATTAGTCAAATTCGTCTGTTTTTACATTTATTTCAAGGTAAGTCATGTCCTTTGGTAATTTTTTAATGCTTGGAACGCAAGAATATAACAATTATTTGTTTAATTAAGTGGAAAAATAAATAAAACATACATTGTACTTACGACCCATGTAACGTTAGTGTCACTCCAGCTGACAAACGGTAACAACTTCCACACCAGAGAGTGTCGCGACTGTATGAAGACTGTAAGGGGACTGCTTGATAATTATCATGCTTGTCACCCGCTTACTCCCTTCGGACGCATCTCAGATTTGTCTCTCCGCTGTTCTGGACCTTGCCGTCGTCGCTGTGGCGAAGGCTTAGTTTACAAGGGGACCATACGAACTTCCCCTCACCGATTTGGTTCATATTGACAGAGTGTGTAGGGCACGACTAGGACTTCAACATATGTAAACAGGAAGACGCAACTCTCCAACCGTTTTCGAGAAATTAGAGTTTGAAAATGTTAGGCTTGCTTATACACTGGTGTCCTAAATTAAATCAACAAACAACTGTTTCCCCTTCCTGTGTCTAATTCACGATATAATCATACAAACTGTCAACAGAAGTCCGTACAATCGTGTTCTGCACGGAAGGTGGCATTCCGGTCAACAGACAACAGGGCCAACGATGACGTCAGGGCACCTATCAAACGGGGTAGTGTTTTCTGGGTAGTCCCTCATCCACAACTGCTGTGTAAACAGTCACAAACGGTGCAGTATTGCACAGAGAAGATGCCTACCAGACTCCGGTGGAGGGCCATAGGAAACCATGGAAGCAGAACAGTCGCAAACTGATGTGGCCCGATGGCTTAACGTGAATCGTTCTGTTGTTTCTCGGATGTGGCGACAGTATATAGAGACCGAAACTGTATCCCGAAGACCAGGGCAGGGCCGACCATTTGCGACAGCAGAAAGAGAGGACCGTGATTTGGCTGTAAAGACACGACAGTACAGCCTTAGTACTGCACTGCAACTGGTATCTGATCCCGCAGCATCCACTGGACATATTGCCTCGAGGAAAAATGTGTGCAGAAGGCTGCGGCACAGTGGTCTTTATTGTCGGAGACCTACTGTATGTGTACCTCTGACGCGTCTTCCCTGAAGAAAACGTCTAGAGTGGAGCCGTCAGCATACCACCTGTGCGGTCGAACAGTGGGCTAATGTTCTTTTCGCAGATGAGGCCCGATTTGGTCTGTAGAATGATTCTCGACGGATTCGCATCTGGAGATAACGTGGAACTCGATTTCGGACCCCAACACTGCGGAAAAAGACCGCTATCGAGGAGGATCCCTAATGGTGTGGGCAGGGATTATGTTAACCATACGAACACCTCGTCACGAAATTGCACGGGTGAATCGGCAAGGTTTAACTGCTGTCAGATATCGTGAGGAGGTTTTGGGACCTCATGTGCAGTTGTTGCGAGGTGCTGTGGGCCCAGGCTTCGTACTGATGTACAATATTGCACTCATGGCGTGGCATGCTCGCTCTCCCGATTTGAACGCCATAGAGCATGTCTGGGATACACGGGGAGACGGGTTGCGTCACGTCAGCTTCCACCGACCACTCTTCAGGCCTTGCGAGTAGCTCTAGAGGAGGAACACGCGTTATTGCCTCAACATGAAATTGATGAAGTAACTATTTCTTCGGATACTGCTTTTAACGACGTAAATATTGCAACTCTATGGAGCTGATCTCTTGCCGCTCGATATAACTATTTCTTCGGACACTGCTTTTATCAACGTAAACATTGCAACGCCATAGAGTTATATCGAGCGGCAAAAGAACAATAGTACACCATAAAAAAGAAGGAGAAACATGGTGAACAGTGTGAAAAAGGTCAGAACTCAAAGTTGTGCTTATATGTCGGTAATAAAGTGGTAGTGTGACCTCCAGACTAGATGACAGGAAACGCTGATCAGCAAATTAACCCACTGGTGATGCCTTAGAACAGTAAAAAGGCGAAACGCATCTGGGGAAAATAAATTAAGTGCAGCAGGAAAAGGCGGTTTTAATTACAAAACAAATATTGTATCTACATTTGTGACAAGTATAATACATAAACACTGAAGCATTGCACGAATCAGGTGATACTAACAGTAGAAACATGGAAAACAGTAATAACTGCGACATACAGCGCACGTAATGAGCGCCGAATTATCCATGTACATGGTTTTTTTAGTGTGTCTGTTGCAAAACAAACTCAGTTTACGTTTATAAACGGTTCTCTGTCGTCACACAATTTCGCGGTATACCACGCATATCGAAGCATATCACCGAATATTAGTGCAGAGAGCTCACAAAAAAGTACGAGCGCTGTTCGGAATGTAAGGTCCGGTCAGTCGCGAAATGGCAACCACAATAAAAATCAAAAATTTTTTGTTCACAACAGTTAGCCACACCTTCCAGCTACCCCTCTAAATAGTCGCCGCTCCGACTTAGACATTTGTCGTGCCGTTATACAAACTTTCCAGTACCCTTGTCACAGAAAGCAGCCGCCTGTGCTTTCCGTCGATTCTCTACGCAGGTCTGCGTTTCGTTGTTTGTACCACAATGCTGTCTTCTTAGCCAACGGTTCATGTGAACAGAGGTGAACATCGGAGGGAGTCATTTAAGGACTGTGTTGTGGGTGATCGAACAATTCCCATCGAAAACGCTGCAGGAGCATCTTCATTGCCCCTGCAGAATGCGGCTGACAATTGTCTTGAAGAAAGAAGCGCATGACGTTTATGTTATGTGGGCTACATAGCTTCAGGCGAAATCTCTCACCAGTTCCACATACTTGGCGGGAGACAGTGTTGTTGTAGGAATCTCTACGTGCTCACTATGCGCTCAGAGCTGAAAAGAGCGACGTCATGCGATCGACGGGCATACTAGAGACACTGCCCAACACATCTGTGCCGAGCTTCATCAGATTTTAACAGTGGTTACCATTTCACGCCTAATCGGCACCTACTTTCGGAAAACCCCTCGTAGTACCTGAAGCGAGATTCGATCCAGCGACCTCGCACTTAAGAAACTAAGCGCCTACTCGCTCGTCTACAGACTTCTTGAACACCAGCGACTCAACAAAATACATAAGCACGTCTAAAATTTTGAAACTCGATTTTCTAGGAAACGGTATAGAGGTGCGTCATCCTTTTACGTATGTTGAAGTCCAAGTCGTGCCCTACACATCCCGCCAATATGAACCAAATTGGGGAGGGGAGGTCCGTACGGCCGCCTTGTCAGCGTGCTGTCTAGGTTGTTCGTCCTTATCCTGGTCTGTTGTTTTGCCTGTAGTCTATCTGTCTCGTTTCGTTCCCCTACTGTTAGTTTGGGTTACTCTTCAAATGGTTCTGAGCACTATGGGACTTAACTTCTGAGGTTATCAGCCCCCTAGAACTTAGAACTACTTAAACCTAACTAACCTAAGGACATCACACACATCCATGCCCGAGGCAGGATTCGAACCTGCGACCGTAGCGAACGCGCGGTTCCAGACTGTAGTGCCTAGAACCGCTCGGCCACCTTGTCCGGCGGTTACTCTTCCGCTGGCGGCTCTCCCGCCTGGCGGCTTCCTCCGTTTCTCCATTTCTTCTGGAGCTCCGACGTGCATACCGATATCCGACTACCCGTGGATATGGCACACTTACCATTACGGTACCGGTATGTAACCCTGTTTATAAGTTAAAATTTTTAATAATGCATGCGGTTGTTTCATTAATAGCTCAAATGGCTCTGAGCACTATGGGACTTAACATCTGAGTTCATCAGTCCCATTAATAGCTCAAAATCATCAGATGGGGTCCAGAGTATTGTAACTATTATTATGAACTTCTAATCAATTCTATTTATATAGTGCTAATTACTGCAAAATCGGATGGTGTGTTTTGTATTACTTCGCAATATAAATGGCAAAGCCAGTCTCAACTTCACTTCTCAGAGTGGTTCATAGATGCTCAGTAAACTTAAATTTTGAAGTAAGGTTTTTATTCAACGTTGGTCAAGTAGAACGAAACAAATTTGTTTTACAGGATTTTTAATATGCCAAGATTAATATTGTGTACCCCTTCCCCCATTCTTTAATTTGCCTCATGGCGTTCTACAATGCTTGTTATTCACGGAAAAACAGATTTATGATCATACAACCATAGAATATCTGATGCACATACTTCAAGTGCGCCGATAGAGCATTGATAAGCGGCTGCTCGGTGCTTCATACTGCATGACACAAGTTGAAAACTGTTTGATAACAGCGCTACTACAGCTGTTTCACGACGCTTTCCCGTTGTTTTATTTAAGCTGTCATTTTATAAACATTTTTAGTCACAGTATTACAAACAGTTTTACAGGATTTTTAATATGTTAAGATTAATATAGTGTACCCATTTACCCCTCCCCCTTCTTTAATTGCGACATGACGATCTACAATGTTTGTTATTCACAGAAAACAATTTTATGGTCATACAACCACAGAAAATCTTATGTACAGTATCTTAAGTGTGCCAACTTCGATCACTTCCCTTACAGCCCTCTAGTAATCTATATAATTTTAACTTTTATTAAATATTTATGAACTTTTACTGATGGCAGTAATTTATGTGCTGTAAATTGTGAATAAAACAAAGGATTTGTTTGCTAATAGACAGTTGGCCACGGCGCCAATCAGCGCATTCTTCCAATGTATTAAATAAAAAAAGTCTGTAACACATTTTTTTGTAAAGTAATACCTTTTGTAAAACATTGTAAGTGATTTCCATGTTGAGTGATGAAATTATTTTATGAGTTGTAACGATGAAAACTGTGGTTGTTAACAGAAACAAATTGCAGCGTGTACCACTTACCCAACGCCGTCTAACGATTTAGTCCACTTGGCTTCCAAAATTTTCCCTTTGCAGCTGCTTGCACTTCGTGCTCGAGAATGTTGACGTGATACAATGTATCTAATGATTTTATATGACTGACATAGCACTGGTAAGCTAGGAAGCCATATTCTAGTCGTTGTAATATGTCCCTTATCAATGGTGAAATGTATCATATTGTCATATTTTCTGATACCAATTTTGTGTTGTATTTTGTAGCCTTTGAAAATGACGGAAAGTCGAAACACCTAAGATTGATGAAAAATAAAAGTGTGGTCAAGACATTGGTAAAGTTATTAAAAGAGCATCCAGATGGCCGCGTCGTCTCACAGCATTTTCATGCAAATACCAGCAAATTCGTTTTTTGCTTGTTTTTAGGGTACAATACCAGGGTTGAAGCCTGTCGGTAAGGGGCAAGGGGACTGCAGTGAACCACGCGGTTACAATATTTTTTTTAAGGTGAAAGGACCGAAAGGGCTGCTGCCGATCGTTTTAATGGTCCTAGAACTAAACTACAGAGAAGATTAATGGCAGTTGTAGGGAATCAGCAGACATCTGTGACACTCATACAGGGTTTTTCAAACCAACATTTGAAGAAATTTACAAAGTAACGCTTTTAGCATAATTGAGAGATTTAGATTCCAGGTTAATGATGCAAGCTGCGATTTAGTTTCAAAAGTTGGCTTACGATTTTCCAAAAAATGTAAAACTGCCTCACAGATTTAAAACGGGGATGTGAGGTTACAAAAATGAAGTATAAATATTTACTTCATAGTAGAATTAAACTTTCTCATGGCTAGTCCTATTTTAACTTACACTGATAAGCCGAAACATTATGAACACTGCCAACCGGGACGCTGGATGCCGCCTGGTGGCGTTGATGGCACGTGACGTGGTAACAAAAGTATGTAAACGGAGCAGAACGGAAGGGGGATCATCTTAAGCGAAAAATGGGCTGCAAGTGGGGAAATCCATTGAGATACCGAGCGAGGTGTCGCAGTGGCAGGCACACTGGGCTCGCATTCGGGAGGACGACGGTTCAATCCTGCGTCTGGCCATCCTGATTTAGGTTTTCCGTGATTTCCCTAAATCGCTCCAGGCAGATGCCGGGATGGTTCTTTGAAAGGGCACGGCCGACTTCCTTCCCCATCCTTCCCTAATCCAATGAGACCGCTGACTTCGCTGTCTGGTCTCCTGCCCCGAAACAACCCAACCCAACCACTGAGATCAGCGACTTAGACAAAAGGCAGATTATTATTACATAGAGCCTGTGAACGAGTATCTCGAAAACGGCGAAGCTCGTTGAAGGCTCACGTGCTACTGTCGTGAGCATGTACGAAAAGAAGCAGAAACACAGCGAAACTACCACTAAGCGTTAAATGGTTGGACGTCCACGACTCTTCACAGAACGTGGTGTTCGGAGGCTTGAGTGCTCTGTAAAGTTGGGTAGATGATGATCTGTGACATCTCTACTTAATGAGTACAATGCTGGCGCACGCACAAGTGTTCTGGAGCACACCGTTCATCCTACATTGTTGATCGCGGAGCTCCGCAGCAGACCACCCACACATCTTCACATGTTGATCCGACGACATCGTCAATAACGACTACCGTGGGCACGGGACCACCGGGATTCGACCGTCGACCAATCGAAACGTGTCGGCTCTGCGGGTGAATGATATTTTCGCTGCACTAGGTCGATGATCGCCTCCACAAACGCCGTCATCGAATTGAACGGCCGGTGGCGCGAAACGTGCAGTGCGCCACAACCGCAGGCTGGTGGAAGGAGTATTATGCTATGGGAAAAGTTCTTCTGTGCTTGCATGGACACGAAGACAGCTGTAAACTACCTGCATCCCTTTATGGTTGATGTCTTCCCCGACGGCGATGTCGTCTTTCAGCAGGATAATTGTCGGTGTCTCGGAGCCAGAACCGTGCTGCAGTGGTCTGAGGAGCATTATAGTGAACTCTCGCTGATACTTCGGCGACCAAATTCGCGTTATGTAAATACTATGGAACCCATCTGGGTCGCTATGGGCGCCATCACCGCGTACGCATATCAGCAGCTCCTTATTTACGCGAATTATATGACCTATGCATAGACGTCTAATGCCACATACCTCCATACACCTACCAACCAATCTGATACGCAGAATCACTGATGTATTTCATTCCATAAACTGACAAACAAGCTATTAAGAAGGTGGTCATAATGTTTTGACTTATCAGTGTATATTGCTTTTAACTCAAATGAGTTTTTCCTTTGTGCATTAAATCAGACAGAATGTATATTAATGTCGTAATTGCTTTTAACTCAAATGAGTTTTTTCTTTGTGCATTAAATCAGACAGAATGTATATTAATGTGGTGGAAATCATACTTGAGTCCACTATTTTTTCCGCAGTTCGGTCTGCCATCTTGGCAAAATGAAATGACGAACGTAATTTTTTACCAAATTTAAAACTATTGTGAAATGATGTGGAAAATGTCTCATCTTAAAGGAATTTTTATGCTTATTCTAAAATGGACTTACATTTTGCGAGTCTGTAATACTTCCGAAGTTATGGAGAATTTAATATTATGATTAATATTTTATTAATACACTACTGGCCATTAAAATCGCTGCACCACACGGACGCGAAATTTAACCGACAGGAAGAAGATGCTGTGATATGCAAATGATAAGCTTTTCAGAGCATTCACACAAGGTTGGCGCCGGTGGCGACACCTACAACGTGCTGTCATGAGGAAAGTTTCCAACCGATTTCTCATTCACAAACAGCAGTTGACCGGCGTTGCCTGGTGAAACGTTGTTGTGATGCCTCGTGTAAGGAGGAGAAATGCGTACCATCACGTTTCCGACTTTGATAAAGGTAGGATTGTAGCCTATCGCGATTGTGGTTTATCGTATCGCGACATTGCTACTCGCGTTGGTCGATATCCAATGACTGTTAGCAGAATATGGACTCGGTAGGTTCAGAAGACTAATACGGAACGCCGTGCTGGATCCCAACGGCCTCGTTTCACTAGCAGTCGAGATGCCAGGCATCTTATCCGCATGGCTGTAACGGATCGTGCAACCACGTCTCGATCCCTGAGTCAACAGATGGGGACGTTTGCAAGACAACAACCATGTGCACGAACAGTTCGACGACGTTTGCAGAAGCATAGACTATCAGCTCGGAGACCATGGCTGCGGTTACCCTTGACGTTGCATCACAGACAGGAGCGTCTGCGATGGTGTACTCAACGACGAACCTGGGTGCACGAATGGCAAAACGTCATTTTTTCGGGTGAATCCAGGTTCTGCTTACAGCAACATGATGGTCGTATCCGAGTTTGGCGATATCTTGGTGAACGCACATTGGAAGCGTGTATTCGTCATCGCCATACTGGCGTACCACCCGGCGTGATGGTATGGAGTGCCATTGGTTACACGTCTCGGTCACCTCTTGTTCGCATTGACGGCACTTTGAACAGTGGACGTTTACATTTCAGATGTGTTACCTTTCATTCGATCCCTGCGAAGCCCTACATTTCAGCAGGATAATGCACGACCGCATGTTGCAGGTCCTGTACGGGCCTTTCCGGATACAGAAAATGTTCGACTGCTGCCATGGCCAGCACATTCTCCAGATCTCTCACCAATTGAAAACGTCTGGTCAATGGTGGCCGAGGAACTGGCTCGTCACAATACGCCAGTCACTACTCTTGATGAACTGTGGTATCGTGTTGAAGCTGCATGGGCAGCTGTACTTGTACGTGCCATCCAAGCTCTGTTTGACTCAATGCACAGGCATATCAAGGGCGTTATTACGGCCAGAGGTTTTTGTTCTGGATACTGATTTCTCAGGATCTATGCACCCAAATTGCGTGAAAAATTAATCACATGTCAGTTCTAGTATAATATATTCGTCCAATGAATACCCGTTTATCATGTGCATTTCTTCTTGGTGTAGCAATTTTAATGGCCAGTAGTGTATTAATTCAGCTGACACTTTATGTGTTACATCTGTGTGTCTAAAACATGATCTTTTGTTCTCTAGCATATGTTGAATGAACATTAGTTTTCAGTACATGATAAAAATTTGGAATTTGGAAGCAGCGTAAGTCACTAGTGAAACCTATTATCCTGTTATGATTTTTAGTTTTTATAGATCCTTAGTTCATAGTAGCAACACACCATCCGAAATATGGATTTCTTACGGGAATCCTAAAATACAATTTCAGAAAGATTTTATGTTTCGGGAATCAGCAATGTATGCTGTTGTTAGAAACATGACGTATCCGTATAAAAAAAAAAAAAATAGAATTTATGTGATATCAATTTGAGTGAGGATCAATGAATCTGCTGCTAAATGTCACTGTCGATTTTACTGCAGAAATCGATTATAGGTTATTTATATCAGGTGCGGCAATGCGTGGCTCGTCACCCGTTCTCCTACAGTGAGTATTTCCCCCTCTATAACATCTTGTGCGGTGTCGTCACGTACCGCCCACCCACAACCACGTCGGCCAATTGCAGCGACAACTGTCAGTCGTCCTGGATTGTGAATCCTACCTACTATATTCAAATTATTTACCTGATTTGCAAAATCTGTTAGAGTGCGTGTGTTTGGGCTTATGGGCGCTCAACGTCGAGGTCATCAGCGCCCACAAAATCTGTTAGAAATGGTAATTCTGATAGAAAAGTGAATCCTTCAGTTTATTTTCAGATTCCGAAGTACCTGATTTTAGCTGTTTATAAAAACCTTGAAACGGTCTTCTCTCTGTGTATGGGGGAACGAGATAAACAGTTTCCTGCACTCAACGAGCGGTGAAGAAGTGTATCTCCGTATCCCGCGTCAGCTTATACCAACATTTCTTAAATTTTCGATGAGATAGTGATCGACTTCCGCAGCGAAATATATTCATAAGTTTCATTACATCTTTCATTGCGGACAGCATTCTAGCACCTTACCCACTTAGTGATTTCTCGTGGATAATGCAATGAAAAGTTAAACATTCTATTTCGTTTTTTCACGATTGATCAGCGAAGCCATATTTTCTACCAACCATAGCTTCCGCACCATCGGTACAATTTACAGAGTACCAGTTTTGTTATCATACTTTTCAACGGCAAAATATCCAAAATTGTTATTCCGAGCTACGGAACTAGAGCTAGTAATTATTACAGAAAAGTCATCCATTGTTTGGCAAATAAAGATTAATAGTTCACCGAGATCTTTTAGATCAGTATCCCCCCACCGATAGTTTACATTTGAGTTGTTTAGTTTCTATTTTAAGCACTGTTACTTAACAAGAATTATACTTTTTACAATATTACATTACAAAGTATCTGTTTTTAAACGTTCAGCGGCATCGTCGTAACCAAATGCGTCAGCCATGGCTATTTGCACATCCTTTCTGGAGTATGCCTTTACTACTCGTTTGTTAATTTCAAGCACACCGCGCACGTGCAGTTGAACACTTTTCTCTAAGACTTGATGATTGGGGTGTATTTCTTACTTTTTTTAAAAAGCTATTCTCTAAAGCAGATCGTTTGTCATGATAGTATCGCTTATGTGTTGCTTCATGGAGCAAAGAGAACTGTCAACCTAGAATACTACCTAGTCAAAACGACTTAAGCATTTTTTTACGTATTAAACATTAAGTTTTTCGTCGGAATTGTGTACAAAAAAACTTAATATTACAGTCATCTTTTCGACTTTCTCAAGAACCTTAACAGAAAAATATCCACAGTAATAATCAGAATGAACCCAGAATAATAACCACACTAACAACCAAAATCCAAAATTACAACCTGAGTGAAAGTGCAATAATATTGAGGTCAGTAACTCTGAATACGTCGCCGAGAGCAACCGACGTCTGTCGGACAACTAGTGAAGGACAAGAACCTATGCTTTACGTAAAAAGTCAAAGGGATGTTGCCAATATCGACTGCTGATAAATAAGCCTATCATATACTGCGGCCTGGTCGTGACGGCACAGCGTGTGTGGATGTGGAGAGGGAAGCGCTCATCGGAAGGGAATTGCTCGCGAGACACGCTCTGTTTGGCCTGATTTACATTATATCTAACAATCGAGATTTGTATTATCAAGAAACGTAAAAATTACGCCGGCAGAGGCAACCAAAAACCTGTAGGTAATAACAAGTGTGCGATTCTGTGATTTCGTAAGTTTTTCATCTTTAGACCCACAAGTTATTGAAATGATGTTGCGAAAGGAGTTATGATGGAGAGGTTTCCTTAAGATTTCTTAGCAATTTTCGGTGTGGCTGCTTGAAGCTCGGTCAAAGAAGGTGTAAAAGCCGACAAAGTATACTAGTTCTCCAATGAGTTTTTTATTTATCTCTTGCGCTTACTTTCATTTTTGTTTTCTTTTTGCCGCCAACCTCCCATTAAGCTTCTCTAGTCTCTTATCAATGACTGTATTCGTCGACCTAGTTTATCTGCCATTCATTTTTTGATACAAATTACGTTTTGTATGCCTCTTTCGATTTTAAGTTGTATTGAACGAGTGATGGGCTCATTCTATACGGTAAATTTATTTGTTCTATAAGTAACGTCCCTAGTTTTCTCAGTTTATTATTCCTCATACTTGAATATACATACAGAAATAAGAATTTAACTATGAAATCAAACATGAGTCAAAACGTTGCTTCTGACTCGGTAAAATAAACGATGCAGTTCATCTCTTTCAGGTGACATCTGAGACCCGTTTGTAACGCCGGAAATGCATATCCTCCTATTTCCATCTATTGTACTATTATTTTTTTTCCTTGTTTTGTTACCTCAAGATATGACATTTCTGTCTCTTTATATATTGTAATTGTTTTACTGTTTGTATATATATATATTTATGCACTCATGTCGATGTATAATTGGTTTGTTTCGTAAATATTATTTGTATTTTTACGCTGGGTCTTGCCTAGGGAAAACTGCTATCGAACGATTACATCGATGGGTCGTGTGAAGAATCAAAGTGTGTAGGATCTTTGGTAGTGTTAACTCTGCCGCGTGGAGCGCGGGCAGAGAGGGTCTGGCTGGAGTAGCGAGTGGAGCAGGTGTGTTGTGTGACGCTCCCGCGAGTTGCCGCGCTTTCGGGGTTTGGCAGCATGTAATTGCGCTCGACTCGCGATGATAGTTTCTGACATGGTGTCGCGGACGGGAAGCATTAGCTGGTGCACATCAAGAGCCCGTTTCGCCTGGTGACCGTGTCGAGAAGAAGGCGCGCCAACATCCAGCTTCTGCAACAGCGACGGCCGACAATGAGTGACTGTCGCCACCTCCTCGATCGACGGCTTCAAACCTTCAATCAACCAACAAGGAAGACTAAAAGCACGTAAAGTTTCAGAACTGTATGGCAGACCTCAGCTTTTCAAATTGTTCCATTTGCCTCGCAAAATTACAGCAACTTAGCATGAACCTTTGTTGCTCATTGTCCCAATTGCATTGCCAAGCAGGGTCCCTTCCTTTTCCGAAATGAGCCCGAGGGTCGTTGAAATTCAAACGCCAGCATCATTCGATTTCACTGCTTTAATTTCAAAGTTCAATTTAAGTACAATAGTTAGATTACACAAGCACAAATTAAGAGTGCGAGTTTTGTTACCGTATTTTAGCTTACCTGTGACTGCAGCTCAGCTTGGTACGTACTAAATTTTACTACTGTTAATTGGTCAGAATCGTTTAATTCAAGTTCAAAGTTAAATCTCTTCTTTCTAAATTGCGTAGATTCAAGTAGCTTTAGAAATGATTGTTGAGGTAGTCCAAGACTAACTGTATTTCGATGTGCTTCAGAAAGAAAGCTCACTATTAACTTCAGTCACTAAATTAACTTTCGATTTTCCGGTTTCATTAATTCTTTTGCTAAATTAAGTGTAGCGAAATTTATTACTTCTGACAAACTTTCAGTTTTCACACTACACGTGTCAACCTTCAGTTGCCACGCTTCTAGTGCTAATTATATGTGTAATAACCTTTCTTTTTCAGTTATTATAGTAATTGTCCATAGGACTGGCGACCGTAATTTCCCCCAAATCTCAAATATCTAATTACCGCTAGTTGATTGTTAACGTAACGGCCGCATATTTACTTTCTTTATTAACTTTATCCCTATTTCAAAATTAATTTCCACCAGTTTCACTTGCATTTTTCCTTTCATTTAGATGTAACCCTTTCCTCCCTCTTTACCGACAGGTTAACTTCGGTGACGATTGCTTTTCCAAAATTCCCATTAGGTACACGCGGTTTCATTTTTCACTGTCATTAAGGTCGATAAGTGAGGGGGAGGTTACACGTGGCGACCTGGTGACAGGACAATCTTCGGATTTGAGGTTGTTCTGGACACGAATTTTGTATGTTGCAAATCTCGTAACGAAGTACTGGTTACGTACAGGCCGTTACGTCAGCGAGAATAAGTAGTGGGAGTAATCCTAATTATATTTGAGATTTGGCATTTATATTGAAAATTATTAAAATGAGTGAAGGCAACAATTACCAAAATTTGGTAGACTTGGATACGGAACAATCGGTCGAACAGTGGGAAACGCGCACCGCGGTACCCATTGTTCAGGGGCAGGCGGCGAACATGAAAGACGCAACCGCCGAAACGCAACAAAGAGCAGAAATGGAATTCCAAACTTTAGAAAATGTTTCGGAATCGGAAGTGAAAATCAAATCTGAATCCCTTGATGACGAATACGGGGGGAAAATTAAAGAGGAAGCCGCTGCGGAAGTAAAACCGGTAGTTTCCGGGAATTTAACTGATTTATTGAATGTTTTGATTAACGAAATCAAGAGTCAATCGGCCAAGCAAGAAGATCAGGCTGCCAAGCAAGAAGTTCAGTCTGAAAAATTTGAACGGATGCTAGACAATCAGAACAAAGCTATTAACGTTGTTATCAACAATGTTGGAGTTGTTAACACAAAAGTTGATAAAATCAAAGAAGATATTGTTGTAATTAATACCGAAATCGGTAATCTTAAACAGGAAATGATAGGCGTTCAGGCGGAAATTGCGAGCATAAATACTCGTTTTAATTCTGAAATTAGCAGAATCGAGAAAAGTGTAGGAGAATCAGTTTCTCCGATCATCGAGAATAAGGTGACGGAACAAATTCAATTAGTGAAAAAAGAGGATCAAAAGAAGGTGGAAACTTTAAAGGCTTTAGTATCCGAAGTAGATACCAAAGTGACGAAGCAGGCTAATACCTGCGAAGAGAGAAAAAGGGAAGTAGAAACGCTTGCGACAACCACTTGCCAAGTAATTACGAGAGTGTCGGAATTAGAAAAGAAACTTGACGAAAAACAGAGCTATGCGCCAATCTATGCACATAGTTCGGAATTGTTGACGAAAGAGGAGCGGTTCGACCCCTTGAAAAAAGGCGGTATACACGCGACGGATTTCATTAAGAATTGTGAAAGAGTTTTACCCAGATCATGGACTGATGAGAGAAAAATTAATGCGATTATTGATGTGTTGGCTGGTGATGCCAAGTGTTGGGGCTTAAACCTCAACATTACGAACCTGACTTTTGACGAATTTAAAAATTTGTTTCTGGCTGAATACTGGTCAGAGCAAAAACAGCAAAGTGTCTGGCGCGAATTTGTCGTATCGAGGCCTTTCAATGCGAATTCGCGCGGTTCGATGAAGGAGTTTTGTGAGGGCTGGATCCGCAAGTTGGAATATTTGCGTGACCGCCGCTCGGAATCCGAAATAGTCTGGGAACTCTACAAGAAGCTTCCAGATGATACAAAACGATACGTAGGAAGCAATTACAGGACAATCAATGATTTCCTGGAAAGAGTGGAGGACGAGGACAATTGGCGCAATAATCGCGACAGTGGCAGAGGCCGTGGTAACAACAACGGGTACCACAGCAACCACAACAACGATAACCACGGGAATAATGCATACCGCAACCATGGCAGCAATAACAATAATGGTTCGGACCGTAATAACAATCGGTACAATGCAAATAATAACAGGAATGACAGAAACCAGTATCATACTAACGTGATATATGCTTCACAGAATAGTAATAACGCCAGAGGGTGTGATCAGCCGCCTCAGCAGCATCCGGGGAGCGTATCTGCTGGGACGAGACAGGGAAACCATTAGCCGCGCCGGTGAGGGGCCGACCAGGCGTGGAGAAATTTTGGCGGCCCAATAACAGGAGAAAACCCAGGTGTCGTCGTTATGAAAATTCCGTGTGGAATAATCAACGGCGGGAGAGTGTGCCAGTGTTAGGAGAAAGGAGTGCGCCCACAAGTAGTAGATCAACTGTATACACGGCAGTAGAAAATACATTCACTGTCAGTGAGAACAATTTAAGTAGTGTTCCGGAAATCGATTATAAAGGGGCAGCTGTAATACCCACAGCGGAACTGGAGATTGAGTTTAAGAATGATTCGCGATTGTTGAGAGAAGATCAGATGTCGGATAACACGTCCGATTTGAGCGAGGGGATGCAGAGAGGGATGAGGTCTGGTTAAGGCAGTTCGGTCGCTTATACGACGAACTAAGAGATTATAGGGGCCTGTACGGGAGAAGCATTTATGGAGAGCGCGGGCAGAATTTGCCGCGTCTCGTCCCACAGGAAGATAGTATTTGTGAAGTGATGGAAAGTTCTGGCCCTAACCGGCAGACTTTACCAGAAATAGTTGATGTTAATGGGGAGCACGAGCAAGATTCGTCGTGTTTCGTCCCGCAGGAGTTAGATGTTGAAGTAGTAACGGAAAGTTCTGGCCCTAACCGGCAGACTTTACCGAAAGTTATAGTGATAGAAGTAGCCGACCCATCCGACGCAAACCTCCAGTTTAAACGTTGCGAGAGTATTAAGGAGAAAGATTACGAAAATTTTAGTGATAGCCGGACACGATTGGTAGAAAAGCACATAGATTACAGCGTGTATGAGGTTAGAGCTGACATTATACAGCCAGACGATAGCAGTGTGGGTTGCGCAGATCCAGAGGAAGTAATTTCAGATGCTACTGGGCACATTCCTCCAGGTAGATTGGCAGATGAGATCAATCTGACCAAAGTGGAATCAACAAAGGTGACAATTAGTGAATTGATAGCAAAGCAACACTCACTAGTTGACGAGTTACAGGAAAATGTTTCGGTATTGGAGGCGAAGCTAGAGACTAAGCCTCAGGACAAACGTGTTGAAATTAAAACTGTAAGTGAACAGAGGCTGAAAAGGCCGCCAGATAAACCGGATTTAGGATCAAAGCCGGAGGGTTTGTTCTGGAATGACCTGGATATAGACGAGGATTTACTGTGGGAAAATAAAGAAACAGTCGAGGACAAGTGTAGACAGATAGTAGTGTCTGTTAATATGCACGACCTACAACTAAACGCGTTGATGGACACCGGTGCAGAACTGAGTGCTGTATCTGGGAAAATATTTGAGTTACTGAAAAACAGACCCGGCATCGTAGTTATGCCAGTAACAGGAGTGAAAATTATCGGTGCTACTGTGAAGGCCAGTAAACCGGTCACAAAACAGATTTTTGTCAACTTCGAAATATGTGGGGCACGATTTGAGCAAGAGTTCGTCGTCGTGCCAGACTTAACTACGGAAGTAATTATCGGGTTAGATTGGCTATTAAAGTACCGTGCAGTGATTAATTGCGAAAGCAAAACTTTGACATGTACGTCCCAAGATAAAACAATAGTAGTTAGTTTTGACGAGGCAGGAGACGGTGTGCATAGGCAATACCAGCCTATACACATTGTTAACTGGCCGGATGCTATTGACGTAGGTATGAATTTGAACTACTGTAATGTGAGGAATCTCGGCATTGACAATAGTATAGAAAGTGAATTGGAAATTATTGTAGACGGTGTGTCAAACGTAACACACGAACAAAGACGAGGCCTGTATGAAGTAATAATGAGGAATAAGAGTGTGTTTTCAGACAAACCGGGACTTATGGAAGGATATAAATGCAAGTTGCATGTAATTCCGCACGAACCATTCTTCGTGAGACCGTATGCTATACCGCTGTCCAAAAAGGAAGCAGTGCAACGGGAGGTAGATAAGATGATCGAATGGGGAGTGATTGAAAGAAGTACGAGTCCATACAATAACGGTTTGGTCATTGTAGCAAAACGGGATGGTGGTGTGCGTATTGTGATTGACGCACGCACGTTGAATAGGGTCGTTCAACGCGAAACAGACAGACCAGAGAGTATGGAGGAGATTTTGCAACGTTTTCATGACGTTAAGTTCATGACTAGCCTCGATCTGGCGGCTAGTTACTGGCAAATAGAACTCGAAGAAGAATCTAGGCCATACACCGCCTTCTTGTTTGCGGGCAGGTGTTATCAGTATAGAGTACTGCCGTTTGGACTTAATATATCTGTGTCCGTATTCATCAGGGCCCTAGATAAAGTGCTAGGACCGGCTTTGAGTTCAAGATTAACTGTATATGTTGACGACCTATTGTTGGCCAATGCCACTTGGCATGACCATTGTGACCTGTTAGATGAAGTTTTTAGAGCATTGCGCCGTGGCGGAATGACTCTAAAGCTAAAGAAATGCGAATTTGTGAAGCAGGAACTGAAATTTTTAGGGCATGTAATTACCACTGCTGGTATTACGAAAGACCCAGAGAAACTAGAGGCAATAAGGAATTGTCCTCCACCCAAGTCTAGGAAACAGTTAAAAAGTTTTCTGGGGCTCACAGGATTTTACCGTAAATTTGTAAAAGGACAAGTGTTTAATGATGAAAATTTGAATAACCTCTTACGCAAAAATGTTCCGTTTGTGTGGACTGACGGGTGTCAGACCGCTTTCGAGAGATTAAAAGACGAGTTGTTAAGATCTAACATACTATTTCATCCTGATTTATCGCTACCCTACCATCTGGGAACGGATTCGTCGAATTACGGGGTGGGGGTAGAACTGTTCCAAGAAGTTGGTAAAGGAGAGGATAAGGAACACCGGACGATAGCGTTCGCGAGTCGAACTTTATCAAAAAGTGAGCGAAACTACACGATTTCTGAGAAAGAGTGTCTCTCTATCGTGTGGGGATTCAAGAAGTTCAAGGGTTACCTATGGGACCGTAAGGTGATTGTTCATACGGACCATAAGGCGCTCACTTATCTGAAGGATTGTAAACTACTTCACGAAAGACTGACTAGGTGGTCGTTGTATTTACAGCAATTTAACTATGACATCTGTTACGTAAAAGGGACCGACAATTGCGTAGCGGATGCGCTGTCGCGGTTGCCCGAGTCTAATCAAGGTCTATTGAAAGATGAGGCAGATGGAGTGGTCAAATTGTACTATTTTAAAGAAGTTGAGGGACGTAAATTAATAATGAACATCTGTAAGAATCTACGTCGTCATCAGAACGAGGATGGTTGTTTAAATATGGTGAAAACCCGATATGATGAAAAGAGTCCAGAAGGAGAGAAATTAAGGAAGTATTACAAGATATACGATCATATCTTGTACATACGTAAGGGTGAAGATAGTAATATTTGGCGGGTATGCTGGCCCACCAAATATGTCACGGAAATAATAGACTACTACCATTTGGCGTATGGTCACTGTGGACCAAAGAAATGTACGGAAAAGCTGAGTGAAGTAGTGCATTTTAACAACATGTTAAAACGAGTTACTGACAGAGTGAAAACTTGCGATTTATTTCAGAAGGTGAAGGTTACCAACTGTACGAGTCGTGGTCCTATGCAAAGTATAAGGCCTAACGACACCTTTGAGTTACTGTGCGTGGACTTGTACGGACCTTTGCCCAAGTCATCAGGAAACTTTGCCTACATTTTAGTAGTGCTAGAAGCTTTTTCCAAGTTCATCAAACTATACCCGATTAGGAAAGCTACAGCCAAAGCGGTCTATAGCAAGCTTGTGAACGATTATTTTGTTCATATTGGTAAGCCCAAGGCGATTCTATCAGACAATGGGGCACAATTTACTTCTAAGTTGTGGAATGAAGGCATGGAAAGTAATGGGGTCGAGGTGATCCATATTTCTGCTTATTGTCCGGCTGGGAATCCCGCTGAGAGGTACACTCCTGGAAATTGAAATAAGAACACCGTGAATTCATTGTCCCAGGAAGGGGAAACTTTATTGACACATTCCTGGGGTCAGATACATCACATGATCACACTGACAGAACCACAGGCACATAGACACAGGCAACAGAGCATGCACAATGTCGGCACTAGTATAGTGTATATCCACCTTTCGCAGCAATGCAGGCTGCTATTCTCCCATGGAGACGATCGTAGAGATGCTGGATGTAGTCCTGTGGAACGGCTTGCCATGCCATTTCCACCTGGCGCCTCAGTTGGACCAGCGTTCGTGCTGGACGTGCAGACCGCGTGAGACGACGCTTCATCCAGTCCCAAACATGCTCAATGGGGGACAGATCCGGAGATCTTGCTGGCCAGGGTAGTTGACTTACACCTTCTAGAGCAAGTTGTGTGGCACGGGATACATGCGGACGTGCATTGTCCTGTTGGAACAGCAAGTTCCCTTGCCGGTCTAGGAATGGTAGAACGATGGGTTCGATGAAGGTTTGGATGTACCGTGCACTATTCAGTGTCCCCTCGACGATCACCAGTGGTGTACGGCCAGTGTAGGAGATCGCTCCCCACACCATGATGCCGGGTGTTGGCCCTGTGTGCCTCGGTCGTATGCAGTCCTGATTGTGGCGCTCACCTGCACGGCGCCAAACACGCATACGACCATCATTGGCACCAAGGCAGAAGTGACTCTCATCGCTGAAGACGACACGTCTCCATTCGTCCCTCCATTCACGCCTGTCGCGACACCACTGGAGGCGGGCTGCACGATGTTGGGGCGTGAGCGGAAGACGGCCTAACGGTGTGCAGGACCGTAGCCCAGCTTCATGAAGACGGTTGCGAATGGTCCTCGCCGATACCCCAGGAGCAACAGTGTCCCTAATTTGCTGGGAAGTGGCGGTGCGGTCCCCTACGGCACTGCGTAGGATCCTACGGTCTTGGCGTGCATCCGTGCGTCGCTGCGGTCCGGTCCCAGGTCGACGGGCACGTGCACCTTCCGCCGACCACTGGCGACAACATCGATGTACTGTGGAGACCTCACGCCCCACGTGTTGAGCAATTCGGCGGTACGTCCACCCGGCCTCCCGCATGCCCACTATACGCCCTCGCTCAAAGTCCGTCAACTGCACATACGGTTCACGTCCACGCTGTCGCGGCATGCTACCAGTGTTAAAGACTGCGGTGGAGCTCCGTATGCCACGGCAAACTGGCTGACACTGACGGCGGCGGTGCACAAATGCTGCGCAGCTAGCGCCATTCGACGGCCAACACCGCGGTTCCTGGTGTGTCCGCTGTGCCGTGCGTGTGATCATTGCTTGTACAGCCCTCTCGCAGTGTCCTGAGCAAGTATGGTGGGTCTGACACACCGGTGTCAATGTGTTCTTTTTTCCATTTCCAGGAGTGTATATGCGCGAGCTAGGCCGACTGTGCCGTACCTATTGCCATCACAACCATAGGGCATGGGGCAAATATGTAGCAGTATTTGAGAGAATTATGAACACCTTGAGACATGAATCGACGGGATTTTCTCCAGAGGAAATCCTGTTGGATGACAGAAGTAAAAGTTTAGTTGAAGAGATAATCAAATTCCCTCCACGGATTGACATTAGTATTGGTGTGAAAAAAGATCGTTTGCGAGAAGTAATGAAGCTTAAAGCCGATGCTCGCATACGTCGTCATGACGCTAAAGCGCGTTTTGCTAAGTTTGAGATCGGAGACTTAGTACTTGTAAAAGCTCATGAGAAATCGAGCGAGATAGACAATGAAATCTCTAAATTTAAGTTTGTTTATAATGGACCATATAAAGTCATTGATATACCTCACACAAATGCTTATTGCTTAGAGTATCCAAGCTCTGGAAAGCTATTAGGTATACGAAACATTGTAGACCTGAAATTGTACCAACCAAGGATTGATTAGTACCACAGATAGGGTAATTTGTACAGTATGTAGATATAGAGTGTAAGATTTAAGGATGTGCCATGTGGCGATGCTTTTGCCTGACCTAGAGGTCATTAAAGAAGTTGTAATTAATAAGTAATTTATGTTGATTAAATGATTTAAGAGTTACTGAATATTAATCAATTTAAAAATCCAAGCTGCTAGTTTAAGTTTTCAGCTGAGTCACAGTAGATTAACCAATGTAAATATGATTTTGTAACTAGCTGTAAGATTCCGTGAATACGTGTTTTACTAGTCATTGCCGATGTACTTAGACGCTGTTTTAAGTTTCAGGCTTGTACATGTGTGATGATGGACAGTGTTGAGTTATCCACTGTGATAGTGTTAATGGACTCCTTGAGATTACTCTGGAGTGAGTTTTTCCGAAAGAATTCAGTGAAACGGACGTTCTGGAAATGCCGTTACACAGGCGAGTGAGATCAAGCGTGCCGCACAGGCGGGCGCAACAATACTGGCGAGGCGGTGCCGCTGTCGGCTCTTGTGCCGCTGTCGGCATTCTTTGTACTTGCGAGTACGGAAGGCGGAATTGTTTTTCTTCCCGGACAGATGATGTGAAACAATTCTGCTGTCAATACTTATGTTTTTTTCGATCTACTGAATATTATTTTCTTGTTTAGCATTAAGTGGACTCTCATGGCAAGCGTATTAATTACGAAAAGGTTATATAAAATGTGTATTCTATGTAATTAATAATTAATTTGCGTATTTTGATCTACCTGTTTTTATGACCATGTACCCTGATTAATTTTGTAAATAGTATTCCATTTCATGATAGTGTTACGGATTTTGACGATTTTGGAATAGCTAAACCATTTTCTATATCTTCTATGAATTTTAATATGTTGTCAACCTGTTTTATTTTGTGCAAGATGACAGAGTGGAATAAGATTAGGAGTGTCTCCACTCAATTATTATGGTCTAAAAATTGATTTATGATTAATTAGACGAATGCTAAATTTTGTTGATGATTTGAGCATATGCATTTCCGCTGTTTCTTTTTTGGGACATTTTCTGAGTCTGTTTACGGTACACGAACATCATCCGACAATGTGGGGCACGTGTAACGCCGGAAATGCATATCCTCCTATTTCCATCTATTGTACTATTATTTTTTTTCCTTGTTTTGTTACCTCAAGATATGACATTTCTGTCTCTTTATATATTGTAATTGTTTTACTGTTTGTATATATATATATATTTATGCACTCATGTCGATGTATAATTGGTTTGTTTCGTAAATATTATTTGTATTTTTACGCTGGGTCTTGCCTAGGGAAAACTGCTATCGAACGATTACATCGATGGGTCGTGTGAAGAATCAAAGTGTGTAGGATCTTTGGTAGTGTTAACTCTGCCGCGTGGAGCGCGGGCAGAGAGGGTCTGGCTGGAGTAGCGAGTGGAGCAGGTGTGTTGTGTGACGCTCCCGCGAGTTGCCGCGCTTTCGGGGTTTGGCAGCATGTAATTGCGCTCGACTCGCGATGATAGTTTCTGACATGGTGTCGCGGACGGGAAGCATTAGCTGGTGCACATCAAGAGCCCGTTTCGCCTGGTGACCGTGTCGAGAAGAAGGCGCGCCAACATCCAGCTTCTGCAACAGCGACGGCCGACAATGAGTGACTGTCGCCACCTCCTCGATCGACGGCTTCAAACCTTCAATCAACCAACAAGGAAGACTAAAAGCACGTAAAGTTTCAGAACTGTATGGCAGACCTCAGCTTTTCAAATTGTTCCATTTGCCTCGCAAAGTTACAGCAACTTAGCATGAACCTTTGTTGCTCATTGTCCCAATTGCATTGCCAAGCAGGGTCCCTTCCTTTTCCGAAATGAGCCCGAGGGTCGTTGAAATTCAAACGCCAGCATCATTCGATTTCACTGCTTTAATTTCAAAGTTCAATTTAAGTACAATAGTTAGATTACACAAGCACAAATTAAGAGTGCGAGTTTTGTTACCGTATTTTAGCTTACCTGTGACTGCAGCTCAGCTTGGTACGTACTAAATTTTACTACTGTTAATTGGTCAGAATCGTTTAATTCAAGTTCAAAGTTAAATCTCTTCTTTCTAAATTGCGTAGATTCAAGTAGCTTTAGAAATGATTGTTGAGGTAGTCCAAGACTAACTGTATTTCGATGTGCTTCAGAAAGAAAGCTCACTATTAACTTCAGTCACTAAATTAACTTTCGATTTTCCGGTTTCATTAATTCTTTTGCTAAATTAAGTGTAGCGAAATTTATTACTTCTGACAAACTTTCAGTTTTCACACTACACGTGTCAACCTTCAGTTGCCACGCTTCTAGTGCTAATTATATGTGTAATAACCTTTCTTTTTCAGTTATTATAGTAATTGTCCATAGGACTGGCGACCGTAATTTCCCCCAAATCTCAAATATCTAATTACCGCTAGTTGATTGTTAACGTAACGGCCGCATATTTACTTTCTTTATTAACTTTATCCCTATTTCAAAATTAATTTCCACCAGTTTCACTTGCATTTTTCCTTTCATTTAGATGTAACCCTTTCCTCCCTCTTTACCGACAGGTTAACTTCAGTGACGATTGCTTTTCCAAAATTCCCATTAGGTACACGCGGTTTCATTTTTCACTGTCATTAAGATCGATAAGTGAGGGGGAGGTTACACGTGGCGACCTGGTGACAGGACAATCTTCGGATTTGAGGTTGTTCTGGACACGAATTTTGTATGTTGCAAATCTCGTAACGAAGTACTGGTTACATACAGGCCGTTACGTCAGCGAGAATAAGTAGTGGGAGTAATCCTAATTATATTTGAGATTTGGCATTTATATTGAAAATTATTAAAATGAGTGAAGGCAACAATTACCAAAATTTGGTAGACTTGGATACGGAACAATCGGTCGAACAGTGGGAAACGCGCACCGCGGTACCCATTGTTCAGGGGCAGGCGAATATTTTATTGCTGACCGCGTCATACAATGTCACCCATTGCTAATATTTTCCACACTTTGGGCCAGTCGGTTACCTTGTATGGAGCCGTATGTCTCTTTAATTGAGGTAGATAATTTTGAGAACTAGAGCCCCCGTCACCCTTGTTGCATTGGTAGTGAATCGCTGTGGAAAAAACCATGTTGAAGATATTGCCCCGCCACACCAACCAACAGAAAATTTATTGTAGTCTTTCAGTCGTCAGCGTCGAATGTGGTGTGGTATATTTAGGCAACTACATTTGTATTAATAACGTAAACTATTTGTCGTTTGTTTTCTTGAATTACGTTTTCTTATTTTTGCCTGGAGTACATTGGTTTTTCACGTCTAATCAACTGTTGCCATGTGATGTGTATTTGCCGTAATTGTACACTACTTTTAGTCTTTCAGAGCCAGTTTTGATCGAACGAATTATTATCACTAACGGTACCTACTTTAATTATTTGTTGTTTTCTATTAAATAAGCCGTGCTCTTAGTGTCTCGCGGAACAAGATGACATTCGTTTAGCTCTATCTAATTCCGTGTCGCCGATGATGATAAAGCTAATACGACGTGCGTTGTCTTGGGATACCGTCTTGTCGTTGGAAACTTGTAGCGCCTATAGTGGCATGTCAACGTTTAAAGTAATTACATAAATAACGGCAGACAGTGGACTTCCGAGCCTGATGGTATGTTTCTTTTTGCCATCTAACCAGCCAATTGCCAATTAACTTCCTTTGTAAGTGGACTCCGCTACTTGCGATGGCAATTGTTTTTACGACTTATTCGTGAAAGCCCATTTCAGGCATCGCTTTTATTAGAAAATTATGATTTAATCTGTCACAGGCCTTGTCGAACTATGTGAACATAAAAGCCAATTTTGTAAGCTTGGAGACCACGTTAAGTGAGTGATGTGTTTATATTGTGCTACATTATTCAACATCTTCTTCCCCGTTGCGTAGCTGGTCTGGCACGGTCCTGTTACTCTCTTGAGAAAGACTTTCATTATTTCATTCACGAGTCGCGAAAGTATTTGGAATCTAATTTTAGTAATGTAATCGGTAAATTTTCCACCCCCGATTCTTTAAAGAATCAAACTCGCATATGTAAAACTGCTTCAAACTTCTGACAGCTTTACAAATGAATCAATCATGCATGCGAGAAAAAGTGAAAAAATGTTTGAAACTATGCTCAAAAGCTTCTTGGAAGTTGTTAAATGTTCTCATTATAAAACACTGGATGATTATAGTCTGGGTATTCTGTGGTCCATTTTCAAACAAATGCTACACAGTCCAGTCACATTAATATGACTACGGCCTACATTCGACGCCACTGTGCTCTAACCACTCACAGACAGCAGGCTGCAACACGAGCGGTGAAGGATGTATAAAGTGAGTTGGGGGAACACGGAAAGCACTGCAGTTATTATTATAATGTGGAAACGAACTGATGTCCAAAAGGGATGATCGTTGGCTTTCGGACCAAGGGTGGAAGCATTTAGAAAACGGGTAAGTTTGTAAACTGTTCGCGTGCCGCAGTGGCTAAAGTATAGTGTGTACGGCAAAATGGCAATATCCGAAACCAGTGCCGACGCAACTGTGGTGCACCTTGGGCCATAGATGACAGGGGCGAATGACGGCTGCGGAGATATGTACGAGCGAAAAGACGTATAACTGCTAAGCAACTGAACCAGGGGACTACCAACAGCGTCTCTTCAACAACCATTCAGCGAACTTTGCTGCGTATGGATCTCCGCAGCAGACACCTAATTCATGCACCCATGCTGACTGATCTTCATCGGCGACGAAGGCTGGAATTAGCACGCCAATACCGCAACTGAACGTTCACTGAGTGACTTTTAAGATGAATCACGTTTTCGGCTCCATCGGACAGAGGGCCGTTGGCGTGTATGGCGTGAAACGTCTGAAAGCAAACACTCTGCAACCAGGAGGGAGCGCTGTGTTCTGGGGAATGTTTTCGTGGCGTTCTCTCGGTGATCTGTTCATTCTGGAAGGCACTGTGGATCAACACAAGTGTACGTTTATCCTTGGGGGCCATGTCGACCCCTACATGGAGTTCGTTTTACTTCGGCACGATGGCATCTACCAGTAGGACAATACAAAGTGTCACACAGCTCGCAGTCTACGTCCCTTCTTCGAAGAGCACCAGGATGAGATTATCATACTTCCCTGGCCACTAAACTTCCTGGATTTAAACCCAGTCAAGAATCTATGAGACCACCTCCATCAGGCTGTTCGCGCCATGGAGCCTCAGCCGAGAAACGTAGCACAGCTGGCCACGTCACTGTACTCAGCATGGCTCCACATCTCTGTCGGTATCTTCCAGAACCTCATCGACTCTATTCCTACACGTTTCGCAGCGTTCGCGCTGCAAAGGGTTGCTTTTCAGGCTTTTGATCGGTGGTACTGGACAGTGTAGAACTTGATTAAAGTACCAGAATTGAACTTTTTAAGTTGTTGGATCACACAAACTGTACCTTTTTCTGTAAGTTAGTTACAAGTCGTGTGACATAACACTGTAATTGTAACGTACATCCTGGGACACCCTGTGTTACCTGGCTGAGCAAGCAAGATCAGGCTTTTGCAAAAAGTGATGCGTTTGCTTGCCACGACACATTTTCTGAGTCGCGAGTTTGACTCAAATAAATCAAGCACAGTTGTCCGAAAAGCACAATGGCCGTATTTTGGTATCGATAATGTTTGGTAAAAAGGCTCTGGTGACATAAAATCTATCTAGACTGCTCGCCATTATGGAATTCAAAAACGTGTTCACTTTGCCTCTGGTTCTGGGTGCCTTTTAATCCATGTCTAGTCCTTCAATCAAGGTTTTGAGCTCTTGGTTAAAATTGAAATTCTGAGAGCGGTGTTATTTTCTAAGAACGCAGATCTCCATCCAATTTTCTACGTCGGCGCATTTTTGCTATAGATTTAATATATTCTACCAAAACAATTGGTTTCTGCGTAACCTGTTCTTCGTGTGCGTAAGCAAGTACTGTAGTTGTTTACCACTATTTGTCCTATAACAGGATTACCATGCTTCTTCCGCTTTTTGGCATCGCCTTCGTTTAACAGACAATGTCTTGTTTCAGTAGCATTGCTATGCAACATTGGTATAAGAATCACGTGGGATACATAAGCTCTACTTTGTTGGTACCTCTTGCAATAAAAGTACATCTAGCACCGCCATATATGTGTTAATTTCTGAAAGCTTGTATTTTCACGACGGACTATATTTATGTTCACTAAAGCGATGTTCTAGTCTTGCATATGGTATTGTTAGCTGAAATCCACCATCTTACACACACTGCATTCACACTTTGTCTATATGGGTGTCAAAGGCTTCCATTTGTTGGGTCTGGTCGCAAATTTCTGTCATTACTGTTTCGTCATCTATAATCTATTGCTCTGTGTCTCCTTCACTGCCACTTTTCCCAGCCTTTTCCACTTGTTTAAAAATTTCCCTCGTTCTCAGATAGTTTAGCTTCTCATCATGTTTTTTCACTGTTTTTCTGGTTCTTTGGGACGTTTTTATAAGTTGTTCCTTTCTTATTGGTCTGCTGCGTTAGAGACGTTGCCTCTTGAATTTGCCCGCTTGCCTTTTTGTGCTGGCCGGTCGGAGTGGCCGTGCGGTTCTAGGCGCTGCAGTCTGGAACCGCGAGACCGCTACGGTCGCAGGTTCGAATCCTGCCTCGGGCATGGATATGTGTGATGTCCTTAGGTTAGTTAGGTTTAAGTAGTTCTAAGTTTTAGGGGACTGATGACCTCAGAAGTTGAGTCCCATAGTGCTCAGAGCCATTTGTACCATTTTTTTTGTGCTGACTCGATGTGTTCTCAGTCGCTATTAAATTTCTTTTTAACATCTTAGCCGCTGGCATTTGTTTTTTGTGATGTCTAATATGTGTGTCGCGCTGTGGAGTCATTTTTTTGATGCTTTCTGCTTTTGCTCTCGTGTGGTACTTTCTTAATTCTCAGTTAAGATGGATGTTTTGTCCGTATGCAATTTTTTCATCCTATCCTTGTGTCATTTTGCTGATTTATATGATTTAACTGCATTGATGTTGACGACACAGAGACTACTGCCCCAGTCAGCTGACGTGTAACTACGAGTATACTCGCATATCGTTTATACCATTGCTACCTAAACTGTTTTCAGTGCAAGAACTTTTAGTTTTTGCTCTAGTTATTGAAAACGATACCTGAAGATGGTCCATCGAACCGTAGTTTACACATCCCCATGACTGGCCATCATAAATCATCTTGCACTCTGGAACCTCGTACCATGATGACCCTATATTACATTAAAATAAATATTAACGATCCAGACTTCGTTATACACGTTAAAATGTTTATTATTGGTCAACTTTTCACTCTGCGTCTGTAACACTTTGCCGAATTGTTCAAAATTTTGTGAAACTTTTGTATATTCTAGTTCATACAGAAAATTAAATATTCACACAGTTCTCAAAAGGATGAAAAGCATTATCTATTCATGATCCACACATATTAAGAAACTAGGTGTACATATGTTTGTATGTATCTTCCACACCTTTTCCTAAATTACTGGACCAATTTCAACCAAACTTGGTACACGTATCACTTACTGTCTGAAAATCATCGCTGTTTGCCTAAGAACCACCTACCTATCACAGGGGCGGCGATTGGGGTGAAAAAGCAGCGTAGTCCACGAATACCCTTACTTTAATCATGTAGTGTTTGAGAACGAGAGTACTTAGTGTCTAGCAACAAACTGTACACATAATTTCAAACCCCTCCGAAACTTTTCTTACTGACAACCCACACAAAGTGA
Organism: Schistocerca serialis cubense; assembly: GCF_023864345.2. Taxonomy (NCBI): domain Eukaryota; kingdom Metazoa; phylum Arthropoda; class Insecta; order Orthoptera; family Acrididae; genus Schistocerca; species Schistocerca serialis. The sequence goes on along the minus strand of NC_064640.1, from coordinate 611,192,585 downwards.
TGAAAGAAAAAAAGTTTATCGCTAACTATGTTTTCGCTGTTCATGCAATAAAACTAATGCACCAAACACGACATTTTAATTTATTACTACTTAATTATTAACTGTATTCGCGACACGTTTTGCAGACAGTATTCATATACCACTAACTGCGTGAAAAACTGGCCCATCATGCGTGACGTTTAAATTTATTACTTCTTTCCCAAACACTTTGCCGGCCGTGGTGGCCGAGCGGTACTAGGCGCTACAGTCTGGAACCGCGCGACCGCTACGGTCGCAGGTTCGAATCCTGCCTCGGGCATGGATGTGTGTCTTGTCCTTAGGTTATTTAGGTTTAAGTAGTTCTAAGTTCTAGGGGACTGATGACCTCAGAAGTTAAGTCCCATAGTGCTCAGAGCCATTTGAACCATTTTGAACCCACTCACTTTATTCGCAACAAATTTCGCAGACAGTATCCACAAATGCCGCTGAATGTACCTAGAAAAATATATCATTGCCCGACAGATAGTTCAGGAGATATGACGTCGTAATTATTGAGATGCGTGAAAAACTACCGCGTCATACATGACGTCTTAATTTATGACTTCTTTACTAGTAACTGCATTCGTAACACATTTCGCAGACAGAAGCCACATGTAGCACTGGATGTGCCTGCAACATTATATCATTGTACAACGCATAGTTCAGGATATACGATGTCATACACACTGAGCTACGTGAAAACGAAACTGCTGGGTGAAATTTGCTAGAGATACAGGTGAACTATGTGTACGAATACGTGTGAATATGTTAAATGTACGTGAAATATATTTGACATGTGAGTATGCGGACAAATCCATAGGTAAAAAGCTCCTCCTAAACCTCTGAAACGATTTCAACCAAATTTGGTATAGATATTAGTTACGATCCGGTAAGAAATACTATAGGGGTAAGAACAACTAGCCTCCTGTTGAGGTGAGGGTGATAACGTGGAAAGAGAAAGGGGGAGGAGGAGATGGACAGACAGAGAGGGGGAAGCAGGGGATGGGCACAGGTAGAGCAGAGGAGGAGATGAACAGTCAGAGGGGGGCGGGAAAATGGACAGAGAGGAGAGGAGAGGAGAGGAGAGGAGGAGATGGACAGATAGAGGGGGGAGGAGCGTGTAGACAGAGAGAGAGAGAGAGAGAGGGAAGACAACGAAATGGACAGAGAGGAACGTGAAAGGAGATGCCCAGAAGGGCAGGGGGGGGGGGGGGGGAATTACGAGGAGACTGCCAGAGTGAGGAGGTGGGATGAAGAAGACGGACAGACAGAGAGGTTGGAGGAGCTGTACAGAGGGGGTGGGGGTGAAAGAGAGGATGGACAGAGAGAGGGGAAGGAGGAGATGCACTAATAAAAGATAGGAATAAACACTTACGCGGGCAACGCTGGTAACTCAGCTTGTAGTTCCATATAACTGCTCACAATTAATTGTCAAGGCGAAAAGGCCGGATGAATGATTTTTTCAGTTGGCAGTTCTGCACCTACAGCTACGTTTACATCTACATTTACATACATAGCCACAGTACAGTGCATGTAGGAGGATCTCCTGTACCACTGCTAGTCATTTTCTTTCCTGTTCCACTCACAAATAAAGCGAGGAAAATCCATTGTCTAAAAGCCTCCGTACGTGCCTTAATATCACTAATCTTATCTTCGTAGTCTTTGTACGAAATGCACGTTGGTGGCCGTGGAATCGTTCTACAGTCAGCTCCAAATGCTGGTTCTCTAAATTTTCTCTATAGCATTCCTCGGAAAGAACGTTGCCTTCCCTCCATGGATTTCCATTTCAGTTGCTGAAGCATCTCCATAATATTTGCGCGTTCTTCGAACCTACCGGTAACAAATCTAGGAGCCCGCCTCTGTATTGCTTCGATGTCGTCCATTAATCCGACATGATGGGAATCCCAAACACTCGAGCAGTACTCAAGAATAGGTCGCACTAGCGTTCTATACGCTGTCTCCTTTATACATGAGCTACACTTTCCTAAAATTCTCCCAATAAAACGAAGTCGAGCATTCGTCTTCTTTACTAATAACTGAGGTGATCATTCCATTTCTTATCGCTTTGCAGCGTTACGCCTAGATATTTAGCCGATGTGAGTGTGTCCAACAGCACCCAAATAATGCTCTATTCGAACATTTCGGGATTGTTTTTCCTATTCATCCGCGTTAACTAACCTTTTTTCTACGTTTAGAGCAAGCTGTCATTCGTAAAACCAACTAGAAATTCTAAGTCATTTTGTATCCTACAACCACTCAACGACATCACCTTCCCGTACACCACAGCGGCATCAGCAAATAGCCGTAAATTGCTGCTCACCCTGCCTGTCAGATCATTTATGTACATAGAGAATAAGAATGGTCCTAGCAAATTTCCCTTGGGCCTTCCTGACGATACTCTTATCTCCAATGAACACTCGCCGTTGAGGCCAACGTACGGGTTTTGTTAAAGAAATGTATTTGCAAACTTCGAACACTATTATACACTAGCTGTACAAATGATTAATGAGACATAAAAATTTTTTGCTGGATCGTGACTCGAAACTAGATTTCCCGCTTATCGCGAGCGGTCGCATTTAACACTGAAACTATCCGTACACGCGTCCCATGCCAACCAAAACCTCCATGTGTCTATGTGTCCACATATTCTGGTGATTCCCGCACACGGACAGACATTGTTATTCTTGTCGGTCTGCCTTTCTGTGGCATGAGATACAGGTTGGTAAGGTCTGTATCGTTCAGCGTCTGTGTAGTCTAACGCGATGTCTTTCAGACATGCGTACATAAAACGAATTGGGATTCCACCTGGACCCGGCGCCTTATTTGTTTTCAATTATTTCAGTTGCTTCTCTACGCTAGGGATACCTACTTCTATGTCTTTCATGTGGGAGTCTGTACGACAGTCAAGTGATAGTATGTTTGCACGATCCTCTTGGGTGAATGATGTCTTAAACATGAAATTTAGAACTTCAGGCCGCGCGGGTTTAGCCGAGCGGTCTAGGACGCATCAGTAATGGACTGTGCGGCTGATCCCGACGGAGCTTCGAGTCCTCCCTCGGGCATGGGTGTGTGTGTTTGTCCTTAGGATAATTTAGGTTAAGTAGTGTGTAAGCTTAGGGACTGATGACCTTAGCAGTTAAGTCCCATAAAATTTCACACACACACATAAAACTTCAGCTTTCCTTTTGATATCTTCTATCGCTACTCAAGACCTGTACTGGATAAAATCTTTCGATCCACTTAGTGGTTTTACGTACAACCAGAATTTTCTCGGCTAGATCTTTCGCTACGGTGGAAGTTGTTGTATATTTCGCGCATCGATCTTCTTACGAACGCACGAATTTGCACTAAACCTTTGACTGTTGACATTTCTTTTTGAACCAACAGTGGATTAATCTCTGTTTCCTCAGCATTTTCCGAATTTGATTATTAAACCGAGGAGAGCCTTTTGTATCCTTAATCCACTTACTTGGCACACACGTCTCCAGAGCACGATTTACCGTTAGTTTAAGCTTAGATCATAACTGATCGTCGTCCGTCATATTGGAACTAAATGATGTTCATTCATTGTCTAAGTTGGGTGCTAACAAATGGTTATCTGTTTTTTTCCTAGCATAAATACTCTCCTAGCCATCTTGACGGATTTATTAACTTTAATAACCATCGTCGCTATGGTGACATCATGATCTCTAATCCTTGTCTCTATACTGACATAGTCGATAAGGTGAGGCCTGTCTCTAGCTACAAAGTCAAAAAGGTTTTCATTTTTGTGGGTTGTCTAACAACTTGTTCAAGACAGTTCGCAGAAAACATTTTCAAATGTACTTCACAAGACTATGTACCAGTACAACCTGCCGTGAATCCATAGACGTCCCAGTCTATACTCGGTAGATGAAAGTCGCCTCCCGCTAATGCTGCATGACCTGGTTATTTCCGCGCTACTGACTTACTTTGAATGATTCTACAACTGTTATGACGGAATCAAGTGGCCAGTAAAAACATCCGATAAATATACTGAGTTCATCTAGGCCTGCTACTTGCGTTCAGATAACTTCACAATCAGACTCAACTTGGACCTCAATAGATGCAATATTCTTGTCGACAGCTATGAAAATTCCTCCTCCTATGGTATCTAGTCTGCCTTTTCAACATACGATCCATGCCTCGCTAAATATTTCGGAGTGTCCTGCTTCAGGTTTCAGTCAGCTCTTGGTTCCGAGAATAATTTGAGCGCGACAACTTTCCTTGGCAGCGGTAAATTCAGGAACTTTGTCACGAATACGTCGACAAGTTGCTGTTAAAATTTTGACAGTCAGAGTGTCACTTTTATGAGATCTGATTTCTTTCTTTGCGTATCAGCTGGTGAGCTTTCATCAGAGGACCTCACACCACCGCTTAGCCTAAAAAAACCCATATGCATTCTACAAGTACTCTGGTACCTAAGTAGCTGCTTCCTTTGTGTAGTGCACCCCTAACCTACCAATGGGAATCTTAAAACTCTCCATCCCATAGAGCAGGTCCAGAAATCTGAGAATGTGGCTGTCAGTTGGCATCTCAGTTGACAGTTGGCAGCCGTTGCAGGTCGACGCACTGATGCGCTCGGAAGTAAACAGCTGTGGCGTAGCGTTACGAGTTGTTTTGAATACAGTGTCGTGTGCACCATAATTTCCGGATTGTGTCTTATTATACAGGGTGTTACAAAAAGATACGGCCAAACTTTCAGGAAACATTCCTCACACACAAAGAAAGAAAATATGTTATGTGGACATGTGTCCGGAAACGCTTACTTTCCATGTTAGAGCTCATTTTATTACTTCTCTTCAAATCACATTAATCATGGAATGGAAACACACAGCAACAGAACGTACCAGCGTGACTTCAAACACTTTGTTACAGGAAATGTTCAAAATGTCCTCCGTTAGCGAGGATACATGCATCCGCCCTCCGTCGCATGGAATCCCTGATGCGCTGATGCAGCCCTGGAGAATGGCGTATTGTATCACAGCCGTCCACAATACGAGCACGAAGAGTCTCTAACTTTGGTACCGGGGTTGCGTAGACAAGAGCTTTCAAATGCCCCCATAAATGAAAGTCAAGAGGGTTGAGGTCAGGAGAGCGTGGAGGCCATGGAATTGGTCCACCTCTACCAGTCCATCGGTCACCGAATCTGTTGTTGAGAAGCGTACGAACACTTTGACTGAAATGTGCAGGAGCTCCATCGTGCATGAAGCACATGTTGTGTCGTACTTGTAAAGGCACATGTTCTAGCAGCATAGGTAGAGTATCCCGTATGAAATCATGATAACGTGCTCCATTGAGCGTAGGTGGAAGAACATACTGACGAAACTAAAATGAGCTCTAACATGGAAATTAAGCGTTTCCGGACACATGTCCACATAACATCTTTTCTTTATTTGCGTGCGAGGAATGTTTCCTGAAAGTTTGGCCGTACCTTTTTGTAACACCCTGTATAGTGTTGTTAAAAATATCGTGCTTTGTAGAGTTTTCATTCGTTTCGTGTCTTCCGTGATTTAAAACCAACGTTAAGTGACAGGTTACGGTTTTGGCTGTTATTTTATCTCTGATTAAACTGATGTGTATAGTTCAGGAATAATTAGTAGAACTGTTGATTATGGCAGATCTTATTACTATTAACATAAAAAATGCCGAATCAGTCACCTAAGGGAATTTCACATGTTCCAGTTCGTTGCTACCGGGCCATCACAATTGGACAATTGACAAAGCCGCTTTAACCTCCAGCTTTACCCATTACATGCAAACTTCCCTATATTCCTTCAGCACCTATTACCGATCTTTCGTAGCGCGTCCCGTAACTCCCAAACGATCCAGATTCACTGATGTCCTGGTAATATATTTATCATAAATTCCAACTGAACAGTGTACGACAAAGATGGCGTAGAACCGCTGGCCAACGTTAGCCTACCAGAACTAATGGCAGGGAAGGACAAGTGGGAGCAATCAGAAAAGGAAAGTGCAAACAAGCTGGCGTAGCCGTGTTTCCCTAGGCCATAATACAGAGCCGGCCTGGATGGCCGAGCGGTTCTAGGCGCTACAGTCTGAGGCCGCGCGACTGCTACGGTCGCAGTTTCGAATCCTGCCTCGGGCATGGATGTGTGTGACGTCCTTATGTTAGTTAGGTTTAAGTAGTTCTAAGTTCTAGGGGTCTGATGACCTTAGAAGTTAAGTCCCATAGTGCTCAAAGCCATTTGAACCATAATACAACAGAAGAAGGAGAATACAATAAAACGGGGAACGCAATCAAATCAGAGCGCTAATCATTACGATGTGTTGGCAGTAACTATAATTGTAGTAATAAATTCCTAAATATCAGGCGTGATGCTCTTACTTTAAGTTATCCTCTATGAAGATTTCTCGATTTGTGATGTTGCGCTGAAGACGCATAAGTGTTGTAAGCCTTCTCTATCAGTTTGCTGATAGACTTTCTCTGTGACCCTGTATACGGTGCACCAAGTGTCAAAAACAGATGAAGTATACCACAGCAGACGAGGAGATTACTCTCTGGTCTTGATATTTGTTTCTTATGTTACTTATGAATCCAAACAATTCCACTAGCGTAGGAACTTCTGTAGAGCCCTCACACGTACCAAACCATCGTCTTACGTTTGGAGGGTCGTTTCATGCACTGTTGGCGTCCTGTATCACGTTGAGAACCGTGAGGCATGCAGTTCAGGTGAAAATGATATTCAATAGAAGAATAGTCTCAGGATCATGTTTTCTCATCCTTTTCAGTTTGTGAATTTTAAAAGCTAAACTCAGTTTATATAGCATTAGGGGAAAAGTTTGTTCAAAGATTTATCTTCTATATAAATGTTGAACCTATATTAATGATAACAGCAGACAATAAGGATCTTTCTCGAGACGTGAGCATGATGTGTAGCTTTCATAAAATTTGTAGAATCCTGTACAAAACACACATTTTTCGTCTTCCTTGTCCCCCGAAAGCAGACCGGAAGACTTTTTTCTACCCTCGGAGGACACTATCAAAGGTTCTCGAATGCAACAGGTCACAGTGATACGTACCACTTACTCGCTGGACCTGTCTGTTGTTTAAGATTGTCACGGGCACTGATACCATTGCAGACAGAAGATTATAAAAAAAGAAGGTTATGAAGACACGAACCCAACAGCACTCTGCACTTTTTTTCCACTGTTGCAGAGTCCCGGGGGTTATGAATTCTGCTCATCTTGCATCACGCATTTGTTCGTGATCCTCTTCGAGACGCCACGATATAGTCTTAATTTAACGAAAAGATCGAAGTGTTCACCGCCCGTGTGTGAAACGTGTTAACTACTTTCTGCGTGTGTTTCTTGCTGTAATTAATTGTGGAGCTGAGCTTCTGAGGTGGGTACGGGGAACCAGTCCTAGAGTTATCTGATCATGCAAAAATCACCCTCAGGCTGGGCGGAGTGCCAGGCTACCGAACGTTTATCGGACGCGCGTGTTCGATTTAGAGCAGGGCTGGGCGCACCGTAGACATTTGTATCGCCGTGCGGCCACGATGCGAGCGCAGTTTGCATTCCCTTACTTGCAGTCAGGTCTTGAGAGCGGACGCTGGCGCTGAATTTGTAGTCGCGTTAGATTGTTGGAAGGAAAATATTTTTCCATTGTCGTAATTATTATAGTAATTCCACAAATGTTCTATCGAAAGAAAAAGTAATAATTTTCAGCTTATAACAATTCCGTCGTGAAGAAAAGCAGGTCAATTTACGCTAGAGTGCATGTTTTTATGTGCCAGATTGTCAATAAGGCTTTGTAGGTCAATTATTAAGTTGTAAAATAGTCGTGTTGTTTTGCTATGTTTGTCAGTGAGGGAAATTTTATTTTTGATTTCTTTTCCTGTGCGACCAGCTCTTACTTCGTGTTCCGATTTCCGCTGAACTCGAATGTACCGTTCTCGCTTTGTCCGATAAAATTAAAGGCAGGTACACGTTCAAATAACACCAGCAGACGATAGAAAAGCTACTGACCGTCTGCAGTTTGACTGAGGCACAACAAGCGACAAAGAAACAAATAAAGAATAAGCTTTTCACTTAGTAATGCCGTAATGACCACAGCAGCACCGAAAAGTAATACACTGCACATATTAACAGTAAGTACAAACAGTACGATTCGTTGCAAATTTCGAAATTCTGTCGTTCTGTTCGGTGGAGGCCATGTCTAGTAATCACTGTTGTCTTCAACGAACTTTCGGATTGATGACAGCTTTACTTTTCTTACTAACAATAAAACCGATAGATGTACTCAAGGTGCCCTCCGCCACACACTGTCAGGTGGCTTGCGGAGTATGGATGTAGATGTAGATATACAAAATTTTTATTAGAATAATAATAATTTGTCTGCATCTGTATTCAGTACACAGCTCTTGCATAACAGCCAAGAAATTGCATTTGTCCGAAAATCTGAGAAGAGCATTTGTCCTACGGTTAATTTAAGAACAATAATAGAAACAAGCTCAGCAACTTTGATAACGCCGTAAGTTTCACTATATAAAGTCGGAGTTTGCACTCACCATTACCACTGCCTGACTTAAAACTACGGGTGTAAATACAGGTCTGAAGACTAGGGTCGTGCCGGCGTGTAAGTGAGGGGAATGGTGGCTCTCTTAGAAAGTCGGTCTTTCTGTTTTTTTTTTCTACTGTAGGGTCTTCCTGTTTCTGTTTTTTCTTACTCGAATTCCTGTGGTTTGTCGTTTCTACTTGTGGACTTACGAACCCAGTTAGATTTTTTGTTATCAACTTGGCTAGAATGTTACTTCAAGTCCTAAGCCAATTCACGCTGGCAAGCTATCTCATATAAGCAACTAAAAACGTATACATTGTTAAATATAACTTCTGTAGTAGCTGATCGAAAGTATCCGTACAGCTATTGTTGTTGTTGTTGTTGTTGTTGTGGTCTTCAGTCCAGAGAGTGGTTTGGTGCAGCTCTCCATGCTACTCTATCCTGTGCAAGCTTCTTCATCTCCCAGTACCTACTGCAACCTACATCCTTTTGATTCTGTTTAGTGTATTCATCTCTTGGTCTCTCTCTACGATTTTTACCCTCCACGCTACCCTCCAATACTAAATTGGCGATCCCTTGATGCCTCAGAATATGTCCTACCAACCGATCCCTTCTTCTAGTCAAGTTGTGCCACAAATCTCTCTTCTCCCCAATTCTATTCAATACCTCTTCATTAGTTATGTGATCTACCTATCTAATCTTCAGCATTTTTCTGTAGCACCACATTTCGAAAGCTTCTATTCTCTTCTTGTCCAAATTATTTATCGTCCACGTTTCACATCCATATATGGCTACACTCCATACAAATACTTTCGGAAACGACTTCCTGACACTTAAATCTATACTCGATGTCAACAAATTTCTCTTCTTCAGAAACGCTTTCCTTTGCCATTGCCAGTCTACATTTTATATCCTCTCTGCTTCGACCATCATGAGTTATTTTGCTCCCCAAATAGCTATTAGCGGACATTAATATGCTGTGGGTCCACCCTTCGCCTTCATGACGGCTTCATCTGTGCTGGGGGTCTTCCATTGAGATGTCTGAGATGTCTATGGAGGAATAACTACCTATTCTTCGTCAAGAGCCGAAACCATAAATGGTTGGATGCCAGGGTCTGGAGTGAAATCGACGTTCTAACACAGGGCTTAACATCTCGGTGATTTTGAGCGTGAGCACTCGCGCCTGCTCACGCTCTTTCTCGCGAGCAGAGCGATTGCGGCGTGGTGAGGAGTGGAGTAAATGGACGCGCACCGTGTGGTCGCTACAACCAGCAGAAGCGCCAGCTGTGAAATACAGGATGAGGGTGCCATCCAATAGCAGCAATGGCTGGCCGGCGTTGTGTAACACCGGCAAGGTCTTCGCACTTTAATCAGCAGTGCGAGGAATTTTATCATTTCACACAAAAACACGAGTTCTCAAACTGTTTAGTGCATTGTAAGACGCAGAATACTTTCAGGAAGTTCAATTTAAAAAGGCACTACATGTCTTACCGTGTAAAATAATAAAGAAACGAAAAATGTGAATAACATGAGCGTGTACAAGAGGTTTTAAAACTTAAAATGAAGCTCTCTGAAGAGAAAAAAAATCAAGTGAGTCTGTCATTCGGATGAGCTACAAAACTGCACTACTTTTAGCAAAATACCTGCGCCCCTTCACAGATTCTGATTTTGTAAAAGAATACCTTGTGGTTCAAGCTGAAGATTTATGTCCACTTCAGACAGAAAACACGACAGTCATGTGTCCATAACAAGTTGTGGCCTACGACGTTGATAGCCATCTTGCAAAATCTTTCCAGAGTTTGTTGTATTTTCTTTCGCGCCCTAAGAGAGTGTAAATATCAGAGGCACACAGATGGACGTGACATCTAGCATTCTTAGCGGAGTTTGGGACAGTGTACAAAACTTAGGCTTGTGAGAGAATTTATTAGTTTTTGTCTACAGATGGAGTGTCAGTGATGTTGGGAAAAAAATCAGAGAGCATGAATGAGAAACTAAAAAAGCTTCCAATACACATTTCGTGCTGATTCGCAGCTTGAAGTAATTGTTCTGTAATACGATGGGGAATGTAAAGACATTCTAGATTTCTCCAAGTATTTCCACGGGGACCAATTTCCTCGTTTACACAAGCGTTCACACGACTCCCCACCCGGCTCCCTGTGGAGATGTAGGAGGTACAGTACTCGCTGCTCGCAAGCATGCGTTCACCATGTGCTCGCGGAGCACGTTTGCTGTCCTAACGCATCACAAAGCTGTTCCGTCTGGTTCAGTTCGGCACACTGCTAGGCCATCTCATTCCAGGAATGTTACTGTCGACATAAGATTGCTGCTCTAGCACAAAGTGCACTGACATGCTGATACAAACAGTCATGGTCTCCGCACTGTTCTACTGTACGCAATACCACAGTGCTGTTAAACTTGTTCATATCCCCTCGCATTTGGTATTTTCTTAAGCGCAATAAGGGGGCCACGCCCTGACCAGAAAAACACTCCCATAACGTAACACTGCTGGCGCTACATATGATAGCAGGCAACGTTCTTCAGGCATTTATCAAACCCAAACCCTTTCATTGGACTGCCACTGGGCATAGCTTGGTTCGTGACTCGAAATCAGTCGTTCCCAGTCATCCACTGCTCTTTACACCACCTCAACCGTCGCTCAGCAATGACTACAGAAATGCGTACCTTATGAGGAGCTGAGACGTATGCGTGTCTATGCGTTCGACAAATGTATCAGGGATGAAAAGAAATGAAATGGTAGAGGCCACTATAGTAACAGAATTTGGTGAATTTCTTCGTTTTTATTTATCCACCTTTGAACTCTGACTTCTTCTCCTGATTTCATACGATTTCTTACAACTACTCTCCGCAATAATCGACATTTCTTGTCCGTCAGTACACGGGGCCTTAGTTTAGCTGTGATTGTTCTTTCGAGTTTCTACTTCTGAATCATATCACTAACAATCGACTCGGGCAGCTTTAGAAGGGTTGAAATGTTGGTGATGGATTCGTTACTCAGGTAAAATGGAAATCAGCGTTTGGCCTGGAGGCCCCTGGCGGGGCAGGTCCGGCCGCCTTGGAGCAGGTCTTATTACATTTGACGCCACATTGGGCGACCTGCGCGCCGGATGGGGATTAAATGATGATGAAGACAGCACAACACCCAGTCACTGAGCGTGGAAAATCCCCGACCTAGCCGCGAATCGAAACCGGGCCCGGAGGACGGCAATCCGTCACGACGACCACTCAGCTATCGGGGCGCACTGTTACTCAGATGACATCAGTGAGTAGTCCACGTTCGAAGTGACTGCGCTTTCCTCGCCGACCCATTCTGCTGCTACTGCTTCTCTACTGACAACCTTTTACACTGGCGGGTACACCTTTCGTGACATCAAGTGTTCAGTTCCGCATTACACAGGGGTGACTGGATGCTTTTGATCACAGAGAGTAATTTTCCTTGTCATTTTCGAGACTTGCTTTTCATGCTACTTTATTTTCCGGAAGATTGCAGTGAAATTTGAAAACTGACATATGTAAAAATATAAACGCTTGTAACGAAATGTGTTTGGAGGGGACACGATTCCCATTACACCCCCTCTTACCCTTGTTGGATCCGCATCCGCGCCGCACCTGTCAGCAACTAAATTAGCCACAACTGCTGTATTGATGAGATAATGCTCCTATCGCAACAGAGCATCACGGATAAAAAAATTTCGACCGGAAAGCAGAGTACAGGACACACAAGAATCTCAATATCAGCGCATGGATCTCGTTCCTATGATGGGACACTCCATCGTGCAGGGCTGGGTTTCTCGCGTGCCACCGTGTCAAGTACTGTAACGTGAGTACCGGGATTCGGGGCTCAATTACCGTGGGGCGGTATCGGGGTTCTTCCAAAGGTCGCTCTCGAAACAACGCATGCGGCCTTAATCAATTACCTTGGGGCAATATCGGAGTTCTTCTGAAGGTCGCTCTCGAAAGAACAAAGAAAGATCAGGATTTACCGTCCGGTCGACGACGAGGTCGTTAAGGACGGAGCACAAGCTCGGTTTAGGCAAAGATGGTGAAATTTCAATCAGCGGTATCCTTTTCAAAAGCATTTGCCTTAAGCGGTTACGGGAGATCACGTGAAAACCTAAATCTCCAGATGGGAATTCCTATTACCGCCCTACGTAACGTAAGTTGTGAAGTTTGTTACGTTACATTGCGCAGCGCTGTAGCGGCTGCAGCAAACACTGCTTAAACTGCGCAGAACATTGACACTCTAGCTTGCTTCCGCGTCGGTAAGACGTATTGGTGAGACTTACGCGTACCTATGCGTTCGACAAATGTATCAGGGATGAAAAAAAATGAAGTGGTAGAGGCCACTGTAGTAACGGAACATGGTGAATTTTTTCGTTTTTGTATATCTGTGAAGGTTTGTGACGCTACGTGAAAATAAATAAGTTACAGGTTAACACGTTGATTACTATCAGTGATAACCGTATCCCAGTTTGCTCAGTAGCAAACAAAAATACTTACAGAGAGAAAATTTTTAAGATGTACGTAATTTTAATTGATTGGTAAATTCGACCGTGAGCTACGTAAAGTTTGAGCTTAGGTCAGCGGCAGTGTAGTATGTAGCGCGACCGTGCGGTGTTAATAGAAGTGAGAGGGGGGGGGGGGGGTATCTGATTGCTTGTCTTCCAGTGCTGAAAACTCAAGAGAATGCGTAACTAGCACCGATCAAACTGCTGTGGTATAAATGTCAAACGGAAGTAACATAGATTTGTGAATGCGCACTATAGAAACAGTCATCTTCAATTATGTAGTAAGTAATATGAAATCAAGTCAAGGCTGTTGTCCTACAATACAATGAGTAAAAGTAAAAGAAAGACGGTATTCAAAACACTAGTAAACATCTGTGATCGTGTCCCATACTGCAATTACTCTTATTAATTAATATAACATACTAACTTGTGTAGGTTGTCTATTAATAGTATGATCGGCAGGAGAAGGTGTGGTAAAGTTGCCAGAACGGGAAAACTTGGCCATTGCATATTTCTTGCCGTGAACAGCGCTGCTACCTGCCGAGAAGCGGTCAGACTATTTCTAATTGTTTCCTCGTTAGTATTGAGAATAATAACTTTTCACAGTATCAATGTTTAAACGACGTTACAATGAAATGAATACCCCTAGCTGCATACAGGCGTTGATATACGTCAACGGGGACGGTTGAAAATGTGTGCCCCGACCAGTACTCGAACCCGGGATCTCCTGCTTACATGGCAGACGCTCTATCCATCTGAGCCACCGAGGACACAGAGAATAATGGAACTGCAGGGACTTATCTCTGACGCGCCTCCCGTGAGACCCACACTCCCAACGTATTGTCCCGCACTATACTCATAGTGCCCCTGACCATTATACTCTACGATCTTCATATATATATTTAAACGACGTATTTTGGCCCGCAGATGTAGTTCAGTCTGATAGTTTTTTTGTGGACCGCTTATGCCAACATGGCGTCCGATTGCGAAAAGTAGCTAAGCTGTAAGCATCAATAAGAATTAAACTAACCTAACCTAACCTAACATACTTCCAAAAAACATGCATAATACAACATACAGTATAAAACCGACTATAAAACCTTTTATATACCAATCTATCATCCGGCATTCTATCTCTTTGTGATAATGTTGAATTTATTAAGTTATATTATTTAAAACCGGCTCTGGTCTGTTGTATGTGGTCTAATACAGAAACCAAACTGAAAACGGTCTGTTGCAGCCGTCTGGTATTCTTTCAGATACTAGGGCGTGAAGATGCCTAGAAAAGGTGCCCGGAAATCAGAAAAACAAACACGGGATCCTATTGCCGTGGTACAGGCCACAATACTCGCTTAGGTACGGAAAATTCATCACTATGTAGTTCCAATACGTTATTTTAATTTTCGCTTTAAAATATTTGGTGTGACACCTTATAATATGTTGTTTCAGAATGTGTAAGTGGTATGCTGCCATCAATAACCACGATTTGTTGAAAACTGAATTTCTCTTTGGGTGGCCACTTCCCCACCCGCTCCCCAAACCCTCCTATGAGGCACGACGTGTCGACCTACGATCTCGGTATTGGCTCTAACGCAAAAAAGTTTGACGACCACTGGTCTACCGGACCACAAGGCTCGTCACCTATCTGGAATATATTAATTCTTAAATGTGCGACCGCGAGGAACGTTCGACGAGACGGTCCTGGGATCTTACTAGTCCAGTATCTTAACGACTGTGTCAGTCCGCTCGGTGCGAGGACATGGCAACAACGGATACACCAGCCACAGTGCAACAAATCACAAGCAACTTCAGTACTCGACAACAACTTGTGAACAATCACATAACCAAGAATCTGCGTGGTGAGGCAGTGGTTTACACGCTGGGCACATGTTTCGGAGGAGCGGACTTTGAAGTCCCGTCTGGCCACCACGAATTAGATTTCCCACAGTTCGATTGGTCATGTCCTGCGATGATACTAAGGAAAAGGATATGACCAGTTTGTTTTCTCATCCTTCTCTCATCTGATTTTGCGCTGCGTCTCCAATAACCACGACCTGGAAGGGGCGTTAATCCCGCTTTTACATTTATTCTCCTTGGCATGGGGTACGGAAGCAACCACGCGTATTCTTCTTCTTACCGCACGCCACAGATTGCTAAGATTGAGATAGGGAATGAACAGAATCATTGGACAATCGAAGAATTGAGAAAGATGCCCAGTACACGTTGGTACACACAGTTGAAACGGTATGATATCATGTGGGCCGATGTATGTCGCTTGCTAACAGTGCACTATTCAGGTTGGTGAGGCAGGTATTCTCGTTTTGGGAATGTTTACATGTCATGAATTTACATGTCATGAAACTCGGCCGCTGATGATCTGCCATTGTCTCTCCCCGCCGAGCACTGTCCCGTCATACACATATGATTGTTCCCCTACAGTAACCCGCGACATATACTTTCAACAAGACAGTACGCTATCATATCACTACCTAAATGTGTCAGAATTGTTTGAGGAACACACCACGGATGTAAAGGGGCCCATGGGACCTCTCAAGTCACCTGGAATAAATCTTTTTGAGGTCATTTGGTACAACATCGAATGAGTTGAGGTATATATGACCTCGGATCAAGCTCCAACAAATAGACGCGGGTTGCGGTTAATCATCAAGGATCAGTATGGCACCTGAATGCTTTCGGTGTTTCGTAGAGTCCATGATATGAGAATTCGCCATAGTAATTACGGTGAAAAGAGTGCTAAACGCTACTGCGTAAGTGTCTTAAACTGAGCTGGTCATCAGCGTATTCACAACTGTACAGTCAAACTTACAAGTAACTTTATATTCTTCACGTAGAGCATGTAACTCCATTTCGGTATAGGCTTTACGTGTAGAGTTGCGCTCTACCAAAACTACAGTCCGATAGTTTTGGTGCAGTAGATAAATGACGTAGTATATGGTAGGATTACCGGTAGTATTGGTTACATTGATAGGGAAAGAAATGTAAATGAATGTATGAGAGAGAAACTTGGAGCCGTCGAGTTCTCTTTGTTGCAACAACTGCTCGAAAGTAAAGTGCTCCTAAAATAGCGTGAACACCTCGAACTAATTTACGAGCATAGCATGATGTCACAGGAGCAACGACGTATATGACATAATCGGTTACCAAAAAATCATCTATAAAATACTTGAAAATGGCCTAAGGCCGAAATTGTACAATCGTACAGGAAATAAAGAAAATGGCAGCTGAAGGCTTCAAAAAATCATTAAAAAATAGAACATTCTTTATCATGATCAAAGGCACGAGTTTCCTGTTGTTATCGATAAGTGCGAAAGTTATTTATTAATAACTGAAACATGTTTTATACACGTTCGACGAAGTATTGAAGCGATGTCTGATATGTTTTTGTTTTTGGTCATTTTTTTAATTTTACCTTTTCTTTAGATAGTTGCGTTTTATAGCGCTATATTATAAACCTCTTTTTTTTTTACTGAAACATCCCTCTGTTTCACATTACAAACAACAATTTTCGACTAAAAACCTGAATTAAACATTGACAATTGTTATAAGGAGAGATTGTGTATCACATTCGATGAAACTTGACTTTTTCTGTTTTCTATTCCATAACGTACTTTAGATACTCCTGAACGTTTTGGCGTATCATACATTAAAAACAGACAATTTTAAGATTTTTAAATAACATGACAGATTTCACTACGTCGTGTACACTGCCAAAGTTGGTCAGTCATATCATGGGAAAAGTCTAGGAGGTTGTGAACTCACTTGTTTTGAAGCTATTGTTATGTCTGGGAATTTGGCAGTACAATTAAACAAATCAGTACTCTGTTTTTGGCAGTAGTTTGTTGGAAAATAACTTCCTAGCCAGTGAATTCTATAGTATACTTGCACATTGTAGTGTACTTGTACATTGTTTTTTATACATATGTAAAATGACTAAATGTTAAAGGAACACAAATTTGCGGTTAACAGACATGTGAGATCTGAATTGGCGCCTACAGTTTTAGAAAACACGTATGCAAACAGTGAAGGAAGTGTAAACAATCAGAATAATATTTATGAAATGACCACGCCCCGTACCGCTTGGCGTTATTACGGTATAGGCATGCTGAAGTTTCTGAACTTTTCTGGTAACCTAGATGCATATACTCATAAACATTCTCTTCCTTTGACATTAATGGAGGCAATCAAATCTGCAATCAAAGACGAGGAGACTCAAAATGTGAATGTTCCTTCCATAATATTGTATGATGATGTGTACCTAAAATGTTTTTATTTTGTTCTCATAGCGGTGTCTGATGTTGCAATAACATTTATCGGTGGGAAGTATAAAAGACTGAAGGTTCTGGGTGAGTTATGGGTAAGATTAGAGCAGAATACAGCTCGAGGACTGTGTGAACTGGATGTGCTTTGCATGTACCAAGCAGAATGTGCTGCTCAGCAAATTACAGAAGAAGCAAAAAAGTAAAGAAGAAGGGAAGTAATGGGTGATTGTGACAATAAATAGGGGAGAGTGGGGGAAATACACGCACCTAAGGAAAAATCGATGTGAACCATTCGTTACGTCATTAAAACCTACGAAAATAAGTACATACCATACAATGGACATTTCTCCACATATTCCAATCGTCTATAAATAGTTATAAACTGTACCTTAATTTTGAACATTAAAATAAAAAAAAGTGCAAATGCGTGGTATTCCCCACCCCTGAGGGTAATGACACGCAAAGTACTGGTAAAAACACGTAAAACAAACGAACCATAAAAATGTACAATACTTTCTATTTTTATTTGTTTATTAGTTACTACAAATGGTAAACAGTATATTTAAAAACGAAATAATGTAATTCTAGAAACATATCTTATAATTTTGGTTTTTTACTTTTTTTTTTTAATGTGAAAGGAGTTCATTTTCTCATACCATACAGCAAAGATCGCACATGTAACCTTTTGGAGTATTCCAGCCACTACATTCTCCATGACTCCATCTGCTACAAGAAATACATCGGTACCATAGTTCTCCATCCTTCCCAAACTCTCTACAAACTAAACAGACATCTTCTGAAATCGCCACGTTTTTACCCCTTTCCCAAGACGTGGCCCCACCTATTTGTTTAACACCTTTTGGAGCCCAAATTTTGTATTTATGCCTGTATAATCGACGTTGAACACTCGCCCCTCTTTAAATTTATATGTATCAAAGAGATGTTCTAAGTTTTTAAAATATGCATTAACCTCTTCTTCATTAAATGCCTGTATTCAGTTAATGCTAGTTACTTCAGGTTTTCTTATGCTAATATTTGGGTTTCTTTTTAAAAACAGAGCTAGCCAATCCTTTACAGCTAACCTAGATGACTTATCAAAATTGTTTACAATGTTGTTAGCCTCTGTAAACTCAAATGCAATCTTTCGCAGCTGCATGCATGTAATGCCATTCTAATGACATGATCCCTAATCTCATTTTCCTGTTCTGTCGAAAACGTTGGGTATCTTCCAAGTTTTGGACCCTCGGTATTTTTAACGTTCATTCTCGTTCGCAGAGTAGCTTCATCAATCCAGAAAGCTCTTGATATCTTATTTTTCTTCCAGATTTGATGGCATCAAGAGCATTACAAAGTTCCTTGTGCGTCCATTTTGCTTTCTGGGTTTTTCTTTTATAATATCTACCCATCTGAGATTAAAAAAAAAAAACTCGTTAGTATTGAAAATATAACCTTCAAGGGGGAATACCACGCACTTCAACAGCTGCGTGGCATTACCCCACTGTAAGTTCGATGACTAACCTAAGCATAACTAGGCACCTAATTCAAATAGCGGGACAAATCTACAATTAAATTAAAGGTTTCATCTAGGGTTAGTAGTTGATATGCAAGAATTACATTAAAGCAACTTATAGTAGCACTTACCTTGCAAAATACAGCTGACCAAAATTACATGAGACACGCCAAAAATAAACAATACTTCACTACTCCAACAATGCCACTGGGAAATGGCTGGCATAAGCCGCAGGGTGTAGCACCAACTGGGAACAGCTTGCGCCATTCAAACTTCGTAAATCAGCCTGCGTGGGATTACCCACATGCGTGTAATTCCCCCACCTTCCCCTAAGACACAGAATATGGGCCAGGGCAATTTTAGTGCATGAAAGCGCCAAAACTGTAAGTCTGAATAACAGTTTGTAATTAAAATCACTTCGAACATCAATATCTCTGAACTACTTTTTTTACTGTAAATGACCCGATATATCAGAAAGTAATGAAAGTAGAAACATCAAATTTTCACAGCATGCCAAGAATAAGATTCAACATATATGGAACAAGAATAATAAAAGTATCCTGTGTTATTTAGTTTTTATTTTCATTTATTTAAAAATAAAGCCAGAAAAAATAATTATTTGGGAAAAATATCGTAACATACCTGATAATACAATTTTTGCAGTAGTTCTAGTTCATCATATCTCCAAAATACATTAATTTATTATGGGAAATTGGAAGTTAGTGTCTTAAAAATTTCCAAGGTAATGGGTCACAAAATTTGAGAATTTAACACTGGCAGCATACGACATACAATCTCCTCTTAAGTAACAGACAGGAGGATAACGGTACAAAAGAAAAATGTTCCGTAGTTTACGCGGCCCTTTATATATCCTCATTCAGTTTCCAAACGGTTCACCGCATACAGTTTCTAGGGGAACCTAGTAAGACACTGCTGGTATACGTAAACACAGGACTCGAAATAAGGTAACACCAGATAGGTTTGCAAGACATGTAACGTACAGATAACGCGGTTACTGTCTAAAGACTATTAGGAAAACTACCGTAGTCTACGCTTATTTATGACAGCGTACGGTAGTTTTACAACTCTGTTTACGTACAATTCTGTGTGAGATAACAGTGTAATCTTGGAACAATTAATTTCATATATAATATGTTCGAGTATTTCCAAATGATTTCCTCAGGAATTGTTTGCTTGGTATTCGACTTAACAACGACTGATGGAGTGAGGTGCTTCTTATGTGACAAAGGCGGTATTCTTCTCATTGTGGATAAAAATGAGCTTCAAGACTGTTATGTTGCTTTCGTTGTTACTGTGGAGGGACATGACTATACAGGCAAAGCTGCCTTGCGCTCATAAGATGCTCACCCCACATGTGACACCGTTAGACAGGAATATTACAAAATGTTTGTATTTCTCTCGTGTGCCTATCTGGGTGTAATCGTTTACGGAACAAGATATTTCAACAGCGTACCTTGCCTTCATCTTCAGGTGATACCCGTAGAATAAACCGACAAAGTACTGAACAAAATCGGCAGAATCTTGGCTCGATGTAACATCAACTGCATTTTCCGTCCACTTTCCAAAACAGGTGCACTATTAGGTGCGATGAAAGATGACTTGGGGCTCCGTAAACCGGGTGTCTACCGCTTTCCGTGCAAATGCGGTATGACATATATCAGGCAGACTATGCGGACCGTCGAAGAAAGTAGAATGTGCACAGGAGACACACGGCCTCAAGCAACCAATAAAACCTGCCGTTGTGGAATACTGCGTAGCTACGGGCCCTCAATGGAATATGAAAAAATGGAAGCGCTAAGACAGACCTCGTCGTACTGGGACAAGGAGGCTGTCGAAATACGAGTGACTGACGGTCGGATCAACAAAGACTGTGGCTGTACGCTCAGAAAAGCATGGAAACCAGCCCTCACCCAACTCAAGTCACAACGTGGACCGAGAGCGATTTCCGGATTTGACGAGGGCGAGGACGGACTGAGGGATCGGGGTTGGCCTGAGCACTCGGCGGCCACGTCACCCCACCACTCTACCCGACGCGGCGCGCGGCCCGGTAGTCGGCTATGTTTCAAGGTGAATATACGTGTTTCAAAGCTTTGTAGCCTTTACTATATTCAACTCACATTTATAAGTAATACATCAAATGAAAGAGCAACTCAAACAGTTTTTTTTGTATATGTGTGCACAGAGAGAAGAGTATGTGACTCGAGAACTTATCGAGCGAGTGATAGCTTTCACGCGCAGCCCCAAGTAATCAATTCGGAAGGCTAGTCTTGAATTAGCAATTCCAGTGACATCTGTGTGGAGACTTTTTAAGGAGACGCTTACAACTACGTCCTTATCGTTTGCAGTTGTTACAAGCCAGCTGTGCAAACCAAATGTTGTCGCATGACGATGTATATTTTCTCGACAGTTTCGTCTTCAGTGATTAATCGACATTTCACCTCAGTGGAAATGTGAATACACATAATGTGCGTATCTGAGAATCAGCAACTCTCCACAAGATAGTCCAGTTGCAGTGAGACACCCCAAAATTGAATGTCCTTTTGTGCCATATCCCGGTGGAAAGTTTATGGGATTATCGTTTTCGGCGAAGCAACCGTAACTGGTGTTTCTTTTTTGATGTGCTAGAACTACGGCTCTTTCCTTAACTAGAAGAAGCTGAAACACAGAATTTTATGCAGCAGCAAGTGGGTGCGCCGCCTCACTGAGATAACTCAGTACGCAATCGGTTAAACGACGTTGTGCCCGACCGCTGGTTTGGTCGCAAGCTTGTTTTGCATGCCCTTCACGTTCACAGTCGATCTAACACCACGCGATTTTTACCTTTGAGGATTCATATAGGATCGTGCGTATATGCATCCGCTACCAGCTGATCTAACCGACTTTAGAAACAGCATTGTTAAAACAGTTAATTCAGACACACTGATCAAAGTTTGGGAAAACTCGCCTATCGACTTGACGTGTGACGAATGGAGCTCACACTGAACACTTGCAAGAAAAACTGTCAGAAGGGTGCCGCGCGGGATTAGCCGAGCGGTCTCAGGCGCTGCAGTCATGGACTATTGTCAGAAGTGCTCTTTAATTTGATGTGCTATTTATAAAGAATGCAGTTGCTGACAGATGTGGAAATTACCAAATTATCAGTTTAATGTGTCATGGCTGCAAAATAATAACACGAGTTCTTTACAGCAAACCTGGTAGCAGCCAACCTCGGGGATAATCAGTTAGGATTCCGGAGAAATGTAAGAACACGCCAGTCAATATTGACTTCACGACTTATCTTGGAAGATAGGTTAGGCTTAGAGAAAGGTTTTGACAATGAAACTTCCTGGCAGATTAAAACTGTGTGCCGCACCGAGACTCGAACTCGGGACCTTTGCCTTTCGCGGGCAAGTGCTCTACCAACTGAGCTACCGAAGCACGACTCACGCCCCGTCCTCACAGCTTTACTCCTGCCAGTACCTCGTCTCCTACCTTCCAAACTTTACAGAAGCTCTCCTGCGAACCTTGCAGAACTAGCACTCCTGAAAGGATATTACGGAGACATGGCTTAGCCACAGCCTGGGGGATGTTTCTAGAATGGCAGAAGTAAAGCTGTGAGGATGTGGCGTGAGTCGTGCTTGGGTAGCTCAGTTGGTAGAGCACTTGCCCGCGAAAGGCAAAGGTCCTGAGTTCGAGTCTCGGTCCGGTACACAGTTTTAATCTGCCAGAAAGTTTCATATCAGCGCACACTCCGCTGTAGAGTGAAAATTTCATTCTAGGAACATCCCCCAGGCTGTGGCTAAGCCATGTCTCCACAGCATCCTTTCTTTCAGGAGTACTAGTTCTGCAAGGTTCCCAGGAGAGCTTCTGTAAAGTTTGGAAGGTAGGAGACGAGGTACTGGCAGAAGTAAAGCTGTGAGGACGGGGCGTGAGTCGTGCTTCGGTAGCTCAGTTGGTAGAGCACTTGCCCGCGAAAGGCAAAGGTCCCGCGTTCGAGTCTCGGTCCGGCACACAGTTTTAATCTGCCAGGAAGTTTCATATCAGCTCACACTCCACTGTAGAGTGAAAATTTCATTCTAGGTTTTGGCAACGTTGACTGGAATTCTCTCTATAAAAGTCAAGGGACATGAAAGTGAGGCAATGGTTGAAAAGGAATTGAGACAGGTTTGTAGCCTATCCCCGAGGTATTCAATATGTACATCGAACAAGCAGTAAAGGAAACAAAAGAAAAATTTGGAGTAGGAACTAAAGTTCATGGAGAGGAAATAAAAACTTTGAGGCTTTGCTGTTGACATTGTTGTTCCGTCAGAGACAACAAAGGACGTGGAAGAGCAGTTGAACCGAATGGACATTGTCTTGAAGGGGGGATATAAGGATAATGGAATGTAGGCGAATTAAATCAGGTGATGCTAACGGAATCAGATTAGGAAACGAGACACTTAAAGTAATAGATGGGTTTTGCTATTTATGCAGCAAAATAAGTGATGATGGCCGAAGTACAGAGGATATAAAATGTTGACTGGCCATGGAAAGAAAAGCATTTCTGAAGAGGAGAAATTTTGTTAATATCGAATATAGATTTAAGTGTTAGGAAGTCGTACACATTCTGAGACATCAAGGGCTCACGAATTTAGCACTGGAGTGAAGTTTGGGGGTGGGGGTTAAATCTTAGAGGGAGAGCAAGAGATGAATACAGTAAGCAGATTCAGAAATATGTAGATTGTAGCAGTTATTCGGAGATGAAGAGGCTCGCACAGGATAGAGTAGCATAGAGAGATGCATCAAATCAGTCATCGGACTGAAGACCACGACAACAACAGAAAAAAAAGCTGAATGTAGTAAATGTCACGAAACCTTAAAACGTGTGAATTCATTTTGAAACACTCTGTATAAAGAGGCACAATGCAGCGAAGCCGACAAGTTACACTGTCGAAATATTGTGTTTGGTGAACGACTGCACACGGCTGGGCACCCAAGAGCAATAAAAACAGTTGATCCAACGGGAAAGCTTAAGATCACACAAGGTACAATATGTTTCCATTTTCGCAGGCCATGCTGTTAGCTTCTCTTTATGATGACGACTGGTAGTCCGATTTTCCAGTTACGGAACTTTTGTTGTCAGTGAACAAGAGGGGTTCCTAAGATTTTAGTCAGCTGTTAAATGTCTGTATGTCTGTGTATGTTGGTATATACGCCTTCCATAGAAAATGCTCCTCTATCTCTGTAGCTCATTTCGTAATCTCTTGCCGCTTTTGTCGAGAACATTTTTAAGTAAATAATATCTCCAGTTTGATAGACATTGTAGAAAACTAGTTTTACATGTGCTTGGCTTAGCGTATTTCATATCCCATGGTTGACAGTTGAGAGAAACCACCCAGTAGCCCCCGTTACACACACTCGAGAGAATCATCGCTACTTTACACCGAGACGAAATTAATGCGGTGAAAGGGAGTCACAGTAAGAATTACTCTTTTGTGTGCCTGAAATAAGTTACAAGATTAGCATTTTATCGCCATAATTACGTTTTTTTCTTTCACTGTATTGAGTCCATAACTGCAATTAGCGCATGAGGGAGTACAAAAAAATGGTTCAAATGGCTCTGAGCACTATGCGATTTAACTTCTAAGGTCATCAGTCGCCTAGAACTTAGAACTAATTAAACCTAACTAACCTAAGGACATCACACACATCCATGCCCGAGGCAGGATTCGAACCTGCGACCGTTGCGGTCGCTCGGCTCCAGACTGTAGCGCCCAGAACCGCACGGCCACTCCGGCCGGCGAGGGAGTACAAATAAGCATTATATACATCTATATTTACACCCTGCAAACATCTGCAAAATATAAGGCAGAGGGTACGTCCCATTGTACCAGTAATTAGGGTGTTTTCCTGCTCCATTTACGTATGGAGCGCGGGAAGAATGAGTGCTTAAACACATCCGTACGTATTGTAATTAATCAAGTATTGTCCTCACAATCCCTATAGGGGCGATAAGGAGGGGCTGTAATACAGGCATAATTAATGGCATTAACACATACAATTGAAAGTACACGAAACTAGAAGCAAAAAAATCTCAGTAAACATAGGGTCGAAAATGCATACCTTAAGAGCTACGAGCAATCTTTCAACTTCGATACTGCGAAGCAAATCTCTTCTACTGCAAGTTCTTTGCTTTACACACTTTGGGAGGTAGTAGTATGGACCAAAAAAAGCTCAGTTCTTCGGCATCACTGTGACACTCTTTCACGGAGCAAACAAAATTGTGATCATTCATGCCGTCCTTCTCTGTACACGTTCAATATCCCCCGTTAGTTGAGATCTATTTAGTACCAGTCCCACATCCTTGAGAAATATTCTAGGATGCGCTGCGCGATTGATTTGCGAGCAGCCTTCTTCGTACTGACTGCATTTCACCAGTATTGTACCAATAAACCGAAGTCTACCACCTGATATACACCTCGACTGCGCCTATGTGATCAATCCATTTCATATTCCTATGATCCACTGATATTACAGATCTAGGATACTACGTTTTTTGTTTCGTGAAGCGCACAAATTTACAATTCTGAACATTTAAAGCAAGTTGCCAGTCTTTGCACTACTTTGAAATCTTATCAAGATCTTACTGAATATTTCTGCAGCTTATTTTACACAGTACTTCATTATAGACAACTGCATCATCTGCAAAAAGTCTGAGGTTACTAATATTATTGCAATGTCATTAATATACAACATGAACATCAAGGGTCCCAACACACTTCCCTAGAGCACACCCGAAGTTACTTCTGTATCTGTTGATGACTCTCCATCCAAGGTAAGATACTGCTTCCTTCCAACCAAAAAGACCGTAACAACAGTCACAAACTACGCTTGGTATACCATGTGATTGTACTTTCGATAATAAGCGCAGGTGTGGTACTGAGTCAAATGATTTTCGGAAATCGGTAAGTACTGCGTATTCCTGACTTCCTTGATCCAAAGATATGTCATTTGGGAAAAGTGCGAGTTGGCTTTCACAACATCGATGTTTCCGGAATCCGTGTTGGTTGGCTTGGAGAAGGTCATTTTGTTCGAGATCTTGCATTACGTTTGATCTCAGGAAACGTCATAAAATTCTAAAAAAATCGATGTCCAGAATATTGGATGGTAGTTATGTGGATCACTTCTACTACCCCTCCTGTGAAAGATGCGACATTGTGACATGTTCATTCTTCGAAATTATGGACACGTGTTTGTTACTAAGGGACCTACGAGAGATTATAGTTAAAAGAGGGGCTAACTCAGCCGCAAATTCAGTGTAGAACTCAGATAGGGCTTCCATCGGGCATGGAGATTTGTCCAGTTTTAAGGATTTCATCTGTTTCTGAACACCACTGACACAAATTATCAATTTTATTCAAGTGTTGCTTGAGGCTTTCCCGTTGGACTAGTTGTTGATATATTTCTCGGACGAGATGTCGGATGTTGTTGTAAAACTTCCACAATATTTTATCGGCGCACCTGATCGACATATTTAGGTGCGGCGAATAGAATGCTAAGGCTGTGACCGAAGCCTCCTGTTTACGCCAGTCTTAACATGAGAAAGCCACGCCGTTCGGATCACGGATTTACTTCAAACTCCGTACACTGTGCCAGCATAATGTACAAGTAGCAAGGTGTACTACCTAGGCAATTTCGAGAAAATCGCAAGAGACGTTTTATCGCAAGAGACGTTTTACGCGTCAGTGAGGTACCGGTGGGTTGGGACCCTGAGCAAGAGATCGCGGCGGTCATGTGGTTAGCGTTCAAGCTCTGTTATCGGTGGATCGCTGGATCGAGTTTTGCTTATCTTTTTTTAAATTTATGTTTCTTTAAGCATCTGTTGTATTATTTCTTTCATATAACATTTGAAAGGTAATATGATGAAAAGGAACTTTTATTGAGTTTCCAATTTTATTTGGTTGTTTGCTAATTTTTATTTTTTATAATTAACAACAAGTGAACTATCAAACGCATGAAGTTGTCTTGCTAATGTATGCCTGTCGTGATTTCCGAAATTCCTTATACCTGAAATCGGGTAAGGTACTGGAGAACTGTTTTGCACCTGGACGCCTCGATCTGACGACACGTTTCAAGGACGAGGAACGGGCTTGTAAAGCTCATGTCAAACATCGATACATAAAGGTGGAAATAACTTTATTCGATAATACAATGAGTTAGAATATGCCAAAATATGAGGGTGATGGACGATTAACCGTCGGATGTGCTTTCGACATTACGAGTTGCAGGACGATATTTCTCGTACAGACACGGAAAATATAAATTAAAACGGCATCTACTACATCGAATGAATGCAGTTTTCCCTCATGCACAGGGAATCTTCAGAGTTTCTGAGGAAAACAAAGGTCGCTTACATTTTGAAAAATTTCTCTTTTTCTCGAGAAATTGGACGCAAACCATGCGTGTCGCAACATTTTCGTAGATATCGGTGCTGAAAATTGGCAATGTACAACTGAAAGTATTTTAATAGCATCTTAATGAGAAACGATTTCTCGTATGTTCTAAATAAAATATGACCTAGTGTGAAGGCGCTCGATAAACACGTGAACTTGCCTAGAAATAAAACTCGGATAATATTTGTCGTAATAATAAAAAATTAGTAAACATCGAAATGACATTGGAAATTCAATAACAGTTAATGCAAATACACGTATCTTTTCGTCATATTACCTTTTAAATGTAATGTGTAAGAAATCCCCCTCATGATCCATGGACCCTGCCGTTGGTGGGGAGGCTTGCGTGCCTCAACGATACAGATAGCCGTACCGTAGGTGCAACCACAACGGAGGGGTATCTGTTGAGAGGCCAGACAAACGTGTGGTTCCTGAAGAGGGGCAGCAGCCTTTTCAGTAGTTGCAGGGGCAACAGTCTGGATGATTGACTGATCTGGCCTTGTAACACTAACCAAAGTGGCCTTGCTGTTCTGGTACTGCGAACGTCTGAAAGCAAGGGGAAACTACAGCCGTAATTTTTCCCGAGGGCATGCAACTTTAGTGTATGATTAAATGATGATGGCGTCCTCTTGGGTAAAATATTCCAGAGGTAAAATAGTCCCCCATTCGGATCTCCGGACGGGTACTACTCAAGAGGACGTTGTTATCAGGGGAAAGAAAACTGGCGTTCTACGGATCGGAGAGTGGAATGTCAGATCCCTTAATCGGGCAGGTAGGTTAGAAAATTTAAAAAGGGAAATGGATAGGTTAAAGTTATATATAGTGGGAATTAGTGAAGTTCGGTGGCAGGAGGAACAAGACTTTTGGTCAGGTGAATACAGGGTTATAAATACAAAATCAAATAGGGGTAATGCAGGAGTAGGTTTAATAATGAATAAAAAAATAGGAGTACGGGTAAGCTACTACAAACAGCATAGTGAACGCATTATTGTGGCCAAGATAGACACGAAGCCCATGCCTACTACAGTAGTACAAGTTTATATGCCAACTAGCTCTGCAGATGACGAAGAAATTGATGAAATGTATTAGGAGACAAAAGAAATTATTCAAATAGTGAAGGGAGACGAAAATTTAATAGTCATGGGTGACTGGAATTCAAGCGTAGGAAAAGGGAGAGAAGGAAACATAGTAGGTGAGCATGCATTGGGGCTAAGAAAAGAAAGAGGAAGCCGTCTGGTAGAATTTTGCGCAGAGCATAACTTAATCATAGCTAACACTTGGTTTAAGAATCATGAAAGAAGGTTGTATACATGGAAGAACCCTGGAGATATTAAAAGGTATCAGATAGATTATATAATGGTAAGACAGAGATTTAGGAACCAGGTTTTAAATTGTAAGACATTTCCAGGGGCAGATGTGGACTCTGACCACAATCTATTGGTTATGAACTGTAGATTAAAACTGAAGAAACTGCAAAAAGGTGGGAATTTAAGGAGATGGGACCTGGATAAACTGACTAAACCAGAGGTTGTACAGAGTTTCAGGGACAGCATAAGGGAACAGTTGACAGGAATGGGGGAAAGAAATACAGTAGAAGAAGAATGGGTAGCTCTGAGGGATGAAGTAGCGAAGGCAGCAGAGGATCAAGTAGGTAAAAAGACGAGGGCTAGTAGAAATCCCTGGGTAACAGAAGATATATTGAATTTAATTGATGAAAGGAGAAAATATAAAAACGCAGTAAATGAAGCAGGCAAAAAGGAATACAAACGTCTCATAAATGAGATCGACAGGAAGTGCAAAATGGCCAAACAGGGATGGCTAGAGGACAAATGTAAGGATGTAGAGGCTTATCTCACTAGGGGTAAGATAGATACTGCGTATAGGAAAATTAAAGAGACCTTTGGAGAAAAGAGAACGACTTGTATGAATATCAAGAGCTCAATTGGAAACCCAGTTCTAAGTAAAGGAGGGAAAGCAGAAAGGTGGAAGGAGCATATAGAGGGTCTATACAAGGGCGATGTACTTGAAGACAATATTATGGAAATGGAAGAGGATGTAGATGAAGATGAAATGGGAGATATGATACTGCGTGAAGAGGTTGACAGAGCACTGAAAGACCTGAGTCGAAACAAGGCCCCGGGAGTAGACAACATTCCATTAGAACTACTGACAGCCTTGGGAGAGACAGTCCTGACAAAACTCTACCATATGGTGAGCAAGATGCATGAGACAGGCGAAATACCCTCAGACTTCAAGAAGAATATAATTATTCCAATCCCAAAGAAAGCAGGTGTTGACAGATGTGAAAATTACCGAACTATCAGTTTAATAAGTCACAGCTGCAAAATACTAACGCGAATTCTTTACAGACGAATGGAAAAACTGATAGAAGCCGACCTCGGGGAAGGTCAGTTTGGATGCCGTAGAAATGTTGGAACACGTGAGGCAATACTGACCCTACGACTTATCTTAGAAGAAAGATAAAGGAAAGGCAAACCTACTTTTCTAGCATTTGTAGACTTAGAGAAAGCTTTTGACAATGTTGACTGGAATACTCTCTTTCAAATTCTGAAGGTGGCAGGGGTAAAATACAGGGAGCGAAAGTCTATTTACAATTTGTACAGAAAGCAGATGGCAGTTATAAGAGTCGAGGGGTATGAAAGGGAAGCAATGGTTGGGAAGGGAGTGAGACAGGGTTGTAGCCTATCCCCGATGTTATTCAATCTGTATATTGAGCAAGCAATAAAGGAAACAAAAGAAACGTTCGGAGTAGGTATTAAAATCCATGGAGAAGAAATAAAAACTTTGAGGTTTGCCGATGACATTGTAATTCTGTCAGAGACAGCAAAGGACTTGGAAGAGCAGTTGAACGGAATGGACAGTGTCTTGAAAGGAGGGTATAAGATAAACGTCAACAAAAGCAAAACAAGGATAATGGAATGTAGTCGAATTAATTCGGGTGATACTGAGGGATTTAGATTAGGAAATGAGACATTTAAAGTAGTAAAGGAGTTTTGCTATTTGGGAAGCACAATAACTGATGATGGTCGACGCAGAGCGGATATAAAATGTAGACTGGCAATGCCAAGGAAAGCGTTTCTGAAGAAGAAGAATTTGTTAACATCGAGTATAGATTTAGATGTCAGGAAGTCGGTTCTGAAAGTATTTGTATGGAGTGTAGCCATATATGGAAGGGAAACGCGGACGATAAATAGTGTAGATAAGAAGAGAATAGAAGCTTTCGAAATGTAGTGCTACAGAAGAATGCTAAAGATTGGATGGGTAGATCACATAACTAATGAGGAGGTATTGAATAGAATTGGGGAGAAGAGGAGCTTGTGGCACAACTTGACTAGAAGAAGGGATCGGTTGGTAGGACATGTTCTGAGACATCGAGGGATCATCAATTTAGTATTGGAGGGCAGCGTGGAGGGTAAAAATCGTAGAGGGAGACCAAGAGATGAATACACTAAGCAGATTCAGAAGGATGTAGGCTGCAGTAGGTACTGGGAGATGATGAAGCTTGCACAGGATAGAGTAGCATGGAGAGCTGCATCAAACCAGTCTCAGGACTGAAGACCACAACAACAACAACAACAACAACATGTAAGAAATAATATGACTATTATTGAAAAAATACAAACTGAAAAAAGTCCGCTGGAATCGATCTGGCGATTCACCGATTACGGAGCTTGAACACTATCCACATGACTGCCGCCAGCTCTTGCAAAGGGTGGCGACGTACTGATACATCATGGACGCGTAAATCTTCCTCTTGCGATTTTCTCGAAATCGCATACGTAGTACACCTCACTACGTACATATTACGCTGTCCTAAATGACAACTAGAAGTGTACAAAGTTTGAAGTAAAGCAGTGATCCGAACGTGGTCGCCTCCCCTTTTAAGAAGAACCAGCGCAGTACCAACGCGCCAAATTCGGTGACCAATAGCGCGGACATCCGAGAGAGACAGCTACGGCACCTGTTGGACAATGAACCACCAGCTTCGACGCACGCGCAAAGGCTGTCAGTCACACTGTGCACTGCCGTCGGCTGCCCCAGCGTGCTCTTTCGGGAGCCGCCTGCCGATGCACGGTATACACCAAAATTCTCTCGTCAACGTCTTCGTACTGTGACAGCGTTATCAAAGAAGCAGCGGAAATTCGCAGCTCGACTAATCTGCTGAAGAGGGATACAGCATGCGATCTAGCGCTGGCCATGTTAAAATCACACTGACCGCAAAGAGGAACTGCCAGTCGCACAAGGCATGACGGTGCGGTGGCCTCACAGATATTCGGCTTACAACGGCGTGGATGGGCACACGTTAGCGCGTACACGTATATCGGCAGGCGGCTCCGGACAGAGGGCACGGGGCAGGCCGACAGCAGCGCACAGTGTGTTTGACAGTCTCGGCACGTGCGTGGAGCTGTTGGTTCATCGTCCGACAGGTGGTGTAACTGTCACTCTCGCTACCTATCAGGAAATCTGCGTTACTGGTCACTGAATCTCCGCAGTATCTTCGTAAACTGGCATAAATATGAGGCTTCGGTCACAGCCTCAGTAATGTGTTTGCCGCACCTGAAGATGTCGGTTAGTTGCGCTGATAAAATTCTGAGGAAATTTCACATCAGACGTCACGCCCGAGAA
Organism: Schistocerca serialis cubense; assembly: GCF_023864345.2. Lineage (NCBI taxonomy): Eukaryota > Metazoa > Arthropoda > Insecta > Orthoptera > Acrididae > Schistocerca > Schistocerca serialis. The sequence goes on along the minus strand of NC_064640.1, from coordinate 611,160,630 downwards.
TCATCTTTACAATTATTTCATTTATTTTTGCAGTGGTACGAGGATTAAATTTGGGCGATTCTCCTGGATGTTCTTTTGTAAAGGAACACTTGAAAACGGGTTGAGCATTTTTGTTTTTTCTTTGATATCCTCAATTTCAGTTCACTTCTCTTTCACGAGTGATTGGACACTAACTTTGGTGCCATTGACAGCCTTTACATATGACCAGAATTTCGTTGGGTTGTGTGAAAAATCATTTGACAGTACACTGAGGTGACAAAACTCAGAGGATACCTGCTAAAGCCGGCCGGCGTGGCCATGCGGTTCTAGGCGCTTCAGTCCGGAACCGCGCGACCGCTACGGTCGTAAGTTCGAATCCTGCCACGGGCATGGGTGTGCGTGATGTCCTTGGGTTAGTTAGGTTTAAGTAGTTCTAAGTTCTAGGGGACTGATGACCTCAGATGTTAAGTCCCATAGTGCTCAGAGCCATTTGAACCATTTGATACCTCCTAATATCGTGTCGTACCTCCTTTTGCAAGGCGTAGCACAGCAACTCGACTTGGCATGGACTCTGCAAATCGGTGGAAGTCCAGTGTAGAAATACTGAGCCATACTGTCTACATAGTCTTCCATAATTTCGGAAGTGTTGCCGGTGCAGGATTTTGTGCACGAAGTGACCTCTCGATTATGTCCCATAAATGTTTGATGGGATTCGCGTCGGTCGATGCGGATCGCCAAATTATTTGCTCGAATTGTCCAGAATCTTCTTCAAACCAATCGCTAACAATTGCTGCCCGCTGACGTGTTTGGGAACGTGCAGACCGTGAATGACTGAAAATGGTCTCCAAAAGCCGAACATAACCATTTCCAGTCAACGATCAGTTCAGTAGGACCACAGGACCCAGTCCACTCCACTAAACGTAGTCCACACACCATTACAGAGCCACCATCAGCTTGCACAGTGCTTTGTTGGGCGCATGCCTTCGTGGGTCTGCGCCAAACTCGAACCCTACCATCAGCTCTAACCAAATGAAATCGGGACTCATCTGAGCAGGCCACGGTTTTTCAGGCATCTATGGCCCAAGCGATATGATTACGAGCGCAAGAGAGGCGCTGCAGATGATATCGTGTTTTTAGCAAAGGCACTCACGCCGGTCGTCTGCTCCTATAGTCCATTAACGACAGAATCCGCTGCACTGTCTTGACGGATACGTTCACGACGCTGCTCTCGGTCGTTAAGTGAAAGCCGTCGGTCATTGCGGTGTCCGTGGTGAGACGTAATGCCTCAAATATAGTATTCTTGCCACACTCTTGACACTGTGGAATTCGGTATATTGAATTCTCTATCGATTTCCGAAACAGAAAGTTTCATGCGTATAGTTCTAGCTGCCATTCCGCGTTCAAAGTCTGTAAATTCCTGTCGTGCGGCTATAATCACATCGGAAACTTCTTCACATGAATAACCCGAGTGCAAATGACAGCTCCGCCAATGCACTGTCCTTTTATATCTTGAGTACGCGTTAATACCACCATCTGTATATGTGCATATCGATATTCCACGACTTTTACAACCTCACTGTATTCTGCTACGGTACGCAGTGAAGGCTTCTCTCATTGTTTGTGCTCTTGACAACTAAATGCTTTTGATTCAGCATGACTCTGTCTATAACTCTATGCTTTGTTTACACCTTTTATAAAGTAGTCCCCGTCTCTTTAGAAGTTTCTTTAGAGTGACCGTATGCCAAGGAGAATTTTTCTCAACTGTCCTACTGGGTACATATCTATCCATATCTATCTATCCGTGGATGAACAAGGTCTATGACACTTTGACAAGGAAGTCACTGTATTCGAACTTTTAGACCCAAGCGTTGTGCACTTGCAGAAAAGGATAAACGAAGCTGAGAAGGTGGAGCACAGTGTAACAGATAATTATTTTCTTAAATTTTGAAAAATACATTATTCTGTGAAGATGCAGTTTTTTTACGAATTTTTCTTTAAAGATCCCTCGTAAATCATTTAAAGATTACAGACTCTGCAATGGTTCACAAATTCGTGTATTTATTGAGAATATTAATGTATGAATGTAAACTGTTACAGTGTGCCCTGTGCGGGACAGAAGGTGGTACCCATATCAAAAAAAGTTTTGCATCACCCCGGTTCCTAGAACTCCTGAAGATAGACGTTGACTGTGGATATTGTATCACCGACACAGTCCCTTTGACTGTTCAGAGATGTCACTAAACCTGCCCAAAGATGCAAACAACCATGTATGAGCAGCGCCTATTAGATGGAGGGGATCCGACAGCCGATCAGTTCCAGTCATTCCAACAGGAAGGAGGTACACGGCTCGTATTGTCTGTAGTTTAACTATGCCCAGGCGGTCAATACCGCGGTTCGATCGCATCCGCGTTGTTACTTTGTGCCAGGAAGGGCTCTCAACAAGGGAATTGTCCAGGCGTCTCGGAGTGAACCAAAGCAATGTTGTTCGGACATGGAGGAGATACAGAGAGACAGTAACTGTCGATGACATGCCTCGCTCAGGCCGCCCAAGGGCTACTGCTGCAGTGGATGACCGCTACCTACGGATTATGGTTCGGATGAACATTGGCAGCAACGCCGCCATGTTGAATAATGCTTTTGGTGCAGCCACAGGACGTCGTGTTACGACTCAAACTGTGCGCGATAGGCTGCATGATGCGCAACTTCACTCCCGACATCCATGGCGAGGTTCGTCTTTGCAACCACGACGTCTTGCAGCGCGGTAGAGATGGGCCCAACAACATGCCGAATGGACCGGTCATGACTGGCATCACGTTCTCTTCACCAATGAATGTCGCATATGCCTTCAACTAGAAGATCGTCGGAGACGTGCTTGGAGGCAACCCGGTCAGCCTGAACGCCTTAGACACACTGTCCAGAGAGTGCAGCAAACAGCTTTTTTGGGATGTGGAGTCGGCGTACGCCACTGGCGGTCATAGAAGGCGCCGTTAACGGCTGTACGATACGTGAATGCCATCCTCCGACCGCTAGTGCAACCATATCGGCAGCATACTGGCGAAGCATTCGTCTTCATGGACGACAATTCGCACCCCATCGTGCACGTCTAGTGAATGACTTCCTTCAGGACAACGACATCGCTCGATTAGAGTGGCCAGCATGTTCTCCGGACATGAACCCTATCGAACATGCATGGGATAGATTGATAAGGGCTGTTTATGGACGACGTGACCCAGCAACCACTCTGAGGGATCTACGCCGAATCGCCGTTGAGAATAGGAACGATCTGGACCAACAGTGCCTTGATGAACTTGTGGATAGTATGCCACGACGAATACAGGCATGCATCGATGCAAGAGGATGTGCTACTGGGTATTAGAGGTACCAGTGTGTTCAGAAATCTGGACCACCACCTCTGAAGTTCTCGCTGTATGGTGATACAACATGCAGTGTGTGGTTTTCACGAGCAATAAAGAGGGCGGAAATGATGTTTATGTTGATCTCTATTGCAATTTTCTGTACAGGTTCCGGAACTCTCGGAACCGAGGTGATGCAAAACTTTTTTTGATGTGTGTATACAGGGTGTTGCAAAAAGGTACGGCCAAACTTTCAGGAAACATTCCTCACACACAAAGAAAGAAAATATGTTATGTGGACATGTGTCCGGAAACGCTTACTTTCCATGTTAGAGCTCATTTTATTACTTCTCTTCAAATCACATTAATCATGGAATGGAAGCACACAGCAACAGAACGTACCAGCGTGACTTCAAACACTTTGTTACAGGAAATGTTCAAAATGTCTTCCGTTAGCGAGGATACATGCATCCCCCCTCCGTCGCGTGGAATCCCTGATGCGCTGATGCAGCCCTGGAGAATGGCGTACTGTATCACAGCCGTCCACAATACGAGCACGAAGAGTCTCTACATTTGGTACCGGGGTTGCGTAGACAAGAGCTTTCAAATGCCCCCATAAATGAAAGTCAAGAGGGTTGATGTCAGGAGAGCGTGGAGGCCATGGATTGGTCCGCCTCTACCAATCCATCGGTCACCGAATCTGTTGTTGAGAAGCGTACGAACACTTCGACTGAAATGTGCAGGAGCTCCATCGTGCATGAAGCACATGTTGTGTCGTACTTGTAAAGGCACATGTTCTAGCAGCACAGGTAGAGTATCCCGTATGAAATCATGATAACGTGCTCCATTGAGCGTAGGTGGAAGAACATCGGGCCCAATCAAGACATCACCAACAATGCCTGCCCAAATGTTCACAGAAGATCTGTGTTGATGACGTGATTGCATAATTGCGTGCGGATTCTCGTCAGCCCACACATGTTGATTGTGAAAATTTACAATTTGATCACGTTAGAATGACGAAACTAAAATGAGTTCTAACATGGAAATTAAGCGTTTCCGGACACATGTCCACATAACATCTTTTCTTTATTTCTGTGTGAGGAATGTTTCCTGAAAGTTTGGCCGTACCTTGTTGTAACACCCTGTATACAAGAGTACAGCGTAACAAGCATGGGAAGCTACATTCATGCTGGCATTACTTCTGTTATTCTTCAAAATACAGGCTACGTTTAGTGCTAGATAAATTTAATGTTTAGAATTTTTGCAAAAAAATTAATTCTTTTTACAATATCCATCGAACCTATTTGGTTGACATCAAATTTGAGGCATCCACGCTGTCTTTTGGTTTGCCCCAAGCAAACAGGTTTTTGTAAAACCATTATTACACTGTTTTTTTTTCAGACACATGTGCTGTATCTGCTATTTCAGAATACCTAAATGCTTTTGGATTTTTGAGCGCCCACCCCCCTCCTCCTCCCACGGAGTCACCGTAACCATTCTTATTCCTAATCACTTTACCAATATAGTGATCTGGGTTCTTAGTAGGTAGCTATCCTAAAATATAATCTTGAATAGCTGCCAGATTGTTTTATTCTGTGTCCCCATTATTATCTTGATTGTCTGATTAATGTCACACACAAACATCACAGCATCATCGGCAAACAACCGCACGGTTCTGCCCACCCTGTCCGCGGTCCTTTCACTATTTTAAGGGACGCTTCTGACGGTACCCTTGTCTCTGTTGAACTTTCACCGTCGCGGACAACATTGTGGGTTCTATTGCTTAAGAAGTCTTCGAGCCACTCACATATCTGGGAACTTATTCCATATGCTCGGACCTTCGTTAACAGTCTGCAGTGGGCATCGTGTCAAATGCTTTCCGGAAATACAGGAATATGGAATGCGCCTGTTGCCCTTCATCCCTAGATCGCAGTATATCATGTGGGAAAAGGACAAGCTGAGTTTCACACGAGTGATGCTTTCTAAAACCGTGCTGATTCGTGGACATCAGCTTTTCAGCCTAAAGAAAATTTATTACATTTGAACTGAGTATATGTTCAAGGAGTCTGCAGAAAACCGATGTTAGGTATATTCGTCTGTAATTTTGCGGGTCCTTCCTTTTACCCTTCTTATATACATGAGTCATCTGCGCTGTGTTCTCTTATTGGTTTTCTGTCCCTGTTTATCTACCGCTGTCTCGAGTGCTAAATGTTCTTCAAACACTTCTTTAACACATTGTGGACGAAAAAAGAAGGAAGAGTAGAGTTTAACGTTCCGTCGACAACGAGGTCATTAGAGACGGAACAGAAGCTCGGATTGTTGCAGGGATGGGGAGGGAAATCGGCCATGTTCTTTGCAGAGGAACCATCCTTGCATTTTCCTCGAGAGATTTACAGAAATAAAGGAAAACCGAAATGAAGATGGTAGGACGCGGACTTAAACTGTCCTCCTCTCGAATGCGAGTCCACTGTGCTAACCAGTGAGCCACCTCGCTTGATCATTGTAGACAGAACCCGAGTACATACGTGGTGGAAGATATTTTACCCAAAAGGATACCATCTACTGAGAAAAAATCGTATCCGACATGTGTCTGTAAAGTATGTTCCAATATCAGTTATGGCCAGAAGGGGAAATCGTGCACAAAAGAAACGTCCTGGTAGTGCCCAAATTGTAGTGTAGCTCTTCGTATGCCTGAGCGTTAAAGAACAAACAAAAAACAAAAAAAAAACAAAAAAAAGACACTCAGACAAATTATGTGTAGAAATGGTGTGTGCGATTTTTTTTTCAGAATAAAAACATGGGTCAGTAAAACATTTCATATACAGGTATCTCCCAATTTTAGTATTTCATAAAAAGATTTTTACGAATAGATAAACAAAGTTTAATCGTCTACAATGAAACATCATACAAATTTGTTGCATTCACAGTCACAAAGCTATGATTTTCGAAAGGTGCGTTAAAAACAGCTATCGAGCTGCCCCATTCAGGGTGATTGAGGCAGTCTCGAATGGGCTAACTGGAGTATCTGTCGCAGTGTATCTCATTCCCATTCTTCTGTTTTTTCGGTTGCTCGTTCTTTCATCAGCTTAAGGGAAACCTATGAAACTATCGAGACTAACTAAATTCTGGCACTGGTGCATGTTCCTCAGTTGATAAATTAGAAAGATCTTACTGTGACTCACTTCGACCCTCATCATTGTCAGTGGCTACTACAATAGTAGCATCTGTCACAGAAAACGTTGGTATCTTGAGATTTCAAGAGAACTCTCAGGTAATACAGCCCCAGTAGCATCTGGAGTTGCGTTTCCATTGCTACAAACACGATCTGTCACGAAACTACACATAAAATCAACTTCCGTAAAAATATCACTGTCATATGGAAATACCTGTTATTCTGGTTTTTCGCAACAGCTATCAAACAACTGCAGCATTATAGTGAGCCACAAATGAACTGAACACAATATGTAGAAGTTGCATTCGATTGCTACAGTGTGGTGAAAGTGGCAACTTAGTTACACGATTTTGCTTAGCAGTAATCAGTGCCTTTGTGGCAAAGTACCTCCTCTGATTGTTTGAGATGAGGATTGAAGGTTTTCATTTTTCTGACTTGTCTGCATCACAAAATGCTCCATAACGCGTGGGAACAACTCACTGTTCATCCAACCTCAAGGGGCAACAAGCGCTTGAAATGGACACTCGCCAACACCATTGCTGGAGGAAGAGCAATGCCAGAAGCACCTATTATGCTCACTGTGATTACAAGTCTACCTTTTTCCCCTCTGGTAACCTCGTTCAGCTACTTAATTGCTTCCACAGCAAATACCTTTCTTGGAGTTCATACTGTTGAAGTGTCAGTTTCATCCAAATGGAAAATCCTTGTTCCATCACTGAATGCCGATTTGCGATTCAAAATATTCTTCACATTACTGAAGAATATTGGGACAATATGTTTGTTGAATGAGACGGCCCTGATAAACCACAGGTTGATTTTTTCCATCCTGTACAAACTCTAGGGATTGATCGACGAGAGGATACGGAACAAAAAAGCTCTAATGAACTTATGTCGGAAAATGCATGGTTTCCGTGCTAGAGGCCATTTATTCAATAATACTTTGTTACAGAGACTGCTGTGTAACACGCGCTGCATCATGCAGCCGCTGTTACAGTATGCATGGTTTCCTCCTACAGGGTGGTACTGTTCTTCGTACGTCATGCCCTAGCGCCCTCTCCTACCACAGTATCTGTTAATGTCGTGTCCGATTCACTTCTCTTGCTGACTCCCCTTCTAGTAGATGTGATATGGCATAGTACGCAATGGTTCCGTATTCGAATCGAGAGCTTGCCGACATGGTGTTTACTTACGGAAAGGCAAATGGAAACGGGCGGCGGGCAGCAAGTTTGTTATTAGGAGATCTATCCCCGCCGACACCAGCCACAGCATTCAATGTTTGCATCAGTGTTTCGCCGGTTGTCTCAGACAGGGTCGTTTCAGGAAGCAGGAAATCATGAAGAACGTATCCGAAATGTTCGGACAGCACACTTGAAGGAAAATGTGTTTAATACTGTGGAAGGCGACCGCCGTGTCAGTAACAGGCAGTTGGCCCGCCAGTGCAGGGTAAGCCAGACGACCGTGTGGAACATTGCCGCGCGGGATTAGCCGAACGGTCTCAGGCGCTGCAGTCTTGGACTGTGCGGCTGGTCCTGGCGGAGGTTCGAGTCCTCCGTCGGGCATGGGTGTGTGTGTTTGTCCTTAGGATAATTTAGATTAAGTAGTGTGTAAGCTTAGAGACTGATGACCTTAGCAGTTAAGTCCCATAAGATTTCACACACATTTGAACATTTTTTTGTGGAACATTCTCCATGACAATTGTAACTACACTTACCACTTACAGCTTGTGCAAGGCTTACTGGCGACACGTTTCCACATCGGTAACACCTCTGACACTGGTTTCTTCACCAGGCAACCACGAGTCCGCGATTTGTGCCATCCATCCTATTCACAGATGAGACCACATTTACACGAAGTGGTATCTTCAACTTTCGTAACAGTGATCTGTGGGATAGTACGCAGAAACCCCGTGGTATGGTGGCGGCGAATCATCAGCATCGGTGCAGCTGGAATGTGTGGGCCGGAATAATTGGCGACCGTACTTTGGGACCAGTCTTCCTTCCACGTCGCCTAACAGGCCGGAACTGTCGGCGTTTCTTGCGGGTGACTTTGCCTCCCCTGCTGGAAGAAATGTCATTGATGATTCGAAGGCTTATGTGGCTGCTACATTATGGTGCTCCAACCCACTTAACCGTTAACGTCCGGACGCACCTCAATCGTGTCTTCCCTGTTCGATGGATCGGACACGGCGTCCAGTTGCATGACCTGCTCGTTCACAGGATCTCAACCCATGCGATTTCTGGTTATGGGGCCATCTCAAAGGTATCGTGTATGCAGACTCTATTCCAGATGTGGAGACACTGGAGCAGCGTACTCATGCTGCCTTTGGCACTGTTCGGATGCAGCCTGGCCGATGTGGACCCGTGGGACATATCATCGCGTGACCTCCACCACAAGAAATTGGTAATACAGCAGTGTCCTCCCGTTCATCTTCCTCTGTCTGCTCTCAACGATGGGGATCGTGATTCGCCGCTCATTGCGACTTCCGTTGCGGAAGATTGGTATCCCAGAGTTGTCTCCCTCTGTCTCTGAGATCCGCTCTAATTTCCCTCCTTTGAAGTGCTATGAAAGTGGTTCACAGTACATCTACGCAGCCGAATGCAGTGGCTATTATGCCTCGCAGCCGACGTAAACAGCGTGTACTGTCGGACCACGCAGCGGCGCGCAATACAACCAAGTGTAAAGATTCAGTAGGAGCCTGGACCAGCCGCCCGCTCACGCATTTGCCACTGGACTTCGCGACGGACTGTGAAGCGTGACTGGTGGATTAGTCGTTGTGTTACGTTGCTATTTCTGTGTTTTGTCATATTACATGTTAACCGAGTGAAATCAGAGCTGCGCCTAGCTTCGCTGTATCAGTTTATACGTGACTCTTGTGCTGATATTGTGTTGCAGCGAAAAGTGCTATTAACCAGTTTACTTCTCCCTGGATATCGAACTGTTTTTAATGTGGCACCAGAATTTTCGAAAAGAATTGCCTTATTGTTTTTGAAGGCATTCCCTTTGTTGAGATACAAGTGGTTGAGTCTGGCAGAGGGATAGGCTATAGACATCTTAACCTCACCTTGGATATACTCTATCTGGTTACAGTCACAGAATAGACCCCTCGCGTTTTTATAAAGAGGAGATTATTTATTTTCTACGTAGGAGTTCTCGGGGTCTAATGTCGGGTGATGATTTTGACTGCGTTCTGCGTCCTGTTGATCAGCCTCCCCATTTTAATTATTGTCGGGATTTAAACGAACTGATACACTCGATGCACTTCAGAGATGTTTGGGAGTATAAACATCCGAAGCTGGTCATAATTTCACATTTTACTTCGATTTCTAGTAGCCGGATTGAACGATTCTACTCATCGGACTGGACGCGCGATCACATTCCTGCAGTCAGCCTTATCCCTGCTAGCTTTTCTGATCACTGTGCCTTGGCCGCTACTCTCCAACTTGATCGCCAACCGGTGAAACTGTCCCGTTCCCTGTGGACGTTAAATTCCGCTCACTTGGCAGATCCTTCCCTCGGTGATATGATACACGACGTGTCGGAGTATAGTCTTTGATCCGCTTGTGGGTACTCCACCACTCTGGACTAGTGCACTGTCCTAGCTAAACCGAAGCTCCGTCAATCTTAGATCACTTATTGTGCTCCTTGGGAGAAGGATTTTCGGAAAACTCATGAATTTTGTTATTCTTTTCTGCGCGACTATATGGCGGTGCGGATCGCGACCCCCTGCGGATTACACATATACCATGTACGAAAGCAAAGTTGTTGCAATTGAAGTGACTATAGATTGAAGGGTCGCCGGTGAGATCGAAACCACGGTCACAAGTGGCCGAGGAACTTGACTTCGTTATACTATCTGCTTCAGCATCAAGTTCGGCGTCGCCGCTGCTGCATTACTTCTGTTGCAGCAACTGACGGCCGTCAGCTGACAGCGAAAATTGACGTAGTTCATGCCCCATTCTCATCACACAGCAAACGGAAATTACGAATAGAAGCGATGAAATTAGTAAAATATTCGCGTGGATCTGTTATCAATTGCAGACTCCAGCTTTTCAAAAAAGATTTAATTTGCTTGGCTTGCAGGGAAATTATCGCCACATCGCGAAGTATTTAGCACATCACTGAAGTTGCTTTTCCTAATGATATTTACATGAAGGAATATAACTGTGGCATATGTGCCATCGCACTTTGCTAATAGTGCTTTTATTTTTTATGCTTTGAACGTGTTTATGACAGACAGTACCCTGTGGAATACACTGGTTCTCTTGTAGTATAAAAGTAAAAATCAAAGCAAAAATTCATATACTTGAAGTTATATGGTTTTCTGATAATTAATTGAAACCCTCAGCTGCCGACAGGTGGTGTTGACCTATCTTGATGGGGACAGCTGAAAATGTGTGCCCCAACCGGGACTCGAACCCGGGATCTCCTGCTTACATAGCAGACGCTCTATCCATCTGAGCTACCGAGGACACGGATGAATAGCACAGTGCATGTACGCCCGCATGCTTGTATGCAATGTTCTGGCGGTTACACCGGTGATTAATGTACCAGCATTTCACATTTGCGTATTAACCTGTGATCTTGCGATGTTAAGCACTTAAATATGTTACCTAGAAAAAAGTATTCCCAAAATTTCATTACTGTGCAAGAGCGAGAGATGTCCCATGAGACTTCCCTGACGCGCTCCTGTAGATAATCTTGCATCTGATGAATACTCGCCGTCGAGGACAACGTAGTAGGTTCTGTTACTTAAGAAATCTTCTAGCCATTCACATATCTTGGAACCTATTCCCTATGTTCGACCCTTCATTAACAGTCTGCAGTGGGCCACTGTGTCAAATGCTTTCCAAAAGTCTAGGAATATGAAATCTGCGTGTTGTCCTTCATCCATAGTTCGAAGTAAATAGTAACAGAAAAGGGCGAAGTGGAGGAATGTCGCGTGGAAAGGAAAGGAAGGTTAGGGTTTAACGTCCCGTCGACGACGAGGTTTTTAGAGACGGAGCATAATTCTTATTGGCAAAGGATGAAAAACAAAATCGGCAGCGCCCTTTCAAAGGAAATCATCCCGACAGCAGACTGCAGCGTTGTCGAGAAATCATGGAAAACTTAATATGGTTGGCCGGACGAGAATTTTAACTGCCATCCTCTGGAATGGGAATTCAGTGTGTTACCACCGAGCCACCTCACTCGATAGAGAAGCGTGTCGAGCAACTTTGCGATAGAAATTTCTCGAAGGACGGCAGTCGATTAATGATTAGGTGAAATGTTCAATGATGGAAAAGACTGTGGTCATCCCTCCACTATACACACGATTCAGAGAGCTTCGATATAGACGGCATTCCAATTTCATATCTTCCTTCTTATAGGTCGTTGCTGAGAACGTTACTACAATATGAAAAGAGGCGAAAGACCAATTTAGGAGACGTCGAGTCTGCCTGCACCTTCAGTCCACGGTATAGTGGCAGATTGCATTGAGAACAAGTACAAGGTACAGTTTCAGATCATAACTAATAGACGTTTCGTACTGTTGGCACTGGCGTCAACACATCTCGTTTGTAAAGAGCTAACAGCCAAACAGATCTAGAGGTGTTTAAACTTTTTTATTAATTTCCTCTTGTGAACATAGGTGTAGAAGATAATGCTGTAGCAGTTTACGTATATCGTGTTGTTTTTATTTTGTTCATGGTCCACACCGCACATTTTTTGCAGTGGGAAGTAATGTAGTGGAATATTCGGCTCAGGGGACTGATCTTAATAGAGCTAGATTCTGTAGGGTGGATTGTTACACCGATTGAGAGCCAAACTGCTGCACCGTTCTAAAACAGCTGCAGGTCTAGTCGTTGTGATGCAACTTACTGGGAAATCGGCGGCAGCTTTATAACTACACTGAAGCACCAAAGAAATTGGCATAGGCATGCGTATTCAAATACAGATATACGTAAACAAGCAGAATACGGCGCTACGGTCCGCAACGCCTATACAAGACAACAAGTGTCTGGCGCAGCTGTTAGATCGGTTACTACAATGACAGGTTATCAAGATTTAAGTGAGTCTGAACGTGGAGCCGTGTGGGATTAGTCGAGCGGTCTCAGGCGCTGCAGTCATAGACAGTGCGGCTGATCCCGGCGGAGGTTCGAGTCCTCCCTCGGGCATGGGTGTGTGTGTTTGTCCTTAGGATAATCTAAGTTAAGTAGTGTGTAAGCTTAGGGACTGATGGCCTTAGCAGTTAAGTCCCATAAGATTTCACACACATTCTCTCTGAACGTGGTGTTACAGTTGGCGCACGAGAAATGGGACACAGCATCTCCGAGGTAGCGATGAAATGGAATTTTCCCGTACGAGCACTTCACGAGTGAGCCGTGAATATCAGGAATCCGGTAAAACATCATATCTCTGACATTGGTAGGGCCGGAAAAAGATTCTTCAAGAACGGTGTCAACGAAGACTGAAGAGAATAGTTCAACGATACAACCCTCCCGCAAATTGCCGCAGATTTCAATGATGGGCTATCAACAAGAGTCAGCGTGCGAACCATACAACGAAACGTAATCGATATGGGCTTTTGGGGCCGAAGGCCCACTCGTGCAGCCTTGATGATTGCACGACACAATGCTTTACGCCTCGCCTGGGCCCGTCAACACCAACACTGTACTGTTGATGACCGGAAACATGTTGCCTGGTCGGACGAGTCTCGTTTCAAATTGTATCGAGCGGTTGGACGCGTACGGTCATGGCATGGAGACAACCTCATGAATCCGTGGACCCTGCATGTCAGCAGGGGATTGTGTGCATTTGGAGTGATATGAGACCCCTGATACGTCTAGATATGACTCTGACAGGTGACACGTACGTAAGCATCCTTTCTGATCACCTGCATCCATTCATGTCCATTGTGCATTCCGACGGATTTGGCCAATTCCAGGAAGGCAATGCGACACCCCACACGTCCAGAATTGCTATAGAGTGGCTCCAGGAACAATCTTCTGAGTTTGAACACTTCCGGTGGCCACCAAACTTCCCAGACATGAACGTTATTGAGCATATCTTGGATGTCTTGCAACGTGCTGTTCAGAAGAGATCTCTACTCCCTCGTACTCTTACGGATTTATGGACAGTCCTGCAGGAGTCATGGTGTTAGTTCCCTCCAGCACTACTTCAGACATTAGCTGAGTCCATGCTACGTCGTGTTGCGGCACTTCTGCGTGCTCGCGGGGGTCCTACACGATGTTAGGCAGGTATACCAGTTTCTTTGGCTCTTAAGTGTAATAGTCAGTTTATGATTGGCCCACATACTCCATCGTGTTGTTTTAGAGAAATCGATGAATTTCTGTATGCTACCGACTACGGTTTGTGTGGCCAATCTAGTAGGTAAGTAACAGAGATTACGTCGTCCTTTTGTGAGCATGCAGTCTGCTACTCCATACTAGCAGACTAGAGAGAGATGTTCTGGGTTCGGTGCATTCCAATTTTAGCTGTGGTGTCCCTGCACTGCAGGTATCGACTTAATCACTTATTGATGAGTAGTTGACTACTCCATCGAGTCTCGACACTATACATCGATCCGCCAACTACGAGGCCATGTTGAAAAGCAATGCCTCCGAAAATTTTATATGAAAACTCTTAAAGGTTTTTAAATAAAAAACGTTATTAACATTCTAAATCTTTATTCTTCATGTCTAGATATTTATTTCTTAACATAGTTATCCTGGCGACGAACACCTTTCTCCCAATGAGGGACCAGTTTGTTGATACTTTCACTGTAGAACGTTTGACCTTGTTGACGGAGCCAAGACCTCACCTCTGCTTGCACCACTTTATCATTATCAAAGCGATGTCCTCGACGGTGCTCTTTAAATTTTGGAAACATATGAAAATCGAATGGGGCCAAGTGGGGACTGAATGGAGGGAGGATGACCGAAGACAGTGAATCCAAGGCATTCGATTGTTGCAGATGTCGCAGCGCTCGTGTTTGGCATGGTATTGTCATACTGAAAAAGAGAGTGCTCCTTGTGTGGACGAACTCTTCGAATTCGAAACTCGATTATAGCACGCTGTTACTCAGGCTCGGAAATAGTTAGGTTACACACAGCCATGTTACATGCTACAGTTCGAAGCCCTCTAGCGATAGAGGGCAGTGAATACGTAGGCGAGAAGAGAAATATGTAGAACAATAATAATCTTTGTTTTATTTAAAAGCTTTAAGAGTTTTCACATAAAAAATTCGGAGACTTTACTTTTCAGCACGCAGTAGCAGAAATTCTTCAACTGTTCATCATACAGCGAGATGCAAAAGTCATGGGGTAGCGATATGCGTACGCAGAGTATAGAAGGGTCTGTCGGAGCTGCCATTTGTATGCAGGTGAGGCATGTGGAAAGGTTTCCTACGTGATTATGGCCGCACGACGGGAATTCGCAGACTTTGAACACGGAATGGTAGTTTGAGCTAGACAAATGGGACATCCCGCTTCAGAAATCGTTAGGAAATTCAATAGTCTGAGATCGACAATGTCAAGAGTGTCCCGAAATTACCACATTTGAGGTAGTACCTCTCTCAATGTAATGTATTGCGAATACATTGAAAGAAGGATCCTTTATTGTATGATTATATGATAGCGGAACAAACACTGGTAGCAGTTACTTCTGTAAAATATCTGGGAGTATGCGTACGGAACGATTTGAAGTGGAATGATCATATAAAATTAATTGTTGGTAAGGCGGGTACCAGGTTGAGATTCATTGGGAGAGTCCTTAGAAAATGTAGTCCATCAACAAAGGAGGTGGCTTACAAAACACTCGTTCGGCCTATACTTGAGTATTGCTCATCAGTGTGGGGTCCGTACCAGATCGGGTTGACGGAGGAGATAGAGAAGATCCAAAGAAGAGCGGCGCGTTTTGTCACAGGGTTATTTGGTAACCGTGATAGCGTTACGGAGATGTTTAGCAAACTCAAGTGGCAGACTGTGCAAGAGAGGCGCTCTGCATCGCGGTGTAGCTTGCTGTCCAGGTTTCGAGAGGGTGCGTTTCTGGATGAGGTATCGAATATATTGCTTCCCCCTACTTATACCTCCCGAGGAGATCACGAATGTAAAATTAGAGAGATTCGAGCGCGCACGGAGGCTTTCAGACAGTCGTTCTTCCCGCGAACCATACGCGACTGGAACAGGGAAGGGAGGTAATGACAGTGGCACGTAAAGTGCCCTCCGCCACACACCGTTGGGTGGCTTGCGGAGTATAAATGTAGACGTAGATGTAGACTACGGACAACACAGTGGCCGACGGCTTTTACTTAACGACCGAGAGCAGCGGGGCTTGTGTAGAATTGTCAGCGCTACCAGACAAGCAACAGTGGGTGTCATAACCGCAGAAATTAATGTGCGACGTACGACGAACGTACCCGTTAGGACAATGGGACGAAATTTGGCGTTAATTGGCTATGGCAGCAGACGGACGACGCGATTGCCTTTGCTAACAGCACGACACCGCCTGCAGCGCCTCTCCTACGCTCGTGACCATATCGGTTGGACCCCAGACGACTGGAAAACCATGGCCTGGGCAGATGCGTCCAGATTTCAGTTGAAAAGAATTGGATGGTAGGTTTCGAGTATGGCGCACACCCCAGAATCTAGGGACCCAAGTTGTCAACAAGGCACTGTGCAAGCTGGTGGTGGCTTCATAATGGTGTGGGCTGCGTTTACATGGAATGGTCTGGGTCCTCTGGTCCAACAGAACCAATCATTAACTGGAAATGTTTATGTTCGGCTACTTGGAGACCATTTGAAGCCATTCGTGGGCCCCATGTCCCCAAACAATGACGTCATGTCACTGGGGCACAACTGCTCGTGTTTGGCTTGAAGAACATTCTGGACAATTCGTTCGAATGATTTGGTCACCCACATCGCCCGACATGAATCCCAACGAACATTCATGGGACTTATTCAATAAGTCAGTTCGTGCACAAAATCCTGCAGCGCCAAAACTTTTGCAATTATGGACAGCTACAGAGGCAGCATGGCTGAACGTTTCGGCAGGGACTTCCACGGACTTGTTGAGTTCATGCCACATCGAGCTGCTGGATTACGCCGTGCAAGAGGGGCCCGACTCGATGTTAGGAGGTATCTCATGACTTTTGACACCTCAGTGTAAGATAAAGTCCGCGAGACATGTTTGTTGAATGACAAGAATAAACACAGTTGGAGGACAACTCTGTAAAATCTATTGGAAATCCTGTTGTCGATCTTCTGCTGTCCGACCAAGCAATGTGGCGCAGTGGTAAGACAATGGACTCGTATTTGGGAGGTTGGTGGTTCAATTACCCGTCCAACCCTTCAAGTTTAGGTTTTACTTGATTTGCCTAAACGGATAAGGACGAATACGGGAATCCAGGATGTTTGCAATGAAAAAGCACTGCCGATATCCTTTCCAAATCTGAGCTTGTGTTCCGTCCCTAATGACGTCTACGTTGACCGAACGTTAAACCCTAATATTCATTCCTCCTTCCTTTTTTGACTCTGCATTATTTACATAGCATTAGAAGTACGAGGTAGAGTGTCGACAGCGCGATTTGCAGCGGTTGGGGAGAGAGGTCGGACTCCCGCAGAGCCCCCGAGGATGCAGAACTCGACCCGGGAGCGGCGGGCCGCCAGCAGCGGGCTCCACATCGATTCCGCAGAGCGGCCAACAGGCTGCCCGCTGCAGTGTGCCACCCCTTCCCCAACCCTCACCCATTCAGCCGGGCCCCGCACCACAACAGCGCAAAAAACCCGCAGTACTACTCAGCGGGTTTCCCGGTCTCTTCCCACTGAGCTTTCGTTCCGCGTTTGTGGCTCGTTTGACAACGTTTTGGATTCATCATGCACCACGCTGTCGCAGACACTAACTGATCCATCCTCCTCCTTCCGCTCAAAATCATCAGTCACTTTCAAGCATTTATATTACTCGAGGTACATATAGTAGAACTAGCTAACTATTCCGGAACCAAAACCAGCTGCCGGTTGCCTGTTTAACGGTTTCTAGGGGCAACAAAAGTTTGATTTTCAACATTTCGACTACCGTAATTATTGACCGTATTTAAAAATTTAAAGTCTTGTCGTAATCTACTCATTAAAAGGTGTAATCTTATGTTAGAAGTTTGACACAACAACACAAGCATTGCAGTTAAAGACTGTGCGTTTGTCTTGAGGCAGCATTAACTAACAGCGCGCAAATACCCGGACTTTATTCATCCAGTACGGATGACTTCCAACAAACTTTATACATACGAGGGTTGGCGTGAAAGTAATACACCACTTTTTTTCTCACCCGAAAAGAATGCTACGAATGAAAAACGTTACGTATGTATTATTTGAAGTCTCCTAAGTAAGCGTGCCAAGTTTCCGTCTTTTCCGACACATAGCGTAGCTCCAGGACAGTTTCAAAATGGCGTATGTAGGTGATGTACGTTACAGGCAATGTGTCGTCATTGAATTTATCACTGCAGAGAAAGGAACTGTGGTTAACATTCACAATCGCTTGTGCAAAGTCTATCGCTGCGCACGGAGGGTGAGGTCATCAGAAGGCCGTTCGGCGGAGCTCCACGATTTGCAGCGGTCGGGGACACCATCCACGGCTGTAAGACCTGACATGTTGCAGTGAGCTGATGCTGTCATTCGCGAGGACATTAAAGGATGCCATTTGCGGAAGACATTTTGAGGACGATGAGGAGGTAATTCACGCAGTGAAGCACTGGCTCCGCCACCAGGACAAGGATTGGTACCGACAAGGCATACACGTCCTTGTTTCGCGCTGGAGGAAGGCTACACAACGGGAGGAGATTACGAGGAAAAATAGTGTGTGTAGATAAAACACAATTCTTTCGTGTGTGTAATTCTCTTTATGTTCAATAACGGATTGTTGAAGAAAAAATGCGGTGTATTGCTTTCTGGGCAACCCTCCTGTGCATTGTGTTAAACTGGGACCTAGAAACGACGGAGAGGCTTCCTCCCCAGCGAAAACCCAGGGTTCGGCCCCCAGTGGAACCCCCCCCCCCCCTCCCCCCGAGAACGTCACATACCAGACAAGTGTAACCCCAAATGTTTGTGTAGTAGAATAATTATGGTGTACGCGTTCGCGAAGACGGAGACAGTGTTTGTGCATAAATCGCTGACATAATGTAACTGAGGCGGAATAAGGGGAACCAGCCCTCATTCGCCGAGGTAGATGTAAAACTGCCTTAAAAACCATCCACAGGTTGGCCGGCAAACCGGTCCTCGACACTAATCCGGCAGGCGGATTCGTGTCGGGAACCGGTACGCCTTCCCGCTCGGGAAGCAGCGCGGTAGACCGCGCAGCTAGGCGGGCGGGCTGGCAACCCTCCTTATTTCAAACCTTTTCTTGCTGATACCAGCCCCCCCACCCCCGTACCCCCACAAAATGAAGAAAGCAAAAATGTTTATCAGTTACTAAAATTTCGCCTTTCATGCAGGAAGACTTCAGCAACACACATAACGTTTGTAATTTATTAATTCTTTGCTACCGACACTATTCTCAGCGCATTTTGCCGACAAAATCCACATATGGCACTGAATGTACCTGAAAAATTATATCATTGTGCGACACATAGTTCAGGCGATATTATGTCTGTGGTGTCACCGCCAGACACCACACTTGCTAGGTGGTAGCTTTAAATCGGCCGCAGTCCACTAGTACATGTCGGACCCGCATGTCGCCACTGTCAGGGATCGCAGACCGAGCGCCACCACATGGCAGGTCTCGAGATACGGACTAGCACTCGCCCCAGTTGTACGGACGACTTTGCTAGCGACTACACTGACGAAGCATTGCTCATTAGCTGAGCCAATAGTTAGAATAGCCTTCAGCTAAGTCAATGGCTATGACCTAGCAAGGCACCATTAGTAACATTGCATGTATCTAAAGAGTCTCACTTGTATCGCCACAATCTCCAGATGTACCAAAAGGATGGATTAAAGTTAAGTATTCCAGAAGCTACGTACTTTTCTTTATAGCATTCATTACGTCTCCTGTTTCAGATCTCACGCACCCTGCTTTGGCTTAGCGCATGCCTTTCGGCTTCCTCTCATTGTGTCTAGGCTGTCTTGTCTAGACACAACAATTTTTGGCGACGAGTCAACGGAAAGGGTCTTGTTCTTTCTAATTGCTTACATTTACTTGTGTCATGGCTTCGCTAGATGTACTGTCCGAATTTTATCGCTTGCAGAATCAGCAGACGCAGGCGTTATTGGATGCCCTTGGACAGCTCGTCCAGGGTCAACTTGCACTGCAAAACGATGCGGCCGCCGCCGCTTCACCGCTACCGCAGCCACAACTCGCAGTTGCACCGCCTTTTAGGCCGTTTGACCCAGCTAAGGAAACATGGACGGAGTGGTCCCGGCAGTTTGGATTTCATCTCGCCGCCTACAGAATTCAAGGTAACGAGCGGCAGCCTCATTTATTGGCGTGTGTAGCGGTGCAAACGTATCGTGTGATAGTGAAATTATTTCCCCGACACGACGTAGCAACTCTGTCCTACGAAGAAATTTTGTCGGCATTGGACGCCTATTTCAAAGAAACAGTAAATGTCGTTGCAAAAAGGTATACGTTCTTTCGTACAAAACGTACGGCCGGTTAAACTAATAGGGAGTGGGTTGCAACTTTGCAAGGCCTTACAAGGGATTGTGCTTTTGAGTGTGAATGTGGACTTCCTTATTCAGATACTATGGTCTGTGATGCAATAGCACAGAACGTTTCTGATGTTCGCATACGGAACAGATTTTGAAACTAGTTAATCCCTCACTTCAACAAGTGATAGACAAATTGGATAGACAAGACACGCTTGACTTTGCTCAGGAATCATTTGCAACTTCGCCAGCCGTGTGTAACATTAACTGGCCCGCCGGGCGCGCTGCACGGCCCGGTAAACTGCCCTCGCACACGTCCGCGCAGCTGCCGCCACACTCTAAACCAGGTGTGCCGCGCCAGCATACAAATGCAGTGAAATCATACCCGCGGTGTGCTACTAGACATTCGCGTGCCCGTCACGCCAAGCTATTTGTTTTTACTGTAGTAAGAAAGGACATGTTCAAAGTGTTTGCCAGAAAAAGCTCAGATCAGACAATCACAACCATTCCCGGCCCTTTGCTTCGCGCCGGAATCGAACCAAGAATACTCAGGCTCGTGAACCTTCGCCCATGGGCATTCATGTAGTTAATTCCACTTCGTCCAGTGCCACTGTCTCTAACAGTGACTGTGTTCGTCCCACAAAAACTGTGCGTCGACGTCGCCGGAAATCGCGTCAAGTCGCAAGTGCATCTGTACCAGTGTCAGTTCAAATTGCACACGACAGTCGCTCTTGTCGTCCGCAGGACAATAAACTTTTTGTAGATTTGGACTTTAATGGCAAGGTCATACCATTCCAGCTCGATACCGGAGCTGCTGTTTCATTGCTCAATCATGACACGTACAAACAACTGGGCAAACCTCCGTTGCGTACCGCAAATGTTCAGTTACATAGTTATTCAGGTCAGAATATCCCTGTGTTAGGACAGTGCACTCTTCTTGCAACATACAAGGGACAAACAAAACTTGTGTCATTTTACGTTCTTCGTTCTTCTACTGCAGTGAACTTGTTTGGTTTAGATTTATTTCAGTTGTTTAACATGTCTATAGTAAATCAGGTCCTATCAGTGAATCAGACTGTGCCTTCCGCCAGTGTTTCTCGGCTATGTGAAGAATTTGCAGACATTTTTGCACCGGGCCTTGGTTGCGCTAAGAATTATGAAGCACATTTGGAACTGAAAGTAAACGCGCAACCGAAATTTTTCCGAGCGCGCAATGTTCCCCACACATTGCGTGATGAGGTCGCAAGAACATTACACGATTTCGAATCACAAGGTGTGAGTGAATGTGCGCAATGCCTCTTCCCTTTCAGCTCCGCTTCATCGCTTACGCCGTACAGGTGTTCCGTTCGTCTGGACGACGGAATGCGAACGCGCCTTTCGCCAGTTGAAATCGGCGTTGCTTTCAAATACTTGCCTTACGCCATTCGATCCCCAGAAACCCCTTTTGTTGATGGTAGATGTATCGGATTTCGGGATCGGTGCTGTGCTTGCGCACAATGATGTGTCGCATGATCGCCCTATTGCCTTTGCGTCCAAATTGCTCTCGTCTGCGCAAAGAAATTATTCACAGATAGAGAAAGAAGCTTTGGCTCTCGTGTTTGGTGTTACTAAGTTCCATGATTTCTTGTATGGTCGTCACTTTACCATCATCACAGACCACAAACCTTTGACGTCGCTTTTTCATCCGAACAAGCCTGTACCTCCGCGTACAGCACAGAATTTCATTCGCTGGTCTATTTTCCTCTCGCAGTACCGCTACGATATCTTGTATCGGTCCACTGCTAAGCACGGAAATGCTGATGCGTTGTCCCGTTTGCCTGTTGCTGAGGATAGAGCATTCGATTCTTCCGAACTTGCTTGCATGTTCATTGATTCGGCAACCGATGAAATGGTCGAATCGTTTCCGATTGATTTTCGTCGCGTAGCTACAGCCACAGCTGCTGACCTGGTCCTTGCTACCGTTTTGCGTTTTGTTGCTACGCAATGGCCTTTGTCAAAGTCTCGGATAGAGGATCCGTTGGTTCGCCGATGTTTTGCTCTCAAGGAGAGACTTTTTGTTCGACGTGGTGTTTTGTTGTTGCTTTCTGATAATGATCAGTCCAGAGTCGTGGTCCCACGTTCGTTACAGTCCTCTGTTTTACGGCTTCTTCACCAAGGACATTGGGGTATAGTGCGAACGAAACAACTTGCTCGTCAGCACTGTACTTGGTTCGGAATCGATGCTGCGATTACGAATATGTTCTTCTTGCATGGCGTGTGCCGAACAACAATCCGCGCCGCCGCGGAAAGTCTTTGCATGGCCGAAAGCCACTTCCCCTTGGCAACGCTTGCACATCGATTTTGCTGGTCCATTCTGGAATGCTCGATGGTTGGTTCTGGTAGATGCCTTCAGTAATTTTCCTTTTGTTGTCCGGATGTCTTCCACGACGTCAACTGCCACCATCAAAGCGTTGTCTGCTATCTTTTGCATTGAAGGTCTTCCGCAGACTATTGTTTCCGACAATGGCCCACAATTCATGTCCGCAGAATTTCAGTCATTCTGCCAGGCCAATGGTATTCAACATCTGACATCCGCGCCGTTTTCGCCTCAGTTAAACGGTGCCGCTGAACAATTGGTCCGGACTTTCAAGTCACAGATGTTGAAGTTGAAAGAGTCGCATTCTCGGGAGGACGCGTTGTTGCTCTTTTTGTCATCGTATCGCTCTCAGCCCCGAGATGGTCGCTCGCCGGCTGAGTTGCTCCACGGTCGTCCTCATCGAACCTTGATGTATTTGCTGCACCCACCGCATCAGGTTCCTTGGCAGCGGCAGACTTCTGCTTTTGCTCCAGGCGACGTTGTATTCTATCGCAACTATCGAGGTTCGCGGCGTTGGCTCGCAGGGAGCATTCTTCGCTGCCTCGGCCGCGCGATGTATTTGGTTTTGGGGGCCTCTGGTGAGGTGCGTCGGCATCTCAATCAGCTGCGCCTCTGTCGTCGCACGGGTTCTGCAGCTCCCCGTCTGCTTTCAGCGACGGTGCCGTCCGGTCAGCGCCCTGGGGACCCATCTACTGGCTCGCCTCATCCCCAGGTGTTACCGACGATGCCTTCCATTTTGCCCCATGGCGACGCGCCGCCGCCGCCGCCGCCGCCTGTTCTCCCGCCGGCGCCGCCCGCAGTGGACGCCTCGCTGCCGCCGCCAAGCGCCTCCCTGGGTCACGCGCCGCCGATCGCTTCCCGTGACCAGCCGTCCTCCGCCATCGAACTCTTGCCCGCTCCGGACCACATGGCGTCTTGGCGCGTCGGGTACCCCGACGCAATGGAGGTCGACCCTTCGGCCCCTCCTGTCTCTTTACGGGCGCATACACCGCATGTTGACGTGCACCCTGGACTAGGTTTTCAGGCGTTTCCTAGATCCCCTCGGACCGAATGGCCGGGTGCGGGTGGCACAGCCGCGCCTGTTGTTAGGCTCCCCACCTCATCGCATACGTCAACATGGGGTCCTCCCCACGGCGGGCGGAAGCCTTATAACACGACCGTTCGCCAATTTGCGGGGGAGGAATGTGGTGTCACCGCCAGACACCACACTTGCTAGGTGGTAGCTTTAAATCGGCCGCGGTCCACTAGTACATGTCGGACCCGCGTGTCGCCACTGTCAGGGATCGCAGACCGAGCGCCACCACAAGGCAGGTCTCGAGATACGGACTAGCACTCGCCCCAGTTGTACGGACGACTTTGCTAGCGACTACACTGACGAAGCATTGCTCATTAGCCGAGCCAATAGTTAGAATAACCTTCAGCTAAGTCAATGGCTACGACCTAGCAAGGCGCCATTAGTAACATTGCATGTATCTAAAGAGTCTCACTTGTATCGCCACAATCTCCAGATGTACCAAAAGGATGGATTAAAGTTAAGTATTCCAGAAGCTACGTACTTTTCTTTATAGCATTCATTACGTCTCCTGTTTCAGACCTCACGCACCCTGCTTTGGCTTAGCGCGTGCCTTTCGGCTTCCTCTCATTGTGTCTAGGCTGTCTTGTCTAGACACAACAATGTCAAAAGCATATAGCGTGAAAAACTCGCTTTTGCATAGAATGGCGCGGAGTAAAGCTACAACATCAGACAAGACGTTTTAGTTTATTTCTTATTCACTACTAACTCTATTCGCAACCCACTTTGCAGAGAATATCTACATATATCACTGAATGTCCCTGCAAAATTATATCATTGTTCGACACAAAGTTCAGGAGACGTCATAAACAATGAGATGCGAGAAAAAATGGACTACAAATTACCAAGAGTATATTCATCTAGTGTTTCATAATACTCGTAAGAGCAGGTAGCGACTTCCGACAAACTTTAAAGCATAGTTTCACATCTTTTCTTTACTTTTTCTCGCTTATATGCCTAACGTCA
Source organism: Schistocerca serialis cubense (assembly GCF_023864345.2). Lineage (NCBI taxonomy): Eukaryota > Metazoa > Arthropoda > Insecta > Orthoptera > Acrididae > Schistocerca > Schistocerca serialis. Next base: position 611,136,119 of record NC_064640.1, on the reverse strand, counting down.
AATATTTAACACATTAACTCAAAGTAATTAGCAGTTTGAAGCTGTTTTATCCATGGGTGTTCGATTTTTTAAAGAAACGGGTATTTACTGCTTTTTTACTACCCTCTACAGTAACAGAAAACAGCGAAATATGCAATACTGCATGAGCCGCGACAAGTGTTGTCGTGAAACCTCAGAAGTGACACCGGACAAAATGTTAGTTACCCACTTAGAAGACACACAGATCGCTTTAGAGCCCTGTACATGATGTAGAGTTAGTACCAGACATGGTGGTTGAGGTGGTTTGTATGTCCATTGAATGTCCAAGCGGTTTACATCTACATAATACTCCGCAAGTCACCTGGGGCGGGGGGGGGGGGGGGAGGGGTGGAGGGTACTTTTGGTATCACTAACTGATCCCCCCTACTAATTGTCGCGAAGCATTTGTGTTGGCCCTAATTTCTAGAAATTTCTCGTCGTCGTCATTATGGGAGGTGTACTTAGGAGGAAGTAGAATGTTGTACCAGTCTTCCCAGAGACAGCTCTCTCGAAATTTCAAAAGTAAACCTCTCCGTGATGTACAACATCTCTCTTGTAACTTCTGGAAATGGAGTTTGTTTAGCAACGCGGTAACACTCTCGCGTCGACTAAACAATCCCGTGACGAAACGCGCCGCTCCTCGTCGGATATTCACTATCTCTTCTGTCAGTCCTACATAGTAAGTATCCTATATTGATGAATTAAAGCCCAAGAATCGGTAGAACAAGCGCCTTATAAGCCACTTCCTCTGTGGATGAGTTACATTTCCTTAACATTTTTCCGTTGAATCTCAGTCTAGCATCTATTGTTAATACTGTATCCTTTATGTGGTCATTCCACTTAATGTTGCTGTGGATAGTTACTCCTAGATATTTTACGGTCGATACTGTTTCCATAAATCTGTCATCAGTTGTGTACAGTTGTGAATTTGTTTTCCTATGTACGCGCAATATGTTACATTTATTTTGTTTGCGGTCAACTGCCAGAGCCTGCACCATTCAACAATCTTCTGCAGATCATTGTGCAGATCGATATTGCCTTCTGGCGTTGCTACTTTGTTATAGACAACGGCTTCATCTGCGAACACGGGAGCATCCGACGATTTCTATTAGATCATCTGTATGCATTGTAAACAGTAACTGTCCGATCACTCTTCCTTGAGGTACTCCAGAAATTACGACTACATCTGTCGCTTCTGTTCCGTTAAGAGCGATTGGTTGAGTTCTGTCTGCATGGAAGTCTTCAGCCCAGTCGCAAATCTGGTCCGCGACTTGATAAACTCGTATTTTTTCCACTAAACGACGGTGTGCGACGGTGTCAAATGCCTTCCTGAAGTGAAGGAACACGGCAGTAACGTGAGCGCTATTGTCTACAGCGCTATGGGTCTCATGGAGGAACAGAGCGAGCTGAGTTTCACATCTCTGTTTGTGGAATCCATGTCGACTTTTATAGAGGACATTGTCGTTCTTGAGATATGTCATAATTCTTGGGCATTAAACATATTTCATAATTCTCCAACAGACTGACTTCAACCATATAGGCCTATAATTATGTGCATCTGACTTACGACCCTTCTTGAAAACGGGAATGACCTTCGCTTTTTTCCATTCGCTAGCTACCCTTCGTTGCTCCTGCGATCCATGAAGAAAGGCTGCCAGAAGGAGAGCAAGATTGTCTCATAATCTTTGTAGAATCTTATAGGTAACTCATCTGGTCCCGATGCCTCTCCACTTCTAACTGATTGTAGTTGCCTTTCTGTTCCGCGATCCGTTATCTGAATATTTGCCATTTCGACGTTCGTACGGTGATTGAAAGGAGAGACTGTGCTACGATCTTCCGCAGCGAAACAATTTCGGAAGACCGAAATCAGCATTTTGGCCTTATCTCTGTTACGGAATCATCGTGGTAAGATGAGTCGCCGGCCGCGGTGGTCTCGCGGTTCTAGGCGCTCAGTCCGGAACCGCGTGACTGCTACGGTCGCAGGTTCGAATCCTGCCTCGGGCATGGATGTGTGTGATGTCCTTAGGTTAGTTAGGTGTAAGTAGTTCTAAGTTCTAGGGGACTGATGACCATAGATGTTAAGTCCCATAGTGCTCAGAGCCATTTGAACCATTTTTTTAAGATGAGTCGATGTCGAGAAGTGGAAGAAAGGAGCTATCGTGTTTTACGTCTCCATGACAACACCGTGAATGAAGTTGCCCGGTTTGTTGCTGCATCCACGCGGAGTGTTCAAAGTGTCTCCAACGAAGCGAATGTACCACACGCAGCCGCGTAATGCGGCGCTAAGAAAAGTCGCCGTAAAAATATCCTAACAGTGACCGGGTACGAGTCTCATGACAGGTCATTGACAGCTGGTTTTACATCCGAAAGGAATTGCTGCTTTCAGCAAATGAAGGCCCACGCCAGCTAGTTACCTAGAGAACATTGCGAAGGGAACTGCGTGCAGTGGACATTTAGAGTCAAATGTTCAAATGTGTGCGAATCCCTAAGGGACCCAACTGCTGAGGTCATCGGTCCCTAGACACTAACTTATGCTAAGAACAAAACACACACCCATGCCCGAGGGAGGACTCGAACCTTCGGCGGTAGGGGCCGCGCAATCCGTGGCGTGGCGCCTCAAACCGCGCGGCCACTCCGCGCGGCTTTTAGAATCAAGCATCTCGCAAAGGCCATTGCTTATAACGGCGTGTCTTCAGTTGAGCAAACAACACAGAGACTGGACAGTAGCTGAGTGGTTGCGTGTACTGTGTTCCGATGACCTGTGACTTTGCCTCTTTTGAAATAATACAAGGCGTCGACTGTATTGGCGGCCCAGTGAAGAGTTTAACCAGTAATGTGCGGAGGGTGTAGTTCAGGCTGGAAGTGGTTATTTCGTGCAATGAATTGTGGTTCAGCACGATATGTCATACCTGAAGAGACTAGTGGAAGCTTTTCCTGGCCGAATTGAAGCCAGTATCAGTGCTAGAGCCAGCGGTAGGCGGCATTAGCATTATGTCTCCTGAGGGTGAATAAATTTTCGTCCGGTGTACTTATTAACTCCGTTCACGTCTGAGGACTTGTACAATATTATTAAATATGCTCCGCAAAAAAAATTCTGTGGATGGATGCGTTACCTGTAAAGTTTTCTTTTTGCCAAATGCTGATACATTATGGGAGACGAGTTCACTAATATCTACAGGGTACGATATGTCATACCTGAAGAGACTAGTGGAAGCCTGTATTATTCTGATGACAATGCACTGCGGCGACCACAGCCCTTACGAAACACGTCAGACGATTTCGCAATTGCGAGTAATGACTATCATCAGCTGTAAAATGAAATGCCGACAATGAAAATTTGTGCCGGACAGGAAATCGAACACGGAATTCCCCCTTATCGCGAGCGGTTGCCTTATCATTTGCCTATCCATGCACGACTCACGGCCAGACCCAAACTTCGTAGACGTATGGTTGACGACATATGGAAATTGGGTCTGGACGTGAGTCGTGTATGGATAGCCAAATGGTAAGGCGATTCCCTGTCCGCCACAAATTTTCATTGTCGTCATTCCATTCTACAGCTGATGGTGCTCATTATTCGCAATTGCGAATTCGTCTGATGTGAATATCTACAGGGTGGTCAGAAACAGTCTCAAAAGTTTGTAAGGATGTTGCAGGGTAGGTTGTTCTAAGGAATCATTGCTGAGAGACAAAATCGATAACGTTGCACCGTTTCCGAGTTTACTAGCATTGAAGTTAGTCAATCAGGCCGTTGCGCGCAAATTCAAGCGACCCGACAGAGACGGTGTCGCTAAACATGTCCATCGTGTAGTTTTCCAAAACCGAGCAAGAGAGCAATGCAAAAATTGGACATCGAACGGAATTAAGGATCGAACCCTAGTCAAAGTCTGAACAGTCGCCGGCCGGAGTGGCCGAGCGGTTCTAGGCGCTACAGTCTGGAACTGCGCGACCGCTACGGTCGCAGGTTCGAATCCTGCCTTGGGCAAGGATGCGTGTGATGTCCTTAGCTTAGTTAGGTTTAAGTAGTTCAAAGTTCTATGGGACTCATGATCTCAGCAGTTAAGTCCCATAGTGCTCAGAGCCATTTGAACCATTTTTTTCTGAACAGTCTCGTGCACTATCATCTGCGCTATGAGAACAACTCACACGACTTGTAAAAGGCGGTCCGCTTGAATTCGCGCGTGCAACCATCTGATTGGCTAACTTCAATGATAATTAACTCGAAAACGGCGTACATATCGAATTTTTTTCCTAACGATTATTTCTCAGCGCAACCTACCCTGCAACCCCCATACAAGCTTTTCAGGCTGTTTCTGACCATCCTGTATGACGAACTGTTACGCGTCAGTCAAATATCAACGCAATTCACAGAGGTTTGATTTTGCTGAGGGCGTGATAAATGTCATCAACAACTCCGTCCACGGAAGAGGAACAAAAATTCAAGCTAAGGACACCTGTGTGAGCAACGCGTGATCAAACAGCGTTGTCCCTTGTCTTCTTAACGTTATGCCATCACGAGAGAATCACCACTGAATACACACATATGCATGTAACGTGAGCATTGTGTTGTACAGCACCGAAACTGTACGAATAGCAGAGAAAATGGTTAGCCGTTAACTAGAACACCAGTGGGGCCGTCGTAAATGCAGCACAATAAGCCTTACTAGTCTTAGGACCAGTGGGGCAGCAGTTACAAGACTGGCTAAAACGAGTGAATAATAAACTCCAACTGGAAACGGCATTATGCTTTGTTCTCAAAAAATTACGCATCGAAAGTAGCATTTCAAGAAGTGTAATGTCGTGATTGTAATTAGAGACTAACACTTGCGCAATTTAGATCGAAAACAAACTTATGTTTCTCGCAAAAATATTTCATCTGTAGTACCATGGTCTGCATGGAGCATCAACATTTTTAAATCTCCTTTTACGAATAGCGCTTCACCATACAACATGGGGGACTCACAATCCCGAGAGCGATCAGTCCGGCACTCTGTCTGAGGCAAGCATAGTGGATTTTAGAAGCCGGAAAAGGTACCGTCTCCATACGTTAGTTCACCAGGTAAAATATCAGACACTCCCTCTGGGCGCTCTAAAGCGCTGTAGATGGCGTAGAACTGGTCATATGACGCAACACCGCTGACACGTCGTTCGAGTGAAGCTGTGTGTCTGTCCCAGTCGGCTGTATGGAAACAGCACAGTGGGTCATGTGGAGACGCGACAAAATCGCAAGCGGAAACTATCGTGTCTGCACATGTGCCTGGCCACTCCGTGAATGAAGTTGCCCCATTTGCTGATGTAGCAATGCGGACTGTCTAGGATGTCTACAAGGAACGGTGTATAGTATTCTGCTGCATCGATTTTCGATAGGTTACCACAGGAATTGAAATTTCGTAACAGTAATCCTCGCACAAATCAAGTCTAAACTGAAGAATTTCTTTGTGGATCATTCCTTCTATTCTGTCTGGGAGTTCCTGAACAAAAATGCTAATTCCAGTGTCGTATTTTTGATTATGGTAATACACTCTAAGAAAAGAAAAAAACATGCACCACGAAGGAATTTTCAGAATCGAACGGAAATCGGTACATGTGATGTGCATGTACAGCCAAACAAATGTTTACAGTTTCAGAAAAATTTCATGATTTATTCGAGAGAAAGAGCTTCACAAATTGAGCAAGTCAATAACGCGTTGGTCTACCTTCGGCCCAAACGAAAGCAGTTGTTGAATGTCCTCATGAGGGACATAGTGCCATATTCTTTCCAATTGGCGCGTTATATGATCAAAATCTCGATCTGGTTGGAGCCCCCTGCCCATAATGCTCCAAACGTTCTCAACTGGGGAGAGATCCGGCGACCCCACTGGCCAAGGTAGGTTTTGGCAAGCATGAAGACAAGTAGTGGAAAGTCTCACCGTGTGCGGTGCTGAAATGTAAGTCCAGGATGGCATGCCATGAAGGGCAACAATACAAGACGTAGAATATTGTCGACGTGCCACTGGGCTGTAAGGGGCCCAGATGACCAGATGATCAAAGGAGTACTGCTGTGAAATGAAATAGCATCGCAGACCGTCACTCCTGGTTGACAGGCCGTACAGCAGGCGACATTCAAGCTGGTACTCCACCCCTCTCCGGGGTGTCTCCAGTCACGTCTTTGATCTGCAATCTCATTGGCTGGAAATTATTTGAAGAAAAACCTTTATCCCTATTAAAATATTATCGGATAATCGAGTTCCTGTAGATTCCTTTAGAACACATTCCCATTAACGGGAAGCAGGAGCGATAATTTGCATCTCTTTATACAGCATCTTACGTCCGCCAGTAAGACAGTTTTTTGCTACTGTGGATACCTGTGGCTGCAACAAAGGATTGTGACCATTCTGCTTAAGAAGTACTTTAAGACGATCCAGTTCCTGTAGGCAATTTTCTGAGTCGGAAATGGCATAAGCTCTATTTACCGAAGTCCCCAGGACCCCTGTGCGTTGGTGTGATAGACGCTAGCTGGTCGCATGTAGATAACGATCAGTATGTGTGGGTGTACGATACACACTATGCCCGAAAGTCCCTCGTCATTTCTGTGAACCAAAACATCAAGGAAAGGAAGTTTTCCATCCTTTCCAACTTCCATCGAAAGTAGATAATACTATGTAGACAATTAAAATGTTCTAAAAAACAGTTCAAAACCATACAAGTATCATTGCCGTATCTCAAAAGCAGGTGGGTTGAAGAAACAAAATCATGAGCGCCATATCTTCTGAGGCTTCCATAAAAGGAATAGCGACTATGGGGGAAAGAGGCCTTTTCATAGCTCAAAATAGGTATCATTAAATAAGAATACGTCGGTGTCAGCACATGACGTCATAACTTGGTTGTTTTCTCGTCAAGTTCATCGCCATTTAACAACGGGAACTCTTCAAGAGGAACTCGGATAAAAAGTGATGCAACATCAAAGCTAACAAGCACGTCTGAAGGACCAAGGCATAAAAACTTCCGCCGGATAAAATCTTGAATTAGAAATGTGCTGTTCACATTTTCAAACATAATGACTGAGAACAGACACTAATTATTTGGCTAAATTGTAGGTAGAAGCATCCAAACTGCTCCTAATTGGACGAAGAGGAATCCCACGCTTGTGAACCTTAGGTAAATCGTATACAAGCTCGGGAGAACAGCAGCTCCAGGGTGAAGATTTTTAAGCAGCTCATCAGGTATGGAGCTTTTCGTAAGATGTGAAAGAGTCTTCCGTTTTATTCGTTGCGTAGGGTCATTCGGCATTCGATATGCCGAGCCCTCCAATAAAAGATTCATTTTGCCAAATAATCTTCACGTGAGAGAAGAACCGTGGCATCTCTCATGCTCCGGATGGCCGCCCTTTCACGAGATGAAATACTGTTGCGTGAGGGTGGTGCTCGACGGAGCTTTTTGTTGACCACCTGCCTGATTTCCTCCGCCCAGTCCTCAGGACAGCGGAGCACGGTGTATTCAGCTGGACAAATGAAATAAGTAATAGGAACACTCTTCTGTGAGGGAGCAAAATTTAAGCCTTTCTCCATGACTGATCCATTTCGTTATTAGTGAGATTAATCACAATCGCTCGACGGGTGGCGTCATGGGATATGCTAAGTTGAGCACAAAGTTGATAAAACTTAGACGAATGTTTACTGACAGCGCTCCCCTGCCCAAGAAGAACTATTATTCTCAAGACGAGGACGACAGCAGAGATGAAATCTCCAAATGCAAATATTGTAAATCTTGGGATATAGGATCCAGTTGTCTACGAGTAAAACGAATGCGTTCAGGTACTAGAACAAAACTGGCACTTTTCTTAAAATTAATTAGTCGTCTTCGTCTCAACATAATGAGCAATTCTAGCAAATTAAGGACTAATACTTTCATTACGGCATCACAGTAAAAACACAAGTGCACTCAGCAGCTTTCCTTTCTTTTTGCGAAGTTTATCTAACTCCTCTACAAAATGAATCATCTCACCCCAATGAAGACTCCTGATATGATTACCCAGACTTTCCCGGATTCCTCTTGAAGAATTCCTGTTGTTAATTGGTGAGAAACTTGACGATGAAACAACCAACCATGTGCTGACATCGACGTATTTCTTATTTAATGATACATATTTTGAGCAAATTGACAAGTGGCTACGGGGGCCCTTTATCCCCCATAGTCGCTATTCTTTTTATGAAAGACTTTGCAGATGTAGAGCTCAGGACTTCGTTTCTTAAAACCACCTGTTTTTGGAGATACGGCAGTGATACTTTTATGGTATAACCTCATGGAATTGATACTTTGAATCGGTTTTCAGATAACTTTAATTGACTCCAGCCCAGTATCTAATTTAGGGTGGAGTTTGAGAAGGACGACAAACATTTTTTTTCTTGATAATTTGGTTCACGACAATGCTGATGGGACTTCGGGGCATAGTGTATATCGTAAACCCACGCATACTGATCGTTATCTTCATGCTCCCAGCTGTCATCCATCACACCAATGCACAGGTATCTTTCGGACTTCGGTGAAGAGGGCTTATCCATTTCCGACGCAGAAAAGTTGGTACAGGATTTGGATCATTATAAGTTGTTTTTCAGCAGAATGGTTGTACTGACCAACAAATACGTTGTGCTCTTCAGTTCGTACCGCTGGGGGAGCCATTAAAGGATGCTTGTAAATCTGTAGCTTTTCCACATTTTCTGTCAGTATACCAAGAAAATATGACATTAAAAGTGTTTTTGTGCCACTGGCTAACATAAGAGCCCATCTTGGATCAGTAAAGGAGAGTTTGGGACTGAGAGAACCCGGAGTATACAAAATTCCATGTAATTGTGGGATGGCTTATATTGGCCAAACTATCCGTACTGCTCAGGACTGGTGTGTAGTACTCCATCGCCACACTCGTTTGTTCCAGCCAGAGAATTCCGCAGTGGTAGAATACTGTCTTAATGAGGAATATAAGACTTTATATAATAAGAGGCAAACGATCGCTCGTGCTTTCCGCTACTGGGAATGTGCTCTAGAGGAAAAATAATTCTTTGAAATTCGATATCCAGTAATACTATTAATACGGATAAGGGATTCCCTTCTAAGTAAGGCACAGAATCCGAATTTATCTTGTATTAAACAGGTTTTATGTTGGACAAGCGGAACGAAGCTTCACAATTCAGTTTAAAGAATATACGAGTAACTGTGAAAGCAACCAGTCAAGCTTGTACTTACACCTAAAGAACCAAAACAATACAGCAGAACACATCGAAAATGGTGTAAAATTCTACATGCAATACCTAAAGGCCCTGCTGTGACCATTTCGGAAGAATTGGAAATTTGCATACATACGAATAAATATCCCAACGGCAATGTCAACGAACAAAGCGATTTGAAACACAGAAATTATTCAGAAAACCTACTGAAATTTTAGAAAAAGAAAACGAATAAAAACGAAATGTTACACAAAAGCAATAGACAACGTTTAACTGCAGTTAACAAGAGAATTATTCTATCTGTGATATACAAGCACCATCTGTCACCTTCTGGGACACTATTCATTCTGTAAACATAAAGCATCTTAGGAGCGAGAACTCTCATGTTATATGTCAAAAACAGCATTGTATACAGACGAAATTACGTCGTTCATACAAATTGTCACCAGACAAATATCCGCTTTAAGATTCATTATGAACATCACTCCACCTACACACAAGTAAAATTGTAACAAGTTTCTATGAATCACACAAAGACGTAAGTGAGCTGCATTACTTGTAAAATCAACATGTACACTTAACAATGGCAAGCAGGCGAAACAAGCTTGTAGTGAAGAAATACAACTAGCACAAGCTAAATAAAATATTTTGCAGCTAAATTGGGAATCAGTTTATATAAAAATAATCCTACATTGTCGGACGAGGAAGGAGATCTACAGAAAAACGCGGTAGTGCGCGATTAGCTGGAGTGGGGCGTATAGGCGATTTTCCCTACACTACTAAGTATATATTTTGTTGTTTAAACCCTCTTTATCTCAGAACCATCACAACAAACTGGTAAAGAAGTAATGCAATGGTCACACACTTCGAACACTTACTTCTTCGCTGAACATCACTGATGATCACGCCTTCTTTCTGTAGATGGACACACGTCCACGGCCCAGTCGCATTAATGTGAGCACCGCCTATGTTCCACGTCGACGTGCCACAACAATTCACAGACGGCAAGTGGCAGCACTAGCAGTGGAGGGTATATAAAGCGTGTCGGAGGGACGCCGGAAACAGCGCAGTCATTGTAATGCGGAAACAGAGCAGTTTATCTGACGTCGCAAAGGACATGATCACTGGCTTTCGGCCCAAGGATGAAACATTTATGAAACGATAAAGTTTGGAAATTGTTCGCGTGCCGCCCTGGTTAAAGTTTATGGCAAAATGGCGCTATCCAAAACCGACCCCGAGACAACTATAGTGCACCATGGGCCGTCTATAGCAGGGGTGAACGACAGCTGCGGAGATTTGTACGCGCGAATAGATGTGCAACTATAGAGCAACTGACCGTCCAGGTGGACCAAAGGGCTACCAACAAGTGCCTCCTCAACGACCGTTTAGTGAACGTTGCCTCCGCAGCAGACACCTGGTTCATGCTGTTGCGACGAAGGCTAGAAATTGCACAGTGCCGTAACTGGACGCCCACTGAGTGGCGACAGGTGTCGTTTTCAGATGAATCACGATTTATGCTCCATCGGACAGATGGCCGTTGCCGTCTATGGCCCTGTAATAATCGTCAGAAGAGTCCAAGCCGGAGAAGGGAGCGTTATTGTCTGGGGAATGTTTTCAGAGCATTACCTGGGTGATCTAGTCATTCTGGAAGGCACAGTGAACCATCACATGCATGCATCTTTTCTTAGCGACCATGTCCACTCCTACATGCAGTTTTTTTTCCTCGACACGTTGGCATCTATTAGCAGTACAACGCAACGTGTCACACGACTTACAGTGTACGTGCGTGATTCAATGAGCACTAAGTTGAGATTACCGAACTCCCCTAGCCACCAATCTTCCGGATCTAAACCCAGTCGAGAACCTGTGAGACCACCTTTATAGGCTGTTCACACCATGGATCGTCAACAGAGAAACATAGCGCAGCTGGCTACGACACTGGAGTTGGCTCGGTTCCACATTCCTGCCGGTACCTTCGAGACACTCACTGACTCTCTTCCTGCACGTCTCGCGCTTCAGAAGGTAGTTAGTTATTCGAGCTTTTGGTAGGTAGCCACATTAATGTGACCGGACAGTACACAAGTAACGGATTCGCGGTTACACATCATTCGGTCATCCGTAAAGGCGGGACAAATGGCGAAGAAAGAATATAAGAGAAAACTAAGTACCTTTTGCTACAATGGTCTAAATTATCCACTGTCAGTTAACAGAAATAAAATCTTCTCACACAATAAATTTGAAAGAACCTTGTATTTACTGAAAACTGCTGCCCGAGGGCGTCGATCCTTTGTTATGCCCATCCGGCTTGGATCTCCGCCCCCCCCCCCCCCCCCGCACCTTTTATAAATCCCTCCAAATTCTTGAACGCCATGCTCTCCGCCTCGCCTATCGCATCCGTCTACCCTCCCCTACGCGGATCCTGTACGATCTCATCCCCTTCCCCCACCTCCTCCTTTTCCTTGAAAGGATACGGATCCTGTACACCTCCCGTAAACTCGATCCTCCTCACCCGCTCATCTCCCCGATCCTCTCTCACCCCCGCCCGCTGCCGCGCCTATATTCCCACGTCCCACCCGGTCTCCATCTCTCCACCCTCCTTACCCTCTCCCAAGGTGGCTTCCGCCAGCTACCCCTCCCTGATGATGTCCTCCTCCCCTCCATCTACCCCTCCTATCAACTTTGACCCTGCCCGGTCTCAAAAATTGCGTGCTCCGACACGGCCAATGTATCCAACTGTCCAACCTGCAGCGCCTTTTGTGTTCGATGATGCTGGTATTGTTTCGTCCGACCATTCCAACATTTTCTCCACATTTATGTACACTCCTGGAAATTGAAATAAGAACACCGTGAATTCATTGTCCCAGGAAGGGGAAACTTTATTGACACATTCCGGGGGTCAGATACATCACATGATCACACTGACAGAACCACAGGCACATAGACACAGGCAACAGAGCATGCACAATGTCGGCACTAGTACAGTGTATATCCACCTTTCGCAGCAATGCAGGCTGCTACTCTCCCATGGAGACGATCGTAGAGATGCTGGATGTAGTCCTGTGGAACGGCTTGCCATGCCATTTCCACCTGGCGCCTCAGTTGGACCAGCGTTCGTGCTGGACGTGCAGACCGCGTGAGACGACGCTTCATCCAGTCCCAAACATGCTCAATGGGGGACAGATCCGGAGATCTTGCTGGCCAGGGTAGTTGACTTACACCTTCTAGAGCACGTTGGGTGGCACGGGATACATGCGGACGTGCATTGTCCTGTTGGAACAGCAAGTTCCCTTGCCGGTCTAGGAATGGTAGAACGATGGGTTCGATGACGGTTTGGATGTACCGTGCACTATTCAGTGTCCCCTCGACGATCACCAGTGGTGTACGGCCAGTGTAGGAGATCGCTCCCCACACCATGATGCCGGGTGTTGGCCCTGTGTGCCTCGGTCGTATGCAGTCCTGATTGTGGCGCTCACCTGCACGGCGCCAAACACGCATACGACCATCATTGGCACCAAGGCAGAAGCGACTCTCATCGCTGAAGACGACACGTCTCCATTCGTCCCTCCATTCACGCCTGTCGCGACACCACTGGAGGCGGGCTGCACGATGTTGGGGCGTGAGCGGAAGACGGCCTAACGGTGTGCGGGACCGTAGCCCAGCTTCATGGAGACGGTTGCGAATGGTCCTCGCCGATACCCCAGGAGCAACAGTGTCCCTAATTTGCTGGGAAGTGGCGGTGCGGTCCCCTACGGCACTGCGTAGGATCCTACGGTCTTAGCGTGCATCCGTGCGTCGCTGCGGTCCGGTCCCAGGTCGACGGGCACGTGCACCTTCCGCCGACCACTGGCGACAACATCGATGTACTGTGGAGACCTCACGCCCCACGTGTTGAGCAATTCGGCGGTACGTCCACCCGGCCTCCCGCATGCCCACTATACGCCCTCGCTCAAAGTCCGTCAACTGCACATACGGTTCACGTCCACGCTGTCGCGGCATGCTACCAGTGTTAAAGACTGCGATGGAGCTCCGTATGCCACGGCAAACTGGCTGACACTGACGGCGGCGGTGCACAAATGCTGCGCAGCTAGCGCCATTCGACGGCCAACAGCGCGGTTCCTGGTGTGTCCGCTGTGCCGTGCGTGTGATCATTGCTTGTACAGCCCTCTCGCAGTGTCCGGAGCAAGTATGGTGGGTCTGACACACCGGTGTCAATGTGTTCTTTTTTCCATTTCCAGGAGTGTATATTTGAAGTTGCTATTAAGTAAATTAGAGTAGTACAATGCATTTTTTTTACCTTTGAAGTCATACGTTCTCATTTTTAGCTTCCTTGACTCTATTATCCACTTAAGATCACATCAACACCATTTTGTCCGAGTGTAGATGGGTCCGTGAAATATGTGTGGCGGATATGGAGAAGTGTAATTGGAAATCACATAGTTTAGCTGCAGTCGTGTGAAATGGCTTTCGTTGTGCAAAATGTTAAATGACGAGCAAAAATGAGCAAAAATGGACGGGGAAGAGTGAGTGAGTCAGTGTGTGTGCGCTCGCGCGCGCGCACCCGCGCGCACTTGTGTGTGTGTGTGTGTGTGAGAGAGAGAGAGAGAGAGAGAGAGAGAGAGAGAGAGAGAGAGAGACAGACAGACAGACAGAGAGAGAGAGAGAGACTTAAATTGCTCTTACATTTCATTTTAGTTTATCCATGCTGCTAACGAAGCATGAAATATTGTCTCTATCGTAAGCTTATGAAGACATGTGTTCAATGACGTAGTCATTTCTGAAATTGTAGACGACGAGCTCAAATGAAAGGAAATGCCTTAGTTTCACGGTAATGGACTGAATAATGCGTACAACTCTCTTTAGCGATGGGAAAGAATAGTTAACGTGGAAACTGGTTTTCTGAACAGTGTGTTTCGCTGTTGATCCTTCCTGCCCTACGTCGCTTCCTCGATTTTTCTTACACTGACAGTAGGTAGATGTAAAAGACATGCTTTAATGATGCCTGCCACCTTTCGTTCGATCGAGTATCGTCGCTATCGTCGCTAACGTCTTCAAAGAGAAAAAGGGGCAAAAAAATCCTTACAGTTCGTAGTGGGGTAGTTTCAGCAGCAGTGTGGAAGAGGAAACAATAGTTGCCGCGATGAATGTCTACTGTGAAATCATAAATATCTGGTGAAATCACATGGGCAAAATATCGCTACTAACGTGTGTGCAATACACGTAGAACGTTACAAAAGTGTTGTGAAGTCCTGATAATGATAATGACACACCGATTTTCAAACTGGACAGTGCTTTGGGTGTTGAATGGTCGACTGTTACACAGTTACTGGAAAGTATCATAGTGGCAGGTTTGAAGATCCTCATGTGATCAATTACTTCCTGATTTTAATTCACCTGTCTTGATAGTTAATTTAATTTCACTATGTAAGTTGGAAGGATACTCCTACGCACACAGTTTTACCTTCCATAAGAATACACACAAGATCATGCAGTCAAGTAAACATGTATCTTCTGTTCTGGAGAACCTAGGATTAACTTATCACATGGCCATTCTGATTTACGTTTCTTACATTACTCCATAAGAATACTTGGATGGTGCCCGTTATTACTGTCCGCTCTCTTCGTCATTACATAACCAAAATAAATACGAGCAAATTTTCTACTCTGTTCGGCGTAATTTTGAGAGAACATTCTCTCTTTCTTCCATCTCATGGACAAATTGTTCAGATTGTTTGTTACGATTCCCATACATAAATGTTTGCGATATTCAAACACACTTTATTGCACTGTCGACTGTAACTATCTTGTGTTATTTGGCATACCGACTCGCCACCTATTGTAGATGCCAGTTTATTTCAAAATATAGGAATGTAAGCGTTCCCGGCTAATTTATTCATTCGAGTCTTCATAATCTAGACGCTGGGCATCTCAAGTAGAACTGTGTTATGCGGTGGACTAGATTTGATGCGATGGATTTTCTTCGCACTGGTTTCAGTTGAGCTTCTTCTCTTTCCTAAGACCGGGCGAGGTGGCACAGCGGAAATCTACATCTACATACACTTCACAAGCCACCCTACGCAGCCTGATGGAAGCTACCTTATACCACTGCTTCCACTCGCAAATGGAGTGAGGCGAAAACGACTGTGTGTATGCTTCCGTGGGAGCCCTGAGCTGTCTTTTCTTGTCTTGGAAGGAAGATTAGAGTTTAACATCCCGTCGACATCGAGGTCATTAGAGACGGAACACAAGCTCAGAATATTTCGAGGATGGGAGAGGAAATCGACCGTGCCCTTTCAAAGGAACATTCCCGGCAATTACCTGGAGCGATTTAAGGAAGTCGTGAAAAACCTAAATCGGGCGGGCCGGACTCGGATCGAGCCGTCGTCCTCCCCAATGCGAGTCCAGTGTGCTAACCACTACGTCACCTCTCTCGGTCTTTCTTGGTTTAGCGATCATTACGCAAGATGTACGTTGATGGCAGTAGGCTTATTCTGCATTCTGGCACAAACACCGGCTCTCTAAATTTGCTCACTAGTATTTCCCGGAAAGAACGCCATGTTCCTTAAAGGGATTCACGGTGCATTTCAGTAACACAGGCGTGTTGATCGAACTTACGGGTAACAAGTCTAACAGCACGTCTCAGAATTGCGTCGCTTTTTTGCTTTAATCCGACCTGTTGAGGATCCTAAACAGTCAGACAGTCATGAAGGACGCGTCGCACAAGTGTTTTGTATTCAGTTCTGCGGTGACTTCTGCAGCTGTTGTCGTCTCGTTTTTCATCACAATTCTCTTCATGATCGTCTGTCACGTCACCCAGCACGCAGTTTCATTCCCCTTTCCATCTATGCGGTATAAATCTTCGATGTGGTGCCTCTTGAAACACCAAACACTTCGGCTACCATGTTTACGGAAGCACCCACCATATGTGCACCATGAATTTGGTCACGTTCGAATTCATTTAGCTCCGAACGCGTTCATAACCACACAGAACGCTGTTCTGGCCACGACTGTCACTTTTGTGAGGTATTGAGGACATTTTACAGGTGCCAATAGTAGTCAAATCATTAGCGCAACCCGCTTGGCTAGCATATGCATTTATGTTCTAGCGTGCACTTCTCGCCGTGTTTCCATATTTTTGTCCAATTCCTGTATTTCACGTAGCATGCTTGGTTATGTAATGGATGTCTCTGTGTGAAGCAGCACACCATTAGTACCGTATTTGAACATACACGATTGTTTTTCCTACTTACCTGCATTAGTTTACAGTTTTCCACATTCAGAGCAAGGTTCATTACACCAAATTATAGTTCTGTACAAATCATCCTTTGACCTCCTACAGTGACTCGAAGACGACAACACTTTCCCGTACACTACAGCGTCATCATCAGTCACAGATTGCTGCTCACTCTGCCCGTCAGATCGTTTACGTATATAAAGAACAGGAGCGGTCTTCTCGCACTTCCTGGTGGCTCTCCTGGCGACAACTCTGTCTCCAATGAACACTCGACATACAGAACAACGTACTGGGCTCTGTTACTTAAAAAGCCGTGATTTTTCCTAAATCGCTCCAGGCAAACGCCGGGCTGGTTCGTTTGAAACAGCACGGCGGATTTCCTTCCCGTCCTTGAAATATCACGAGCTTGTGCTCCGTCTCTAATGACGCCGACGAAATGTTAAACCCCACCTTCTCTTTTTTTTTCTTTTCCTTTTTTTTTAAACCTTCGACCCACCCACATACCTGGGAACCTATTCCGTATGATCGGACCTTTGTTAACAGTCTGCAGCGCGGCATTGTACCAAATGATTTCCGTGAATCTAGGAATGTGAAATCTGCCTGTTCTACTTAATCTATGATTCGCACGGTATCGTGGCAGAAAAGGGCAAGCTGAGCTTCGCAAGAGCGAAGCTTTCTAAATACATGTTTGTTTGTGAATAGGAGCTTTTCTCTCTCGAAGAAAATATTATGTTATGATTTATAGAAAAGTTCTCGGCCCATCTTCTTGCTCATCCTTCCCCAATTCCAAGCTTGTACTTCCTCTCTAATGACAAAATAGTCGACGGGACATTAAACATTAATATTTCTTCTTCCTTCCTTCCAAAGTTATTACTGCGACAAAAACAAAATATCCGACGAGAACATAGTAACAACTACAGTATACTCTCATTACTTTCTAGATGTAGTGGAAAGGACCACTAATCTATCTGCTTTGTTATAATGTTCATTTTTTAGGCACCTGCTACAGGAGATATGTGTGATATGTTTTTCAATTTCTAGTTAACATTCATCTCCATATTTCATAATTGCCACCCAACTATATCAAGATGAAAATATTGAGATTACTTTCCTTATGGAGACCACCTTTTCACAATAACGTTTAAAGCAACGCCAGCGAATTTTTCACGTAAAATAAACGTTATTAACATTCTACCTCTTTTTTCTTCGTGTCTACACATTTGCAGCCCTCTACCGCCAGAGGGCTTGGACCTTTAGCGTGTAAAATGACTGTGTGCAACGTAACTATGCCGATGCATGAGTGACAGTGTGCTGTAATTGAGTTTCGAATTCGAAGAGTTCGTTCACACATGGAACACTCCCCTCCCCATCAGCATGACAATACCAGACCACACACGAGTGCTGTAACATCTGCAACACCTTGGGTTCACTATCGTCGATCATCCTCCATACAATCCCAGCTTGGCCCCATTCGATATTCATCTGTTTCCAAAACTTACACGACTGCTACGGTCGCAGGTTCGAATCCTGCCTCGGGCATGGATGTGTGTGATGTCCTTAGGTTAGTTAGGTTTAAGTAGTTCTAAGTTCTAGGGGACTGATGACCACAGAAGTTAAGTCCCATAGTGCTCAGAGAGCCAAAACTTACAGAACATCTTGATGACTTCACTTTTGATAGTGATGAAGCAGTGAGGTGAGGTTATGGCTCCATCAACAAAGTCAAATATTCTACAGTGACAGTATCAACAAACTGTTGCTGAGAGAAATACTTTCATAGATGTGAAGAATAAAGTTCTAGAATGTTATTGAAGTTTTAGTTTAAAAAGTTTACAAGTTTTCACATAAAAAATTCTGAAGCATTACTTTTCAACAGGCCCTCGTATATTGCAAACTTGCAATGTGGTTGGATGCTACACTAAATTGAATGTCCCTGCAGGTAGGTTAGTTCAAAGGTAGGAGCAGAGCAAAGGCATATCATATTCAATAGGGCCATGCCTAGTAGAGTACTACGACGATGAATCTGACTTTCAGAGCCACATCCACATCTGAGGTCGCTAATGCACTGCTTAGAGATAAGCTGGTTGGTATCCTGGAAGTGGGTGAAATTTTCACTATCAGTATATGGTCGGCAAGGAGAGGAAAGGTGAAGTCGTAAAGATCCTGATGATCAGTCTTTGTGCCGATGTCCTGGAGTAAATTCTGAACCTCTAAGCGGTGTCTCATGAAGTGATGGAATGTGACGCTGTTGATGGTGATCCGTCCATCTGATGCGGATGTTAGTAGTCGGGCAGACTGCAGTCTAGTGCAATGTTCTCCTTACGTGAACAAACCCACAGTCAGGCAACTTTGGCAAAGTGGTCCATTATTCTCCTAATGTAAACTAACCTGCAGCCATTTGACCTCGCCTTCTTATGGCAACAATGGCATTACTGGTATGTTTATGTAAATCTAATTTAAGTCTCTAATGTAAACAGATCACTCACTTGTTCAGTGCCTCGCTATAAACAATGAAATCACTTGGCCTTGGCCCCAAATCACGCACATGTACTCTTAAGTTACGTTTATGCAAGAGTAATTTATGGCTCCATTATAAACCGACTGTGCTCTTTCAAGCTACCAAGTTACCACCTCCACCCACCCCGGATCCCCCTCTCCTCCCCCCCCCCCAATCCCTCTCCACAATGCAGCAAATCCTATACGCCAATTGGTTGATGGGAAATTCAAAGGGGACATTATCCTGACATAGTAGGGTACATCACCTATAATCTGTTACTCAAGTAGGTTATTTTGTTACAATTTTATGTCGCTGTTTATCTTAATTACTACAAATTATGCCATTTAATGTATCTTGATTAATATGATTTATGAACACTATAAAAATGCGCTGCCTCTATATTTACAGGGTGATTATAATTAAAGATAAACTTTCAAAACGCTGTAGAAATAACACCACTGGTCAGAATGACGTCATATTGCAACGGAATATTATCGGGGAAGGAGGAAAACGTATGCCAGAAGAAGAAAAAAAATAGAGTGAAAATTGATCAATACATGGCGCTGTATGTGTCAGAGTAAGTAAATGAAAACACCTGTCATGCGCACGACCCATTGAAGTTCGTATATACTATCCGGGTACACGGCTTTTCCTCCTTTTGCGTCTGCAAAGTTCGTCATGACTGTCTCAATGCAGGATCGCGCTCTGCTTGTAAAACTATTTTAGAAGAATAATGACTGTACACACGACACTCTGCAGAAGTTCCGGACACTGAAGGGTTTGAAAAAAGCCGTTGGTCCGATGACTGCCCTGGGTCTGGAGAAAATGATTCGGAAATTCGAAAAGACGGGTTCTTGTGTGCAACCTGATAGAGTGAGGAAACGAATTGATTCGACATCAGTGGAAGCAGTGGCCACAGCAGTGCAGGAGGAGACGAGTGGTGGTATATAAGCGTGTAGTGCACGGAGAATTGCCCGAACACTGAATATACCCTTGAGCACGGTGCGTAAAATCCTATGAAACATCCTTCTTTGCTATCCATTCAAAATTACTCATGTGCACCTGTTGCATCCTGTTGACCTGCCAGCAAGCGAGACCTTTGCTTTAGACTTTCTTGTTCGCATGGAAGTGGACAATGATTGTCCGTGGAAGTTTTGTTGACAGACAAAGCCCACTTCCATCTGACAGAATATGTCAACAGAGATAACTGTCGAATATGGGCAACACAAAATACACACGCAAATTAGCCAGTACCACTTCATCCTGAAAAGGTCACTGTGTGGTCCGGGTTTACGGCATCATTTGTCATAGGGCCATATTTTTTCGAAGAGACATATGCTTCCAGTCCTGTTACCTGCACCGTCACTGGTAAGCACTATGAGAGTCTTCTGCGCAACCACGTCATTCCAGCTCTCCAACAGCGTGAATGTGAGGATGGGATCATTTTTATGCAAGATGGCGCACCTCTGCACATTGCAAATCCAGGTAAGAAACTGCTGAAGTGCCATTTTGGAAATGCTAGAATTATCAGCCGCCATTTCCCTACAGCCTGGCCATCCCGATCACCTGATCTTAATCCGTGTTACTTCTGGCTGTGGGGCTATCTGAAAGATGTGTTCAGCGTTCCGATTACAAACTTAGCTGCACTGAAGTCACGCATTGCGCAACAAATTCTGAACATGACCCCGGAAACACTTCGACCAGTTGTGGAACACGCTGTTTCTCGAATTAAACTTGTTGCAGAAAACGGTAGACAGCATATTGAACATGTTTTGCGTCAGTCACACGGAAATTAATAATCCGATTTGATTTTGATTCATGCTTTCTATGCGGTTTTTGGCCTCAGGACAATTAAAACCGATGTTATTGATGCTTTTATGCGGGTTTTGGCCTGAGGACAGTTAAAAATCGATGTGATTGATGCTTTTTATGCGGTTTTTGGCCTCAGGACAATTAAAAACCGATGTGAGTGATACTTTTTATGTGGTTTTTGGCCTCAGGGCAATTAAAAACCGATTTTTCCCATCCGATGTGATATGACTTTGCCGTGGTGGATGGGCTTACGTAACTAACAGTATCACACCTGTACACCCATGCGCACTGAGTAGTATAGTTTGTTTTAAAGCCAAACGTACACCTTAGGCATTGTTGTATGATTCATTTGTCATTTTTAGTCGACCTCTATTAAATTACGATGCTTACAGCGCCATCTATTGCTACATTTTGTAACTATTTTTCTTCTACCATACGTTTTCCCCCTTCTCGGATAATATTCCATTGCAATTTGACGTCATTCTGACCAGTGGTGTTATTTCTACAGCGGTTTGAAAGTTTAACTTTAATTATAATCACCCTGTATGTCACTCTTATTTTAAAAAATATAATTTTGTGATGTTAGGCAGTTTTACAGTGGTACTACATCTAACATTTGATAACCTTCCGTTTCTATATTTACAGTTTGAGGCTGTTTTGCCGACTTTCCCCAACTTTTGGAAGTCGTCTTCCAAAATCACCCATCAATACAAGACTTTAAATGTATTAAAAATTTCCTGAGTGCATTATTTAAACAAATTGCACTGATACCCCGAATTTAAAGAATTTACAAATTGTGGCCTGAGAAATTAACACTTGACATCGATTATATGTGTACTAAGGTACTGCATTATAGTAGACTTGTGAAGAACGATGGGAAATAAAAACATCCAGGTACGAATGTTAAAAAAACACACACACAAAACATCGCTAAATTATGCTAATTTCCAACACTGATACAGCCTCAAACACACATCACAGTCGTTTGTAGTAGTATTGGAAAGGGAGAGGTACACACTTTATTTAAAACAAACAAACAAAATGCAAGCAGCAGTCCTGTGGTCGGACGCCTCTACCAGTGCCGTTTAAGTGTGAACACGACGCCTGTGAACGATTGCCAGCAGGAACAAAACTAAGGTCCCCCTCCAAAATCAATTCTTTGTTCGGCAGGCCGTCACTTGTCTGTACGTCGAGCACTCTGCAGAGAGATGAAGACGTGCGTAGTAGACACCGTTGTAGGTGTGGTGTCACCGCCAGCCACCACACTTGCTAGGTGGTAGCTTTAAATCGGCTGCGGTCCATTAGTACATGTCGGACCCGCGTGTCGCCACTGTCAGTGATCGCAGACCGAGTGCCACCACACGGCAGGTCTCGAGAGACGGACTAGCACTCGCCCCAGTTGTACGGACGACTTAGCAAGCGATGCACACTGATGAAGCCTCGCTCATTTGCAGAGCAGATAGTTAGAATAGCCTTCAGCTAAGTCAATGGCTACGACCTAGCAAGGCGCCATTAGCATTACATTGCATGTATCTACAGAGTCTCACTTGTATCGTCAAGAGCGATGTACAACAAGGATGGATTAAAGTTAAGTATTCCAGCAGCTACGTACTTTTCTTTATAGCATTCATTACGTATCCTGTTTCAGACCTAACGCCCGCCTGCGTGAGTTAGCGCGTGCATCTTGGCCGCCTCTTTCAATTAGTGTGCGTAGTGTTGGCAAGTCTGCCGACACTACATAAGGCAGTCTTAAACACACACTAATTTTATTGCTTGGCCTCTTAGTCGTTGGGGATATTTCCAGAAATGTAGCGTTATTAACATTGCTGCATAATTCCATACTGTTCCTACCTGTTGCTGATTAAAGATATCTTTTATTTTGCTCCAAGAATCGAAAAAGAGTTGTTTTATAAACAACTCCATTTGTTACTTTTTGTTCCTAAGTCGGAACTTCTGCTTTTAATGTCTACCTGTATTCCATTTGTGAATTGTGCGTGGAAAGAATGTCTGTACGGTAGCCCTCCGTATCAGCTCCAATTTTCTCATTGTTGTCATTTCGTGAGATTTATGTTACCCGACTCTTCTTCGAACGTAAACTTTCGGGATTTTAACAGTAAACCATGATACACAACGCCTCTCTTGCGGAAACTGCCATTGGAATCTGTTTAGCATCTCCGTAATAATCCCACTACGAAACGCGCACCTCTTCTCTATTTTCTCTATCTATCCCCTCTCTTACCAATCCCAGATTGATGACAGTGCCTAAAAATCGATCTTACAAGTGTTTTGTAAACCGCTTCTTTCGTGGATAAGATTATCGTGAGCATGGTAGCTGAATCTCCTATAAGTTCTGACCTTAGTAAACATCTGATCGATGTCAAGTATTAATTTCTCAGGCCACAATAGGTTGTCAATTGTTTAAACATGGGGTATCAGTATAATCTGTTTAAATAATGCACTCATGAGATTGTTTAAGCATTTAAAGTCTGATATTGAGTGTGCATTTGGATGACAGTTTTAGAAAGTGGGAGAAAGTCAGAAAAAGCAACCCCTCAGAACTCTAAATATAGAAGTGGCAGGTGGTCATATGTCTGATGGACTGCCAATCTCAAAGTGCCTGACACCACAGAATTATATTAATTAATATAACAGTGATATAAATGTACAGGCAGCAATATTTTGAAAGTGGTCATATTTTTTTAAAAATTAAGATAAGTGAAATAACATAATTTATGATAATAACAATAAGGATGAGACAAAATTATAACAATAAGCTAATTGGGTAAGAAATTTTAGGTGATGTACTCTACTTTGCCAGGATAACATCCCTTTTGAGCTTCCAATCATCTAACTGGCTGAGAGGATTTGCAGCTTAGGCAGGAGTGGTGAGGAAGGAGGGGAGGGTGGAGGTGCCAACTTGAAAGAGCACAGATGCTTTACATTGCAGTCATAAAGTATACTTACATAAGCGTACTTTAAGAGCACATGCACGTGGTTTGGGACCATGGTCAAGTGATGTCATTCCCTTGCTTTTTTTTTTTTTTTTAGAGGAGGATAAACTGTGCTCTTGTTCTCATCGCAGGGAATACAAGTCGTCAGCCCTGCTCTCATGATAACTGCAGATATCTGTCCTATGAGTCTCATGATGTTAAATTGAATTTAGCTGTATTTGTCTCCAAGTGAGCAATCTGTTTACACTAGTCTTAAATCAGACTTGTGTAAACAACAGTGATGTCATTGTTTGTATAAGGAGGCGATGCCAAGTGGTTGCAGGTTTGTTTACATTAGGAGAACAATGGACCACTTTGTGCATGCTGCCAAGCTGCAGGTTTGTTTACATAAGGAGAAAAAATAATGGACCAGTTTGTCCTAGCTGCCCCTGAGACAGGCAAACTGTACGACGCTGCCCCAGATCGCAGTCCCTCCCAATTCAGACGTTAAGCACGGTGTCCCTTTGCGCTGCTCCTATGAGTAGACTGACGGCACCCGGTTTCACCCTGTCCCCTCTCTTATCACGTAACACAGTAACACTACACCATAAACACGTCCATTACACTCACCTACATTCTACAAATACATATGACACAAATCTAACATATCCGCAAGAAGAGAGATCAATGTGCGCAGTGGAGGACACCCTTTCCGACAGACGGCCGAACCCCGTGAGATATCCCAGCCAACAATGCCATACAACATTTACATCTTTACTGACTTCCAGGTTGACGACAGCTTAGCTTTACTTTACGTACTCACTCCTTCACAAAAATTATACCTTTTCATCTGATAATATATCCTCCTACATGGTACTTCTTTGCTCTGAGTGAATCCAGGTCACAGATATCACATATGTTCCATTAGAAAAAAACACGCTTACCCCGCTGTTTTTAATTGCGAGATATTTAGCACCACTCTCCTAGGAGTCGTCAGCGCTGCTCTCATGATTACTGCAGATATCTGTCCTATGAGTCTCATGATATTAAACTGACTTTAGCTGTATTTGTCTCCAGGGGTTTGTCCGCCCCAGTAGCTGAGTGGTCAGCGTGACGGATTGCCGTCCTCTGGGCCCGGGTTCGATTCCCGGCTGGGTCGGAGATTTTCTCCGCTCAGGGACTGGGTGTTGTGTTGTGTTCATCATCATTTCATCCCCATCCGGCGTGCAGGTCGCCCAATGTGGCGCCGAATGTAATAAGACCTGCGATATGGCGGCCGGACCTGCCCCGCGAGGGGCCTCCCGGCCAATGATGCCAAACGCTCATCATCATCATCCAGGGGTTTTACATTTTTCATAGATACGAGTATCTTCTGCGAAGAGTCTGAGATTACAATTAATACTATCAATTAATTAATTAATGTATGTAATGGACACTAAGAATTGCATTATGCTTCACTGAGACACAGAATATGTTCTAGAATTCAGTTCCCAGAGAAAGTAAGTAATATACAGTAGTAGGTGAGGATAACCTGTGCTCTTGTTCTCATCGCAGGGAATAATTGTCTACTTTCTTGATTTATGGTAAATTATGGTCAAGCCTAGAACTAATTCACTCGTAAAATCTATATAGATTCTGGCAGGGACCCCATCGGGCCCTGGAGCAGTGGCGACTTGTAGCGATTTTAGCTGCTTTTAATAACACGTGTACTATGGTTGCCGTATTGGTTCACATTTCTTTGCACCAAGCGAAGCGGCGCGTGACGAAGGCACTATCCAGATTTTAGTTTCCAGTGCTTTCCCTTAAACGGTTTCCATCCCGATCATCTTCCCTTCGTAGCTTGTGACCGTCTCTAATGACGATGTCGTCGATTCGACATTAAACTGAAACTTCCTTCTCTTCTTCCTTCGTTTTCGCTTCTGAAAAAAGTCGAAAATGTCTTTCAACTTGCCAATGTAACGGCTGATTTCTTTTTGCAGATACCTTCCAACTGAGCTAATGCTCTGATTCTAATGACTTCCTCCATGACTACAGGATTTTAAACTCTAACCTTCCCTCTATTATCTAACCTTCATCATACACTCCTGGAAATGGAAAAAAGAACACATTGACACCGGTGTGTCAGACCCACCATACTTGCTCCGGACACTGCGAGAGGGCTGTACAAGCAGTGATCACACGCACGGCACAGCGGACACACCAGGAACCGCGGTGTTGGCCGTCGAATGGCGCTAGCTGCGCAGCATTTGTGCACCGCCGCCGTCAGTGTCAGCCAGTTTGCCGTGGCATACGGAGCTCCATCGCAGTCTTTAACACTGGTAGCATGCAGCGACAGCGTGGACGTGAACCGTATGTGCAGTTGACGGACTTTGAGCGAGGGCGTATAGTGGGCATGCGGGAGGTCGGGTGGACGTACCGCCGAATTGCTCAACACGTGGGGCTTGAGGTCTCCACAGTACATCGATGTTGTCGCCAGTGGTCGGCGGAAGGTGCACGTGCCCGTCGACCTGAGACCGGACCGCAGCGACGCACGGATGCACGCCAAGACTGTAGGATCCTACGCAGTGCCGTAGGGGACCGCACCGCCACTTCCCAGCAAATTAGGGACACTGTTGCTCCTGGGGTATCGGCGAGGACCATTCGCAACCGTCTCCATGAAGCTGGGCTACGGTCCCGCACACCGTTAGGCCGTCTTCCGCTCACGCCCCAACATCGTGCAGCCCCCCTCCAGTGGTGTCGCGACAGGCGTGAATGGAGGGACGAATGGAGACGTCTCGTCTTCACCGATGAGAGTCGCTTCTGCCTTGGTGCCAATGATGGTCGTATGCGTGTTTGGCGCCGTGCAGGTGAGCGCCACAATCAGGACTGCATACGACCGAGGCACACAGGGCCAACACCCGGCATCATGGTGTGGGGAGCGATCTCCTACACTGGCCGTACACCACTGGTGATCGTCGAGGGGACACTGAATAGTGCACGGTACATCCAAACCGTCATCGAACCCATCGTTCTACCATTCCTAGACCGGCAAGGGAACTTGCTGTTCCAACAGGACAATGCACGTCCGCATGTATCCCGTGCCACCCAACGTGCTCTAGAAGGTGTAAGTCAACTACCCTGGCCAGCAAGATCTCCGGATCTGTCCCCCATTGAGCATGTTTGGGACTGGATGAAGCGTCGTCTCACGCGGTCTGCACGTCCAGCACGAACGCTGGTCCAACTGAGGCGCCAGGTGGAAATGGCATGGCAAGCCGTTCCACAGGACTACATCCAGCATCTCTACGATCGTCTCCATGGGAGAATAGCAGCCTGCATTGCTGCGAAAGGTGGATATACACTGTACTAGTGCCGACATTGTGCATGCTCTGTTGCCTGTGTCTATGTTCCTGTGGTTCTGTCAGTGTGATCATGTGATGTATCTGACCCCAGGAATGTGTCAATAAAGTTTTCCCTTCCTGGGACAATGAATTCACGGTGTTCTTATTTCAATTTCCAGGAGTGTAGTTTCAGTTGGGCTATATCCACAAAAATGTTCCCGGAACGTTCAATAGTAATTCAGCTACAAATTAATGAACTATTTCCTTGGTATCTATTATAATCCTAATAAGGTTCATCGGTGTTAAAACGAAAACCGGAGGAAGTGTAAGCCAGTGAGGTTCATTGACCCCCATGAAGCATGGCCCTAGCCTTAACTATACAGATAGCCGTGTCGTAGATCCGACCAAATGGTAGAGGTATCTATGGAGGTGCAGGACTAACATACGGTTTCTGAGGTTGGGCAGCATACTTTCCAGTGGTTGTACGGGCAACATTCTGGATGATTTGGCCTTGCAACATTGTCGAACGTGGCCTTGCTATGCGGCGCTACTGTATGGTTTAACGATGATCGCATCCTCCTAGGTAAAATAGTCATTCTTTCGGATTTCTTCGGGGAGACTACTCATAAAGTTATTGAGATTCGGAAATATTCTACAGTTCGGAGCGTAGAATGCCCCCAGTTAATAGGTAAGTTGGAATATTTGAACAGAAAAATGAATAAGTTGAAGTTTTATATCGCGGCAATAAGAACAGTAGTCAGGGGAGTGCAGTGCTATCAAAACAAAACCAAAGAGGGATTTTGCAGGAGTAGAACTAATAATGAATAAGAAAACAGGTATGCAGCTGAACTATCGTGAACAACACAGTGTACATTTTTTTAACAGCCAAGTTAGGTTCAAATCCACGACCCCCCACAATAGTACAAGTGGATATGCCTCCTAGCACCAAAGATGGTGAAGAGATTGAATTAAATTGATGAAGATATAAACGAAGTTATTCACTACCTCAAGGGAGGCGAAAATCTGAGTGTGACGAGGAATTGTAATTCTGTGGCGGGAAACGGAAGAGAAGGAAAAACAGTAAGGGAATGTGGATTGTGGGAAACGATTGAAAGGGGAAGCTACCGGTACGTGGTAGAATTTTGCACATAGTACATTTTCATCATTACTAACATTTGGTTTGGGAGTCAAGAAAGGAGGTTGGATATCTGGAAGAGGCCTGTACACACCAGAAGGTTCCAGACACATTGAATAATGGCAAGACAAATTCCGAAACCAGATTCTAAACTATAAAGCATTTTCAGGAGAAGATGTGGACGGAGACCGTAACTGATTGGTTACGAACTGCAGATGAAAACTGAAGAAGAGGCAGGAGGATAGGAAACTGAGGAGATGGGACCGGCATCAGCTGTAACAATCTGAGATAAATGTTTCAAAGGAAGAATAATTCAACAACTGATTGAAATAGGTGAAAGAAATACAACAGAAGGTGAGTGGGTAGCTTTGAGAGATTAAATAGTGAAGGCAGAAGAGAACTAGGCTATAGAAATCTGTGGATAACACACGGGATAACGAATTTAATTCGTTAAAGTAGCAAATATCAAAATTCAACGCATGAATCATCCAAAAGGGATACAGATGTAGAAGAAATGTGATCGACCGAAAGTGCATAATGGCAAAGTAGGCCGGCCGGTGTGGCCGTGCGGTTCTGGGCGCTTTAGTCTGGAACCGCGTGACCGCTACGGTCGCAGGTTCGAATCCTGCCTCGGGCATGGATGTGTATGATGTCCTTAGGTTAGTTAGGTTTAAGTAGTTCTAAGTTCTAGGGGACTGATGACCACAGATGTTAAGTACCATAGTGCTCAGAGCCATTTGAACCATTTTTTGGCAAAGTAGAAATAACTGTAGAAGAAATGTGCAAAGCTACAGAAGCATGAAAGACTATGGGAAAGATAGATTCTGTGTACAGGAAAGTTCGAGAGATATTTAGAGAAAAGAGAAAGACCTGCGTAAACATAAAGAGCTCTGATGGCAAGCCAGTACTACGGAAAGAAGGGAAGGCTGAAAGATGGAAGGAAAATACAGGCTAGGCAGAAACAGCCTGAAAGGTTATAAGAGTGTTCCAGGGTAGGTTGTGCTGCAAAATAACAGTTAAGAAAAAAAATTCGATACGTTGCGCCGTTTCCGAGTCAATTAGCATTGAAGCTAGGCAATCAGGCCGTTGCGCGCGTAGATTCAAACCGCTCGCCAGAGACAGTGTCACCAAACGCGTGCTTTGTTTGGTTTTCTACAACCGAATAAGAGAGCAGTACAAAAATTGGACATGGGATGGTAGTAAGTATCGAACCCGAGCGAAAGGCTGAGCAGTCTCATTCGCTATTATCTACGCTATGACAACAACTGACACTAATTGTATCTGGCGGTCGCTTGAATTTGCGTGCCCAATGTCCTGACTGGCTAACTTCAATGCTAATTAACTCGGAAACGGCGGTACCATGTACTTGGAATTCGCCTCAGTGGATACTGCCAAAAATCTGCTCTTATTTTGCTTTGATCTGGATGTCTGGTATAGCTGTTACGGTTTTCCGTGGCTTCATGGAAATCCTTAGTGCTACAGGGCCCATTCCGTTGCGGATGCGTCCGATAGACCGCCAACCCAAACCATCACCTGTACAATATACACTCGTCTCGTGTGCGAAACCATCTTGGCTTGGTCCGAGGGGCCATACCGCACAAAATCTCACAGTATGCTAGCCTCCCGCGAGCCCCAAAGAAAAACGCTATGGCACCCAGATGGGCCATTCCAGGACAGAGGCCACCACCTATGATAGGTACCCCAGTTTCCCTCTCTCTCTCTCTCTCTCTCTCTCTCTCTCTCTCTCTCTCTCTCTCTCTCTCTCTCACACACACACACACACACACACACACAAAGAGAGAGATAGAGAGAGAATAAAACCACTGACACTTTCGAATGAAAAATGAGTAAAAATTCCGTTTCGGGCGTCTACTGTTAGAATATACGCCTGTACCAAAAACTATTAGTTATAAGGGTGGCATCTTGGGCCCCTGCTAGTCATTTGGACCCCCACAACATCTAATAAACCAAACTGCGCTTTCTGGTGCTGAATGTATCACAAGTACTAGTTTATACTCATGTCAGAAGAGCACCCTGATGCATTGGCTAGTTCTACCATTGAGCAGTGAGGTTATCTTGTTTTCACCACCGACATAAACTTTAAGAGGTAGCAGTTTGTGCCCGTATTTGTATAGCTATACCTATGTAAATACTCCTTATTATACACGTATGAAGGACTGTGTTCCAGCATTAATACTGTACTTTACACTTAACATTAGACGAAGATAACTGTTCGTCAACAAAGATGGCGGTGTTGGTATTATACGCCTCCAATATAAAAGATCACAAACTGTATTCACGACAGAACTTCTGTTCAGTTTTGTGTTGCAGAAGCCTTGTACAGAGTTAACGCCCAGGAGGAAACCAAAAAGAATGACTTGTGATAAGCAAGATAAGATAAAAGCTTTAAAGGCACTCTAGAGCAAAGAAAAGGCTTTAAAAGACAGCAAAATGTGTGGACAGCCGTCAAGATCATTCCTACATTGTACTTTTTTACAAGAATATGTGATTTACTAAAAGTGTCTTTCATGTAATTTTTTGTTTAATTTTTTGAATTTATCGCATGGGCCTAATATTACAAGCACAATTCTTTTTCGCGGTTCGTTTTAAGGTTCCATAAAACAAATGGCATCCCTAATACATAAGAATTGTATGATAAGTGAAATATGTCATAGTATCTGTTGAGCAGGTTTGCAGTAGACAGAAAATACTGTGGCAGTAAGGACAAAACAAGAAGGTGGGGGCCCCTTATACCACCTCTTCCCATACAAGTAAACTGCTAGACTCAAGCTCTAACTGTGAGAAGGATATTCGTGATCACTGTTCCAAATTCGAAACAGAGCAAGAAAACTTATTATTTTCTGGTTACTGATTCATCTAGAATGAAGTGTAAATGTGATCATATGATTTAGGGCGGCAGCTGTTTCACTGTCCAAATATTGCTGCCTTATGTACTCACAAATCTTAGTTTTCTTACGCATTCTATTTTTTAAGGCTG
The DNA here is from genome assembly GCF_023864345.2 of Schistocerca serialis cubense. Lineage (NCBI taxonomy): Eukaryota > Metazoa > Arthropoda > Insecta > Orthoptera > Acrididae > Schistocerca > Schistocerca serialis. Next base: position 611,104,984 of record NC_064640.1, on the reverse strand, counting down.
TAGCGAAACTAGAGTTTAAGTTTCTTTTTATGTCGCTCGGCAGCATATCCAAAAACTCAATGCTTAGAGGAACACTGATCCGTACATCTATAACTCTCTACACTGGATGCTGCTTCTCTGGGTTGGCACTAGAAGGACAGAGCAGAGGAGGGTACATTTTATGAAATGTGGGCGCTACAGCGTACAGTAAATTGTCTGCCTACCTGATTTTTGTGGAACACGTTACATAGCTTATTTCTAGTAGACGTTTGCGTTAAAGGATATGGCCACTCGATGATGAAACGAGTATATCGGCGTATGGGGTTGTCCTCACTGAGGATGAATAGCGAAGTGGGCCCCTTGGCGCCTGGGGGAGGCTGGTGTGGGTGCGGGCTCATGCCGTGGCCGGGGGCGGGCGAGCAGTCACGACCAGACCGCTGCTGTGCTACCGCCTCCTGGGCTGCTGCCAACCTGCAACAAACACAACACTGTCAGAGCACTGCTGAAAGAAACTAATAGAGAATGGACAAAAACATAACACATTAACATATCTAATACGGTGTAGGAAACCCGTTGTCATTCAAACTAGCTTCCAGTGCACTCGGAATGGATAAATGCAGATCCTGTATCGTTTTCGAGGGAATCTTACACTAAGGAGACAAAATTCATGGGATGCCTCGTAATATCGTGTCGGACCTCCTTTTGCCCGGCATAGTGCTCCAACTCTACGTGGCACGGACTCAAAAAGTCGTTGGAAGTCCCCTGCAGGAATACTGAGCCATGCTTCCTCTATAGTTTCCATAACTGCGAAAGTGCTGCCGGTGCAGGGTTTTGTGCGCGAACTGACCTCTCAATTATGTACCATAAACCTTCGATGGGATTCATGTGGGACGATCTGATGACCAAATCATTGGTTCGTATTGTCCAGAGTACTTTTCAAATCAATACCGAACAATTATGGGCCGGTGACATGGCGCACTGTCATCGATAAAAATTCAATCGTTGTTTGGAACATGAAGTCTATGAATGGCGGCAAATGGTCTTGAAGTAGCCGAACATAACTATTTTCAATGATCGGCTCAGTTGGACCAGAGGACCTATTACATTGCATGTAAAGACTACCCACACCATTATGGAGCCACCACCAACTCGCACAGTGCTTTGTTGACAAGCTGGGTCCATAGCGCCACGCTCGAAGCCTACATCACCTCTTACCAACTGAAATCGGGACTCATCTGACCAAGCCACGGTTTTCCAGTCGTTTACGGTCTAACCAATGTGGTCACGAGTGCAGGAGAGGCGCTGCAGGCGATGATGTGCTGTTAGCATACCACTCCCGTCGGTCGCCTGCTGCCATAGCCCATTAACGCCAGATTTCGCCGCACTGTCCTAACCGATACGTTCGTCGTACGTCCCACATTGATTACTGCTATAACTTCTCGCAGTGTTGCTTGTCTGTTACCACTGAAAGTCTACGCAAACGTCGCTGCTCTCGGTCGTTAAGTGAAAACCGTCGGCCACTGCGTTGCCCGTGGTGAGAGGTAATGCCTGAAATTTGGTATTCTCAGCACACTCTCGAATATTGAATTCTCTAAAGATTCCCTAGATGGAATGTCTCATGCGTGTAGCTCCAACTACCATTTCGTGTTCAAAGTTTGTTACTTCCCGTCGTGTGACCATAATCACTTCGGAAACCTTTTTACATGAATCACTTTAGTACAAATGATAGCTACGCCAGTGCACTCACCTTTTATACCTTGTGTACGCGATACTACAGCTATCTGTATATGTGCATATCGCTATCCCATGAGTTTCGTCACCTCAGTGTATACCATTCTTTTTGAGAAATAGTGACAAGTCAGGTAAAGATGATGGAGGTTGATAGCGATCACGTGCCATGCTCTTCAAAATAGACCACAAAGGCTCAATAATATTGAAATAAGGTGACTCTGGTGACCAGGGGAGATGCGACAATTAATTCTGGTGTTAACGAAAACCAGTTCTATGCGATGTGAACTGTGTGAAAAGGGGCCTTGTCGTCTTGGAACACAGAAACAGCATTGGAGAACAAACACTGTACCTGGGATGGACCTGATAAGCCAAAAGGATCACATACTCCTTGGCAGGAATGCAACCTTGCAGGGTAACCATAGTGCCCCATGGAATACCAAGATATGGCTGCCGAAATCATCACCGAACGCCCGTCATTTTTCGATGTTGGGACGTAAACACTGCCAGAATTTGGAAACAGTGTGCAACAAGACTCATCCGACCAAATGACTTTCTTCCATTGCTCCACAGTCCAGGTTTATAGCTTCGGCACCACGTTTTCCTCATTTGTATCACTGATAAATGGTTTTGGAAATCCAGCTTGCCCTGCAATTCCCTGCTTCTGGAGCTCCCTCCCTGTTATTTTGGTACTGACAGTGTTCACGAGTGCGTCATCCAGTTCTGCAGTGACTGTTGCAGCTTTCGTCCTCTTATTTTTCGTTACGATCACTCAACACTCACTTTCGTCCGCGTTGTTACTTAACGGATGATGTTTTTCCGTTTCCTTTGTACGCGATATAGATATTCTATACGTTGCCTCATGAAACACCAAACACTTCGACTCCCTTGGTTACGTAAGCATCCACATACGAGCAACAACAATTTGCCCACTTCCGAATTCAAAAAATGGCTCTGAGCACTATGGGACTTAACTTCTGAGGTCATCAGTCCCCTAGAACTTAGAACTACTTAAACCTAAATAACCTAAGGACATCACACACATCCATGCTCGAGGCAGGATTCGAACCTGCGACCGTAGCGGTCTCACGGTTCCAGGCTGTAGCGCCTAGAACCGCTCGGCCACTCCGGCCGGCTTTCGAATTCACTTAGCTGCACTCACAACTACACAGAACACTGTTCTGACCACTGACTTTTGCAACGTATTGAGGACATTGCACAAGAGCCACTCGTGGTCATTTACGATATAATAGCTGAACCTGCAGGCTTGGCTAGCATCTGCAGTTATATTCGAGAATTAATTTCTCGATGTGTTTCCATACCCAGGCCCAACCCCTGTAAGTTGTATGGGAACAGGACCTGAAAGAAGTACATTCTTCCCAGGTTCGATTCCCGGCGGGATCAGGGTTTTTCTCTGCCTCGTGATGACTGGGTGTTGTGTGATGTCCTAAGGTTAGTTGGGTTTAAGTAGTTCTAAGTTCTAGGGGACTGATGACCATAGATGTTAAGTCCCATAGTGCTCAGAGCCATTTGAACCATTTTCAAGTACATTCTGCTGCTTAATAAACATGCAGGCACAGAAATATTTCCATTTCCTATCGTCGAATGCAGCGGAGACAAGGAAATAAATGCGTGTATTCAATGTGTTTCACAATTCCTATCACATTTTTCTATGGAAACTAGAGGCGACTTACGGTTGGTAGATAAAATTTTGATGAGTAACCCATGTCGTTAAATGAACAGTTTACATGTAATACAAGTTTGAAGACCGGATCAGTTTCGCGTCTCCCGCTTAACGGTACTCATTGAGAGGAAACAATGAATTCTGACCTGTGTGCTCTACAGGAGTTCGTGGCGTGGGCAGTGTTTAGAGTACTCATCGTTGGGTTCTCTTCTGCGCGACAAATGGTGTCCACTTGAAAATCGAATATGCTGCGCGTCCGTGGAACACAACAGTTACCCATCCTACTTCAGAAATTACCGTTGTTGTAGTAGGACGAAAATGGTATGTCGTGTCACAATTACAAAACGTCGATGCCCAAATATTAGTTTGTGTGCGTAATGTGAAGCAGGAGATTCGAAAGTGATCCGATCTTCCAACTTATTTCCGGACATGTGTTCCTTACCAAAATTTTATCTACTAGGTCCCCTCTGCAACCCTTAGAAGCCTGTGACAGGTATTAGTAAACAGCATGTAAATTTCGACTCTTTTCATTGGGTGTTTTACATTGGATATCAGATCTGCTTATTAAGTTTTCACTCCATAAAGTTGTGCTATAACATGAGATGTTCCTCTTTTACCGTCAATTTCATACGGTTTTGGAGAGTTGCACATTTTAACTACCGAATCAAAACACGTGTATTCACTTACTAAATTTAATGTAAACAGTCCATCACAGTTGAACAGAGGCATAAATATTGATAAATACCACATTACATGAAAAAATTACGTCATTACTTTTAGCGAAGTTGGCTGTGGCTCAAAAAGGATTATGCTGCGACAGCAAATTTCATTCATCAGCCCAATGATGTATACAAATCCTGACAGATCTACGATTACGTTCGAACACAAACTGAAGTTTTATTCCGTTCCACAGACAACATTTTATTTACAACTTGTAGCACCTATGCATCTACATCTGCTTACACATTACTCAAACCACTGTGAAGTGCATGGCAGAGGGTATTTAGCATGGTATCACAGGTTAGCGGTCCTTCCCGTTGCAGTCGTCTACGGAGCCCGGAAAGAATCACTGCTTAAATGCCTCAGCGCGTGCGCATGCTGTAATTAGTCTACGAGAGCAGTACGTAGGGGGTTGTAGTTTTTCTCTGGATTCTACAGTTAATACTGGTGAGTGTAACCTTGTAACGTAGGAACAGCAGAGAACCTAAGACACTTCCTTGGGGAACGCCAGATCTTAGTTCTATTTTACTCGATGACTTTCCGTCCATTACTAATAACTGTGTTCGTTCCGACAGGAAATTCCTAATCCAGTCGCTCAATTGAGACGATACTCCATAGGCACGCAACCTGATTAAAAGCCGCTTGTGAGGAACGGTGCCGAAGGCCTTTTGGAAATCTAGAAATGTGAATCAGTCTGATACCCCTGCCTTTATCACTCATTACCTAATGAGAATAAAGAGGTATTTGTGTTTCTCAGGAACGATGGTTTTTGAATCCCTGCTGACCGTGTGTCAACAGATCATTCTCCTCGAGGTAATTCAGAATGTTCGAAAATCGTTTATATTCCAAAATCCTACTGAAAATCGACGTCAGTGATATGGGCCCATAATTCATCGGATTACTCCTCCTTCCTTTCTCGAGTTCTGGTGTGACCTGTGTAACATTCCAGTCTTTACATACGGATCTTTCGTCGAGCGAGCAGTTGTATATGATTGTTAAGTACGGAGCTATTATAGCAACATACTATGAAAGAAACCTAACTGGTATATGATCTGGACCAGAAAACTTGTCTTTACTAAGTGATTTAAGCTGCTTTGCTACACAACCGATGTCTACTTCCACGTTACTCATGTTGGCAGCAGGTGTCGATTCGAATTCTGGAAAACTTACTTCGTCTTCTGTGGTGAAGGAATCCGTAACATTACTTTCGTTATCGCAGAGCGAAGCTATTGATGGTGACTTTCTGCTGGTGTACTTCACATATAACCAGAATATCTTTGGATTTTCTGCCAGATTTCTAGAGAGGATTTCGTTGTGGAAACTATTAAAAGCATCTCGATTTGTAGTTCACGTTAAGTTTCGAGCTAGTGTAAAACATCCTCAATCTTGGAGATTATGCGTTCTTTTTTTTTTTCGTTGCTTCTGAAGCTGTGTTCTGACCTGTTTTGTTACGATGGGCGGAGGGTGGCCAGTTTCACGTTATTAATTTATCGGGTATAAATCTTTCCACAGATGGCGATACTACAGTACTTCTTTGAATTTAAGCCAGAAGTTCTGAAGGAACGGAGGCTGTCTCCTAGGAAGGCGTCAATCGAATTTTTATCTGCTTCTTTAAACTGATATACAGGGTGAGGCATTTAAAAGTGTTTGTCGGAATATTTGGTGAAATACACATCGGATATAAAATGTGGTAATAAAAGCTGTTCACCTCGAAGAGGGAACGCTCGCCCCCCCCCCCCCCCCCCCCGCCACACCCCCGAGGGCAGGAGGGGGTGACTTTGAAATCTTAAACAGGAACCCCTATTTTTTATTGTAGATGTGGATTCTCCGTGAAAAAAATGTAACTTTGTGTGGTGTCACCGCCAGACACCACACTTGCTAGGTGGTAGCTTAAATCGGCCGCGGTCCATTTAGTACATGTCGGACCCGCGTGTCGCCACTGTGTGATCGCAGACCGAGCGCCACCACAAGGCAGGTCGCGAGATACGGACTAGCACTCGCCCCAGTTGTACGACGACTTTGCTAGCGACTACACTGACGAAGCCTTTCTCTCATTTGCCGAGAGACAGTTAGAATAGCCTTCAGCTAAGTCCATGGCTACGACCTAGCAAGGCGCCATTAGCCTTACATAGTTTGATAGTTATCGTATGAAATGTCTCATCAAGAATGCTGTATTCACATGAAGGACGATATAAAGTTAAGTATTCGAGGAGCGGCATACTTTTCTTATTAGCATTCACTACTTATCCTGTTCCAGAATTCACGCCCGTCTGCGTTAGATAGCGTGCATTTCGGCCTCCTCTATCTACAAGGTGTTGGCACATTTACCAACACATCACTTTGTACATTTCTTTCGTTTCATGATATATGACGCTGTAAACGGCAAACATGGAAATTAGGTGACAACTGTTGCAAAACGGTACTTTATCAAACAAATACATATCCGATTAAGACAATCGAAGTACTTTTTTTATATTTTTGGTAATGCTATCATGTGACACCTCCCACAATCGTATGAAACACAGATCGCGATCATGCGCTCAGTCCCTTGTCAGACTGTGCATGTTATTTCAATGATTCGGACTGCACACATCTCGTCGCAATTGTTCCATGATGTTAACGATTGCGCTACGGTCGCAGGTTCGAATCCTGCCTTGGGCATGGATGTGTGTGATATCCTTAGGTTAATTAGGTTTAAGTAGTTCTAAGTTCTAGGGGACTTATGACCACAGATGTTGAGTCCCATAGTGCTCAGAGCCATTTGTTAACAATTGCAGAGAGGGTCGGTATCATTCCCGCGTACTTTTAGGCTCATAGAAATGTTGACGAAGCTCGTCAAAGGTATGCTACTCTGTTCACTGATAGGAATGTTCCGCCTACAAAGACGTTTCACAGTATTGTCCACCTGTTTACTGAAATGGGAAATGTTAAACCTAGAGGAAGACTCCTACCGCTGCCTGTGACAAACGAAAATAAGACACTGCGGTTGTTGCAAATCCTCACATTGGTTCACGGTAAATTGCGCGAGTTTCAGATTTTTTGCAAAGAAATGTTCTACGCATACTGCATGCACACAAATGGCATCCATTTCATTTATCGCTGCATCAAGAACTGCATGGTGACGATTTTCACAATCGCCTGAATTTCTGGAACTGGATACAGGAACAACTGACAGTCAATGATAGTTCCATTTCACAGACACTTTTCTCCGATGAATCAAATTTTGCGAATCGTGGTCAAGTGAATCGACATAATATGCATTATTGGTCAGTGGAGAATCCCCATTGGGTAAGGCAAGTTGAACATCAACGCCCATAGAGCGCCAACGTTTGGTGTGGTATTTTAGGAACGCAGGTAATTGGCCCATATTTCATAGAAGGTAATCTGACTGGTCAAATGTACAGCGACCTTGTGGATAATGTTTTACCCGTACTAATGGACAATGTTCCACTTTAAACGAGACTGGATATTTGGTTTCAACACGATGGATGCGCAGCGCATTATTCACGACTAGCTTGAGAAGTTTTGAATTGAAGCGAAACTATGTGCGTCCATGGACTGGACAAGGGGATCCTCAAACGTGACCCGCACGTTCACCCGATTTGACTTCTGCCGATATTTTTCTGTGGGGATGGCTAAAAGAGAGAGTTTGCATGGGTGTACCAACAACCTCCGAAGATATGAGGCAGCGAATTCTCAGTGAATGTGCAGACATAAGTGCAGAGACATTATTGTATGTCGGATTGTCAATCAGACACACTGTTGCAAAGTGCATTAGAAACAATGAACGACGTTTCGAACATTTGCTGCACTGAAACACTTGTGAGAGGCAAGGGGACTCACAGTAATCAAGCACTCCCAGATAGTGAGAGACAAGGGGACTCACCAAAATCAAACACCCCCAAGGGAACACATTACTACTACGTCCGCGTCGTTGTTTCTGGGTAACGCTAAATGTATATATAAAGTTTTTTTTTTAATTACCGCTACCAGTCACAAACTCTGTCAGCTGTTGTTTTACTTATTTATTTAGCGACATGTTTCGAGGTAAACCTCATCTTCAGGTTAAATGGCATTACAAAAACAACTTTAAAATAAGGCCATACTGATGTTACAGAGTCTTTTCGTAAATGCTGTGGTCATCCTCTGGAAGAAGAGAAAACTTAGTAAGGGGCGCTGTCACTTTGGAAGCTGGACTGATGTTTGCACGAAAATGTTTTGTAACGGTCACTCACTTTTTTCTTCTCGCATGGCAGTCTCGTAGTGATGCGCTGGGGTGCCTCCATTTCTGTGCCTCTCCTGGTCGCTGTTCACAAATTTTCACTAACATAGAAGTAACTTGGAAACACGATCACAAACAATTCTGTAGTGCAGTGGAAAAGAAAGTGGTCGAAATACAGCTGGTTTCGATTTGACTATCGATTTGTCGATCTATGCGGTGTCAGATGTTGACCTGTCTTCTGCACGTCTTGTTATCGTACGACAGATGTAGGATGACGAAATACATAACAAATTGAGCACCTGTTACAATAGTATTGAACACATCATGATGTAAACTAATTTGTTTTACATTTTTCTCAGCTATTGCTGGGGCTAGAGTCAAACGACCATCATGTTATGTATCTTTTATTCTAGGAGTACTTTAGTGAAATTGGAAAAGAAATGTGAATTTTTAAAGTCTGTCATTTCATTCAGGATCTCGTTATTCCCCATGTGGCCATGTATGAATATTTCCATTTCTTCCAAGATGTCCATTTTCCATTTCTTTTCTAAGTTATGTAGTACTTTGAGATCGTTGTCTTTCGTAACGCTGTGCCCAGTTTCAATTATATGTTTCGCTATAGCTGATTTATTCGGTTTACCAAGTCTGAAACAGTCAATGTGTTCTATAAAGCGGGTTTTAAAATTTCTTCCCGTTTCACCAATGTAAGATTTGTTGCAATGACAGCATGTAATTTTATAAATTCCTGCTTTGTTAAGTTTCTCTGTGGGATTTGAGATGTCATGTATCATTTCTTTTTTAAGTTGTTGTTGGTGGCAAAGGTGATCCTGATGTCTGTTTTTTTAAACAGCTTGGCTGTTTTGTCTGATATGATACCTAAATATTGTAACGTTATATACTTGGGTTTTTGGATGTTGTGTGAGGAAGCTGTGTCAGATTGTTTGTTATTATTTTTAGTTGTGCGTTGTGATAGTGTGTCTATTTCATGTTCGTGATAGCCATTATTAAGTGCAATGTATTTGATAGTGTTCATTTGTCTCATAATCGGCAGCATTAAATGGGAATTTCTGGCTCTGTTTGAGAAGGATCTGAAAGCAGCTCGTTTATGTGAGTTGGGATCTGTGGAAGATTTATTAATGTTTGTGTCTGTGTATGCTGGTTTTCCGTATATACTGATATTTAGAGTTTGGTCTGTGTTACTTATTGTCATGTCTAGAAAATTAATTTTGTTATCTTTCTCATGTTCTATGGTGAACTGGATGTTATTGTGTAAATTAATGAATCTGTTTAATAGAGTTTCTGTTTCTTCATCAGTTCCATTGTATACAATGAATATGTCATCAACATATCTGCAGTAGTGTACTATTTTCTGGGTTATTATGTCTTTCTTGTTGAGAAGGTTATTTTCAAGGTGGTTGATGAAAATTTCTGCAATGATTCCACTTAGAGGACTTCCCATAGCTAGGTCTACATCTTGTTTGTACATTTTGCCATTAAATGTGAAATAACTATGTGAAAGAACAAGCTCTAGCAATTTTATTAATTCAACTACTTCAGCTGTGAACATAGTCAGACCTTTTAATAAATTATTTTTGATTATATCTATGGATTCTTTGATGGGTATGCTGCCATATAAGTTCACTATGTCAAGGGAGATGAGCTTTGCATTGGATGGGATATGAAGATCTTTAATACTTTGAACTGCTTGGTAGCTATTTTTCACTGAAAACGAGGTTTTAAATTTATATTGTTTTTGTAGAATTGCATGGAGCTTACGCATAACTTTGTAGCCTGGATGATTTATAGCATTGACAATTGGTCTGATAGGGATATTAGGTTTATGGACCTTAGGCGGGCTGTTGGGTTCATAATTGTTAATCTCTGTGTTTCTTCTCTTTTTAATAAGAAGCATGTTTTATTCAACTGTTTCTTTAGTTTACTGTTGAATTTATGTGTGAGGTCATGAGAGATTTCTTGTATATGGTTATTCTGAAAGAACTCAAGTGTTTTATTTATATATTCATGTTTGTCCATGATAACTATTGTATTGCCTTTGTCAGATTTTACTGCTAGTGCATTGCCCTCAATGAGCTTCTTGTTGTTGTTTTTAAGTAACTGGTTCTCTTCTCTAGCTTCTTTTAGTCGATTATTGTTGAGGTGTTTCTCTATTAATTACTGTTGTTAATTTTTGTTCAGTTTGGCTATATCTGCTGTCATTTTGACTGAGCAAACTGAATGCGTAAGCGTTATGTTCATATTGTTATTGTAAATTTTCAAGAAGATACAGGTCAATGGGCAGAAAGAAAGTACAAATAATTGCCCTAATCACAGATGTAACTATACTGGAATAAGGAGGAAACGATTTTCTGGAATGACATTGCTGCAGAAATTTACAGATCACACAACTGTAGCTCGAAATATACTATGAAATAGATTACGCGTAATACTAGTAAACGCCCGAAAGTTCTCAAATATCTATTTATACAACTGAATTATGAAAAGAATACTTTTTAACAAGGGTACCGTTGCCGAATTTTCTAAGACGCACTAATTCAATTTACTATTCACGATAAAGTACGAATTTTGCGCGCCACTCGCATATGTTCGAAAATATACCACAGGTTACAGCGGGGCTATTCCGCTCACTGGGCTAACCCGCCTGAAATAGGAAATGTTGGAACAGTGCGGTAGTTCCTCACAGTCAAGGCCGTTTTCTCTGCAGTGTGCGCCAGTATCTCTCTGTCACCGCATGTGCTTTTAGTAAGGCTGTTTTCTGTTACAGTATTAACAGGACAGAACAACAAATTTTAGTGGTAAGCGCATTGTGATGGATTATTGCCGTAGTTAAAAGTATACAACCTAACAATTAAGATGTAGCACGCACAGTAACGTGAAATTTTAAACTCTTTATGTTACTTGTATAAGAGAAAAAGCTTATGCAGTTTGTGTGTCGAAAATATTGCTAGTTTTTTCCACAAAGTCCCTGTATGTCCATCTTTTCGGAGATGATTGGGGGACTCGGCTGTTCGATACAGGATGTCAAATGAATCACCTTTCAGCCGTCTAGTTTCCGTACTTATTTGGCTACAACTTTCGGCGATTTACTACGCCATCTTCAGGCCCCTGACCGACGTGTAGGAAGATTCCACCTCGGTTCTGGTCAAAACAGTGGCCAGCAATACTGGTCGTAGTAGACTTCTGCTTGCTATAGCGATCGCTATAGTGATCTCTCTAGCAAGCAGAGATTTACTAATATCAGTATTGCTGGTCCCTATTTTGACCAGAACCGAGGTGGATTCTTCCTAGACGTCGGTCAGGGGCCTGAAGATGGCGTAGTAAACCGCCGAAACTGGTAGCCAAATAAAATAAATTTGGTAACTAGACGGTTGAACGGTATTTCATTTCACGTCCTTTTCCACACAGGTCTGATTTGGCGCGTCTTTCGAAATGTCTGCACAAAGGGCTATTTCGTCCTGTACATGTGGGGCTACTTCCGCTCGGAACCATGGACCTTGCGTTGGTGGGGAGGCTTGCGTGCCTCAGCGATACAGATAGACGTATCGTAGGTGCAACCACAACGGAGGGGTATCTGTTGAGATGACAAACAAACGTGTGGTTCCTGAAGAGGGGCAGCAGCCTTTTCAGTAGTTGCAGGGGCAGCAGTCTGGATGATTGACTGATCTGGCCTTGTAACATTAACCAAAACGGCCTTACTGTGCTAGTACTGTGAACGGCTGAAAGCAAGGGGAAACTACTGATAGCCTTGGGAGAGCTAGCCCTGACAAAACTCTACCATCTGGTGAACAAGATGCATGAGACAGGTGAAATACCCTCAGACTTCAAGAAGAATACAATAATTCCAATCCCAAAGAAAGCAAGTGTTGACAGATTTGAGAATTACCGAACAATCAGTTTAGTAAGTCACGGCTGCAAAACACTAACGCGAATTCTTTACAGACGAATGGAAAAGCTGGTAGAAGCCGACCTCGGGGAACATCAGTTTGGATTCCGTAGAAATGTTGGGACATGTGGGGGAATAATTACCCTACGACTTATCTTAAAAGATAGATTAAGGAAAGGCAAACCTACGTTTCTAGCATTTGTAGACTTAGAGAAAGCTTTTGACAATGTTGACTGGAATACCCTCTTTCAAATTCTGAAGGTGGCAGGGGTAAAATACAGGGAGCGAAAGGCTATTTACAATTTGTACAGAAACCAGATGGCTGTTATAAGAGTCGAGGGCATGAAAGGGAAGCAGTGGTTGGGAAGGGAGTGAGACAGGGTTGTAGCCTATCCCCGATGTTATTCAATCTGTATATTGAGGAAGCTGTAAAGGAAACAAAAGAAAAATTTGGAATAAGAATTAAAATCCAGGGCGAAGAAATAAAAACCCTGAGGTTTGCCGTAGACATTGTAACTCTGTCAGAGACAGCGAAGGACCTGGAAGAGCTGTTGAACGGAATGGACAGTGTCTTGAAAGTGGGATATAAGATGAACATCACAAAAGCAAAACGAGGATAATGGACTGTAGTCGAATTAAATCGGGTGGTGCTGAGGGAATTAGATTAGGAAATGAGGCACTTAAAGTAGTAGATGAGTTTTGCTATTTGGGGAGCAAAATAACTGATGATGGTCGAACAGAGAGGATATAAAATGTAGACTGGCAATGGCAAGGAGACCGTTTCTGAAGAAATTTGTTAACATCGAGCATAGATTTAAGTGTTAGGAAGTCTTTCCTGAAAGTATTTGTATGGAGTGTAGCCATGTATGGAAGTGAAACATGGATGATAAACAAAAGCTTTTGGCAGAAGAATGCTGAAGATTAAATGGATAGATAACATAACTAATGAGGAGGTACTCAACAGAATTGGGGAGAAGAGAAATTTGACTAGAAGAAGGGAATGGTTGGTAGTATACATTCTGAGGTATCAAGGGATCACCAATTTAGTATTGGAGGGCAGCGTGGAGGGCAAAAATCGTAGAGGAAGACCAAGAGATGAATACACTAAGCAGATTCAGAAGGATGTAGGTTGCAGTAGGTACTGGGAGATGAAGAAGTTTGCACAGGATAGAGTAGCACGGAGAGCTGCATCAAACCAGTCTCTGGACTGAAGACCACAACAACAATAGCAATCGATGTTTAATGCGAAATTCTGAAGAACATGTTTACTCGGTCTCTCTTCAGATGGTCCGTCCGTACAAAAGGGAAAAGCCAAGCACTTGATGGTCCGAGAAGGAAATGAAACACGCAGTAACAAGTGTTATAGGCGGAGTCGTAACTATGAGAGGAGCTGCTGTGTTGTTCAGAATTCCTTATTCGACACTTAAGGATCGGGTAACTATTTCAGAGTGTGATTCGACAATAGGAGAAAAAAAACCTCATAGACCAGCAGGTCATCCGACAGTTTTCAGCCTATAAGAAGAGGATGATTTAAGTCGTAGGTTGAAAGACCTATCTGCAAGACGTTTTGGCTGCACTCCTGAACAAATTCGAAGGGAAGCATTCACGTATGCAGCAGCGAATAACATCAAGTGTCCCTGGAGAATGGAACACATGATTGCAGGTAAAGACTGGTTTACTGGGTTTATGAAGAAGCATAGTGATTTATCACTCCGAAAACCACAAGGCTTGTTAAAAGCTAGAGCGAAGGGGATGAATAAGCAGGCTGTGAATGCATTTTTCGATGTGTATCGGAATTTTTATGAGCAGACTGGAGTTTATGGTAAGCCTCATCTCATATTAAATGTTGACAAGTCGGGTTTGCCCCTTAATAATTCCCCACGTAAAATAGTGACAGCAAAAGGTACCAGGGAAGTAGAGACGATGACAAACGTGGTGAGGGGAGGAAAACCACTATTATAGCTTGCTGTAGTGATAGTGGCGTTTTTATTCCTACCTTTGCTATCTTCAAATGTGTTTGATTTAGAGAGGTCTACAGACATACCCTAACAGTGGGTTCACAAGCCACCACATCTGAGTCTGGGGATGTGAACGAAGATGTTATTGCAAAGTGGCTCGCACACTTTCAGAAGCACCACTCACCTGGGAAGTGTATTCTAATTTTGGATGGCCATAGCTCTCATCGTTCTCTCCACTGTCCGGAGTAATGGTCGTCAGAATAACAGAGATGCTCTGCCTTCCACATTACACCACACATGCCTTTCAGCCTCTGGACAGACCAGTATTCAAACCGCCGAAAGTTTTCTACCATCATACTGCAACAAATTACGTGCATTCGACACCAGGAGGTGAAGTCAACAACTTTAATTTTGGAGAACTGTTTTCTGCAGCTTGGAATAAAGCTTCCACCGTTGTAAATGGTGTTCAAGGATTTAAATGCACTGGGTTGTTGCCTTTAAACCCGTTAGTCAGTTTATTTCAGGCAGAAATTTCCAATGTGCCATCATGTCCCCTCCCGGAGATTCCTCAATGTTCCCAGCTGCCGGCTGAGTCCCCTTTGCCAGGATCCTCTTCCTCCGTTCATCAGAAGACTTCTCCTTTCAATGCAGTCATTTCCAGTCCAGCAAAAAGAGTATCCCAAAGGACGTCAAAAAAAGGTAGGAACAGAACCAAAGACATTCCATCTCAGACACGAACTACGAAGCGACGAAGGCTAAGCGCAGACTAAAAGTGGAGAAGGAAAGCAAAGCAAATGCAAGTAAGGAACGTTGTCGTCAGCTGAGTGAGTCGGATGATGACTTACAACCAACTACAATTGAAGACGGCCGGCCGGAGTGGCCGTGTGGTTCTAGGCGCTACAGTCTGGAGCCGAGCGACCGTTACGGTCGCAGGTTCGAATCCTGCCTCGGGCATGGATGTGTGTGATGTCCTTAGGTTAGTTAGGTTTAATTAGTTCTAAGTTCTAGGCGACTGATGACCTCAGAAGTTAAGTCGCATAGTGCTCAGAGCCATTTGAACCATTTTTGAATTGAAGACGATAATGAGAACACTCTTTGTGGCTTTAGCGCTCTGAAATATTATTTGTCAGAATCGGTCAAGAAGGGAGATTGAATACAGTGCCAGCAATGTGCTACATTGTTTCACGAAGTGTGTGTGGGTGCAAAAGGACGAAAAATGTTTACTTGTGGTAAATGCTTAAGATTTGGACACTGAAATACACTCCTGGAAATTGAAATAAGAACACCGTGAATTCATTGTCCCAGGAAGGGGAAACTTTATTGACACATTCCTGGGGTCAGATACATCACATGATCACACTGACAGAACCACAGGCACATAGACACAGGCAACAGAGCATGCACAATGTCGGCACTAGTACAGTGTATATCCACCTTTCGCAGCAATGCAGGCTGCTATTCTCCCATGGAGACGATCGTAGAGATGCTGGATGTAGTCCTGTGGAACGGCTTGCCATGCCATTTCCACCTGGCGCCTCAGTTGGACCAGCGTTCGTGCTGGACGTGCAGACCGCGTGAGACGACGCTTCATCCAGTCCCAAACATGCTCAATGGGGGACAGATCCGGAGATCTTGCTGGCCAGGGTAGTTGACTTACACCTTCTAGAGCAAGTTGGGTGGTACGGGATACATGCGGACGTGCATTGTCCTGTTGGAACAGCAAGTTCCGTTGCCGGTCTAGGAATGGTAGAACGATGGGTTCGATGACGGTTTGGATGTACCGTGCACTATTCAGTGTCCCCTCGACGATCACCAGTGGTGTACGGCCAGTGTAGGAGATCGCTCCCCACACCATGATGCCGGGTGTTGGCCCTGTGTGCCTCGGTCGTATGCAGTCCTGATTGTGGCGCTCACCTGCACGGCGCCAAACACGCATACGACCATCATTGGCACCAAGGCAGAAGCGACTCTCATCGCTGAAGACGACACGTCTCCATTCGTCCCTCCATTCACGCCTGTCGCGACACCACTGGAGGCGGGCTGCACGATGTTGGGGCGTGAGCGGAAGACGGCCTAACGGTGTGCGGGACCGTAGCCCAGCTTCATGGAGACGGTTGCGAATGGTCCTCGCCGATACCCCAGGAGCAACAGTGTCCCTAATTTGCTGGGAAGTGGCGAGGAGCAACAGTGTCCCTAATTTGCTGGGAAGTGGCGGTGTGGTCCCCTAAGGCACTGCGTAGGATCCTACGGTCTTGGCGTGCATCCGTGCGTCGCTGCGGTCCGGTCCCAGGTCGACGGGCACGTGCACCTTCCGCAGACCACTGGCGACAACATCGATGTACTGTGGAGACCTCACGCCCCACGTGTTGAGCAATTCGGCGGTACGTCCACCCGGCCTCCCGCATGCCCACTATACGCCCTCGCTCAAAGTCCGTCAACTGCACATACGGTTCACGTCCACGCTGTCGCGGCATGCTACCAGTGTTAAAGACTGCGATGGAGCTCCGTATGCCACGGCAAACTGGCTGACACTGACGGCGGCGGTGCACAAATGCTGCGCAGCTAGCGCCATTCGACGGCCAACAGCGCGGTTCCTGGTGTGTCCGCTGTGCCGTGCGTGTGATCATTGCTTGTAAAGCCCTCTCGCAGTGTCCGGAGCAAGTATGGTGGGTCTGACACACCGGTGTCAATGTGTTCTTTTTTCCATTTCCAGGAGTGTATATTGGGCAGAACAGCCCCGTGACTGGACGGAATAGCCCCATCATTTTGGTATATTGTGATTTTTGCCTTCTTCAGATGTTTGTTTAATATTTTGTTCTTGTAAATGAATTTCTAGCTTTTATATAGTATTCACAATTAAATTGCCATATTTTATCACATTGACTAATTTTTTTAAAACGTTTCCTGTCATATTACATACGGCTTACAGTTGAAACGAGCGAAACAGACCCGCTGTACCCTAAGTCTTGATAAATTGTACGAGAACGTCAAGAACAGTAAAATACTAGAATCTAGAAGTTCGAATCGGACTTAGATGGCTCACGCTGTCTTATACAAAGTATATTCCAATTCAGAGTATTCAAATAAACGTGCCAAATTCACGTATTATTTACTTAACTGTGCACATGATACCTTCTACATTAGTTAATCGAAGATGAACACTGCAAGATAAATTTATCACTGTCAAAAGAATGAAAGTCATGGAGCACCAACAAATCACGTCTTCTTCTTGGGGAGCATCGTGTATGAGCAGAACTTAAGTACATAGTGACACTACTGAGCCAGCAATTATATCAGCAAAGAAAGTTTTGGAGGAGTTAGAAATATTGATAAGGAAAGTTAAGTCGTGGAAGGAGGAGAACTTCCACACTATGAAAATTCAGTCTTTCATAAGTATATTGCAAGACGACTGCTTGCTGAAAGGTTGTAATTTCTTGGCATTTCAAGTTTATTTTATGAGATATTAACTGACTGTATTGAAAAATGGGTCTACCCACTTCATGTTCTGAAAGAGTTTAACTAGATTCAGCTCAAATATCTTCTTCTATGGAAGTCGGTTCAGCCAAGTCTTAAAACTTTAGCAGAGTGTATGAAAACATTATGGAAGAAATATATGGAGATGAACATTTAGAGGAAATAAATTATGTTAAAAATTATTTGAAATAAGAAAGCGTGAATTAAGAGCTGCTAAGTACGTTAGTGAAAAATGGTCTATTACTTTCAGCTTCCTTGGATCTCAGAATATCTGCTGCAAAAATTTGCAACTCATTAATGCATTTGTCCTAGGACTACCTGTTGCTAATGCTGCTACAGAACAACGAGTGTTCTCTATCACAAATGCTTTATGTTCTGAAAAAAGTAATAGATTTAGTGTGAAAACAAGGAAATAATTATAACTAAGACTCATTTTCAAGATACTCCGTATTCTGATTTTACATAATTCTATTTGAAATATCAAACTCCTGGATGACATACATTCTTCTGCAAAATATAACAGAACAGATCTTTCAGAAACTACCCACGGCGTAACTTTCAGGCCAACTGAGAATGAGAAATAAGTAACCTATGTAGGAAAAAATGGAAATGTGACAACAATAAAACAATGATTTATTTACTTGATTAGTAATGCAACGAATTTTAATTTTTTGTGCGAGTTTTAAGAAAAAGGTTTGGTGTCTATGTAGTAGTAGCAAAAACGAAGTATTTTAATTGCTGAAAACATTCAACATCCAAGACTGCAGAAATATTTCTTTATTTATAACAACCGGTTTCGACAGACTTTGCTGTTATCTTCAGGTCGTAAAAAATTTCTTTTTATGAAACGTCTTCGTTTTACGTTAGACCCCCGTGGTTGAAAATCAGCTCATTATTGATCCACATGACAACTTGGCGTGAGGCCCAACGTAAAATGAACACGTTTCATAAGAAAATGATTTTTAGGACCTGAAGATGACAGCAAAGTCTGTCGAAACCGGTTGTTTTAAGTAAAGAAATATTTATGTGTTCTTGGCTGTTGAATTTTTTAGTAAGTAAAACATCGCGCCTTCGGACTTCTCAAAATGAGAAAATTCAATCAAGTATTTTAAAATAACTCTACAATAGTACTACCGAAAGTTTCCAGAAAATGTCGATTCATTTGAACTTCTAATCTGGGTTTCGTACTTTGATTCTGGAAAACTTGTCAACCTACAACACCGGGCTAATCGTTATCCATTTAACTGTACCCGGCTGCAGCGGCAAGAAATTATTGTGTGGATCTGCAGCTGACGGCGGATGTGGCGAAACTATAGTACCACCTGACATCCGTTTCTTCGGGGCGAGTGGTAGGTCCGAGCTGCCAATCAGTCGTAGCCATATGCTGACCTGAATTGCTTCAATGATAGAAAAGCAACTGGAATCACTCAATAGAGGAAAGTCCACTGGACCTGACGGGATACCAATTCGATTCTACACAGAGTACGCGAAAGAACTTGCCCCCCTTCTAACAGCCGTGTACCGCAAGTCTCTAGAGGAACGGAGGGTTCCAAATGATTGGAAAAGAGCACAGATAGTCCCAGTCTTCAAGAAGGGTCGTCGAGCAGATGCGCGAAACTATAGACCTATATCTCTTACGTCGATCTCTTGTAGAATTTTAGAACATGTTTTTTTGCTCGCGTATCATGTCATTTCTGGAAACCCAGAATCTACTATGTAGGAATCAACATGGATTCCGGAAACAGCGATCGTGTGAGACCCAACTCGCCTTATTTGTTCATGAGACCCAGAAAATATTAGATACAGGCTCCCAGGTAGATGCGATTTTCCTTGACTTCCGGAAGGCGTTCGATACAGTTCCGCACTGTCGCCTGATAAACAAAGTAAGAGCCTACGGAATATCAGACCAGCTGTGTGGCTGGATTGAAGAGTTTTTAGCAAACAGAACACAGCATGTTGTTATCAATGGAGAGACGTCTACAGACGTTAAAGTAACCTCTGGCGTGCCACAGGGGAGTGTTATGGGAGCATTGCTTTTCACAATATATATAAATGACTTAGTGGATAGTGTCGGAAGTTCCATGCGGCTTTTCGCGGATGATGCTGTGGTATACAGAGAAGTTGCTGCATTAGAAAATTGTAGCGAAATACAGGAAGATCTGCAGCGGATAGGCACTTGGTGCAGGGAGTGGCAACTGACCCTTAACATAGACAAATGTAATGTATTGCGAATACATAGAAAGAAGGATCCTTTATTGTATGATTATATGATAGCGGAACAAACACTGGTAGCAGTTACTTCTGTAAAATATCTGGGAGTATGCGTACGGAACGATTTGAAGTGGAATGATCATATAAAATTAATTGTTGGTAAGGCGGGTACCAGGTTGAGATTCATTGGGAGAGTCCTTAGAAAATGTAGTCCATCAACAAAGGAGGTGGCTTACAAAACACTCGTTCGACCTATACTTGAGTATTGCTCATCAGTGTGGGATCCGTACCAGGTCGGGTTGACGGAGGAGATAGAAAAGATCCAAAGAAGAGCGGCGCGTTTCGTCACCGGGTTATTTGGTAACCGTGATAGCGTTACGGAGATGTTTAATAAACTCAAGTGGCAGACTCTGCAAGAGAGGCGCTCTGCATCGCGGTGTAGCTTGCTCGCCAGGTTTCGAGAGGGTGCGTTTCTGGATGAGGTATCGAATATATTGCTTCCCCCTACTTATAACTCCCGAGGAGATCACGAATGTAAAATTAGAGAGATTCGAGCGCGCACGGAGGCTTTCAGACAGTCGTTCTTCCCGCGAACCATACGCGACTGGAACAGGAAAGGGAGGTAATGACAGTGGCACGTAAAGTGCCCTCCGCCACACACCGTTGGGTGGCTTGCGGAGTATCGATGTAGATGTAGATTTGCAGCGGCTTGTCAACGCGTCGCTCGCTGCACTTCAAATTGAAATGGTTCAAATGGCTCTGAGCACTATGGGACTTAACAGCTGTGGTCATCAGTCCCCTAGAACTTAGAACTACTTAAAGCTAACTAACCTAAGGACAGCACACACATCCATTCCCGAAGCAGGTATGTTTACTGAAGTGTCCAACGTGGGCGACGTCCATGGCGCTGCCTGTCCTCTGCTATAACTAGCGAATTCTAATGCCGGGCGGTGTGGCCGAGCGGTTCTAGGCGCTTCAGTCTGGAACCGCGAGACCGCTAAGGTCGCAGGTTCGAATCCTGCCTCGGGCATGGATGTGTGTGATGTCCTTAGGTTAGTTAGGTTTAAGTAGTTCTAAGTTCTATGCGACTGATGACCTTAGAAGTTAAGTCGCATAGTGCTCAGAGCCATTTGAACCATTTTACTATAACTATTCTACAGTACATTGTCAAAGTTTGAATTTTACACACTTCCTTCAGTTTACGCAAATGGAGCAAAACGGTTGGGTCTTTTTGCATTAGATGTTGTCTGTGGTGCGCCTTAAGGAGCTTATTGAGCCACTATTTAGTTCATGGACGGTTCCTGAGAAAACCCGAAAAACATGATTTTTGGGTACCAAAATCTAGTTGTGGATTGAAAGACGCCTATGCATAGAAAATGCCTGAAATTTTTGCAATATATTCTTCCCGATCTCGAGCAGTCTTAAAAATTACGAGAAAAACCACAAAACATTGCTTTTGGGTACCAAAACCGAGTTGCGGTTTTCAAGACGGTTACGCACAGTAAATGGATGTAATTTTTATGACGTATTTCTAAGATCGCGATCTCGAACAGCCTTGAAAGTTTTCTATCAATTTCTGAGGTACAGAGGTTCAGAGTTATTCGAATCCTAATGAGTTTGAATTTCGTCTCTGCAGCACGCGCGACAGTGAAGGCGTCAGCTACGAGTCCTCTCGGCAAAGCAGTAGAGAAGACGTGCCGGCAGCTATGAAATACCTGTACTTATCATCCGATTTTAAGAAAACTATTTGGTGAAAAAAATTGATTCTTCCGCACCTTACAGATTGATATCTTTGCTTGATAAAGGTCTGAATTTATTTTCGTTATTCGTCATAGTTACTGTGCTGCACGAAACTGAGTACATGGCTGCACGAAGTTTTCAAGAGTTTGCAGAGGTAAACTCACATTGCGTAGACTTTCCGTATAGTTCATTTTACGCCATACATTGTATCTAAAGTTGAGGGCGGAATGATATCTCTTTTCATTGTTGGGATATTGTTTGTTGTATCAGTGGACGGGTCGCTCGCGGCGCGTCAGTCCTTTTCTGCGCATTGGGACTCAGATGGTCGTAAACATCGTCGTATCTCATAAACGGTTAAAGATATCGAAACGATGTTTTTTGGAAATGACAACACGCAGAAAGGACTATTTTACCGTTTAATTAACACTCGATACGCTTTTGTCAAACGTGTGAGCAGAGCGAAACAAGATTCTCTATAAATTACGCAATGAAGTTTCTCCCGAATTTTCATAGTCGAACAAAACAGGCAAACGGGGTATCAAAGTGATGAGCATGAGGTCTAGTTTTGCATGAAAGTATTTAGTTGATTGAAAGTAATCAGAGTAATTAAGGAAAACTTATTACTGAGTTGAGGAAAAATTGAAATATTTCACGAAAAGCTGCTGCACGCTATGTAAATGAAGCGTCAAAAAGTTCATCTGTTCAGGGACTAGCTATCTGCACATAAAGAGATACATTGGTGCGCTACTGAAATGTCTAAAAGGCGGCTTGATTCGAATCAAGCACCATGGTTAGGATTTTCGAGAACAGAAGACGTTAGGACGGCAAATGAAGTTTCAATAAGGTCATTGAATAAAACTTTCTGAATAAAACTTGAAAATAAAAAAATGAAAGAAATAGATCAAATATTTTGTGAAATGATTTGTGTAAAAGAAATAAATAGATTCGAGAAACATTCGACGTGCCTTTGAATGACGCTTGGCCTTAACATTGACTGCTGATGTATTACGTTCGAGCAATCAAATATGATTAACATTTCATGGTTGCTTATTGTATTTTATTAGGATTTCAATGTGTACTGGGATAAGTGTGTGTACCTTAAAGGTCTAGTACTCTGGAAAGACTTTAAAAATATACTTAGCATGGCAGCCTAAACAGTATACATAAAATTTAGTACACAGAATTGTAGCTGAGTCAGTTAAAATTTAAGTAGCAGCCGGGACCGAACTGAGGTCCTTGTATCAACCGCATTTGTAAACCGAGTAACCACCGACAGCTCTCGAACGCCATACTAATTCTTTTATATTTAGGATACTCAGTCATTCTTCCGCATTTATCGGCTGATAAAAGTTTTTGATCATGTAAAAACATTCGTCTTTAATTTATTGTTAATTTATTGATGAGATAGTCGAATGCTCCTCTGCTCATTCACCTGTATTCGAAGAATTTGTCTGGTAATCTTCGTAGTTGATGATATAAATTATGAAATTCACTATGAATATTCCTCTGTTCGTGAATTCCATGCACAGCATTCCTTTTCGCTTTATGTTACCAAGTAGAGGTAATTTTGTAGACTCACTCTCGAGCTACAGTATTCTACAGTTTAGGGGCGTCGTTTTATAGAAACAGATGGTCGGCTTTAAGTAGCCATCTTGTAGCGGGATATGGTCGCACGCACGCAGGACACCCGAGCTTTTCGCCCGATGCTGCTGCTTCTTGTTGGAGAGTCTGAAGACTGTGCCTGTGAGACAGGAGACAGTGACCGTCAGACACAAGACAGAGAGACGAGTAGGGCCGAATGAGTGAGTGAGAATGGGCAAGTGGGAATGTATGAGTATGGGTGATTTGCAGCAATGGAGTAGTGGATGTGAGCGAGTTACAATTAGGGGAGTGGGAGTGAGAGGCAAGTTGCATGTTAAAAGGAGCGCGAACATGTTCGAATGACAAAATTTTTTGGGAAAATGTTTAAAGGTGCTAAGGAAGGTAGAATGAGGTAGCTGGTACCCCACTTTTTAGTGGAGCATTTTTCCGCTGGCGAGCTATACAAACACATACTTGAGGTAATATGTGACCCTGTTGTTTGTCGTGAGACATGCTTCATTTCGTGGCGACAGTAAGTGCACCACAGGTACACGGGAGTCAGGAATGTCCTATATCGACGTCTATGCTGCGAAAGTCACCTTATGGTGTGTGACGGACGATACCTCTGCTACCACTATTATTTTACCCGTTCTCTGCTCCGTTCGCGAATCATGCGTGGGAAGAACAACTGTCTATAAACATGCATACGAAGTATAATTTCTTTGAAACTTCCTGGCAGGTTAAAACTGTGTGCCAGACCGAGACTCGAACTCGGGACCTTTGCTTTCCGCGGGCAAGTTGGTACAGCACTTGCCCGCAAAAGGCAAAGGTCCCGAGTTCGAGTCTCGGTCCGCCACACAGTTTTAATCTGCCAGGAAGTTTCATATCAGCGCACACTCCGCTGCAGAGTGAAAATCTCATTCTGGTATAATTTCTTTGATTTGCTCATCGTGGCCATTTCACGAGATATATATGGAAGAAAAATGTTGCCCGATTCTTCTTCGAATGTACATGCCTCGTATGCAAAAATACCGTAAGATAGGACCTGCGAAAGACATTTTGCGTATACACTGTTTTATTCATCGAGAGACCCTTCGTACAGAAGGAATGGAAAAAGGGAATGATGGAGAACGGTCGTCTGAGATCAGCAGGAAGATTCTTTATAGACATGTCAAATGGAATAGTACAAGATCAAATAATAGTACTTAAATGCCCGTCACACCTTTTGACTGAGCGTGTTATTCAGTACACATTCGAGATGTGTTCCACAGTTGTTCTTCTGCTGTCCGCGAGAGCATTTACACTGTCCAGTCACATTAATGTGACGACATTAGAGTGCCTGAATAACCCATTTTGCAGCACGAGACGCGCAGAAAGTTTGTCAGTGGGCTTCTGGAAGGCACCTAGAGGGATATGGAGCCATGCTAACTCCTGTGCCATGGTCAGCTGTGCTAGGTTTCTCGGTTGAGTATCCGTGGTACGAACAGCCCTATCGAGGTGGTCTCACAGATTCTCAGTTGGGTTAAATACGGGAAGTGTGGTGGCCAGGGCAATACGATGAATTCAACCTGGCACTCTTCGAAACATACACGTACACTGCGAGCTGTGTGAAACATTGCGTTTTTCTGCTGGTAGATGCCATCGTGATGAGGGAAAACAAACTGCATGTGGGCAGTGAGGGGGGAAGGGGGACAAGATAAACGAGGTAGATGCACACATGTGTTGACCCACTGAGCCTTCCAGAATGATGATATAACCCAAAGAATTCCACAAAAACATTCCCCAGACCATAACGCTCCCTCCTGTTTGTGGGGTGTAAGTTTTCAGACGTTTCACACCGCACACACCAATGACCGTTTGTCCAATGGAGCTAAAACGTGATTCATCTGAAAAGGCCATCCGTCGCCACTCAGTGCACGGCCAGTTGCTGTGTTGGAGTGTAAATTCCAGCCTTCGTCGCTGATGAACAGCTGTCAGCATGGTTGCATGAACCAAGCGCCTGCGGTCTAGACCTATATACACTCAGTTCATCTGAGCGGTCAGTTGCATGTCTATCTGCGCATATGCATCTCCGCAGCCATCGTTTACCCCTGTCATCTATGGGTTGTGGTGCACCACAGTTGCCTCGACGCTAGTTTTTGATACCACCATGTTGCCATGCATGGTATACTTTAACCGTGGTGGTGTGCGAACAATTTACAGACTTAGCCATTTCGGAAATGCTTCCACCCTTGGCCAGAAAGCGAATGATCAAGCCCTTTTGGACGTTAGATAAATCGCTCCGTTTTCGCATTACTACAACGACTGCACTGTTTCTATGTCTTCCTGACATGCTTCATATACGTTCCACCGAGTGCCACCATGTGAAGTCGGTGAGTCGTTACTTCACGTGACGTCGAACATAGATGGTGGTCACATTTATGTTACTGGACCGTGTAGTCTCAATCCGACCATGCGTAATCATGTTTGAAGTTACTGTCTGTGAGCACTTGAAAGTGAGATCCTGACACATGGCCAGCACGATCGCTGAATATACTTTCTACAGATATTCCGTACAAATAATGGATGCATTCGTTGGTGTATGTTACCCCAGTAAAAGTCATTGTAATGCATGCATTAAGATTGGCGTTCGTCATTTTGCTTGTCCGCAATGAGGCTCTGCTTTTGGTGGTATGTTTGTTTTCGTCAATAAGAAACTAAATATTTATTTCCCACAATTAGTTTATTATATCAGAGTACTGAGTTTAGCATTCTCTACAAGTTGTATCATTTTTATCCAGAGGTTTGGGACACATGTACATTTTTAAAATAGTTTCATTGTCTTTTTCATATCATTTTAATTAAAGTTATCGCATATATGTTGGATTCATACTGCTAATGGTACATTTAAAATCTACTTGCATGTCAGAGGCGATACTAATGCCTATGATATTACTCAGAAAACCCAGAGGCTATCCACATGTTAGTACAAATGTCCACACATTGCAGCAGCATTCGTCTTCTCAGCTGTGTAAAACCTGAGGCACCATACAAATGGTAGTCCCCATTTTTCAAACATGGGCATACTATGGTGGGAGAGGACTTCAACGTAAAGAGTTTTGACTGACAGAGTTCTGATTTCATTATAGCAGTACAAATAAACACTCCTGTGAGATTCTCTGATAAATTTATCTTGAGCAGCCAGTTCTACAGCTCAAATGTAACAGCAGTATATTAGATCGCTTTACTAAAAACAGTTGTGTTTGTGTAGGCATTGTACCAAAGAGAAAGACAAGACCACAACATAACACCAATGCGCTTAATAGTTACTAAAAGCAACCGAAGAAATCTATTAATCCAAAACAGTGAGAATGTTTTGATCAGATTCAATAAGTGTAAAAGAGTTGTAATAAGAGTTTCTCTTACATTGCAGTATGGATATTAATGTCACAAGTAAGGTATAGACAAGCTGACTGACTTTTGTATTGATTACTCTAAGATTTCTTGCTTATTTTTGGTATTCAATGAAAGGGAAGTGAGCTCTTTTTTTATTCTATGTGTCGCACTTCATATTTATACACAGCATATTTTTCAAACAGAAGTCTTCAACAGTCGGTATGTTACACCACAGGGGTTCAAAGTACAAGAAATGTGATATTTGGGTATCAGCAGCATTGTCGTTACCAGCAAGGAAGTAATTGTTGATGGTGTTGAGACAGCAACCATCCATAAATTTACTTTAAGTTTTGCCAGCCGCAGTGGCCGTGCGGTTCTAGGCGCTCCAGTCTGGAGCCGCGCTGCTGCTACGGTCGCAGGTTCGAATCCTGCCTCGGGCATGGGTGTGTGTGATGTCCTTAGGTTAGTTCGGTTAAAGTAGTTCTAAGTTCTAGGGGACTGATGACCACAGCAGTTGAGTCCCATAGTGCTCAGAGCAATTTTTTTTTACTTTAAGTTCCTTTATTCAAAAGGTACCATTACCGGTTTTGAATCATTACAATTCGTCATCAGACGACTTTCATGGTTTCATTAGAATATGCGGCATTTCTTGATTAGTTGTCCTAAAATACAAATAATACATAATTATAAGCACACCACACAGATGGTTGCATTACAGATTTGCATTGGGATGTGACTTCCGTGAAGTGTCGGTCTGGAGTATTTGTTTCCATAGTTTTCGCCTGACAAATGATTTCCGTAGTTTTCACCACAGTCTTATCGTTGAAAACATAAATTTGTATCATTGAGCACTTTGGATTTGTCACAGAATACCTTTCCACCACGTTCTTATCGTTGCACACGTAAATTTGTATCACTGAGCACTTTAGATTTGTCACAGAATACATTTATAACATGCATCGCTTGTTTTGATAGATACATGAGTGTCAAATATGCTATGATATATCGTAACATTATAAAGATCTCCCATGTCTGGAAAAGGATCATATATTCACTTATGCAACTGAAACGAATTTTACATTAGTACAGAGAGACATTGATTTTGTGAATTTTAGAGCGAATACTGTTACATTATAAAGATGTTCCATGTCAAAGATTTTTTAAAAATATGGATAAGACAGTACATTATTTATTTACATTTAGAATCATGAGAATTGTAGTAATATATAAATTTTCTACTTGATCTGCAGGTAGGTGTAGAAATATTACTTGCTTTGGAGGGAGGAAAATAATTTTTGGAAATTTTTCAGGAAAGGGGTATTAGCTAACTCAGTTTGTTCATTAAGTATATAATCTGGGGTGCTGTTTCCGTGTGTGTGTATTTCTGTTTCTTCTAATATATTCATAGTGGCTCCTGTTTCTGCTAGATGTAAAAGTTTTAAGATGTTCTCAATGTTTTTCACTGAATGGTTTTCTTCAGCAATATGGGCTGCAAATGCAGATTCGTTCAGGTTGCCCCGTCCTTAAAGCATCAATGTGTTCTTTGTATCTAACTTCAAAACTTCTGCCTGTCTGTCCAATGTAGAATTTTGGGCACGTATTCTGTGATAAATCTAAAGTGCTCAATGATACAAATTTATGTGTGCATCGATAAGAATGTGGTGAAAACTACGAACATCATTTGTTGGACAAAAACTATGAAAACAGATACTCCAGACCGACATTTCATGTAAGTCACATCCCAATGCAAATCTGTAACGTGACCATCTGTGTGGCATGCTTATAATTATGTATTTTTTATATTTTAGGACAACTAATCAATAAAAAACGCACCATGAAAGCATGAAAGTCGTCTGACGACGAATTATAATGATTCGAAACCGGTAATGGCATCTTTTGAACAAAGGAACTTAAAATAAATTTGTGGCTAGTTGCTGTCTTAACACCAGCATTTGTTTTCAACTAACAGCCACGGTCTCCAACCATGTCATCATATGTCAAAATTGCAGCAACGCAATGTTGGGTGTTGGCCATGCTATTGAGTGGTCTGGAAATAGCTAGCGGAGCACAAACAGACAAATGCTGAAGACATTAAATTTTCGAAATGTTATTTGATAAAGATTCATTTGAAAAGTGTGAAGATCTTCAGCCCGCTGCATATCTAACTCGAACGTAATTTTTGATGAGTTTGTGAAAAACAAATTTTTGGTGACTGGTCTTTACTGTTTTGGATAAGTTAGTATGGTTGTTGAGACGAAATAAAAAAAAATATCTGTTCACATGCCTTACACTCAGAGTTATAGATGTACCACTGACCATTTCTGTAACTTATTTCATGGAATTTTTTTAATAAGAAGTAATTTTTGTAACGATCATTGTAATTTTTAGGGATGAGTTTCACAATATACTTTTTGAGTGCTAGTCTCTTCTATATCGTTCAATAAATGCAATATCATCCGCTGTCCCTTCATAAAAGTTTTATTTTCTAATTGTGTGTCACTGCATTGCACTGAGTGAAACAGCCATTCTAAGTAAAACATTAAATGCTTAGCATAGTTGTATGTAATTGCATTGCACTTGTGAAAGGCTTTGTTTTTTTAGATGGTTTGACGCTGCACTGTATTTTTATTCTCACCGCTTCTGAGCAATACAGAATTGCTGCTGCCACAGGTATGCCACGAAAATTTGTTAAGGCCAATTTAACATCAGTTGGGAAACAATAAAATCATTGGTGGTCAAGTGCTGTGTTTCATAATTGTCTTTAGGGTTAATTTGGTAAAGTTCAGTTCAGATTTCATTTATTTGTCAGTCAGTCTTACTATTACAGTGCAGTATTACATTTGTGTGCACATCATATAATGTTTCCAGTTTTATTTAGACAGTTTGTGTGCATAAATTTAAAGGGCATTTTAAGAAAAGCCTTTTGGATACTTACTCCTTCAATTCCTAGATATTTGTAACAAAAACAGGGAAATCTGAGGATGATGGGTAATTTTTTTACGATTTTTAAGGTTTTTTAACTATCTTATAAAGTATTTTCCCATTATAATTTTCCATATCGTAAATACTGATTCATAGCGTAAGTATATAAATTTGACTTCTAACATTAAATCCAAAGCTGAACCAGGTGCTGTAAAATACCAAGATGGATCCATATCATATGCTTTTATACAAGTTTTTTAAAAATTTTCAAATACAATCATATAACAACAAAAATCCATTAAAAGACATAAGTCAGAATGATCACCAAGGCTTTTTAGATTAAATTTTTCCAAACTAATTTCATGTGTTCATATTCTTTATCAGTTGTATCTCGTTCATTCAGTTTATTATAAAATTCTTGGTGTGATGAAAGATGTGTGGCTTCAGATTTTTCACTATAATCATGAGTATAAACACACTTTTTAATTACTATACTGACTAAATTTTGTGGCAAAATTTTCCCATGTTTTTCATTCGTCCTTTTCTTAAATTTGATGAAAGCTTATCAAGTGAAGAAGCTATAGATTAATATTAAAGCCCATTTCAAAATTTTCAGTTTTCTTGGCAGAACTAATGTACCTATCTTCACTGTAAGGTATTAAATATATTTCTTTCCATCAGAACCAAGTAGTTTTACAAAAAAATGTGAATCATATCCAGATTAATTATGTAAAAGATATTTACGAAACTAGGATGTTCTACTAGTCAGATGCAATTATTACGCAACAGATTTATATATTTTGAAGGTAAATCATCATGAACTTTTTAATTTTTTCTGAATAATGACATCTATACAATGAATATTCTTTTCATTTATCAGATCTTGCTTTTTCTTCATTTGCTGGCAGTTTCTTCAATTTCATAATAAATTTTTCCAATTTGTTTGACTTCTTTTTTCATATATGTGACAAACTTTTTATGACAGCTGTGTCCTCTATAGACAGCTGGATATTTATAATGTCTATTCATATATTTAATATAATAACAATATCCACTTGGTTAATGTTTTTGATTTTAGTTGTATGTAGGTTTTCTGGTTTTGGTTGACAATTAACCATTTGTAATAACAAACTTTAAAAGCCAACCTAAGTAACAAATGGAAAGTTCATTGCGCATTGATAATTTTTAAAACTTAAGTATCAATTTCCTCTGGTAAGTCAACTTTTATTTGTTTGCTAGTCAGACAAACTGGTCTGTGTCTAATTTTTCACTATTGTAAAAATGGAGTAAAGATATATCACAACTAATTTCACTTTGTTATCTTTTGCAATTTGACTTAAAACAAGTTGGAATAAATATTTTATCAAACAGTATTGTGGTTTTTCGTTATCTTTAAAATATAATTAATTTACATGTTTTATTTCTCACATTCAGTTATTTTTAATGAATATATTTCATAATTTTCATCAAATGAATATGCATTAATAGACACATCACAGTTAGCTCAAATTTTGGAATATAATCAAACACAATTGGAAAATCGAACTTTTCAAGTTTTTCATCTATTGTGTAACTCTATCCCCATTTTTATTCACATGATAAAATGCAGAATTTATGTACCACAGCAAACGTTTTTTGATGATTATTTTAACAATAATACAAGGTTTTTTATTTTTATTAGTTCTGGTGACACAGTAGAAGATGAAGCTCGTAATGGAAAAATTTATTAATTGTTAATTTTAACCTAACAATTCTGTTTAATGTGCAACCTGAACCACAAGATTGAAATTTAGACATTTGTGGTATAATTTTTCTTTTTCCTCTTTTATAAAGCTTAGTCAACTCACTTTCATTATTAATTCTATAATTGTGTGTTTGAAAGTTAAATTCACAAGAAAATATAAAATTAAATTTCAGCTTATTATTTAATTTTAAAATTTCTTTCACTATTTTCCTAAGTTTTGTGTGGATGCATACAAAAAGCAAATTAAGATTATTCTCTAAATTTATAGTTTGTAATCCGTCTTCAAATTCTTTAACAAGTACATAATTATTAACTGTTGTTCTGTTTTTCTTTGTTTTCCCAATACATCAGTAGAAAATGGAAATATTGCTTTCAGCTATCTAGTTCATCATTGTTAAAAACATTATTATGTAAATTAGGTAATTATTTCCAAAGATTTTCCAAATATTTTCCAGTATATTATGGTATTTAATTATAAAATTAATTAAATCATCCTTTCTTGGTTTACTATTTCCAGTTCAAATATTTCTGCTACAATTATCATGATGTTGGGCAATCATGAATTGCTCCATTGTTCTTTTTATTTATAAGATATGAAATTTAAACTCGAAATTTGAAAATAATTTTGATGGCGAAAATATATGATAAAAAATGCAAAATTATAAAATTGTACAGAAATGTGTTTTTATGTGTAAAAATGCGTATAGTTTTAATTTCATTATAGAGCATAATACTTATGTAGCAAATATTTATGAAGATCAGAATTAATTTAACTTAATTTTCTTGCATATCTGCAGATTTTACCTGTTTGGCCCACAGTAAATATCTTAACAGATTAAATGTATTACTTGTTCTCCACACTTATGTGTCACTTTAATATAATATTCTTTTTTTCCAACATTTATGAAGATAAAGCTTGCTTCTACTTGACTACTTATCTTTAGATGTTGGATTTGAGTATAAGCAATCGTAATATTTAATTTTTTGATTATTTACATATATTTTTGAAGATGTGTTTCCTCACTCAGTTTGCTCATTATTTTTCATGGATAGCAATTGTTTAAAGTGCTCATCATTCGAAATCTCATATACATATTTCTTATAACATTTAGATGTACTTTATTATTCCTATCTTTTGATAGTTTTCAAAACAGTTTTTACATTTATGTGCATGTTTAATCTCCATATATTTGTGTGAATTATAGTTATCAGTTCTCTTCTCGATTTCACAAGTTTTATAGTTCTTGCATTTTATCGTCTCCATTTAAAAGAAAATATTTTTAATGAAAATTATAAAATTTATGTAGCAGTATAATGTTCTAGGTTTTGCAAGGATATTTTTAGTATAGTTATTACCTCTGTGATTAATGTGGATGATTTAATACAATCTTACCAAATAGTAGTAAATTAGTTGGACCACCTCTAATTACTTTTTTGTGGATTCATTATATTCATGGAATGTTTCACACTTTAATTAATACAACAACACATTAATGCACCTGAATGTTAAATTTCTTTGCTTATAACACCATATACTTTATATTTAAAATCCCCTTTACCCAGCTCAGCACAGAAAAAAAATATCTTTAAGGAATAAAAATGTTCTACTTGAATATGTGTTACCTCCACTATTTCATACTGATTGTTGTTGTAATCTCACACTAGATAGTGTTTTTGGATATCCTGTAATGTTCGTAAATTTGGTATTGCATCAGCAACTATAGTACAATTAGTGTTGTTTTTGGTGAGATGTTTGTGTTGGTGATGTTTTATGATATAAACTTTAAATAGCATCGATGTCATTTTGAGATTACTGTAAATCTGAACCATTACAGTAAGGCTACACTACTGATTCATAAACATGTGTCTGTTGCAGACCTAATGCATGAGCATTCTTATGCACTAATACTTAAAAGAGATTTGTTTGACCTGTTAGTGTATTCATGTCAATCGTCAATTACCAGATCTTATCGTCATCTATGAATATTTCCAATGAATTCATACCTGGAAGAATTGCATGAGCTAACACATGACCTTTTCCACCTAGTTGCGATGGCATTGGTAACTATATATTTCATATCCATGTAATCGTCTTTCATTTTTTATTAAAATATCAGGCTTATTGGTATCATAATGTAACTGAACATCAATATAACTATACCATAAATGAAAGGCTCCCAGAGCTGTGTCGGTTCTCTTTGCTTTTACAAATTCCCCCCTCATCCACATGAGTCTGTCGCCGCAGTATAGAGTTCGCTGTTTGTCTAGGAGGCATAGTGGTGATATCGTGAGGCATTGCCGTGAGTTGTTGTGAGATGGGACCAATCGTGCATGGGCAGCGACGTCTTCCTCTCACAATGTCAAAGGAGTTCTTGGATCAAACTTGTGGCTAGGCATATGACTTTGGGCACTGGGAAGTTTGTGTGTGTACAATGGCCTTCTTAGTGTAGAGCTTACTCAAGTGTTCCAGAATTGTTTAATTTGCCATGTGGTAATCTAGTTGCGCATGGTAACTTATATGTGGCCTTAGAACTAAGCACTCATGTTGCTTGTTCGCCTAGTGTGAATTTTGCCTCCGAGAAACCCACTCCTTATCTGAAAGACTAGGTCTTTTACCAGTGAGCGTGACAGTTCTGACTGTGTAAGAGTCTCACAGCCCTGCCTGTCTCGTTCCTGATGCCATTGTGGATCATGCCTTTTGTGGATCAGAGAGGAGCCGAGTTGAGAAGCAAATTTCTGGCTGTTTAGGTTTCTTAGTCTGTGCTCGACGGTACTTCTGGAATTATTGTTTTATTCTACCATCTTTCGTGATACAATGCGTGTATGCTATAGTGTGTACTCAAATTTAGACTTGTCGCTGAGCACTGTAACTGTGGCAGTGTTGAGTGTACTGTGGTGACCCGAACTTAGATGGGCCTTTAGTCTGTTCCAGAGACACAAACAGGGTGGTATGCCACCTTATGAGACTCTTGGACCATAGTGACTTCGCAGTTTTGCTCCTACATGCCACGCTGGCCTGCACCATTTTCGCTGAGGAGGTCGGGCCTGCACCATTTTCGCTGAGGAGGTCGCCGCTCGCCAAGTTATGTAATTGTAATATATTAACTGTTTCGTACAACTGCTGTTTTCTTCATTCTAAAGGCCTAAGCGGTCAGTGGAGGTCCTACTCGCTAACTTACATAATTGGAATCTAGTAACTCTTTTATGTGGTTGCTGTTTTTTTTACTGTAAGAGCCTATGCGACCAGTTATTCTGTGTTAGTTTGGTACCTTTGTTTTAACAGTGCAATATGTTTAAACTGCTCATTCTTTTGGCTAAGTAGTTTATTTAATGTGGCAGCCCGCTCCTCTTCTTTTAACGTCGGATGCTGTAACAGCACTGTCTTTGGGGACCTCGCGCTTGGTTTGGCCGAGGTTGACTGTATTTCATAGGCACAGCTCCTAAATGAAATGCAGATTGTTTTTAATTACGCCTTATTTTGTCATGTCATCGCTCTGTTGGGTTCTATTTATTGTTTTTGGTATTACCAGTCAAATCATTTAGAGGAAAAGCATGTAATCTGCATTGCACAGGTTAAACCTCATGGTTATGGGATTTATCTCTGCTGAAGATTCTGACCACACATTTTTAACTGTGACAGGTCTTGTACAGGGTAAATTTCCTTGATGCTGAACGTTAATAATAAAAAAAACACAGGAGAAAAGAAAAGGCCGCATCGCGAAATATTACATTTTTTTCTTCACTCATTAAATTGAAAGGTTAGCTACGCCTCTGAAACTTGTTTCTCGCAGGAGATACAGGGGCTGCGACTAGTCATGACATTTTGCATTCGTTACTTTTTAATTCTAAAATTCAGGCCGTTGTTCCTTAGTTTCATAGTTGTTTACATGCTGAGTCAGCCCAGAGGAGCAAGTTTGTAACATTCTTGTCGAAGGCATTGAAAAATTGGACTTAACTTATTTGGGTCCGGTACTCTTCTCCCAAGCTGTGTCCTTTGTTAAAATATATAGTCTGTGTTTAAATGATAGCAACATTTGGCTGTAATTTTACGTGAAAGGTTTCCAGTTTATGGGCTTGTCTATAATGAGTTATAATTTGATAAAAGGCTCTGTTTCATTTTTTAACTGTTGTTGGTATCCAAACTGTTGCTCCGTTTTTAACTGCTGTTTCATGCAGTTGTTGCTGATCTCAGAAATAGCTTCTCTTAGTATATATAGTTTTTTTAATGGTTATAAATTTTGTCAAATGGAGAATGATGTGTTCTTTAAACCCTGGCCCAGTGCTTCGATGTGTTTTATTTTGTTTAAGCCAGACTCTCAAAGGTGACATTTCAATGGATGTTGAGAGCATGGTTTTCTGAAGTAAGATATAGATATTTCCCTGTGGCATCATTCACCATTTCATGTGTTGTTATTTTAAACCATTGCTACCATTGCTGTTTCTTTTATTGTATTTGATTATTGTAATGCATCGTGTAATTAATTTTCTCTTATTTGGAGGAGTAGTGCCAAGCATGGCGATGTGCTGTTATGTATTTCCGTCGTTCAAAAAGATCATTTGGCCAATGAGGCCAGGATACAACTCCCTTCTGATAGAAGTGTCAGCGAATTAATGACTCATTTGCGTACAGCCTTGGACAACCCGTTGAGCCTCACCGTTGACGTCATAACGAGGTAGGTGTCGCAGTGGCTGCTGTCGCCGCTTCCGTATGCACCTTACACCAAAATGTAGACTATTAGAAACTAGTCAGCTCACCTGTAAACAAGTTTAGAGGATCCAAACACAACTGATTCACTGTGACAACCGTCTGAAGGTGTTCAGCAGTTTAAGTAATCAACAGCGTAACAGTACACCGATGGGACAGGAAAGACATAGTTGATATGGGACGATGCACTGTAATATGGACCACAGTTGATAGCGCGATCAATTTTAACAATTTTACCAGTTGTTCCACAATTTCAATGCGAGCCAGTGACATGGCAGAATGCTTCTCAGTTTCTGCATCATCGCTAAATCAGCCCTCCACTACTTAATAAGTACCGTATACTACATTGTGAATGCAGATAGATGACTGTGCAGTACATCCATTCAGTCATACAAGTACATCAAAGTACATCAGTTGTTCTGTACTTTCAATGCTAACCAATAACACGGCAAAATGCTTCCCAGTTTTTGCATCATCGCTAAATCGGCCCTCCACTACATTGCAAGTAACATATACTAGATTGCAAATGTAGCTAGATGACTGTGCAGTATGTCCATTCGACCATATGCACAAAATATACCAGACAACATCCTGTACCGATGCAATAAGGTTAGCTACATACACTCCTGGAAATTGAAATAAGAACACCGTGAATTCATTGTCCCAGGAAGGGGAAACTTTGACACATTCCTGGGGTCAGATACATCACATGATCACACTGACAGAACCACAGGCACATAGACACAGGCAACAGAGCATGCACAATGTCGGCACTAGTATAGTGTATATCCACCTTTCGCAGCAATGCAGGCTGCTATTCTCCCATGGAGACGATCGTAGAGATGCTGGATGTAGTCCTGTGGAACGGCTTGCCATGCCATTTCCACCTGGCGCCTCAGTTGGACCAGCGTTCGTGCTGGACGTGCAGACCGCGTGAGACGACGCTTCATCCAGTCCCAAACATGCTGAATGGGGGACAGATCCGGAGATCTTGCTGGCCAGGGTAGTTGACTTACACCTTCTAGAGCACGTTGGGTGGCACGGGATACATGCGGACGTGCATTGTCCTGTTGGAACAGCAAGTTCCGTTGCCGGTCTAGGAATGGTAGAATGATGGGTTCGATGACGGTTTGGATGTACCGTGCACTATTCAGTGTCCCCTCGACGATCACCAGTGGTGTACGGCCAGTGTAGGAGATTGCTCCCCACACCATGATGCCGGGTGTTGGCCCTGTGTGCCTCGGTCGTATGCAGTCCTGATTGTGGCGCTCACCTGCACGGCGCCAAACACGCATACGACCATCATTGGCACCAAGGCAGAAGCGACTCTCATCGCTGAAGACGACACGTCTCCATTCGTCCCTCCATTCACGCCTGTCGCGACACCACTGGAGGCGGGCTGCACGATGTTGGGGCGTGAGCGGAAGACGGCCTAACGGTGTGCGGGACCGTAGCCCAGCTTATGGAGACGGTTGCAAATGGTCCTCGCCGATACCCCAGGAGCAACAGTGTCCCTAATTTGCTGGGAAGTGGCGGTGCGGTCCCCTACGGCACTGCGTAGGATCCTACGGTCTTGGCGTGCATCCGTGCGTCGCTGCGGTCCGGTCCCAGGTCGACGGGCACGTGCACCTTCCGCCGACCACTGGCGACAACATCGATGTACTGTGGAGACCTCACGCCCCACGTGTTGAGCAATTCGGCGGTACGTCCACCCGGCCTCCCGCATGCCCACTATACGCACTCGCTCAAAGTCCGTCAACTGCACATACGGTTCACGTCCACGCTGTCGCGGCATGCTACCAGTGTTAAAGACTGCGATGGAGCTCCGTATGCCACGGCAAACTGGCTGACACTGACGGCGGCGGTGCACAAATGCTGCGCAGCTAGCGCCATTCGACGGCCAACAGCGCGGTTCCTGGTGTGTCCGCTGTGCCGTGCGTGTGATCATTTCTTGTACAGCCCTCTCGCAGTGTCCGGAGCAAGTATGGTGGGTCTGACACACCGGTGTCAATGTGTTCTTTTTTCCATTTCCAGGAGTGTATTTCCATCGCATCGATCATAGTGCAGAATTTACGATTACAACTGGCCATCTTCCCCTGTGTGGATGGACATCACAGAGTATTCTCGCATTTGTAGGATAAAGTCAGACTGACAAATACCTCCCACTTCGTCGCTGACCAATCGTCCCTGCAACACCAATCCTTCTCACGCCACCCATTCAAAAGCACAAGATCTCTCCAGATGCGTGCGTGTCAAGGAGGGTAGCACCTCTGATCGGTGTATAGTAGACATGAGAGTGCTGCTTTGGTATAACCAACGGTTAAGAAGAAACGTGTGGTTTATACATGATGGAGCTCCAGACAGGTGGAGTTCAAAACATTCTGAAGCATTATTCCACTGTCTGGAATCAGTCCAAGGAAGATAATGGGTATGAGAGAAACGATCATAGAGCTTAAACACACACTCCAATGGTTACACGGTTCTGCACCTAAAAATGCGGTATTGTTAATGGCATACCGTTTCTGAAGTAATAGTTGTACGGAATGCAACGCACCTAATACTATAACATAGGGTATTTTTGTCCAACATCAGACATACAGCCACCTCGTAAGTTTTCTATCCCAATCACTATGGTGACAAACTTTAAAATGATAAATCTACTTCCTGCTACACTATTCTGGTGTTCTTGGATGGCATTGTCAGTGTATATCCACTGCTAGAGCTGCTTATAAACCAACTAGAATCAAGTCTGGAGACTGCTGTTCTGTCTCTTAGGCAATTAATGGATTTTATGTCTTTTTAAATTGGAAACATACATACCATCAATCACACTTCCTGTGTCAGCCGTGCATATCATTAGCAGTATCGGTTTTGATGGATGCTGCTATTTCTCACTAAGAAATAGAGTGAACGTAAACCGACATGTAGGTACATTGAGGTACCACTCACACCCTACTGCACAAAAATACACACAAAGAAGCAGCAACCACTTACGAGGGAGTAAGCAACACGATCAGTAACCAAAGGAGATGTAACAGTCAAATTGTTGTTTGCAGTTGCATCACCAAAGCTCTGGCAGCATTCTTCATGTACAAAGAAGTCCTGGATTGATGTCTGGTAATGTTTCTCATGTGTAGGGTAATATAGCAATTTCATCCTGATACCACATCTCTCGAGTACAACCCCCTCACACTATTAAAGATGATATACGTGACATAGGTACTCTCTCATACAGAACACTCTAGGAATGGCTTAAGTCTGATAAATGCATTGATTCTTCTCCTTAATATGTAAGGAATAACACTGTTTGTGAGACCTGGCCATATTTCGGTAATATATATACACAGCCATGTCTTACCGTCGGAGAAGATATTATGGGAAGCAGAGGATGGTACAGCTGTTGTACTTACTGATAAACCATTTTCATTATATACAAGAAACAGGAGACGTGTTAATGCTAATGAGAGCAACAGCTGTACCATAATTCCTATCTCCCTTAACTCCAGTAGAAAAGGTACGATAGGCAATAATGTCTGTCATAATAGGATTCTAAGCCCAATAATGGCTTATCACTTCCTCGTACTATAGCAATTGTTAACCATGATTGCATGTGTACAACACAATTATGGATTGGGATACATATGTTTTGCTTGCTTTAATATGGCGGATCTCTGTAATACTTATGTCGGCTTTGTTGGAGTATGTGTGACGAAAACCCACGTAGCTTACAGTGGGATGGGGAGGGATAAAAGTGAATGGAGCCAATTTTTAAGCTTTTCTCGATCTTCAGTGTCCGGGTACTCCCAACCCATTTCAATTACACGCATTTTGTGGTACTTTTTCTGTAATTTTATCTGTTGTCAGTCAATTTAAGTAATTTTGCAAGTTTTTCGCGATTTTATATATTTCCTCTTTTTCCCTCAATTTTAGATGTTTCCCATCAATTTGTCATACCAGGTTTCTCTCGACTTTTACAGATTTTATGTCATTTTTTCATGTTTTTTGGTATTTTTCCGTATGTGTATGGTCATATTGACAGCATACCCATGCGTTGTTTGATTTTATAAGAGGATATTTGCATTTCCTATGCACCTGCCTACTAAAAAGATCCTAAGAATTCCCCCTTCCTGATGATCTACATGCATACAGTTTGGATAGGAATATTAAGAAAAGTGTGATAACACTCGCCTCGTACCTAGATGAAACTCAGCGAGTGCTGCAGATTGGAAACTTGTAGTTGAGAAACAAATCCGTGTATTGCTGCAGCACATCAGAGAGCTTGTCTGTAGACTCGTGTAGCAATGCACGTGATGGAAACTCAGTCTGACACAGTTCTACTTGCATGTTCATCTGACTTCCACTCTACCGTGTAATGATCTGCAACAGGGAGATGACATGTGTACAGAGTTGATTTCTGCTGTTGCTCTGATATATATTTCTTTTTCCATAAGTATATGCTCTTATTGCTTACCAGAAGAGCTTCACTACTTTTGTTTACACCTGCCAACTCTGATACATACCTACAACCATCTCATGAGATCTACAAACTGTAGACTTCGGGTAATTTTTTATCCATTAGTTGACAGTGTGTCGGTGGCACTTAGCATCCTCGACCATGAGAGTTTTCCTCCCCGTACCTACAGGATGCGCAACCCTGACAACGTAATTTATAGATGAACAGTTAGCAAGTTATGCATTCGAACCGCAACCGTCCACTGCTGACAGCTCTGCACACATACATATATAGACTACGCATGCATATTATCAATCGCGAACTCTCGATTTCACCCGCTTGTACGTTATTTTTGACAATGCTACAGCTTCACAAATAGTGAAAAACTCTTCGCAGAACGATTCTGTAGGGGATTTACACCATTTAAATTCATCCTGCTCATGAGCATAACATCTACGATGTAAGTGATATTACCAGTATTTCGTAATAATATTGTCTAGATTCTCCAGTAATAATAACTAACCATGGCACACTGCTATGCATATCATGCCTCCTTTTATACTTTTAAAGACCCACGATGACGGCACATAGTCATCTTCCGCTATTTCGTGTGCTAGTTGTCCATCAGAAGGAAGGAGATAGTCCTTTGTGAGTATTATTCTTATGTACGGTACACAACAACACATTATTGGATGGTACAGCACTATACTCGACTGCACCTAGTCACTCACAACCAAATTCTACAGATGCAGTGCATTTGCTCTATTTTTCTGTATGTCTGTGTCTGTGCGACTGTAATGGACAGCTTCAATAAACCTGACCCAGTCCTCTCGCTGGTGGATCCAGCTTCGAACCCTCTCCTGGACGTACTGCATTGCTGATCATCCTCTAGACTCCATTCCGGATATAATGTGCTATGGATCCACCAGCAGATGGAGTGGGTCAGGTTTATGATAAGCATCTACAACACACACATGGACATAGGCATACAAAAAATAGAGCAAATGCATTTCATCTGTAGAATATTTGGTTTTGAGTGACTGGGTGCATTCCAGGACAGTACTATACCGGGGACCCATGTGCAGGCAGAGAAACACATGACATCATCCGGGGATGGGTGTGGACCTGGTTGGGGAGATAATAACTGATCAATTTAATAAATTTGATATCAAAATTGCTCTTGGAACCCCAGTACCCTGCTACTAGGAGCCCCAGTACCCTACTACTAAGACCTTATTTGTGTAGAACTCACTCAAGTCTTCTGGAATTGTTTAATTTGCCATGTGGTAATCTAATTGTGCATAGTAACTGACTGGTGGCTATGGAGTTAAGTTCCCTATTGCTTGTTGGCCTAGTGTGAATTTTGGCTCCGAGAAACCTACTTCTTGTCTGAAAGGGTAGATCGAACTTTACCAGTAAGCGTGAATGTTCTGCCCGTGCATGAGTCGCCCTACTCCGCTTGTCTCGTTTCTGATGCCTTTGTGAATCAGAGAGCAGCTGAGCTGAGTAGCAAATTTCTGGCTGTTTAGGTTTATTAGTCCAGCTCGACAGTACTCCTGAAATTATTTTTCTATTGTAACATCTTTTGTGATATCCACAATTCGTGTGTATATAGATTTGCGTGTGTATAAGATTTAATCAATTTTAGCTTTCTCACTGACTGCAGTAACTGCGGCAGTGTTGAGTGTGTAGTGGTGGCGCAGACTTAGATGCACCTTTAGTTTTTTCCAGCGACATGCACAGTGTGGTATGCCACTTTATGGGACTCTTGGGCTGTTGTGCTTCTACACGCCATGCTGACCTACACCATTTTCCCGCAGAGGTCGCCGCTCGCCAGGTTATGTAATTGTAATCTATTAACTGTTTCATGTAACTCTGTTTTCTTCATTCTATAAGCCTAAGCGGTCAGTGGTGGTGCTACTTGTTAACTTACATAGTTGTGATGTAGCAACTCTTTTATGGAACTGCTGTATTTCTAATTCTAAGGGCCTATGTGGCCAGTTATTCTATACCAGAATAATGCCCTAGTTTAAACAGTGTAATA
Organism: Schistocerca serialis cubense; assembly: GCF_023864345.2. NCBI lineage: Eukaryota > Metazoa > Arthropoda > Insecta > Orthoptera > Acrididae > Schistocerca > Schistocerca serialis. The sequence continues at coordinate 611,062,543 of NC_064640.1, read as the reverse complement.
TGTTTTTAAATTTGGCCAAGGTTTCTGTAATTACTATGGGAAGCTACTCCTGTTGAAAACAGCTCATTCTTTTGGTTTAGAAGTTTATGTAAAGTGGCAGCCCTCACCCTTTCTTTTAAAGTTGGGGACTGTATGGCACTGGCTTTGGGGACTTCGTGCTTGGTGTGGCCATAGTTGACTTTATTTCATAGGTGCTGTTTCTAGATGCAGATAGACTGATTTTAGTTATTCCTTATTTTGTCATGTCATCGCCCTGTTGTGTTCTATTTATTGTGTTTGGTGTTACTAGTCAAATCATGTGAGTGGAAAAAGCATATAATCTGAACTGCATTACTTAAACCTCATGCTTAAGTGATTTAACTCTGTCGAACTTTTTGGCAGTGCATTGTTAGCTGTGACAGGTCGTGTGGAGGGTAGAATTCTTTGATATTCATTTATTTATTTAAAAGAAACAGGGAAAAAGATAAGGTTGCAGTGCCAAATTTTAAATTTGTTTCTTCAATCACTGAATTCTAAGATTAGCTACCCCTCCAAAATTTGTTTCTTGCTGGAGATACAGAGGCAGCATCTAGTCCTCATATTTAATTTTTGTTATTTTTTAATTCTAAAATTCAGGCTGTTGCTCCTTAGTTACATGGTTGCTTAAATGTTGAGTCAGCCCAGTGGAGCAAGACTGTAAAATTCTTGTCAAAGATAATGAAAAATTGTACTTAGATAATTTGGATCCATTATTGTTCTCCCAAACTGTGCCCTTTGTTAAAATATATGCAGTATGTGTTTAAATGATAGTAGCATTTGGTCATAATTTGACATGAAAGGTCTACAGTTTATGGGCTTGTCTATAATGAGTCATAATTTGAGAAAAGGCTCTGCTTCATTTTCTAAATGTTGTTGGTATCAAACTGTTGTTTCCTTTTTAAATTCTGTTTCATGCAATTTTTCTGATCTCAGAAGTTGTTTGTCTTAGCACAGATAGTGTTTTCTTAATGTAATAAAGCTTATAAACTGGTATACAATGTGTACTTAAAATTCTGGCCGGGTCCTTTCAAGTGTTTGATTTTGGTTAAGCCACACTCTGAAGAGTGACGTTCTACTGCATTTGCTACTTGCGGTTCCTTTATAGTTCCACTTTATAATGCTATTATATATTTCTTATTGCATTTATACATATCTGTGTTATAGCTGCCATATGCATATTGTACACCACAGCTAGGCAATTTTGGAAAATTTAAATTACTATCTTCAATTAACTCACTATTTATTTGAAGACTTCGTGTTAACTGAAATAAAGATAATACTTTCCTTAATGCATAATCACTCACTTGAATATTTACATTATCTGATATATCGAAGTAGCTGATTTCATTTAAATACTTTATTGCTTTACTCCCACCCTATGCAATAACTATTTTCACACACAACACTGGTAGAAGTACCTTCATTTACATGCTAAAATATTATAATATATGAAGATATTCAGAAGGCTATTAATTAAGCCATCTATAATGATAAAGGTACTGAAGGAAAATTTAAACCCCAATGAATCCTTGGGGTTACAAGGTAATGGAAAACCATCAAAATATTTGTAAAAATACTAGGTGTGAGCGATTCACTCATCGCTTAAAATATTCTTTCCAGTATTGTTTTCATTAATGATCCAGGTCTATATTCATCAATTATGAATTCAAAAATGTAACAGGCTGATAATATCAAGACTGGGTTTAAGAGGAAGAGTTCACAACAATTCATGAAGATGGAGCATATATAATTAGAAAATAAGTTATAGCTTCATACAGAAACTAAATAACTATGAAAATCATTGTGTAGAACAATTACAAAGACTAAATAAAGTAAATGATTCCATAATAAAATTAAAAGATGATAGAACTAAATTAAAAGATGAACATACGGCAAACTGAAATGAATAAGTAAATAATGCTTTAAAAATGTTACATGAAAGGAACTGAGAAATAAACAGATTACTACTGCGTATTCTATGTCAAATTGAAAACCCTAATTTAACACCAACTTCTGTTGTTTTAAGATTATTTGATGATTACTGAAAATATAATTTCTGTGTTATTAGAACACAAAAATTTACAAAGGCAGTTACATAGAATTGAAGACAGATATCCAAATTGTGAGGAAATGTTTGGACTTGGTAACAAGCCTAATTCGATAAATTTCTGCCAAAGAAAGAAAGGAACTTTGAATATTGTTTGTTGTGATATTTATTTCACTATATTATATGGACATAGATAAGAACAGTTGATTAGTGATATAATAAATCTTCAAAATGCTGCAAACTACATTATTCTTTAAAAAAGTGCAAACCCAATTAATATTTTAATTATTTAATTTTATATAATATTCATAGCAATTTTTCTTGTGTCTGATACACCAAACAAATTAAATGTATCTGTTTCAACTAACTTTGATTTAGAAATCTCAAATATTTCTGACCTTCTGGCATTCTTACTAACTTTTGTTATAACATTAATATATACTCTGCCTTCTCAAACAACACAATCAGCAGAAGTAATAATATAATCAATACCAAACAAATATAAATTTTCAGTAACAATGCCATTTATATACCAATTTAGTATAAAATAACTTTTTCTGTATTCATCCAACTATTACATGAATCATAAATTTCCTAAAACTTTCTCAGCAAGGTGTATATCTGGATGATTTGTTTACTGTAACTCATCTTCATAAAAATTTCCTTTCACTTATTGACCATCTGAAATTCTTAATTTGTATGTAAGTGGATTACAAAGAATGAAACACCCACTTTCAAAAATTTCTGTCGGCCTATTAGCAGTGCATCTTTTTTGAAATATTTCTTTAAGTTTACTGATTCTCAATTCATCATCAACAGAATACTTTGCTTCAACATGGTGTAGCCCAAAGGCAGCTACTCTTGTACTAGCTTTATAATTTTTGTCATTAACCTCCACTGGTTTCATCTTTATTGTCGAATGTTTCTTGTTATTATATTCATCAATCAGCTTTTCAAACAATTCAATCTATTTATAATTTCGGTCTGAGTGAAATCGCTTCCACAGTTTTTCCTTTAATGTTCTATTAAATCTTTCAACCACAGATGCTTTTAATTCTGTATAAGTTGAGTAATGGTTAATGTTACAGTTTTCATTAGTTCTTGAAATTCTTTGTAGCTGAATTGTTAACTGTTATTTGTTTGTAGATCTTTAGCACAAAATTTTCTCAAAAGCATCGGCTGTGTATTTGCCTGTTTTATCTTTAACTGGAATAGTCCAATCAAATTTTGTAAACAAGTCAGTAACAGTAATTAATATCTGTTTTGTTTATTTATCTCTGAAACTCCTTTCATGTTTATGGAACCCATTTCTACTATATCAGCCCACGTTAACTCATCTATACAAAGTGAAACAACACTCTTCTTTTTAAAAAATTGTTCTCATTGGTTTATGTGATTCAGTAATAATCTATTCCCGAACACTTACAAATTCTTCATTTTTAATTTTTCAAACATATTCACACCTTTAGTTTCAAAAAATTGTACAAATACCGTCAAGTTTTGTCTTCAATTTTTAGTTATTCGCCTTTGAGTATGATGTGTTTCAGTAAACATTTTATACTTCAAACCCCACATGTGGTTCTCCATTTGTAGCGATTATGTCATTAATAAACCTAATCTATTTCACCAAATATGATTAATTTTACATCTACTCATGCAGTTTTAATTGTATCCTTTAATTTTATAGTTAGAAAATATGATTTATATAACAGTGCCTCTGTTAATAATAATAATAATAATAATAATGTTCTGCCAGTCGTAAAAGGCGACGAAAAGAACAAACCACTAATAGGGCTAACCCCCTTTTTAGTGTGATTACTTGGTTCAGGACAGAACTAAAGAAGCCTCGGACAAGCGCCGTCATGGTCGGGGACGACGCTTGAACCCTATGCCCGCCCACAATGGTAACGACACTGCTAGCCAACTGGAAAATGATTTAAATCCAAATAGAGGTGTTTTGCAGGATATGCTTCCTGCAACCACCCTAGAAGGAAAACAAAGACAGAGGATGAGATGGTCAGATGAAGTTAATCGACACCTCATGTTCTGTTATTACCAAGCAACAAACCTAGGAACCAACACAACTGGATACAGATCACAAGTATACACAACATTTATTACCAGGTACCCAGAATTAAAATTTTTAACAGAACAACGATTAGCTGATCAGATCCGTCTAATAATAAAAAATAACAGGATACCCCAGTCATAATTAGAAAACATCAAACAACAAGTACAACAAATACTGGAACAAAATAATGTGCAATCAGAAGAAGAAGAAAATACAGTAATGGACTCAAACATCCCAGAGCAAACAAACAAAGAACAACATGCACCAATTAAACAATCAGAGGAAAACGAAATCTTAAGACAGCCACCAGAACAAGCACAAATAGAACACGAAGTGACACAGATGTTAGATATAGAAGAAAAATTTCAGCTAACATATATAGAATACAAAGGCACAAATACAGACATTAGACCATTCTTGCGTAGACCACCAAATAACCCACAAGTCGAAACAACAATAAAAACTATCAACACAATCATACACAACAAAATAAATGAAAACACAACTATGGAAGAGTTACAACTACTGGTTTATATAGGAGCACTCACTACACTAAATATACACACTAGGCAGAGATCAGAACCAACCAACACACAGAAGAAACCCACAAAACCAGCATGGCAACACAGGCTACAGATCAAAATAGAAAAACTGAGAAAAGACATCGGACAGCTAACACAATTTATAAGAAATGAAATCTCGGAAAAAAAACGAAAAAAGTTAGGTAAAATCTCACAACAAGAAGCGACAGAGCAATTAGACGAAAAGAAGCAGAAATTACAAGCATTAGCCAAACGACTCAGAAGATACAAAAAAAGTGAAAATAGAAGGAAACAAAACCAAACATGCAACACAAACCAAAAGAAATTTTACCAGACAATAGATAACACACACATTAAAATAAACAATCCACCAAACATAAAAGACATGGAACACTTCTGGAGCAACATATGGTCAAACCCGGTACAACATAACAGGCATGCACGGTGGATACAAGCAGAAACAGACACATACAAGATGATACCACAAATGCCTGAAGTGATAATTTTGCAACATGAAGTCACCCAAGCAATTAATTCTAATCACAATTGGAACAACACATTCACATCTAACTAAATTATTTAACAGTTACATTGCAGACCCATACACATTCCCTGATACACTTACACACGGAATAACATATCTGAAACCTAAAGATCAAGCAGACACAGCGAACCCAGCTAAATATCGCCCCATAACATGCCTACCAACAATATACAAAATATTAACTTCAGTCATTAAACAGAAATTAATGACACATACAACACAGAACAAAATTATAAATGAAGAACAAAAAGGCTGTTGCAAAGGAGCACGAGGATGTAAAGAGCAACTGATAATAGATGCAGAGGTGACATATCAAGCTAAAACTAAACAAAGGTCGCTACACTACGCATACATTGATTACCAAAAAGCTTTTGATAGTGTACCCCACTCATGGTTACTACAAATATTGGAAATATACAAAGTAGATCCTAAATTGATACAGTTCCTAAACATAGTAATGAAAAATTGGAAAACCACACTTAATATCCAAACGAATTCAAATAATATCACATCACAGCCAATACAGATTAAGCGTGGAATATACCAAGGAGACTCATTAAGTCCTTTCTGGTTCTGCCTTGCTCTGAACCCACCATCCAACATGCTAAATAATACAAATTATGGATACAATATTACTGGAACATACCCACACAAAATCACACATTTGCTATACATGGATGATCTAAAACTACTGGCAGCAACAAATCAACAACTCAACCAATTACTAAAGATAACAGAAGGATTCAGCAATGATATAAGTATGGCTTTTGGAACAGACAAATGTAAGAAAAAGAGCATAGTCAAGGGAAAACATACTAAACAAGAAGATTACATATTGGATAACCACAGCGACTGCATAGAAGCGATGGAAAAAACGGATGCCTATAAATATCTAGGATACAGGCAAAAAATAGGAATAGATAATACAAATATCAAAGAAGAACTAAAAGAAAAATATAGACAAAGACTAACAAAAATACTGAAAACAGAACTGACAGCAAGAAACAAGACAAAAGCTATAAATACCTATGCCATACCAATATTGACCTACTCATTTGGAGTAGTGAAATGGAGTAACACAGACCTAGAAGCACTCAATACACTTACACGATCACAATGCCACAAATATAGAATACATCACATACATTCAGCAACAGAAAGATTCACATTAAGCAGAAAGGAAGGAGGAAGGGGATTTATCGACATAAAAAACCTACATTATGGACAGGTAGACAATTTAAGAAAATTCTTTCTAGAACGAGCAGAAGCTAGCAAAATACACAAGGCAATCACTCATATAAATACATCGGCTACACCACTGCAATTTCATAGCCACTTCTACAACCCTTTAGATCACATAACATCAACAGACATGAAGAAAGTAAATTGGAAAAAGAAAACACTACATGGCAAGCACCCGTATCATCTAACACAGCCACACATCGATCAAGACGCATCCAACACATGGCTAAGAAAAGGCAATATATACAGTGAGACAGAAGGATTCATGATTGCAATACAGGATCAAACAATAAACACCAGGTATTACAGCAAGCATATTATTAAAGATCCCAATACCACAACGGATAAATGCAGACTTTGTAAACAACAAATAGAAACAGTAGATCACATCACAAGCGGATGTACAATACTAGCAAATACAGAATACTCCAGAAGACATGACAATGTCGCAAAAATAATACATCAACAGCTTGCCTTACAACATAAACTTTTAAAACAACACGTTCCTACATACAAGTATACACCACAAAATGTACTGGAGAATGATGAATACAAATTATACTGGAACAGAACCATTATAACAGATAAAACAACGCCACATAACAAACCTGACATCATACTCACCAATAAAAAGAAGAAATTAACACAACTAATCGAAATATCTATACCCAATACAACAAATATACAAAAGAAAACAGGAGAAAAAATTGAAAAATACATCCAACTGGCTGAGGAAGTCAAAGACATGTGGCATCAGGATAAAGTTGACATCATACCAATTATACTATCAACTACAGGAGTCATACCACACAATATCCACCAGTACATCAATGCAATACAGCTACATCCAAACATATATATACAGCTACAGAAATCCGTAATTATTGATACATGTTCAATTACCCGAAAGTTCCTAAATGCAATATAACACATACCGTACAGTTAAAAGGAAGTGACGCTTGATCAAGGTCCGTGTCACTCCATTTTTAACCGGACTTAACGTCTGAGAAAGTGAAGGAAATAATAATAATAATAATTAGTTATTATATGTAACTTACCTGCTACACTTACTGTAATATCAAAATAACTGAATTTCAAATTTTTGTTTATAATTTTGCCAGTATTCAAAACTATGGATTTGTTGTTCATTTCCTGTCATGAAATTTAATTATTTTTTATCATATAACTTATCTTACAATACATTACACTTATCTAAAGCAAATTTAAGAGGTTTATTCATGCTTTGTATCTCTTCAGTAAGATGTGATGTTTATCATTATGAAGCTGATTAATCTTTTCATAACGATATGTTATAGTAACATTGTTATTGAATTGTGTTATAATACTTGAGTTTTGAGATTTTTGCGACAAGATCATGTAATTCATTTTCTAAGTATTGTTTGGTAAGTGGATCATAATTACTTCTAGAATCTTTTAAAACTAGTAATCTTCTACCTTTAAAATGAATATAGCTGTTAGTTATTATCAAAATATTGCATAATTATTTATGAAATTGATTCATTATGTAACAGCTGCTGCAGCCAATTTTTCTCCAAATAAAGTATCAGAATGATGCATTCTTCCTTTTGCAACTAGTTGAACTTCTTTGTCAGTTTGATGTCTTCACTATGAATCTTTATGATCTGTATAAACAGTATCATGTTTTTCATAAGCCTCATGTAATTGGTTTTATACCTCGATCTCCACATGCAGAACTTCCATGTAGTTTGGTGCCAGGACCACAAAATCTATAGTCAGGATTTCTGTCTTTTGAAATGTAGTTTGTTAATCAAAGTGTTAACTAAGCCTCATATTTTTCACTTTTCCAAAATGTATACGGCAAATTATTTAAAAATCTTATGACATGAAATTCCTTTTGGTTACTGATAATGAAATCACTAAATTTATTCGATAACATTGGTATCATTTCTACTCTTTCATATTGATAATTTTTATTTCCATCTAATTCTTCATTATGAGTTACTGCTATTCTATCTTTCAATTCATGTACATCATTCATCCAAACACATCCAACTAGTTATTTAGTATACTATTTTATTAACCTTCACCTGTTTTCTCGTCTTCTGAATAATAATCTATGTTTGATTGTGACTGTTTTACTTCCCGAATACATACATCCATACATGTATACAGAGTGAGTCACATAAGATGTAACACCCCTTTTATCTTGTGAATGGTTACTCATATCGAAACACAGTTGTAGGCAAATGGTAGTGTCGAGGACCACGTATCTTTTGTTTGGTTAATATTTTTAATGCTAGTATCAACTGAGATACTAAAGTAAGTTCCTTTTGTTTAAAATGGAACTGTATGCCTTTTATAACTGCATTCAATAGCTCTTGAGAAGCCAATTACAGTAATATAGAGTTTCTTAGGGTTACATTGAAACCTGTCGTACAAAACCCGAGAAATTCCTAGAATATGACAGCACAGTGGCGAGAAACTGAATTTGTGATGCAAACACTGCCAAGCTGTCGCCTCGGATCAGGCTGAGTAGTTGTATGCCATAAGGTAGGACTGTGCTACGAGAACAAAGCTATATTTCCCATTGAACCAACTTACGACCTAGATGCAGGTTCACCTACGAGTATTGTACAGTGTATATAGAAATACGATATAGGCTAGAATCTAGCGATCACAAACGGCTTAGGAAAACTATTTCACATTTGTGTATTCTCGCAGATCTACATGAGCTGAAACAGACATCAACTATTCGTTCAAGAAAAATGAAGAGGTCTTACGCACTGCAAAAAGCAACTACTGTATTAAATATCTAAATGTGAGAAGGAAGATTTGTCCTATCTTTTCCTGTATGCAGCTGTGTACTTCGTAGAGGTAAAATAAGATATGGTAGAGCATGCACTGGCGATTCGATGATTCATATCGTCTGGTATAAGTGGCGCTTCGTGATAGACTGCCTCTTTGAGTGCTCCCCAAAGAAATAAATCAAGTGGAGTCAAGTCAGGGGATCTCGCAGGCCATTTGAAAACAGAATTCCATCCTATCCAGCGCCAGGGAAGTTCTCATTCACTATTTGGTTTCCAACACGGGAGGAGTGAGCTGGACAGCTGTCGTGTTGCAGCTACATACACTGGTGTATGTAATTGCTTCTTTTAGAGGAACCGACAGAATGTTCGTCAGAAAGTGTGCGTACGGACGTCCGTTTAGAACGCCTGAGATGAAGTTATATCCCACAATGCAATTTCCTATGATGCCTCACCATACGTTTACGATTCACGGCCGTTGATGTTGCACCTAACGAAGTCAGTGTGGATTTTCGGCTGCCGAGTAGTGCATGTTACGGAAATTTACATTAGTGTAATTAGTGAAGTTGTTTCGTCGGTAAAGAGAACACATCGGAAAAACGTAGAATCGTCTCTCAGTTACTGAAGACCAAAGCGAAAAAATTGTGTACGACGTTCGAAATCACGATGGACGAGTGTCCACTGTAGTGACAGACAATAGGGATGGAAATTCTGTCGATGCAGGATGCGAATGACACTCGTCTGGTTGATTCCACATTCCTTGGCAGTATGTCTCGTACCACTGTGAGGAATCGTTAGTGTCGTAGCTAGAACAGCTTCTTCGTGTTCTCTGTCGGTTGCAGCCTTCCATCTTGCCTTCTTGTCCTCTTGTTGATTTGAAGCAGCCTGTTCGCACTAGCGTCTTAATAATTCTTTCAATTGCATGGCGCGTCGGACACTGACGAGCGGGATAGATAACCCTACACCTCTATACTGTTATTAAGGCATTTCTTTCACATTCACCATATAAAAGTAGTGTATCCAACCTCTCCTCACTGGTGTACATTTCTGCAAGCAGCGAATGTTGGAACAGAAATGAGCAGCCTGCACTGCAGACAACTAAACGAGCAAATGTGTTAACGTTATGACACAGCGTAGCAGGAGAGGTCTGCTTGGCGGTGTTTGCACAGCTAATGCCGATTCCGGTCACTGTGCTCTCAAATTCTAGGTCATTTCTCGAATTTTTTGCAACAGGTTTCAACGTCAGCAATAACAAGTGCTATATCACTGAAATTGTCTTCTCAAGAGCTAGCGAATAGAGTTACAAAAAGTATAAGGTGCCATAATAAACATACCCGCTTCAATATCTCCGTTGATACCAGCACTAAAATCATTAACCAAACAAAACTATACATGCCCCTCGAAACGCACACACACACATATATACTGAGAATTCCTTTTATCGAATTATTGTATTTAATACCGCAACCTGATTTTATTTTATTTGGTCCTTATTGGTATGTAATGTGCCTGAATCTAATAATATATTTGCGTAATTTGATAAATCAGTAGAATCAAATTCTTCCTTAAGACACCTATAGTAATACGTCCTTTTTATTGAGCAAATGTTCGTCGGAACATCGTAGTCTCCAAAGCTACACAGCAAATGAGTACAGCATGAATACCTCATGTTTTGTCATTCTTGTATATTTATTGAATTAACTGATTACTATTTTGCCAGTAACTTTATTCAAATCTTGACTGCAAGTGCTATTAAAAAACAGTGCTAATTTAAAAGTGTCAGTCGCATGTGTTTAGCTAACACCATGGTTGAAAAGACAATCAAAAGACGCTTCAGTCAAGAAGGTATACAAAATTATTTAAACGGTATTTAATGGCAATTTATTGACATGTAATCTTAGCGCACTTGCACAAGAGTGACCAAATATTTAGAACATAACGTTTCTGAATTTCAGTACTGTTATAGTGTATTTGTATAGTCCGGGAAGCGGTCAAGTTGAGTCCTCTGATTTCTGTAGACTGTAAAAATTATGTATTTTTTATAAGGAGACGGCCTTCAGCCAGTGGAAAAGCAGACAGAAGTGGCACACTTTGGGAGTCAAATGGAGACTGGAACTTTTTCTAGTGAAGAGCTCAAGAGAGCGATTCTGGGCAGCTTTACGTGAATTCTGGAAGAAGGTAGACAAGTCTGTATTCGTTCATTTGGGTGATAGATTCTGAGTGGTGAACGGGCTCTACAATAGGCCTACTCTGTTCTGAAGAGATTTTTTTATTTTGAGAGATGTGAACGGGCTCTACAATAGGCCTACTCTGTTCTGAAGAGATTTTTTTTTATTTTGAGAGATCTGAATGTGCTCCAGTCTAGGATACTAACTTTTTCTGCTTTTATTACAGAACTGAGGATAGACAGACAGTAGAAAGTCAATTTGTGAATCATCACTTTGAACTCTAAACTGTTTTGAGCTGATTAATATTTGTATTTTGGTCACGAAATTGGCTTACGTTTTTGTGTATTATTGATAACAGTTTAGTTTCGGGATTTTGCTGCCATTCTCGTAATGCTCTCAACGTAACTTCACTGCGTTTTAGAAGAGTATTTCTGTCCTCATTATACTTGATAACTGCATGGCCATGTCCACTTATTTGAGAAGTCCTCCCTTGAATAAACATTATTCACTAAGATTTTCTGTCATCTACATCAGTTACAGATGTTAGACTACCACCCTTTTGTTAAATTATTCATTTATCTTTTAATTTATATTTATATATTTTATCAATTCGCAATTCTAGCCAGGGCATAGACTATTTGACTGCAGGATCACAGCTGCAATTTATTATTTGCAGTGAATTATCTGTGGGGCATGTGAAAGCAGATGTTTGCGGCCTGACCCTATGACTACATCAAGCTATGTTTTTTAAATAGAGCCAAGTATACCCCAACTACCTAAGGTATTGGCAGCAATATTGGGCGAAGTCACAACTCGTTTGCTCATATGGACAGCTGTTAAGAAGAGCAGCTATTCAGCAGTAACAGTCAGATACTATGACAACTACCACATTGTCTAATTTGTGGTGTATATTCAAATTCTCCTACATGCTGATAAGGAATCATTTGTTTTTCAACTTCTCTGTTTCCTTAAATAGCTTTCAAAACATTATCACTTAAACCTTCAATTTCTTGTTTAACTTGATTGGTTGCATCAATAACAGAATGATCTTTTTTTATGTTTTTCAGCTTCTGTTCTTGGTTGTTTTTTTTTTACAAAACTTGAATCTTTCTATTAACTCTTCAACTTTTTTCTGTTTCTGTTTCTGTTAACAACTTCTGGGTCACATGTTTCTAATGTTTAACTAAGTTTAAAAAACATTAGTGATGATTCAAACATTAATGTTTATGTTGTTAGAAAAGTTTTTATTTTACCTCTGTATTCTCCATCATTAGGTATCCTTATCACGACTACTGTAAAAAATCCAAACTGATCCTCATTGCAGCATTTACTACACGTTTTTCAAAACTGTCAAACTTTAAATCACCACCAACAAACTCATGGTAAATTTGACTTAAATTTGTATATTCTTGTCTAAAAATATTTATGAAAATAATCTTATTAATTGTTTAGGTATCTTCGAATACGTCTGAGCTAAATAAAAGCAGGTTATTCCTTTAGGTCTACCTCTAGTAAAATATTCTCTGACTACACCTTGATTTTCAAGAACGAAATCATGATTATACTACAAATGAATTATCTTGACATTTATCCAGTGGCATAATTTAGTCGTTATTTTCAACAAATGTAACAATATTCTCTCTATTTTTATCTTCAAGTTGCTACCCCACCATTAATGACAGGGAATGAAATTTAGTTTTACACAACTCCAAGAGTGTATTAAGGCTTCCGGTTTAGAGCTGTTGTGCCTAATTTGTGAGAGGAATCCTTGTTATGGCATTGCCCAAAAATAAATACATCGTTTACATTATCTCCATTGATGTAAAACAGAAGTAAGCTATAAAGCCGCGCGGGATTAGCCGAGCGCTCTAGGCGCTGCAGTCTTGGGCTGTGCGGCTGTTCCCGGCGGAGTTTCGAGTCCTCCCTCAGGCATGGGTATGTGTGTTTAACGCAGTGGCCGACGTTCTTCACTTAACAACCAAGAACAGCGGCGTTTACGTTGACTTGTCAGTGCTAACAGACAAACAACACTGCGTGAAATAACCGCATAAGTCAATGTGGGACGTACGACGAACGTATTAGGACAGTGAGGAGAAAACTGGAGTTAATAGGCTATGGCAGCAAACGACCGAAGAACTTGCCTTTGCTAACAGCAATACATCGCCTACAGCGCCTCTCCTGGGGTCGTGACCATAACGTTTGGATCCTAGACGACTGCAAAACCGTGGCCTGGTCAGATGAGTGCCGATTGCAGTTGATAAGAGGTAGGTTTCGAGTGTGGCGCATATCACACTTAGCCATGGGCTCAAGTCATCAACAAGGCACTGTGCACTGGAAATGGATTTGTTCGGCTACTTGAAGACGATTTGCAGCCATTCATGGGCTCCATGTTCCCAAACAACGATCCACCATGTCATCGGTCCACAACTGTTCGCAATTTGTTTGAAGAACATTCTGGACAATTCGAGCGAGTGATTTGGCCATCCAGATCGCCCGACACGAATCCCATCGAACGTTTACGAGACATATTCGAGAGGTCAGTTTGTGCACAAAACCCTGCACACCGAGAGAACTTTCGCATTTATGGACGGCTATAGAAGCAGCATGTCTGAATATTTGTGAAGCGGACTTCCCACAACTTGTTGAGTCCATGCCATGTCGAGTTGCTGCACTACGCTGGGCAAAAGGTGGTCCAAAACAACATTAGGAGGTATTCCACGATTTTTGTCACCTCATTGTAGTTTATTGCCTGTCGCAAGTGGTGGCGCTCAAAGCGACGCTGAACAGCGAGCAAAAACATAATCTATGGATGCAGGGGGACGCCACATCAGCATGCACAATCTCGTGAAGTAATCCAGCCACTAAGACGCTGTCTTCCAGACGTGAAAATAGGAGCCTCACTAGTTCCATGACAGTGTGACACAGCCCCTGACAACGATGATCGAGGGAGTCAGCGAAAGCTTCGGATATTATTAGAATTTGTTCAGTTATTTTATATAACGGTTTTACAACAAATGATGTTCAATAACACAAAGTATGTTTACTACCACAGATATTGTCTGCCTTCAGTTTCTGATCCTTGATATTCTGTTATATAGATAATTGAGCTTTGGATATTAATTATGACTTAAACAAATGGTTTCAAAGTGTGTGTGTGTGATGGTTATGATGTGAGAGACATAATGTAACCAACACTCACTGCGTCACAGAAATGCCTTAAAATCAACATAAACCACGAGCTCACCGTACAAAACACAGTTTATCTCCTTAAAAGGGCACACCGGTCGCTGTAGATGACGTAGAATTAGTACCAGGAGGCGCGTAGTGTGTTCCGATGGGTCGCCGTTTTGCTTATCTTCAAATGATGCAAAGCGCTGAGTGCACCGACGGTCTAATGAGGCGTTTACACCCTGCAATGTGTGGAGGGTGTAGTTCAAATTTGGGGTCCATGATATTTTGAAGGTGTTTTGCGTAACAGTATGTGGGCCCATTCATTCAGCTTACCGTGAGCATAAACCGGGGAATTTACTTAAAGATTCTCGACGACCAAATGTTCACTTTCTTCCACATCATCATGGTAAGTGTACTGTGAACACTTCCATCTTCCAAGATGACGACAGTCGTGATCAAGAGGATACACACTTACATTCCTGGTTTAACTAACGCTCAGAAACCCATCTTAAGGAGGAATATGTTGGGTACTCCCCTGTCTGCCAAGATGACAACAACCGTGTGCAAGCATAAGTTCCTTGTATGAAGAAGACTCGCGCACCCTATTGCATCTCAACTGGCCTTGTTAATACGCCACCTTAATCCCGGACACTGAAGTGACAAAAGGCATATGAAAACTCCTAATATCTCGTCGGACCTCCTGTTACCCGGGCTAGTACAGCAACCCGACGTGGCATGGACACAAGCCGTTAAAAGTTACCCTGCAGAAGTATTGGGCCATGCTGCCTCTATAACAGTCCATAATTCCGAAAGTGTTTGCGGAGCAGGATTTTGTGCACGAACAAATCTCTCGATTATGTCCGATAAATGTTCAATGGAATTCATGTCGGGTGATCTGAGAGGCCTAATCATTCACTCCAATTGTCCAGAATGTTCTTCAAGCCAACTGTGACAATTCTAGCCCAGTGACATCGTGCATCGATGTTAGGGGACATGAAGTCCACAAATGGCTGCAAATCGTCTCCAAGTAATCGAACATAACCATTTCAAGTCAACAATCAGTTCAGTTCGACCAGAGGACCCAGTCCATCCAATGTAAACACAGCCCACACCATTATGGAGCCACCACCAGCTTGCAAAGTGCCTTTTTCAAAACGTGAGCCCATGGCTTCGTGGCGACTGTGCCACACTCTAATCCAACCATCAGCTCTTACCAATTGAAATTGGGACTCATCTGATCAGGCCACAGTTCTACAGTACAACCGATATGGTTACGAGCTGAGGAGAGGAGCTGCAGGTGATGTCGTGCTGTTAGTAAAGGTACGCGTAGTCTGCTGCCATAGCCCACTGACTCCAAATTTCGGCCGGCCGCTGTGGCCGAGCGGTTCTAGGCTCTTCAGTCCGGGACCGCGCGGCCGCTACGGTCGCAGGTTCGAATCCTGCCTCGGGCATAGATGTGTGTGATGTCCTTAGGTTAGTTAGGTTTAAGTAGTTCTAAGTCAAGGGGACAGATGACCTCAGATAAGTTCCATAGTGCTTAGAGCTATTTGAACCATTTAAATCCAAATTTCGCCGTCCTGCCCTGATGGATACTTTCCTCGTACGCCCCATATTGATTCTGCGGTTATTTCACGCAGTGTTGCTTGTCTGTTAGCACTGACAACTCTGTGCACTCTGTGCAATCGCCGCTGCTCTCGGCCGTTAAGTGAGGGCCGTCGACCACTGCGTTGTCCGTGGTGGGAGGAAGTGCGTGAAATTCAATATTCTCGGCACACGCTTGACGCTCTGGATCTCGGAATGTTGAACTCTCTAACGATATCCGAAATGGAATGTCCCGTACGTCTAGCTTCAACTACCATTTCGTGTTCGAAGTTTGTCAGTCCCGTCGTGCGACTATAATCACGTCTGACACCTTTTCACATGATTCACCCGATTACAAATGACAGCTCCGCCAATGTACTGGCATTTCATACGAGTAGCTTGCGCCGTAATACTACCGCCATCTGTATATGTGCATATCGCTGTCCCATGACTTTTGTCAGTGTATAATGTGTCCCGGAGTGTTTGGAAAAGTCGCAACCAACATCAAGGCAATATTTTGGAACGTGTTGATTTTTTTGTTGTAAACTGAACTGGATTGAACTGGTTTTCTCTTCTTTATACCTTCATGTGTGTTTGTGTGTTGTAATCCTGAACAGTGCAAGTGGTGTGATTACGAAAACACTGTCTTATAAAATGAGTCGCCTAGACTATCTGAAACTCTATAATTGTGTTGCAGTTAACTTTTACCAAAAAAATCAGAAAACTTAAAACTTTATGCTAAAGAAACTGTCCTCTGACATTCTGTAATGGGTGTGCAGTGAACAGTGTTGCAATGCGTGACGTTACAGTACGTGTTCTGCAGTTCCAACACACGGAACTAACAGAGTAAAAATACTTCATAAAATTACTAATCGAGTTTTGAAAATAAATGTCGAAAACTGACTGAAGGAAATTCCTAACTTTAGATAATACACACGCAAATGTAACACTGCAGTGTAAGAATAAGCCTTTCCGTCAAAGAAATGTAATCTGACCTGAATTTTGCATAAACTGAATACGATATTAATTTTGAAATGCAGTGCATAACGGTGAATTATCTTGTTGTCCTGACTGTGATGTAAAACTGGCTCTAACAGTATTTCATAGCTTACCTGTAGTATGATGAACATAAAAAATACAGCACTACAGAAAACCAGCTATAGGGAAGAAAAGCATTGCACAGTGCAATGCAAGGACACGTTACTGTTGTAAGCGGGCCATGTTCCAGGTTTAGCCAATGTGTTCCGCAGGGTGCAATGCGGAGACATACAATTACGAAATAAAATTTTTGTGAGGAGACGGTGGAGGATACTGGATTTACTGAATGATTGAAAGGAAATCATATTTCCAAAATTCATCACACTCTGCATCTTTCTCTGTGTGCTCCGCTACCAATTTCCAGACCGCTTAGTAGCGTGACCGACACCTGAATCACTCACTTACTTCTCAGAGTGTGCTAGTGGCAACGACAATGCTACTGACAACCATAGATCACATTGCTTGTACTCGAACCCTGTGGTGTGACATATCGACTATGGAAAACTTCTGTTTGAAGAATATACAGTGTACAAAAATAAAGTATGACACACTGAATGAAAATATAAATCTCACTTTACTTTTCATGAATACCAAAAATAATCTAGAAATCTTACAGTTGTACCTATACCAGATCTAATCGTCAATGAGTAGCTTCAGCTGGATATGGCACACCTGAAGAAGTTTGTGGGCTCTCTTCCCCACCAGCTGAGGCCTTTATCAAGGTTAGAGAGGGGGGGGGGGGGTTGCACGGTATTAGCGTCTTGTCTTCAGGGGGTGACTAACACTCTGTCCCGTGTGCTCATAACAGTAATGTAAAACCAGGGTCGACCTACTCCATTATCGCACTCGCTGCTACAACATTTCATGGAGAGGGCCACTTTGAGTCCTGGTGATACAACAAATTTTCATCGTTTCATTTGATCGACCATATGAGGGATTCTGTATCGTAAAGTTCTTACCAAAAGACTGTTTGCATACTATGTCAAACTCCTAAAATCATTACAGTTCCTTATTAAGTGAAGAAATTAATGTTACAATTTAACGCCCAAACGACAACTAGGCTGTTACGAATTGAGTACAAGCTCAGTTGAACAAGAGTGGATAAGTAACTAGACCATGAATTTGTTCAAGAAATCATGACGGCATTCTTCTGAAGAAATTTAGGAAAACCAAAGAAAAACTTAAATCAGAATGGCTCTACGCAGATTTGAAATCAAATTCTTTCGAACACGAGTCCAGTATTTTGTAACTAACTTTTCATTCTCAGTGGACCTTACTTCGTTGGGAGCTGCACTTAGAAGCTAAACAGCTCATTGTCAAAAAGTGTCTTTTTGTCCAAGAACAGTCACTCAGGCTGCCAGTAGTTATTGCCAGAAAGCATCTTTCTTCCGTGAGCGGTCAATCAGTCTTATAAGTAGTTAAGCATAGGGGTGCCCACTTCGAGATCTACGCTCCCCCTCAAAACTAACTCGGAACCATACAGTGAGAGTGCACCCGAGGTATGGACTAGACAGACCTGCCCACTGTTGGTCCCTGCTAAGCCGGCCGGAGTGGCCGAGCGGTTAAAGGCGCTACAGTCTGGAACCGCACGACCGCTACGGTCGTAGGTTCGAATCCTGCCTCGGGCATGGATGTGTGTGATGTCCTTAGGTTAGTTAGGTTTAAGTAGTTCTAAGTTCTAGGGGACTGATGACCTCAGATGTTAAGTCCCATAGTGCTCAGAGCCATTTGAACCATTTTTTTGGTCCCAGCTTCCATGAAACTAATTGTACTCGCAGGAGAGTTGGGGAGATGATGTACCCAGAGGATAGTGTACCTAGGAACAACCGATGTTTCTTGGTTGGTACTTCGGTCCAGTGGCTGGTTTCAGAATTATGAAGGAATGCGCATTTGTAAATATTTCGCGTTCTGTATGACAAACATCACTCATGTATGAGGCAATCTACAATAATATGAAATACAGAAGTAAAATCTTCAACACCCAAGATCGCAAAATATAGCCAGTACACCAGTATTAAGAACAAAGGAGGATAAGCGTTGGTCGTTGAAGTAGTTTTTTTTTTTTTTCAAATCCATTTCAATGACTGAGTGACCATCATCAGTGCTATTTCGCGGTAGTGCAAAACGAGCGGCCCTTCTTTCAACTTTTTGTATGTCCTTCATCGGTCCTATCTCATGCGGATCACACCACAGCAGCAATGCTCGGGAAGATGACGTACGAGAGCAGGGTAGGCAGTCTCTTTAGTAGCCCTATTGTGTTTTCTCAATGTTCTGCCAATAAATCGTAGTCTTTCGTTTGCTTTGCCCACAACATTATCTCCGTGATTGTTCCATCTTAAGTTATTCGTAATTTTAATCCCAAGTATTTAGTTCAGTTTACAGCCTTTAGATTTGTGTCATTTATCGTGCAACCGAAATTTATCGGATTCCTTTTGGTATTCATGTGGATGACTTCACACTTTTCATTATTTAGTCAACTGCCACTTTTCGCACCATACAGATAGCCTGTCTAAATCGGTTTGCAATTTGTTTTGATCATCTGATGACTTTATAATGCAGTAAATTAGAGTATCATCTGCAAATAATCTAGGAGTGCTACTCAGATTCTCTCCTAAATCGTTAAGTAGAGCAGACACAGTAAAGGGCCTATAACACTTCCTCGTCGAACGCCAGATAGTACTTCTGTTTTACTCGATGACTTTCCGTCATTACTACGAACTGCGACCTTTCTGACAGGAAAACACGAATCCAGTTCACACAACTGAGACAATACTCCATAGGCATGCAATTTGATTAGAAGTCGCTTGTGAGATACGGTGTCAAAAGCATTGGAACATGTTATCATATGTGGAAAAACCTAATTTTTTCGGAGTAATTTTTGTAATTTTAGAAAAAGGTGTAGCACATAAAAAATGAGTGCTATCATTCAAAAATCGAATAAGGAAAAGAAAGGATGAAAGATTAGGGTTTAACGCACCTACGACATCGGAGTGGAGTGCGAAAATATATCACGCTTCTATTACAGAGAAAGGCCAAAGTACGAAATGTATACCACGGTACAAAACAAATTTTTCTCACAGCGTTTCACGATTCACCATCGACGACACTTATGCTTTAGCCTCATGGTACATGTCCGCTGCAGTGATGCCCGTTTCCCTCATACAGTGTGGGATTGGGTGGTTCACAGATACCTTAAGGTGTAAAAGCCGTGCAATCTGCACAGACTTTGGTCGCAATATAGGCTTCCGGATGTTAGGGAATCCTACGATACGTGTGGCCCAACACCAAGGATGGTTTCCCAAGTGAGCATCCCATTCTGCCATCTCCTGACATCCAGTGGGCATTACCTCATGTGACGCTCCACATGTAAGTCATTCTTTCAGAAGGGAAGGTTCACCTTTGTACTTTTTTGATGCTGTTCAGGAGTAGTGGCACTGAGTCCCTACCGCTACATTCCTTTCATTTCCACGTTCATCTACAACGACACTAACACTACCCTGCAATACACTACTCATGTACTCATCACCCTCATGCACTCATTACCTTTACGAAGGTAATTTCGAATAGTTTCCGTTAGGAGGAAATTGTGAGTTGTCTCACGCTATCACCATACTAACTAATGCAACTTTAGTTTGTTGTTGTGAACAGAACTGAACTGGTTTCCTATTCTTTTACTTTCGTGTTTGTCTGTATTGTGATCCTGAAACATGCAAGTGGTGTGCTTATGTAAACGCTATCTGATAAAATCAGTCGCCAGAACTATCAGAAACTGTATAGCTGTATTGTAGTTATATTTTAGCAAAAATAATTAGAACATGTAAAACTGTATACTAAATACGCTGTCCTTTGAAACTCTGTATTGTGCAGTGCAGTGAACAGTGCTACAATCCGTGTCGTCACAGTATGTAACTTGCAATTCCAACACACAAAACTAACAGAGAAAAAATTCTACACAAAATTGCACATCGAATTTTGAAAGAATAAGTGTCCAAAATGCTGTTCTTAAAATGCCCTGGAAATTTACGTATGCAAACTGAGTAAATAAAATTCCGAACATTAAGTGATGCCCACGCAAATGTAACACTGCACTGTAAGAATAAAAATGTCTGACAAAGAAATGAAATCTGAACTGAACTTTATCGAACTGACCCTGAAGATAATTTTGTAATGCAACGCTTGACTGTGGATGATTTTATTGTTTCCTAACTGATGTTAAACTCGCGCTACCAAATTTTCATGACTTACCTGTTGCAGTGGAAACTCGATACTGCTCGAAAGTGGTGAAAATACCAATTCAGTCCAGCAGCAAACCAGCTAAAAAAAGAAAGCCTTGCGCAAGTGCAATGCAAGCTATGCTAAGCATATTATGCTTTACTTACGATGGGTGTGTTCCGCTCAGTGCAATGCGGCGACACACAATTACAAAATAAAACTTTCGTGAGGAGACGGTGCAAGATGCTGCATTTACTGAATGATGAAGAAGACACTAGTATTCGTAAACTATAATGTGAAACACATTCCTTAACAATTACAATCATCTTTACAAAAATTACGTCTTATTAAAAAATATTACTCTGCCATGAACTTAGTTACTGAAAACGTAAAGGAGTGGTACATACGTAACTCTGGGTGCACGTTATTTGAACACAAATTTTACTTGAAGTGATCCGAACCAATATGGAAAAGTCACCAAAAACTTTCCTTTCACAAACACGTCATAAATTATGCGCGAGGAAGCTATACAGCGACACCATTACCTGAAAATCTTCACACTTATCAAATCGGTCTTTACCAAATCATACTTACAAAATTCTACATCCTCTGGATTTGTATTTCTGTGATCGGTTAGCTATTTCAAGATCACTCCATGACCAACATCTGATTCCCTCACTTATCACAGAATGCTACTGACAATGACAATGCTACTTACAACTAAAGAACACTTCGCTTGAACTCAGAACCTGTGTGGTGTAACATATCGACTATTGAATACTCCTGTTTGAAACATATCCAGTGTGTATAAAAAATGAACTAGAAAATTTATATTACCCGCCCCCTTTAACAACAAGAATTTTGCTTGTATTCATGCCACTGTAGCATAATATACCGACTATTGAAGACTTCTGTTTGAAAGATAACTAGTGTACAGATATGAAGTATGATATATCCAATGGAAGAGAGCTCACGTCACTTTCACTGAATACCAAAAATAAGCTACTACCTTACAATTTGTACAAAGGACCTAACGGTGTTCAGAAACGCTAGATTAAACACAAGAGGTTATAGTGCGTTTGTTGCTATTAGCATTAGTTTATACTGTAGTAAAACTGAGGTAGATAGTTACTGTGAATTAGAATGGGTAGAGGTTATAATTGTGAACGGGAATAAATTAATAGTTGGTTTCTTTTAGCGACACCCCCTGCCCGATTCAGATGATACAATTGTTGAAAGGTTGAAAGTAAACTTGAGTTTCGTTTCAAACAGGTACTCCACTGATACAGTCAGTCGTGACTTCAATCTACACTCAATATGTTGGCAAAACATCGTCTGAAATTTTACTAAATCCATTCTCCGAAAATTATTTTGAATAGTTAGTTCATGAGCCTACTCGAAGTGTAAATGGTTGTGAAAACATACTTG
Organism: Schistocerca serialis cubense; assembly: GCF_023864345.2. Classification (NCBI taxonomy): domain Eukaryota; kingdom Metazoa; phylum Arthropoda; class Insecta; order Orthoptera; family Acrididae; genus Schistocerca; species Schistocerca serialis. Next base: position 611,039,695 of record NC_064640.1, on the reverse strand, counting down.
ACCTCTTAGCAACAAATAATCTTGAGCAAGTAGGGAGAATCATGACGGATCCAGGAGCTTATGACCACAAAGTCGCTGTACCGATACTGAATACCGCAACATCCAAATCAACCAAAAATAAACACAAAATACAGGGTATCCATAATTAAAGTTCCTGTATCAAAACGCTGTAGAAAGAGAACCAATATTCAGAATGAAGTCAAACTCCACAGCATATTATTGTCGCAAGGGGGAACAACATGGAAAAAATAACGAAAATTCGACCAAAGTTGGCGCTGTAAGCTTCAGAGTAAGCACACCAACAGACGCGCAATCCACAGCTGTCTCTGTTTGCGTCCGAGACGCCCAACATGACTGCCACCATTAAGTATGGCGCGCTGCTGGTAAAGAAAACCTGTTTTACAAGAACGGTGACCGTGTGCCAGTAGCCTTACTGAAGTTCCGGATACTCAAGGGTATGGGAAAAGGCAATTGTACGATGTCTGCTAAGGGTCTGGAGAAAAGAAGCGCAGTGTGCCAGAGAGAGGAAAACAGTTAATCCGACGTCTGCCGAAGATGTAGCCACAGCATTGCAGAAGGGGTCGAGCGGTGTTGTGTAAGCATGCAGTGCACGGGGAAATGCCCGAACGTTGGACATGCCTGCGAGCACGGTGCATAAAAACCTACGAAACATCCTGCACCGCTATCCATACAGAATCACCCATGTTCATGAATTGCTTCGTGCTGACCTGACAGCAAGACGAACGTTCGCTTTGAAACGTCTTTCTCGCATGGCAGTGGACAATAAATAACCATAGAACATTCTGTGGACAGACGAAGCACAAGTCAGTACGCAGAATTGCAGAATATATGCAACGGAAAACCCAAGTACACATCAGCCTGTACCAGTTCATTCTACAAAACTGACGGTGTGGTGCGGGTTCATGGCATCATTTATCGTAGGGCCGCATTTTTTCGAGGAGACGAGTTCTGCGTGTCCTGTTACCTGCACCGTCACTGGCAAACGCTGTGGCAGTCTATTGCGCACCAACTTCATTCCAACCCTTCAACAGCGTGGATGTGCGGATATGATCATTTTTATGCAATATGGTGCTCCTCCGCACATTACACAGCCACTGAAGCAGCTGCTGCAGATGCATTTTGTTTTTTATGTGGTTTTTGGCCCAGGACAACTAAAAACCAGTTTTTCCCATCCAGTGTGGTACGACGTTGGTGTGGTGGATGGTCTTCCCTAACCAACAGTGCCACAACTGTTGACTACCGAACTTGTGCAGTCATGCACATTGAACAGTATGGATGGTGTAATGTTTTCGTAACGTTTCCACCTCTTTCCATAATATAACGTTCAAATTTGCTGTCATTCTGAGCAGTGACTCAGAATTTTGAAACTGTAACTTTAATTATGGACACGCTATATATCTATTTTTTAAAAAAAGGAAATAAAAATTCGCTTGACGCCTTCGAAATTGACAGTCTCCACTCCTTCCAAACTAACTATATAAGCACACACCAGATGTACCTGTTCTTACTCTCCAGTTAACAAAACAAAAAGCGTAAATCCTTGGTGGTCATATATTGGCACTTCATCAGACGGCAACATTGGTGTTACCATACTGGTTTTTATTCAACAATACTGACACGCTTTTAAAGTTTTCCAAGGATTTGCGAGATAAGCAGACGACTAAACACTGTCTCATCAATGGACAGATCGCTACCTGATTATTTCTGGGACTTCTCATGGGGGAAAAGTCACCACATTCTACAAGTCATGTTGTGTATTTATTTTTTTTGTGGAATATTGCATCTATTGAATTAATCAGCATTACAGAGAAACCTCTAGTACCTGGAGATACACAGTTCAGTAGGAGTTTGTGACCTAGATATCGGCCACAAGGCCTCTAGCTGTGTTAGGTGGTGTGCTGGTTAGATGTCTTCAGCCATTTAAGGCAGGATTAACGATCCTGATGCTGGGTTGTAGAATGTGGTCGACTTTGTGCATACTACTACTGCTCATTCTTTTCTCTCTCCTGGAATCAGCTCCACAGCTGTGAAGTGACATTACTGGCCATATTAAACTTCATGAACGTGGCTGGCATCCCGATCTTGAAGGACACTGAAGTTAATGACAGGAGTGTAAACTGACTTCAGTTTATTCTTTTAAATAAGTTTGGTATCCACGTCACCTAAATATCATTTTAACACATTATTGTTGTTCGATACTAATAAGAATTCAGTTGTACGAATAACATTTTCCATGCCTTTTAGACATCACAATGTTTCACTAATTTCTAAAAATGTGTTCCCAACTAATTTATTACTTCAGTTATAGTTATTTTCGTCAGCTGGATACGTTTTTTCAACCGATCTGGTTGATTTGACTTGTGTCTTCTTAGAATTTTTATCATCTGCACAATAATAACAAGATATTTCTTCAATTTTCTGTAGTGACTCTCATATTTAATCTTATTACAGCGCTTCAGGTAAATCTGGACACTTCTACCTTGTACAGATTCATTCGCAGACATAAAATGAGATGTTTTGGAAAATAGTAATATGGGGAGAGATCTATAATTTTGTTGTATGTTTAATCTTCATCATTCTTCTATCAACTGAGATACTGAAACAATTTTTTAAAACAGGCCGATATACCTTTTAGCGGCATTCAAATGCTCTTGAGAAGACGAGTATGGTGTTGCCATGTTTACTGATGTTGTTGCTGAAATGTTTGACAAAGTATCCGAGGAACTTGCTAAAACTGAAAGGCAGCCAGAATCGCCTATTGCGATTTAAACACCATCAAGTGGGGCTCTCATGCCACACTCTCTCGTTGTATCGAGCTGTTCGACTGTGTTACTTGTTTCTAAAAAAGCTGTTCAACATGAATATGACCACACATTGAAAATAGTTTTCCTAAGCTGACACTGACTGAGGTGCCACAGTGGTCAGCAAACTGCACTCGCATTTGGGAGCACGAGAGTCTAAAGCCCCATTCAGCCATTTCGATTTAAGTTTCTCATGATGTCCCTACATCACTACTGGCAAATGCCAGGATGGTTTCTCAGAAAAGAGCACAGCCTCTTTCCTTCCACATCCTTTCATAATCGGAGTCTGTGCTTCGTCTCTAACGATCTAGTTGTCAACAGGACAATAAAATCTAATCTAGCTTTCTTTTTCTAATTGCAACTGACCCTGTGTCTACTGAGGTATAGGAGAGCCAAGAGGCAACACGGTTTATCTTATTAGCGGAGGCCTATCCTCTTGCAGGATATATCGATGGAGGCAAGCATGAGAGACTCACTTGTCAGGGTTTACACTGCAACAGCCCATTCCAGCAACTTGAATTTAAATTTTATGAGATTTTCAGGTACTTTGAGAAATTATCAACACCAACAATAACGAGAGTTTCACTACTGTACTTCTGTTTTCAAGAGCTTTCGAATCCCACTGAAAAAAGTATATTGTTGTATTAAAATAGCAGTTCGTTCCAGTACCTCAGCTGATAACATGAGTTAAAGGATTAAAGATATAGTATGTGCCCAACTATCACTAGGCAAAAACGTCATTACGATAACTTAGACCATTCTAAAAATAAAAGTAGTGTGATATCTAATGCAACTCATACTGTGTGTGTGTGTATATAATACTAATTACCTTTTTTAATCCAGCTTTCCACGACTTTCATTCGAGAACTATATAATTAATGCAGCCAACATCATATTGTAATGCACACCAATATCTTGCACTGTTATACATATTATTATAATGAAACAGATCATATGCTTTCATGATATGCATCTTTTGTTATTTGTCATAAATAACACAACATTTAGATATTTCATCTTTTACGAATGTTTAAATCACAGATGTTATTTTATAGACCAATAGTGCTTTAAGAGTTTGTTTGGATACTTGTAATATCATGTCTCAGACTAATCTGTGTAATACCAAAGCCAGTATTACTGATAATAAGCTTTTACACATATTTCTTTAAGGTTAACCAGCAAGTTAGCTAGAAGTTCATTAGTATTATAAGACTTTTATACTGAAGTTCTCTCAGATGAGCTTAATATACACTCCTGGAAATGGAAAAAAGAACACATTGACACCGGTGTGTCAGACCCACCATACTTGCTCCGGACACTGCGAGAGGGCTGTACAAGCAATGATCACACGCACGGCACAGCGGACACACCAGGAACCGCGGTGTTGGCCGTCGAATGGCGCTGGCTGCGCAGCATTTGTGCACCGCCGCCGTCAGTGTCAGCCAGTTTGCCGTGGCATACGGAGCTCCATCGCAGTCCTTAACACTGGTAGCATGCTGCGACAGCGTGGACGTGAACCGTATGTGCAGTTGACGGACTTTGAGCGAGTGCATATAGTGGGCATGCGGGAGGCCGGGTGGACGTACCGCCGAATTGCTCAACACGTGGGGCGTGAGGTCTCCACAGTACATCGATGTTGTCGCCAGTGGTCGGCGGAAGGTGCACGTGCCCGTCGACCTGGGACCGGACCGCAGCGACGCACGGATGCACGCCAAGACCGTAGGATCCTACGCAGTGCCTTAGGGGACCGCACCGCCACTTCCCAGCAAATTAGGGACACTGTTGCTCCTGGGGTATCGGCGAGGACCATTCGCAACCGTCTCCATGAAGCTGGGCTACGGTCCCGCACACCGTTAGGCCGTCTTCCGCTCACGCCCCAACATCGTGCAGCCCGCCTCCAGTGGTGTCGCGACAGGCGTGAATGGAGGGACGAATGGAGACGTGTCGTCTTCAGCGATGAGAGTCGCTTCTGCCTTGGTGCCAATTATGGTCGTATGCGTGTTTGGCGCCGTGCAGGTGAGCGCCACAATCAGGACTGCATACGACCGAGGCACACAGGGCCAACACCCGGCATCATGGTGTGGGGAGCGATCTCCTACACTGGCCGTACACCACTGGTGATCGTCGAGGGGACACTGAATAGTGCACGGTACATCCAAACCGTCATCGAACCCATCGTTCTACCATTCCTAGACCGGCAAGAGAACTTGCTGTTCCAACAGGACAATGCACGTCCGCATGTATCCCGTGAAACCCAACGTGCTCTAGAAGGCGTAAGTCAACTACCCTGGCCAGCAAGATCTCCGGATCTGTCCCCCATTGAGTATGTTTGGGACTGGATGAAGCGTCGTCTCACGCGGTCTGCACGTCCAGCACGAACGCTGGTCCAACTGAGGCGCCAGGTGGAAATGGCCTGGCAAACCGTTCCACAGGACTACATCCAGCATTTCTACGATCGTCTCCATGGGAGAATAGCAGCCTGCATTGCTGCGAAAGGTGGATATACATTGTACTAGTGCCGACATTGTGCATGCTCTGTTGCCTGTGTCTATGTGCCTGTGGTTCTGTCAGTGTGATCATGTGATGTATCTGACCCCAGGAATGTGTCAATAAAGTTTCCCCTTCCTGGGACAATGAATTCACGGTGTTCTTATTTCAATTTCCAGGAGTGTATAACCTTCATCGTACTAATTATTTATGTATCGAAGAACTAAGCTTCTAGTGATAGTAAATTTTGTCTAGTTCCTTTTAATAAAATAGATACCATCATATTTTCTAAGGTTAAAAACAAATTTACCATAAAGAAATTTTTTAAATTCATCATTTCATTGTTCTGTAAGTTTTATGGTAATTTACCCAATTGCAAATCTTAAACCTTATGAAGACATGTTTACCTTTTTCTTATAGATTATCGAGATATACTGTAAAACATGCTTCTTCTCTACTCTCTAATACTACTTTGTTATTCCGATTCATAAGTTTTATTTCAGCATTTGCCCTACTAAATAAAATAGTCTTCTTGTAATGTCTATGGAAAAGATCACTAAACTTGAAAATTCAGTTTATGTTTTAATTACTTCCATATATATAAGTTTTGCAGAATTGGGTTGACATATTAGATTTTGTAGCAAAGGTCTCAAAATTTATGTAAATTGCAATAGGAACAATTTTAAGTTCTACTGGTCCAACTACAAGATGGTTCTAATGATATGTATATTTCTGCTATGATGATAAAAAATTTAATCATGTTTCACTACAAATTTCTGATTACCATAAAGTATTTATTAATGTGTGTAATAACCAGTCTAGGGAAGTCTCTAATACAACAGTATAAAACAATCTTCTGAAATTACAGTGAGTTGACAGGCTTATCTTCCTAATCTTCAGTTAATTATGCTGAATATACCACCAATTTATCATCATATGTGTAGACATTAATAATTTCTGTTCAGTCTCTAAGTTTGACATAACAGTTATTTAATTGGGAATGTTATCGAATTCTCTGTCTGGTCACTTTTTAGCCATTGTTCTTGTATTTTGTTTGTATGAATCAGAATATAATGCTAACTTGACCTATGGTAATAAACAATTCCGATATTAATTTTGATGTTGATACATGTTTGTTAAGATTTTATTTCTATGGTACATGTAGCTTTAAGGAATATAGCATATATACTATATGCTATATTCCTTAAAGCTACATATCTACTATTGTTAACTGTAATGTAGCAGATCCATAGGCCTGAAATTATGTTGCCCACGTTGAAGCCCTCCTTTTGGCAGACTTTTAAACCTTTTTGTCCTGTCATGTTTGTGATGCATGTGGTGGCGGAGTTAAAAGTAGCCCACATTCCCTTTGAATGTGAGTGCAATATTCTGACATCTGCAATAGAGTAAACAGCTACAACAATGGGCAGTTTTATGCAGTAATCGATTGTTAACCTTCTTATGCCAGCATTTCAGGTTATTTCACCAGTGAAGTTAGACAGTTCGCTTTGTGGTCTGTAAAATGATTCCTTCGATAGGAGTAGAATTGAAATTGTGGAAGCATTTGTAAAAAAAGGTTTGATTAAAGAAACTTGCGAAATTTTTGGGTTCATGCATCTGGATAATGGAGTACCAGCAAAGAAAGCCGGCATAAAAACTGGTGCACCTCTGGATCTGTGCAAAATGTAAAACGACAAGGAATTCCTTCAGTTCACACACTAGAAGTTACTTCAGACACCTGCTGAAGAGCTACTGATAGCCCAAAGAAGTCTACACATAAACTGGCCCAACAAGAGCATGTAAGTAGGAGGAGTTGCCAGCGGATATTGAAAAATCTAAATTTGAAGCCATATTGTGTGATGGTTGCGCAGCAATTACTGGAGGATGACAGTCAGAAACGAGTAGATTACTGCAAGGGTCTTTTGAATAACATCAATGATGGTTTGTTACATCCTTTCCATTACATCGTGAGTGATGGAACATGGTTTCATCTTTCCAGTCATGTGAATTCGCGTAAGTCGAAGTACTGGGCAACGGAGAACCCTAACACTGTGTGGCAGCAAGCTCTCCATGATAAAAAAAATCGGCGTTTGGTGCCGTGTGACAAGAATGTCTATCATTGGACTGATATTTTTTGACACTACCCTCAACATGGTTGCATATACAGAAGTTTTTGTTACATTTTGTGCTCAACTCTTTGAATATCAAAGACAATACTGCTTATTCCAGCAAGTTACTTCAACAGGCCACACATCTAAGATTTCCCTGGAATGTCTTCACTGAGGAACAAACTGTTAGCAAATATTTATGGGCACCACATTGGTCAGATATAACAACATATGTTTTTTTCCTGAGGGGACACTTGAAGAGCACAGTCTATGAAACAAATCTACACATGATACACGAACTGAAAGACAACAGCAGCTGTGAAGTTCCTGCCATCGATATCCAGACTTTACGCTGGGCATATCTGAATATGCTTAGACATGCGCAGCTGTTTATTAATGTTGCAGGGAGTCACTTTCAGCGTTTCCAATAAATATATTTTTCGCTGTATTCTTCATTGTAAATAAACGGCAAGACCATCTCAGCTCCTCATTTATGTAATTTCAGTGTATTTCCTTTATACTTGCATGGAATACTTTTATCTGCTCCACCCTTTAGTACTGTTACGTGAGTGGAGTGTTAATTACTTCCGATTATTATTAAACACCGTATACCCATAAAATAAATCTATTTTCATTGTCATACCATTATGAATCGATTTAGATATATTACTATAAATAAATAAAAGAAACACCTTGGAAGTAGTTACCCTGTTTCATTTTTATGTTAAATAAGTATGTTAACACAAATCTCCTGAACTGAACACATTTACTCTGACATTTCTGCTTGAAACACATTTACCCAGAATGGGAATTTCTGTTGAGCACTGTTGGGTCTTGTTTGTATAATTCGTTTATAGTTGTATTAGGCAGTGACACAGTTAAAAAATTCTGTTGGGTCTTCTAAATGTTTTGTAATATCTCAGAACAGTTTAGACTTAAAATATATTTTTAATTTATAATACCTTAGCATAAGTATACGTCAGTTCGATGTAGAATAGTAACATTCTCAACCTGACCATCTCAGATTTCTTTCAAAATTGGGGCATCCATTGATCTAGATAAGGGATCGGAAACTACCAATCTGCAGAGGTATAAGACAATTGCCTTGGAAGTTAGTCTGCAAGGTTTGGAAATTGTGTAAAATTTACATGCATCTCAATATAAATGAGTATAATTCTGGTTCTAGTCCAGATACAGCAGTGAAACTTATATCATTGAAAAGTTAATGAGTAGATAACTGCCGTTGACCTTGAATATCTCGAAACATCCAACCTTCAATTTTTTTTGGGAAAAATATATTATATTGTTCCAATGTGCTACTATCAATGTGGTAGATTTCAAGATGACACACCGAAGCATCGTGCCCAAAAATTAATTTTGTCACCATTAGTACACTACCAAAATGGAGAAGGAAGCACATAAAAATGAAAGACAGCTTAGTAAAATATGCAACTCAGAGGTAATGTACAAAAATATGGTTTATATTATTATAGCGGTATTATGAACCATTTACAGAGCAGCTTCAATGAAAAGGCAATAAAAAGTAGTTACACCTCATTTCAGAAGGCTCAGATTAAATTGTTCAACAGATCTGATGCAGGGACAGAGTATGTCCTTCCAGTTAGTATCACTGGATCCAGTCTTGTGAAACTGTCACATCTTCTCTTAACACAAGTGTCAGATATGGCATAAAACACAAATGATGGAGGTAGTCCATGTACGCTGCAATAAACTGACCCGTACTTCATCTGTTTGTTCATAAGTTCGTAAGACATATTCAGCCCACCAATGACTGTCATACAGGCAACAAATGCAGATATGTTTTTTAAGAGCATTTCTTTTCACATAACAATCACTGACTCGTCTATGCTCATGAAGAAGCAGAATATGTCGTCATTTTTACTACACATTTGTCAATATATTTTACACAATGAAGCTTATAGGTATCTGGACTCGTATTCCTGAAACTTTGTTTCAGATTGGCAATGTTTTAATCGTAATGGGAAACTGATGCGCAGTCGAAGACATATGAAGGAATATTTTCTTTGCACCACAGAAATAACTGTCATGGTGTCAAAATAGGTTTTCATGAGGTCACTTGAGGCTGGCAAGTGTGGGTAGTCTCTTTACAGCTTCTGCAGCGTCATCACAAGGTCCTTTAGCATATGCTGCAGCAAAAATATGCCATTCAAAATCTTGTTTTTGGTAGGAGAGATTCATGAAATTCTTTCTGTTTTTGTATTGGGCAGCACATCATCCAAAAGGTATTAAACATGTTGTCGAGTTGGGTAGTGACATTTTAAGAAACTGATGGGCTTGTGCTGGAAAGAATGCACATACACTGTATCATTCTGAAGGCAATCAGACATTTCTACATATGACATATAGTGTATTTCGTAAATATTTGAGTCTCTGTAGTAAGTTACGGAAGGGTGAATTATAACTTGTGATTTATTGCAGTGAAGCCCCTGTACTCCATCCTGAGTTATGAAGGAGCATTTCTCAACAAAATGACAAAGAGCAAGACATGAATTTACTTTCACTTCTTCTTCAGTGATTTTAAAGATCTGTAACTGCTGTTGGGTGATATATGAGTGTGGTAGGAGTTATCATCAACTTGATGCAGACACGTCAGTAAAATAGTCTATTAATTTTGTTACAGCCTCTAGAACTACCCTGCCACTAGTTAACCAATAATTATACACAATTTCGTCAATGCATTTCGTACCAGGCATTTCAAACAGATTATCAGTCAGTCTTGCGAAACTTGGACGGTAGGGACGTGCACCTAAGAAACATGCTACAAGTGCAGGATTGCAAGCAACAAATGATACACAATGCTTTTACGATGGTAATGTGTGTTCTTCACACTCCGTTAGTTCTTTCAGTTTACATCTTTCAACCATTAACTTAAAATTCTGGTATGAGACACAAAACAAACAGCATGAGTTCCACTCTCATAGGCAACAACATGATGTTTTGGTCACAACTCATAAATCCTGAGAATACAGTATTTACCTCTACCTATGTATTTTTGAAATACGCTTACAATTCTTTAAGATAGTGCAACCATAACTCCTTCTGCTCATGTACTCTAATTCCAGTTGTTTTCACAGACACACAGTCTATTCTTCCTGGCATTACGTGGCACACATTATGGTCACAGTAAAAACCATGTAGTAATTGAATGGTTTTCTCACGACCTGTCTAACGTGGCTTTGAATTATGTGTCACTAATATACAATGTTCTGTTACCAGCTGGTTGGCTCTTCATACCATATAATCCGAAGTGGAAATTTCTTTCATGGTTTTCCTTATACACCTGCTCTTTGGAAGCTCCATCAAAATTTGTATTTTGTCTTACATACGTTCTGTATTGTGAAACTTATCTTTCAGCTGGGCTATGACTTCTCTTTCTCACTTTTTTCACATTCTTCTCTTTCCATTTGCACCACATAATTATACTCAAACACTGAGATAACCTTTTTCAATTTTTGCTTTGGATAATTGTTCTCATGCTAAAGCTTTTTGTCCTATAGAGGAGATAAACCTAAAATCTGAAAGCTGGTATTTAAAGAATTCAGTGTCAGATCTTTTGCTATTTTATCTTCACTTAACATCTTCTCCGGGAGTACACAGCACAGCTGAGGCAACACCTACTAGGGTTCATGGGTTTTATGATATTTGCTTTCTACGTTTGCTGCCAGTTTTTCCACCTAGTAATACTTCAGGGCACTTGTTTGCCATCCACTCCCGAACATTGCTCAAATTCATGTGTACTCTTGCATGACCTTTTTAAATGGGTTGCAACAGTACAATTTCGACTTGAAATCTATTTTTACAAACTAATACTAAATACTACTAACTGAACATGAACACAGCAGTTTGAGTAAACAAGCCACACCCATGAAATAAGCTAATGATGCCTGATTGAATTGAAAGTCTCTGGTAGTTGCTGTTAACAGCAAGAAATTTTCACCAATTTGTCAGAACAGTAGTGTACTATTGTCCACTGTTCTGGAAAGAACCTTCATACATAACTGCTTACTGCATTTTGTTAGTGTAGTGATGCAGATGAAATAAATTTTTAGTCATGATGCCATTGGTGTGTCATCTTGATATTTGCCGTGTCTAGAGTAGCATACTGCAATAATAACCTTTTTCAAAAAAACTGAAAATGTGGTGTTTTGAGATATCCAAGGTAAAATGTTAAAGTGACTGACCTAGAATCTGAAAATTCTTAGAAACCTCCCACGTTGCATATCAATATAAAGGTGTACTCACTGCTGTATATGGATGAGAACCAGAATTATACTACTTTACATTGAGAGAGATGCATGTAAATTTCACACAATTTCCAAACGTTTCAGATCTGCAACTTTCTTCACAAATGTCAGCTATTTTTGCAAAGTGATAGTTTTCCACTTCTTATCTGGATCATTGATATACCAAATTTGAAAGTAATCTGAGTGGGTTGGGTTAAGTGCTGCATTGAATTGACATATACTCTGAAATTTAGTTTAACTGCGTAGATCTATAGCTCTTATTGCAGTAATATATATATGTTTCATTTGTTTTCAGTATGTTGTTCAGAATAAACTGTAAGTTCATAACGTTCTTAAATATACAGTTTTCAATATACTCACTGTCCAACTTCTCTTCATAAAATTCAATTTATAGTTGCCTCTTGAAAAATATTGATCATATACACTAAGTACCTTATTAAGTAATGTGTTTTCCATATTGTAATTCTGTGTCCAGCAAAAATTTTGTGAATTCATTTTTGTGATAATATTCTCCAATTATTTGTGAATGGGATTTTTAGCGATTTTTCACTGTCTGTAGGAGACTGATTGCTTCCTGTTTAATATTTATATTGGTTATTGTATGAATAAAAGTTTAAATTAAGCTTAAATAACATTGGATGCCACATTTCGCAATGATAAAATGTGTTTTTAACTGTCGATTTGGGGTTCCATGGGGACTGGTGACGTTGATAATACCAGAAATATGGACCAGTCTGGGCGTTTTCTCGTTGTATGAAACTTCCAGCTTGGATGAACAATGTTGCTTTATGGAGCTTCCATTCATCGACTTCTTCTCAGTGACTGCGTTATATATCAGCAGGCCCACGTGGAAGATGGTCCTTTGATAGCACGTCATCAATCATTTTCAACTGAGCAGTGTATATGAGGGCAGAAGAATGGAGCTAATGACTAAGAATGTTGTCCCTGCGCTACCCGAGTGTGTGTTTCCACTGTTCTCATGACAATGTGCAGGCGTCAGTAACTTAGCGCCTGATGGAAATGGTCACGAAGCGTTGTAGCTCATTCTGTTTGGGATAGTGAATGAATTTTGTGCAATGGAAACCATAAGTGATCATGCACTTTACTACCCCTACTTGAATATCTGTTGTGGGAGGGAGAGAACCGAAGTTATACACGTAAATTACTATTCTGTCTTAAGCATTGTCCTCAGGGAGGTCATCCTTTCGCTGGATGCTGAATTCCCTTAGGACAGGGATGTCAGTTGACACAAGTATAGGAGTCTTCCGTTTATTAACAGTTTCAGTTCCTCACGATGCGTACTACATCGGTTTAGGTAAACGGCTAGTGCGTCACCTTTAGTGTCTTTTGTTTTTAGTTCTCGTGTGTTTTTTTTTTTCTGTGCGGGAAGACAGGACATTAGTTACTTCATACTAAGTGGTTGTCAGTACAGTTAACAGATGATTCAAGTGAAACATGTATTCCTCTTTCTGTATGTACTTTCATATCGCACATCCCGTTTCTTAACTGCCATTACATCTGCTAATATGTGTCCTAATTTCTGGTAGTTAAAAATCTCACGGAGTTTGTAATGTGGCAACATTTTCTGAAACATCAAAAGTAAATGTAATCCGTAAAACTGGAGATTTAAACTCTAGAGTAAAAATTGTTTTTGTCTCTGGTGTACTATTTACGAATTACGTATATACCCGAAGTATTGCAATACAGTCATTCAGTAGCCTCCCACATTGCTTTAGTTGAACTTAATTATGTGGTTTAGACTTCAGTTCATTTCTTTCCTGTTTTTCGTTCAGTAGAACTACATTAGTTTATCGAGCAGTATTTGAAAATGAGTGCAGAAGAAGAAATTAGATTCCTTGAAGGGTTATTAATGAATTATTTGGATATGCCATCCCCTTAATGAAAGAATTTTGCTAATGATGCTTTGTTTCCCGCTACAGGAAGGAAATGACAGTAAGACGATGTGTCAAGAGAATTATTATTATTGGTCTTGTATGCGGTTTTTCTGGCCTGGCAATTACATTCCACTTCTATGATATGATAATGATGACTAGTTTGTTTTGTTGGCTTACTTGTGTTTTGGCAAGTGAGCCAGTTGGTTTTCTTATGATTTTGCTACAGCCAAATTTTCGTGACGACTATTGGCTATTCCGATCCTAATATTAGTCGTAACTGCAGCCTACAATAACTGTAATTAACCGGAGTCGTAGATAATCACTCTGTGAAATGTTTGTGAAGTGTAACTGCGTCAGTGACATAGTACGAGCATCCAGAACAGCCTTAACTCATTACATTTACAAACAAAGACTTCTTTACATATAGAACAACATCCTAATTTTAAACGTATTGGTTTATTTATTGGCTGGAGAACTGTTTGTCGATTGCTGACGGCGTATTACAGATTAGGTGGAAATAAATTTCATATAATGCAACACTGTGTGGGACTCGATGGTGTGTTATTGCATTATAATGGTACTTGGAGAATTTTTCGTCCTCTCCGTTGACGGGATGGAGTTATTTTACAGCATTTCACGCCATCCATAGTTAATTAGTATTTTGTACTTCATTGATTGAATTGTACACAACAGACCCTGTGGTTGTTGGCGACTGGAGTAAGCTTGCTCTATATTCTCATGGGAAATGCATCTATGACAGAGGCAAGCATGACTTATCGCAATGTCATCAAGGTGCTACACTGGCGTTTATAAACTTAAATTCCTATGACTTAAGGTCATAAACACATCGAATGGACGTAATTAACGTTTTATAAATTTGCAGGTATCTAATCGAAACTTGTTTTAATGGAAAGTTCAATGTTGTACAGACCGTGTGCTGAAGCCACTGGGTAGTACTTAGCGATTGGATCCCTCTATTAATACTTGGAAGCAAAGTGTGTATCAGCGTTGATCTGAGAATGCGATTTCTGAATTTAAGAACAGTCATTAATTGCTGCTGTCGCACTAGCGTTTATATTTCAGTTTATTTCTGAAGTTCATGAATTGTTATAACAACACACTGGCTGATTACCTGGACCATGAGACTCGTAATAAGTTGAGGAGTGTAAACTATGCGTGACGTCGATCTTGCACATTTAAGTGCGAGCGCACCTTGATGCGTGCATATTACTCTGGTAGTGGGAAGTTGTCGACGTTTTCCTCAGGCGCCACGCTTAACTGATACACGCCCATTGGACTTCTTTACGTGAATTATTGTTAAGACGACGGTTTACGCAACAGCTGCAAGTAATCATGCATATCTTCTTCCCCTCAGGGGGCCCGTAGCTCTTTTGTAGGTACGTGTGTGGCGCGCACGGGGCTCCTAACTATTGCACCCTTTCTTCTCTCCCACGCTGCATTCTCTTCCCCTCCTGCTCTCTCTCTTTCTCTCTCGGTGTTTCCCTTTATGACGACCCAGCTATTCCCTTATTTCCGCTATTACTTTCTGGTCTTGTGTTCCACTCTCCCTTTCTTCGGCTCTTTCTGGTTCGCCTTGGGATTCGATCTCCTTTTCTAAATTCCGTTTTAGTAGCGAAAGCCATTCGGGGAAGAATTACCTCCCTAGAGTCTCCAGCGTGGGTTCCTCTCCCCCCCTTTCTTTCCCGCCACACACCCTCACTCCCGCTAGTTCACCAGCACGTGCAGCCAGTCTGTGTGGTGAGGCTGTTATGTACTCATCTGCCGGAGGCCCCTAAAAACACAGGGATCATACTTCTGGTACCTGAACTGTCACCACCTCATGTATGCCTAGGAGTGGCTGCTCACTTTTTGGGGCATCGGAAGTCGCGGCAACGACCGCTGTTCTAGGTGGCCCTTGCCACAGGTTGGCGGCGCCCACTGGGTGAGTCCCTGATCGGAGTGGGTGGTACTAGGATAGACGCTCTGCACATGAAGCGTGCTAAGCTCTATACTTCTGGCAGCTCATCTGCTGCCGTCTCTTTAGACAGGAACGGTTCCCTCGGTTCTACTACTTTTGCTTCCTTAGCCTTCCGCTCCCTGGCTACCCCAGGGAGGAGGACCAGGCCCATCAGCTTGCAGCGAAACCTTTTCGCAGTTACCTGGTTTCTTCCAGGACAGACAGAGAGATTTTCGTCACTAACAAACTGCTCTTTTTTGTTGAACATATGGAAAATAAGTTTGGTGAAGTTGACTCACACAGTAAGATGCAATCTGGTTCCCTACTGATTAAAACCTCTTCTGCCAGTCAGTCGGCTTCCCTTCGTGCTTGCGGGCGCTTAGGAGACATCCCACTAAGCATTACTCCTCACCAATCCTTAAATATGATCCAGGGCATTATTTTCCATAGGGTCCTCTTTCTTCAATCTGAAAAGGAACTCGGGACTAATCTGGAACAGCGCATCGTTCATTTCGTTTGGTGAGTCTAGAATAGTCTGATGGACAATGCATTCATACAGGCGCTTTCATACTGGGTTTTGAGGTGGTACCCTTCCAGAAAAAGTCAGAGTTACGGTATACCGTTGTGAAGTGAAACCCTATACCCCATCTCCCATGCACTTTTTCCGGTGTCCCCAGTTTGGTCACTTGTCTTCAAGAAGTGACTGTGGCCACCCTCTCCATGTGGGGAGTCATTGCACCACACCAACCAAGCGCGTGAATTATTCCAGCACATATACTCCTAGCTCACAGGAGTGCTCAATCTATAGAAAGGAAAGGAAGATTCAGTAATTCAAACCTCTCGTCAGTCTATCCTACTCTGAGGCCTGGCAGAAATTCGACCATCTGCATCCAATATCTTTAATATCTATCTTTGCTTCTGCTGCGTTGTTTCCTCTTACTCCTTCCTCCTTACCTCTGTCCTGTTCCCCTTCCCTTCCTTCCTTCCTGCCTGGCAGTTCCTGTTCCCACTCCTCTAAGAACCGCTCCTTCTCTTTGGCTGAAGAAGAAACCCTCTTCTAGAGCAACCGCCATAGATGGGGCTCCCTCTAGCAATCCCCATACCTGGCGTCTCCAGGAGTCTCCAGGACAGGAAGGCTGTTATTTTGAGTTGGACGTGGGACCCATGCTCTGTGGGCCTCAAGGCCGCTCATTCTCTTTCTAGTTCTGATATTGCTGCTACTTGCTCTCTTCCCAACCATACTTCATCTCGCCCTCCGAAAGAGAAGAAGAAGGTGATGCGTAAGCCTTGGGATGAAGCCCACCCCAGGGCGTGTTGCTTCCTCCCTTTCAATTAGTTTCCGAACTCATTATATTCATTGATATCACTCCATTCTTACCAGTGGCAGATGCTGACTCAACACAATGAACGATTCTGGCCCATTTGATGTCTACCCGGACTCTTGTACTATTCCCCTCCAATGAAATGTAATGGTGACTATCGTCACCTTCCGAAGTTGCTGCCTCTTCTTTCTATCTATTCTGTAGCTTATGCTATATTGCAGGAATCTCGTGAATCACTCATTCACCAACTCTTCATGGTTCCCAAGCTTTCTGCCAGAACCCGTTTGGCCCTTTGCGAGCCCTTTTGGATCAACAGATATTATTAATTCCTAACTCCCTCTTTATGATGTGCTGGGTGCAGTGGCTGTTCAGATCCATTTAGTCTCTGTAACAACACACAATCTTTATCTCCCCCCACACCAGCCTCCTACATTTCTTGCTCTTTTTGCCCTCCTTTGACAGCTTCCTTTCCCCTTCCTTCTCCTTCAGGATTTTAAGGCCTGTAATTATCTGTGTGCTGGTTCTGCGACCACTGACTGTTGCAGAATTGTTGAAAACCTGCTGGAAGGGCTTGATCTCTGCATGCTCAACACTAGAACCCCCACACACTTCAAAGTGGCATACAGTACTTTCTTGGCCACTGATATTTCTGTCTGTAGCCAACGATTCCTCCCATATGTTCAATACTGAGTTCATGACAATTTTTACGACAGTGATTATTATCCGATTGTCTTATCTTTTATCGCCTAGATGCCCCCCCCCCCCCTCCGGTGGGCCTTTACATGTGCAGATTGGGCTACTTTTTCCTTGGCTACTCTCCCCCACTGCTCCACCACAAGACGCCATTGATTAGACCATATGGAGTTTGACTGACACCATCTTTTCAGCTGCTGCTTCAGTGATTCCTTCTTCCTTAGGTTCTTCTCCAAGGAAGACTGTCCCTTGGTGAACACCTGAAGTTGATTTGGCTATTAAAGGCCACCAATGTGCCCGCCAACACTATAAATGGTATCCATCTCTCGATCACATCCTGGCCTTAAAAACAGCTTCATGCCCAAGGCAATTATCTTCTTAAATACCAGGATTGGATTTGTTGGTACATGTTGCTGCTACAAGGCTACATACTCCCTCTTCGTAGGTTTGGGCAAAGATCAGAGTCAGTTTTGGCTGCGATACTTCTACATGTTTTCCAGGAATTTTCCTGAATGGTGTTTTACCTTCACCAGCCCAAACTCTATTGCTGAACATTTTGCTCAGCATTTCACCCAGACCTCTGTGTTAGTCCACTATCCGCTGGTGCTCTGTCTTCTCAAAGACCTTCTGAAACAATTTCCTTCACATTTCATTCCCTGCCGCCTGGACCCTTATAACGCCCTATTTAGTCAGTGGGAATTCGCCAGTGACCTTGCCCTCTGCCCCAGCACAGCTTCTGGATTGGACCAGGTGCACAACCAAATGCTTCAGCACTTATCGGTGGCTAGCCAACGTCATATACTTACCCTTTTTAACCGTCTCTGGAGCGAGGGGAAATTACCTTACCAATGGCGAGAAAGTGTCGTAATTCCAGTTTTGAAATAGGGCAAACCGCCTCCTCGGATGATAGTATTGTCTGATCAGTTGAACTAAAGTCCTCTGCTAGTTACTTGAATGTATGGTGAGTCAAAGACTGCACTGTATCCTTGAATCGTGGGACCTTTTGACTTTGACCAAATGTGGTTTTCGCCGAAGTCTCTCTACTGCAGACAATATGGTTTACCTGCAATTTGGTATCTGAAAGGCTTTTGCCCAGCATCAGTAGGATGTTGCAGTCTTCTTCGATCTACATATAGCTTATGATACTACATGGCGCCACCACATTTTTGCCACCTTACACGAGTGGGGCCTTCGTGATCTGCTCCCGATTTTTATCCAGAACTTACTTTCATGTCGCACTTTTCACCTCCCATCTGCAGGAGAATTGTGTTCTACAGGGATATGATTCGAGTCTCTCTCTCATTTTAGTGGCTATGAATGGTGTGGTGGTGGCTGCAGGGTCTACAGCGTCTTTCTCTTCGTATGCTGATGATTTTTGCATTTATTTATCTTCATTTTCATTGGCTGTTGGTGAACGCAGACTGCAGGGAACAATACACCAAGTGCAATCTTGGGTTCTCACTAATGGCCTCCATTTTTTGTTGCCAATACATGCATTATGCACTTCCGTCACCGCCGTAGGGTCCATACTCATCTGGATCAGCACCGTGATGACCAGTCCCTCAATCATTTTATGCGACTGTTCTTTGATGCCCAGTTAACGTGGCTTCCCCATCTATGCTCTTCAATGCTTCAGCAACACTAACTGGGGCACAGACCGCTATATTCTGATATGAATATACACACCATGGTCCAGTCTCAGCTCAATAATGAGAGTCTCACATATGGCTTGGCATCACCTTCGATATTACAGATGATGCTGGACCCAATACACCATTGTGGCTACAAGGGATTCCACCGT
The DNA here is from genome assembly GCF_023864345.2 of Schistocerca serialis cubense. Classification (NCBI taxonomy): domain Eukaryota; kingdom Metazoa; phylum Arthropoda; class Insecta; order Orthoptera; family Acrididae; genus Schistocerca; species Schistocerca serialis. The sequence goes on along the minus strand of NC_064640.1, from coordinate 611,020,324 downwards.
TGTGGTTTCTGTGCCAACAACAGATGATCACTTATGCACTGCGTATCCGCTACTCCCAAGAGCACCCAAACTACTGTCTCCTCGTCCCAGATATGGAGATCTACCTACCACAATAGCGGCCCAGCTCTGGGTTTATGATCGCAATCCACATCTTGTCCCCTTTTTTAAAACTCCAGCTTTCCCTTCTAGCACTTCTTCTCTGAGCCTGCTCACGTACACCTCCATGGCACATCCTATGTCCACAGCTCTGTCTTGGCCTATCACAGGGTCTGAAAGACTTGACTTATCCTGAGGCTCTCTACTGCCAGCAGTTATCTATTCTCAGCATGTTACAGGACACAGAAGTAGTCTATACTGAGGGCTCGATGGTTGCCATTAATGCTGCCTTTGTTTAATTCATGCAGGATGTATGAATGCCACTCCTTAGTGGATGGCTGCAGTGTTTTCACTGTCGAGTTGGTAGCCATCCCTTGTGCTCTTGAGCATATCCGTTCCTGCACTGGTGAGTCCTTCATCGCCATCCCTTGATGCTGATTATCCACGATTCTCTTTTTTCCCTCAAACAATGTAAATGCTGGGTGGTCTTCGTCTGCACCCTGGGTCATGTCGGGATTCCGGAGAATGAGCTCACTGACATGCTGGCCAAATTTGCTACCAGCAAGCCACATCTTGAGATCTGAATTCTGGAATTGGACCTTTCATCGGTATTATATCTTCAAATTCTAGGGATCTGGAATATGGAATGGCATACTTTGAAAATGGTTCAAATGGCTCTGAGCACTATGGGACTTAACTTCTGAGGTCATCAGTCCCCTAGAACTTAGAACTACTTAAACATAACTAACCTAAGGACATCACACACATCCATGCACGAGGCAGGATTCGAACCTTCGACCATATCGGACGCGCGGTTCCAGACTGTAGTGCCTAGAACCGCTCGCCACCCCAGGGGCTAGGGCATACTTTGACTTTTTTGAACAAAAAAGAGGGAAATAAAGGAGATCACGAATTTGTGGAAGTCTTGCATACAGACCTCTCGTAAGAACTCCATCGTCCTTTGCTGGCTCCACATCAGCCATACTTGATTGACTCATGGTCATCTCCTCCACTGTGAGGATCCGCCCCACTTTTGTTGTAGTGTCCGTTTGATGGTAGTCCACATTCTGCTGGGCTGTGATAACCTTGCCAACCAGCAGCAGACTCCTAATCTTCCTGATTCACTACCCCTGGTGTTAGTAGATGATGACCCAGTGGCCGACCTGGTTTTGCAGTTTATGCATTAAGGAGGTTTTTACAGCTCTCCCTAAGGGAGAGAATCTCAGTCTTGTTGCCCCATTGAGAGGCTGAAGGATGCTCTGTTGCCTCCTCTGCCCCAAACAGGCAGTGGCTCTCTGGGTTTGGTGGTCTGCCCCAGTCCTCTTCAGACACGATTATTTGCTCTTCTTCCCCTTTATCTTGCCCTGTCTGTGTCGCTAGTCTTTTCTGAGCATTGTTGGGTGGGGTGCCTTTGGTACGTGATGGGGGGTATGTTCCCTATCACACTTTCTGCCTTTCGGGTCCTCCATATGCTCCCTTGATGGAGCACTTCGGGCGCTTTTCTTCCTTTGCCCCCTTTTCTTCTTCCTTCTCCCTTTCTCTAGGCTTTGTTGATCTTCGGTAGACATTGGGGTTTTCTTTCCTTGGGTTTTGCGTACCAGGTCTTTCTTTGGTGTGTAGTTTTGTTGATTTGTCTGTTACAGGTAGGAGAAATTGATGATGTTATAGTTTGGTCCCTTTAATCATTAAACCAATCAATCATATCTTCCTGTACAAGCTACGGAGGCATATAAGATTGGCTGCACTACACTGTATGTATTACGACATGTTCAGAACTCACTGCGATGACGAGATGAAGTTTGTATTCAAGCGAAAGACAGGCACCAAGAAGATTTTGTCTAAAAAAATTACCCAATAGCAAATTGACCACCGTATTCATTGAGCTATTAATTTCATTTTCAACATAGAAATACAATGTCAACGAGTATACTCCCCACAGAGAATCATAAAAGCATTCACCTTTGGTTAAAGAAATAGGTCAATCTTGGTATATCGTCACTGATACAGACTGTGCTTGTGAACCATACAGATGTGCATTACCAACCATCAACAGAAATGAGCAGCGAGCACTAGCTGACTTCAGTCCATGGCTGTATATTAATATTGGTTGTTCCCTTTGTGATTAAATATGTCCAAATAATCATTAGAAATAGTAGATAAGTCTTCTAGCGCGCGTCATCAAATAGATGTATCCCACAACAGCTTAATATACTAGCAGTTTTAGAGTGAAACGGCGTATGTGCCACGTTTAAGGTGTTACGCTTTGGATGCCTCTGATACGTACACTTCAGTACATGTCCAGGGCATCTACTTAGCACTTCGACATACACCAACAAATACACACACACAATAAGCTTACGTGGGATAGTGTCGTCCAAGGAACAAATTAGAATAAGTTGTTTCACCAGTTCCAACCAAGATGTTTCTTTGTTGTAAGCCTAATGAAAAATGGGAATGGGACGTGTCCTCCCAAATGACCCCAATTTGTAACACCCCACACCTATCTGGCTGCGATCTGGCAGAAAAGATCTGAAATGTCCAAATGTTAAAGATATGAAATAGCCATCCTGCTCAGATTAGTAAGGAATGAATTGTGTGTAAAAATATTAAAAATAGAGTTGTGCCAAGTTTGTGAGATTTACTTTCTTTATTACGGAAAAGGGTAAAAGTCGGCATAACATTTTAAACGTTTAAAGTTATTTGAGTTATTTCAATACAACCCGAAAGATTAGGTGTGGTCTGCCGCATTAACACTGAATGAGATTAAAGTGCCAGCTGCAGACCGCCAAAGCCTTAGAACTTAGCAGCTAGAAAATTCACATGGCATGCAAACTCGTGTTTCATCCCCAGTGGATACATCTTGCACATCATAAATCGCAGCAGCTCTTGGTTTATTTAGCTGATGTTCAGTGACTGCATGTAATGCAACTGTTAGATTATGCATGAAACAGGTTACACATTACTGGCTATTTCCTTTCACCTTCAGAACAATCATTTTGTGTGTGTAAACTTGAAGAGAACTTTTTCAACGAGCGCAATTATTTTAGAAGAGGAATAAAATCTATTTTTTATGTTTATTCGATGAACGTATTGATGCTCTAGCTATGCCTCGGGTACTTTTTATAGGTCTTAATAAGGACGTTGTTATTTATGAGATAGACATTGGTTATAAGGCACAAAGTTTTCCTTTCTTTGTTTCTAAAGGGGAACTATACCATATTCAAATAAATAGTTTAGTGTCATTAAGGGTATCTAAAACATACTGCAAATATGATACAGGTTCAGTTGCAGGTTTAATGTTTTCAACTTTGTTGAAGCGTGATATAGTTTTCAGAATGTTTTTCTGCGCTCCTGAAAAGCTACCTGTTGGCACTTAACATCCTGTAAGTCCAATAAGTTGGTGAATGGTTTCATTGGGAGCTGAGGTTTATTCCTCAAATGGAGATGAGTGCAGGCATCAGTAGGAGTCATTGTACTCTGGTTACAAGTCTCCATTTTGGAACTTGCTAAATATTCATTCTGGATCGAATAAGTTAACTGAATGACACCAGTCTATAATTGGTACGTTCTAAGTCGTAAACTGCACTGCCTGACCAAAAGAATAAAGCCCCCAGAAGATGCGGTCCGATGCCAGTGAAACTTCGTACACATACACAGCATCGGCGGGTATATAAATGATATGAGTATAATTCTCTGTGATTGGTAGAACTGCCACCCTAGCCCATTAGTGTTGTTCGTGTTTAGTACTGTTACCAGACCTGGTAGGGTATGTATGGGGCGTAAACAGGGTTAGGTGTTTAGTGATCAATGTGAAGGACACGGAGATGCAGTGTACTCGCGTGAGACAGGGCTACCTTCACCTGAAAGATTCTGAGAGAGGGACTCATTGTGGGTCTCTATTTCACCGCCTAGTCGAATCCTGGAACATGCAGATTTGTGGGGCATTCGTATGTGACTGTGGTCGATGTTCGGCTACAGGATACCTGATGGCAGGCATTATCGTTGTCAAGAGTTTGGTCGAATACGTCAGACCACCATAAGGAGTATCGCCTTACTGTCCACCAAGCACATCGTAACCTTTCCACATCTGCACCTGCCATCTGAGAATATGTAGTCAACTCCATGCAACATCCTCTATCATCCCGCACCATTGGTCGGAGACTAGAAGCAGCTGGATAAGGCGTTACTGCCCCATGAGTAAGCTGCCGTTACACGACACGAACGGCTGCAGTTGGAGTGGCGCCGTGCCTAGGGTGTGTGGACTGCTGATGGATGGTGTCGTATTGTGTTCAGCAATAAATTGTGGTTCTAGACTACCCCGGATGACAATCGTCGGTAAGAATGTCGTCGACCTGGGGAGTGTCCCATTGTTTCCGTGTTTTGGAGATGCACATCAGTGTTACTTCCGGCGTCATGTTACGGGAAGTCACTGGGTATGACCTCAGGTCGCCGCTGGTAGTGACTGAGGGAATTCTGACGGCTCAGCGGTACATCACAGACATCCTGCTTCCTTATGTCATCTCTCATACAACAGTATCGTGGAGCCTTTTCCAACAGGGCAATGCTCGTCCACACACGGCATGTGTGTCTATGAAATGCTTGCGTGATGTCTGGGTAATTCTATGGCGAGCAAGGTCCCCAGATCTATCTCCAGTGGAAGATGTAAGGGACAAACTTGTATGTCAACTCTGACCCAGTGCCAGTTCCCACGATATCAACGACCAATTACAACCGCTGTGGACCAGCTTGCCCTAGGGGGGTATAGAACGGCTTCGGATAGCTTTCACTAGCGAAAAAGTGCATACATCCAGGCCAAAGGGGGTGCAACGTCATACTAATAAATGGGCACATACTGCCAAGTCATTTATAAATTTGACTCGATATTGTAATCAGTGAACTAACATCACATCCTCTCTAAACTTTGCAAAGTTTCATTTCGTTTCTTCTTCTCCTTCTGGGCGCTTAACTTTTTTGGTCAGGCATTGTAACTCGCCTATAAGCTATGCAGTCTGACAGAGTGTATTTTTGAATTGGAATACACAGTGAAGGTTCTCGAACTTTTCTTCGGAGGTTGGCAGCAGGTAAACAGTCAGTTTCTTTGTATCCGTCTGCCGTACCACCGTGAGTAGAACACAGAGACGTCTTCACGGTAAAGAGTACTCATTGTATCCACCAGGAAATTTTACTTTCGGAACTAACAAGGAGAAGTTCCCATCGGTAGTACCGACTTTTTGAAACCGTCTGTACTGTTACGAAGAGATCCCAGGTATCACACACTGCATTCACCCTGGTGGACCCTCATTTGCGAGTAATCGACGAAAAACATTTCAGAATTTTGTGTGAAACTCAATAGCGTTAAAAAAAGTAGCACCTAATGGTCTTATTGTGTGATGTAATGGACAGGCTACCAGTAAATTACAATAATTTTTTATGTTTAAATTTTTATCAAAATTACTTTGATCATCATTTTCATTTAATTAAATGATTTAAATGTAATTTTTTAATTCCATTCTTTTGTCACAGCATTTTAATCACATCAGCTTCTTCATTTGCTCTCATTTTTCTTCCTATCATTCTTTTTCCACTTGAAATCTTTATTCATGTGTTTGTAATTAATTTTAAGTATTAATTTCGAATTAACATCTTTTGTTTTATCACCCTGTTTTTTCGTTCACATTACTACAGTCATTATATATGACGATAAGTCAATTATTATCCGCAAAGTAGTTATAAAATTTTATTGTAATCAAATAGGAAACTTACAAGAAGATCATTTTTCGACATAGTGTCCTTGCGTTTTAACGCACTTGGTCCATCGTTGTACAAGCTTCCTGATGGCCTCATAAAAGAAGGTTCTCAGTTGAGCTGCGAACGAGGAATGTACCGCTTCTTTCACTGCTTCGTCCGAGGCAAATCGACGGCCCCTTAATTCCTGTTTGAGTGGCCCAAACAAGTGATAGTCAGAAGGGGCAAGATCGGGACTATATGGAGAATGATCCAGTACTTCAAATTTGAGTTTTTGGAGCGTTTCAGCAGTGTGGGCAGCAGTATGCGGACGGGCATTGTCGTGCAACAACACAACAACTTTTGACAGATATCCTCGGCGTTTGCTTCGAATTGCAGGCTTTAGCCTGGCAGTAAGCATCTCACAGTAACGTACACTATTTATTGTTGTGCCCCTTTCCCCATAATGTTCCAGTACTGGACCTTGTGCGTCCCAAAAAACCGTAAGCATCAGTTTTCCTGCGGACGGTTGAGTCTTGAACTTTTTATTGCACGGCAAATTTGGATGTTTCCATTCCATACTCTGCCGTTTATTCTCCGGCTAGTAATGATGGATCCATGTTTCGTCACCAGTAATGATCCTGTCTAAGAAGTTGTCCCCTTCGTTACCATAACGATCCAAATGTTTTTTGCAGATGTCCAAGCGCGTTTGTTTATGCAACTGCGCGAGTTGTTCTGGGACCCATCTTGCACAAACTTTATGAAACCCAAGTCTGTTGTGGATGATTTCGTAGGCAGAACCGTGATTAATTTGCAGACGACGTGCCACTTCGTCAATAGTTAATCGTCTGTCTAAGAGAATCATTTCACGCGAACGCTCAGTGGTTTCTTCATTTGTGGCGGTAAACGGTCGTCCGGCTCCTTCATCGTGCGTAACACAACCATTTCTGAATTTTTCAATCCATTCGTACACACTCCGTTGTGGCAAAACACTGTTCCCGTTCTGTACCGAAAGTCTTCGATGAATTTCGGCTTCTGATACGCCTTCCGAGCACAAAAAACGGATCACTGAACGTTGCTCTTCTTTGATGCAAACAGACAGCGGAGCAGCCATAATTAACAGCACGGCTGCGATAACGAAACTAACCTAGCAGCCTGAAAATTGCAAAGATATAACAACAAATAAACAAAGCATGCATCATCAATATAAAACGACAGTACTACCAAATAAACAAAAATATAACTACATTGCAGACGATAATTGACTTACCCTCGTATATTTCTCATTTTATTTTAAAATCGTTATACTTATAAACTCTTCTTTCGTATAAATCTTCATCTGCGTTATTTTGTCCATAGTGCAACAGGTATTTAGATTATGCTTCAAATGTTTGTATGACGATTTCCACGCAAAAAAATTGCACATCTGGTAACGAAACATGTATTTGTCCCATCCCTGAACAGTCGATATAAATAGACTATTTGGTCTTTCGTTTTTTAACTGATAGATAGGAATTTTCAAATAACTGAGTATTATAATAGAGAAATATAATTAAATTCATATTATCAAAAATTCCGATTGGAAAAATAGTGATATAAAACAATGAAACAAATGAAAAAGTTCATATGGTGATTAAAATAATGTGACAAAGGAGCAGAAATAAAAAAATAGATTTAAACCAATTCATTGAATAAAAATAATGATCGAAGTCATTTCGATAAAGATTTAAAATAAAAAGCTTTACTGCAACTGACAAGATTCGAACCCACAATCTCTTGCACATACAGCCATCATCATATACATTACACCACGAAATTAAACAATGTAGTTCGACTTTTTTAATGTTACTGAGCATCACGCAAAATTCTGAAACTTTTTTCGTCACTTAGTTGCAAACGAAGGTTCACCAGGGTGAATGGCTGCAGGATGTGATAACTGGAATCTTAACTTAGATCACTGTATATTTGGCTTTAAAAAGTCGATCCCACCGCTGGGGACGTCTCGTTGTAAGCAGGATTCGACACACTTTGATGACACCAATTCGCTTCCATTTGATTACTCCTGCACACAATGTCATTCCATTATTTAACAATCTTGTGCCCCACTTGAGGCATTGCCCAATATTTGGCAGTTGGGTATCTGCTTTACTGTCAGATGTTCGATTGTGAAGACTAAGTTTATGCATCTCTTGATGGACAGTCAGGGGGGACATCATTAGTGGAGGTTGTTTGGAAGGTTTACGATTTCTCATAACAAAATTTGCAACATTTGGTGACGTCTATACATCGAAATTTGCAATGTAACTGATCGGGCTGTGGTTCCTCTTTGCTATCAAATCCGAAGCAAGTGACCTTGATGTACTTACGTGAGCTAAAAACTCTAACATCGATTCATTACTCCAGCGGCAAGCAGTCACTTGACTACGATAGACGTCAATAAATGCTAAATGATGGTCAGTTCTCTCACGTTGCTCTGCTGCAACTCTGAATACCACTTTACATTCCATATCAAACATGACGTCATTGAGTCTACAACAACGCTCTCATATGCAGTCGCGGTATTTAATCACATTGAGTGCATTATTCTGCAGAATGTAGGTACTTGCAGCTTCGAGTGCATGACTGTCAATGCTTGAAAAAGGACACGTTTGTAGTACATTAATACATCAGGTTCTGAATGTAATACGTGAACTGTTTTGCCTTGGTAATTTCACGGAGCTGCAGGCGAAACCTTGTTTAAATTAAAAGCATTTACAACGTCTGTATAAGGATGTGCTGTACTTAACACACTGCGTTGTGGTAAGATACTACTCTTATTCTAGAATGTTTTTGTTGATTTTGGGGAGGGCTGAATTATGCATGAACGTTCATGCAACTTTTAACGAAATATTCCTTACCAAGGTAAGAGATAATTTATAATTATTTCTTGACCCTGAGAGCATTTAAATGAAGAGCAGAGGAACAACCCTCCTTATAGATCTAGATTGTTGTAAGGCTGTCGAAATTCATTTCCGTTGTCGAATTACTTTCTCATACCATGTCCACAAAATTTTAATTTCTAAAAATTATTCAACTCATAAATCCTATATACGAATTACACACGTTTCGACAACTCTCATGTTTTTTTTGTTTTACATCAATTTGTTCTACGGGCAAGTCGAAAATTTCTCAATCTGGTAGACCGTATTTCAAAAGTAGTTCAATTTTTGGCATAGTTCTCTCTTACGCCAAGGGGATTTGTCTACCGGTTTTTCAGTCAGCACGTTCAACTACTGAAGTGTCATATGGGAAGTCACGAAAACCGCAAATTCCTGTGTATGCTGGAATACGTGGAATTCATGGGTTGAGAAATATAGTGAACAGGATGGATATTATAATAATTAGAATTCAAATACCCGGTTTTCTCACAGCGAAAGCACGTTTGTGAACAGATGCATTTTCCTGATAAAATATTTTGTTTTACTTTTGAAAACCGTGACTAGTCTTACGTATCTTTTCATTTACCTCTGTACCTGCACTATCAAATCATTATGAATTTGTGTCTACCTGCACTCCAAGTACTGTTATCTCTGCAAAATGCATGGCATTGGGTGCCTTTTACTGTGTCATAAATTAAAGTATCTTCCCATTCCATTCAAGGATGGTGCGCGAGAAAGGCGCCTGCTTGTTCAACTTTATGGAGCTTTCATGTGCCTAATTTTATCTGTACCATCTCTATGGGATAGATACGTAGGAGGATGAAGATTATTCGTATTGTATGTCCCGAAAGATTCTTTTTGAAGTTTTCTAAAAGAGTTCACGGGAAATACACGGAATCTGTCTTCGAGTGTCTGACAGTTACTATTTTTTTAATATATATGTTAGCCTCCCTCGTCAGTGCAACAAACCTGTGACGATTCGCGTCACACTGCTTTGTATGTCCCCTGTTAGTCCGATGTCTCAGGTACCTGAGCAGTTTTCAATTATGGGCCATACAAGTGTTTGTCCGAAATCTCTGTTTTAGACAAACTCCCTAGGTACCAACAGCTGAGACTTCGTCGTTGTTCTGTTTCATGACACTACATATTGTTGTTACTCCAAATCCAGGGCGTTTACAAAGTCCCTTAACATATATGTCATAACCTTAAAAATTTTGACTTTTTTGCAGGTAGTATAAAACAGTGCACACAACTGAAGAAAGAACAGCTATTGTTGCTGACCGACTGTGTCCAGGACTATCTGAATGCCACTTTTCCTGCGAGATGGACTGGCCACGCAATGCCGAGACTTTGGGCTCCCTGCTCACCCGATTTGACCCACTGGACGTTTTCGTCTGGAGATTTGTCAAGTCGGAGGTGTATCATGTGAAAATAAATAAACTTCAACGATTGAAAAACCACAGCATATCAGCTGCGGGGCAAAAAGCTATGTTAGCTAGGGTGTTTTAGGCTTCAAAGGAACGATGGGATTTGTGCTTACATTTGCAGTGTCATCACACTGAAATGAACTAAATTAGTATTAAGAAATGTCACAATGTATGTTCATGTTGTTTATAGTCGATAATAAAGTGTTCAAATGGAAAATGGCAAGTGACTTTGTAAACACCCTGGATTTGTATGTCATCCACCTCGTTTTAGCTGAGGTTGCTACTGCACGACTGTGTCGTGGCACTCGACTCGAAGGTAATCCAGTTTGAATCGTGATGGTGGGTGGAACTTTCACTTCCAGACTTTGGGCATTTGGCCGGCAAGGGGGTGGGGGTGGGGAGGAGCTGGCGTAAAGTTTCTGATCACCGGTCTTTGCACCAATGTCCTCAATTAAATTCCAAATCTCTTTGCAGTGTCTCATGAAGTGAGGGCATGTCACACTGTTGATGGTGATCCATCTTTCAGAAGAGGACGTTAAGCTCAGCGGCCCCCTAGGAGCTATACGAGAGCAGTAAGCTATGTGCTAGCACGAGGTTTCAACCTTTTCCTTCACTTCATTCATAACAACACAAACCCTACATTGCACCAACATTCAGCACATTTACCGACACGACACAGAAACACACCTGAAACTTGATAACATTCTGAAAGAAGACAACACAAACTACATGCACTAGGACCCTGCCACGAGCGGTGGTGCAGGATTCGTGCATCTGCTGCCCGTACATTCATTCCCCGAGTATAGCACTACATACATTGTTCAGTCACATTAATGTGATCATGTGTCAAAAGTCTAGGAGCCACATTTTGCTGTGTGGACCACTACTGGACTTGCAGGAAGACAGTCAATGACGTTCTTAGAGGTAACGACCGGGATGCGGAGCTAATTACCGTGCTGTGGCCAGCTGCGCTAGGTTTTTTGGTTGAGGATCCGTGATGTATACAGCCTGAGCCCACAGATTCTCGATTTGGTTTAAATCTGGGGAGTTTGATGGCCAGGGGAGTATGGTAAACTCATCATGGTGCTCTTTGAACCATGAATGTACACTGTGAGCTGTATGACACGTTACAGTGTCCAACCATGCTGAGGAAAAGCTGCTCTAAGGGTGGGCATGATCCCCAAGGATAGAGGTATACATGCGTTGATCCACTGGGTCTTTCAGAATGATGAGGTCATCCAGGGAATGCCACGAAAACATTCCCTAGATCATACCGCGTGCAGGGAGTTCTCTGTAAAAAGTTTCACGCTGTACATAACAGTGGCCATACGGCCGATTGAGATAAAAATGGAATTCATCTGTCACCACGTGGGCCGGCCGCTGTGACCGAGCGGTTCTAGGCGCTTCATTCCGGAACCACGCGGCTGCTACGGTCGCAGGTTCGAATCCTGCCTCGGGCACGGATGTGTGTGATGTCCTTAGGTTAGTTAGGTTTAAGTAGTTCTAAGTCTAGGGGACTGATGACCTCAGATGTTAAGTCCCATAGTGCTCAGAGCCTTTGAACCATTTTTGTCACCACGTATTGGACGTTCACGTGAGGTAATAACGTGAAAATTCCAGGCTTGTCGTCAATGAAGAGCGTGCAGAATGAGTGCATGAACCAGGCACCTGCTGCAAAGCCCATATGCAGCAATGTTCGCTGAGTGGTCGTTGAGGAGACACTGTTGGTAGCGCCTTGGTTCATTTGGAGAGTCAGTTGCTCAGCAGTTGCACGCCTATTCGCCTGTACACATTTCCACAGCTGTCGTTCACCCCTGTCATCTATGCCTTGTGGAGCACCACAGTCGTCTCGGCGCTGATTTTGGATACATATATTTTGCCATATATGGTACGCTTTTAAACCACAGTAGCATGCAAACAGTTTACACACTTAGCCATTTGGGAAATGCTTTCTCCCTTTGACCAAAAGCCATTGATCGTTCCTTTTTGAACGTCAAAAAAATCACTCGGTTTCCTCTGTTGTCGGCGTCCCCCTGACATGCTTTATATACTCTCCAGTGCTAGTGCTGTCACCTAGCGTCAATGAATGTTCTTGAATGTTGACGTTGAACGTAAGTAGTGGTCACATTAATGTTACTGGATCATGTATTATTATTGTTGTTGCTGTTCTTTGTATGTCATCACTGATTCTAGTTGTCACACGTAATTCCTATGGTCAAACGATACTTAAGTTTTTCGTTTTGTGAAAGACATAATTCCACATTTCTCTACATTGAGAGCTAGTTGTCAGTCATTCCACCACAATGATTTTTTGTTGGCCTGTGAAAAGCCTGAGATTGCAGCTAATTCCACTGTCTGCTCTAGAAGACTTTCATATTATTTAACAATTATTTTCAATCGATGGAAATGAAATGAGCGTTTGGCGTCATTGGCCAGGAGGCCCGGCTGCCTTGGTGCAGGTCTTATTACATTCGACGCCACACTGGGCGGCCTGTGCACCATTTTCAATCGTTGTCAAGGTAATGAAAAAGAAGAATTCTTTTTCGCCTCAGAAAACACTAGCTATAACTTTTGTGGCCAATGAAAATGGCCTCCACTTTTTTCATGCTGGGTTCTCTGGTTCAGTTCACTAACATTTAGTCTGTGCCAAACAAAAATTTTTTGCAGATCGACTGGAAATTTGTCTTACTTACAGCAACAACAAAATTTCACTGATGTCAACACTGTATCTGTGCCAGGCTTACAAATTTTCTCCTTGCTCTTAACATGGTGTTCTCTGACCCTCAGAACAAACCTAATCTGCATAGAGTGTGATTCTGGTGCATTTAATTGAACGTCTCCTAATAGCAATACAGAACTAATCCAGTATCATTTATATTGGTGAAATATTTTGCTGTTGTAAGTGACATAAACTTGGATGATGCATCATTCAACTAGCTGTAAAAACACTGAAAAACATAAAAGCCAAAGGCAAAGTTTGCTCTACAATTTATTGGTAGATCTAGAAAAAAGTTATATCAATGAATATGTTTCATTTGGATCTGCCATTCCACGACAAAAATAAAAGGAAAACATCATAGTATCATTTGCAGTAAGGGTTAAATTTGTTACATCCACTGTTAGCAAGCTTATGGCAACATGTTGCTCTGCTCTGTTCTGTTATTTCGACTTGGTGAAAAATTCTTGTTTTTCAATATATTTGAAGTGGAAAGGTTATGTGCTTCACCTTGTACTTAGAATGTCTCAGGCCCAATGTCTTTAGAACTTGTATTTTGTTCTGAAGCACTCCATTTGAATTTAGAAATCATTAAAGAACATAAATCTTTGTAACTACAACCATGACCAAAGTCACTAAAATGTACTGGGTGCCTTTATCTTCAGAACTGCTTTTGTTGCAACAACGATGAGGATTGATTGAATTTATGAACATAAGCAGTTTATAGAAATAATAAGGCATGCCTCTTCAAACTCAATAATAAAACTACTTCATAAAACAGCGATATCACTTTATAAAAGAAGAAAAAGGAATAATGTAGACAATTTGAGACCTATTTCTATGCCATTGGTGTGTGCTAAAGTTGTTGAAAAGGCTTTTTGTATAAGGATGACTGTTCATTTTAGTTCACATAATTTGCTGTGAAACTTACAATTTGGTTTTGGAAGTAGTTTAACAACTGAATACGTTACATTATCTTCCCTTTGTGAGGAACTGGACGGATTAAAGAACAAGTTGGGAACATTGGGTATCTTCTTTCATTTAAATAAGATGATTGCGTTGATCATAATATGTTACTATTGAAGTAGGACCATTAGGGAATAAGAGGAGTAGCTCACAATTGTCACTGTCATACCGTAAGAACAGACAGCAAAAGGTTGTCCCCACAGTACTGGGAATTTTATGAGGTGATGTCTGAATGGGGCATGGCTAATAAAGTGGTGATGTCTGTGTTTGGTGCTGTGACCACTACCGTCTCTTGTATTTATAAATGATATGTCTTCTAATATGACAGGTGATTCAAAAATATTTCTGGTTGTTGATGACACTAGCTTACCAGTGACAGCTGTTGAATGCTATAATGGAAACATGTCAAATAATGGAGTTCAAGGTATAAGTTCATGGCTTGTAGAAAATAAATTGATGCTAACCCACAGTAAGACACAGTTTTTATAGTTTCTAACACACAAATCAACAAAACCTGACATTCTGATTACACTGAATGGGGACATGCTTAGTGAGTCTGAACAGTTCAAATTACTTGATATTCAGATAGATAGTAAGCTGTCATAGAAAACCCATACTCAGGTTATTGTCCAAAAACAGAATGCACAATGTCTTGTCGACCCCTGTTCAGGAGACTGGGAATTCTGACATTGGCCTCTCCATATATACTCCCTTTAATGTGTTTTGTTGTCTGTAATATGAGTTTATACCCAAGAACTGGGAGCTTTCACTCAATTACTAAGCAAAAATCTAATCTGCATTTGGATTGCACCTCCTTGAGTCTTGTGCAGAAGGGAAAAAGTATTCTGCTGCATCCATTTCCAGTAAGTTACCACAAGAATTAAAAAATCTTAAGAGTGATCCTCTCGCTTTCAAGTCTAATCTGAAGAATTTCCTCATGGCTCAGCCTGCTATACTGTCAGGGAGTTCCTGAAAAAAAAATTAAACAAATTCCTATGTTATATTGTTGATTATGCTAAAATATATTCAGCAGTTTGTTGTCTTTATACGATTCGTGTAAATTTTATTTTATTTATTACTAACTTTTCTGATGTTAATTTCATGTACTTACTCGTTCCATGATCATGTGGCTTTGCACCTCTGTTTCGTCTACATAACTAAACCTGTGTAAAATGGCGAGATAGTCAGTTGCCTTCAGTACTGAGTGTTGGACTTTGTTGTGCCACATGAAATGTAGGCTTTTCTAGACTGAAATATGCTACTACTCTTCTTGCTTTCAGTAAGGTAAGTATTCTTCAAGCCACTGGATAAATTTATGTTGCAATGTAACTTTTAACCATGTGTCAGGAGACTAAAGACCATGGAATGTACAGGCTCCATTTAGATGTAACGTTTGCTTTATGTGTCTGTGAATAGGGGAAGCAAGAAAAGGATTGAAGCAAGTTTACCATTACCTACATGAGTGAGGAAAATTACATAACAGTCAGTTTGGTCATCAGGAACAAGTGGTACTGCAGACAGTAAATTACATGTTCAACAGAAATTGCCCACAAAAACCTAAAAGCAGTGGCCACTGCACAGAGACGATATACAAGAAGGCTAACAAAAAAAAATTAATAATAGCCAGAGATGCAGGAAATCTTCATTCATAGACAGAAAAATATCTGCACAAGGAAATCGAAGCTAAGTATAAACTTAAGAGACTGTCTACATTTCGGACAGAGTTAGACTACTAAAGCAAAGAATTGAAGACCTTGGCTGTAAACAGAGGTAAAGAAGAGTCGATTAGAAACAGTTATTGCATGTAAAACATGACACGTGATGTGCTTCATTCATATTAGTTGGCAGTTCCCCGACTGAGAAATGACAGGTTTGTCTCAAATTTCAGCTTCTCAATAATGGCAACTTTGTCAGGATGTGTTCATGTAAACAGTGGCAAATGCCAAAAACTTGGCTGCTGAAAGTAGTAACATGTGCAGTGTTCTTGGCAGGTAAATGCTTTTCAGGGACGATCTGTACAAATCTGTGGATGATGTACATAGCTATAGCATATATAAAGATCCTGAATATGTTCCTGAACACAAATGCACTTCGAAATTTGTTGCTAATCAGCTACATGTAAACTGTTTACATAAATGTATGTGACAGGGTGAAAGCAGAATTGTTAAGAGCCCTGTTTTACATTGTTTATGTGCTGTTATAAGGCATAAATAAAATTAATTTAATATTGTGATGAATCATAGATTAATTTTTGAGGTAGTTATAATTTTTATTGAAAAAATTGGCAATGCATATCTCAGTATCATGAACCAAAAGAGTTCTGACTGGTAAATCAATGCTAACCCATGATAAGTACACTCAGTTTGCATGTTAACAATGTTGAGGATCCACTGACACATTTTAGGATCAAAATTTTGGACACATTTCAGGATCAAAATTTTGGATAGAATTTTCGATTTTAAAAATATTTATAACTCTAGAAATATTTGAAAACAAAAGCTTATCCACATTTTAAAAAATCACAGTGGATGCCCTTTAAATTTGTTATTTATGACATTTTATTGAAAATTTACTGAGTAGTTACTCAAAACAACCAAATTGCCCTTTACCATCGTTTACAGCTGAGGTCAATTTTTCTTTTACAAGAGGAAGAAGGTACGAAACCAAAACATTATATACTCTATGAAAACGTATAGACACAGTACACAAACAAGTAAGCAAACAGACCCATAGACAGGTAAACAAATCCCTCTAATAGATGAGTAAGAATTGTAAATAAACACACCAACAGATCCTATGTAGATCATTCAAAATGTGTTCCACAAATGTGTTGTCAAGGTAAATAAATGTCTCATGTTTGATAGAATACTGTTCAGAAAACAAACCAATATCTTTAATCGGATCGTGGAAGGATATACATCCAACTTGGCAATGTCTGAAACAAATCATATGAACTGAGGTATTTTGCGGAAGAGAGGTTCATAGGATGAATGGATATTTGAGATAGGACAGTTTAGATACTTATTTTTAATATATTTGAATAACAACCTGATTCTAATAAACAAGTTTATTTTAATAATATATCTACAACCAATAAATAAATCTTTTCATAATACTAGCTATTTTAACCTATGTTTTTAATGTGAAAAATAATATTTCTGTTAAACATTTAGGGACCCTTTTCCTATAAATCAGTGGCATTATGTTATAGTGAGCAAACATTTCTTTCATCAAATGTTATTTTAACCCATGTAACACATTAAAACATAACAATAATATTATTGGTAATAATACCTAGTCTTAAGGAACCCTCGGAAAGATACAGAAATAAAATAACAGCTGGTAAATTGATAACAAAATAGAACTATACAAATAAAATAACACTGTTATGTCTTTTGTTCATAAATTATGAGGGACAGTTTCTCTGGTATAGTTTCTAGTTACTGAAGAATATTTTGTTATTCTTCTTCTTCATTGTCATCCTCTTTTTCTTCCTGTCCTACATAATTGTCTACTTTCTAAATAACACCTGGGTGCTGTTTGCTATCTTCAAGCATATTGTGTAATCATAACCTTCTTTCATCATCCATATATTTCAAAAAAGTTCCTGACATCGATTTCTTTCTCTGGCTTAAACACCACTGTTGAAAATCTTAGGTTTTCCAATATGCAGTTACTGTACTTCTGTTTCTAAAGTCAGAATGATGTATATGGAACTCTGTAAGGCTTGAGCCAAATACTGAAGCAATTGCCAGTGCTCCAAGCAAGCAGACCTGCATATAAGCACTCTCTCACATTAAACTGAATGAGAAGTGCTGTGTGCACATGTATATATAAAAAAAACTGCCCTGTCATGTAGCGCTGAGATAACTTAACAAAGCTTTTGTAGAATATTCTACATAAACTACTGATTATGTACATATGTTTGAACAAGAACTTCGCATACAGAGAATAACTGATGTCACTTAATGATCAGATATATAACCATAATACTTATTCATAACATCTCTACATATGATAGTTGATGATACACCCAACAATGACTAAAAGATACAATGCGAAATGTATACCAAGTGGTCTACGCTATGGTCAGTAGCTACCTCACACACTGACAAGATTTGCCATCACACGACACCTAACATTTACAAGATATCTAGCCAACACTTATTATTCACATTTTCAATCCCAACTGATAGCAATGATAAATGTCTTTAAAAATATCTAATGCTAATAAATAAATAACATATTCGAGATACAGTAGATGACTACACTATTTGCAAATATACCTTCCGTGTTTCCTTCTCTGATGACTTAAACAGCAGCTGCAGATGCTTGGATTTGATTTTATTCATTTGCAATGTCATTCGTTGTTGGCACTCCATCTTCAAGGCGATTGTTGCTTTTCTAATTACTTTTCCTTTAAAGACTCTCAGGTTTATGATAAATGTCAATTATTCATTCTACACTGGGCATTAAGAACCATGCTTCGGTCAATGGACACATGTGCTATAAACATTGAGTAATGCACGCCTCATAAACCTTTAGGACGTTCTTCAGACAAACTGTTCTTAGCTTTTACATACTACATCTCACAAGTTTCTTCAGAATATTCATGCTTCAGTTCCTATCTGCTACTGGAGTTTTGGTTTCAATAAACGTTTAATATAAAATAAGAATTTATAAATTTCGGTAGGTCCTAAGTGTATCTTATTGCTATTTTTCCTTGAGGTTCGATCTTCCCTTTTTGTTTAAAAGTAATTACAATATTCATACCCAAGTTTCCCTGTTAGTTTTAATTTTAAATTTTGTTCTACTATGGAACAAGAGGTACTGAAAAATCTCCTGCAAATTCATGTATGCCACCAGAAATTAAGTAAAATGTCTTTGGTGAGGCATCACATGTAAGAAAAATTACGAAAAGGATATTATGACTATCATGCAATGCAAACTATGCAAAATTTTGTTCATATAATATCATGAAAATAGTACTTGGGAAACTCTTTAGACGCTGTCAGTGCACTACGTTTTCTATAATCAAAGAGTGGTGCATATATTACTTTAACCCATGAGCATGGGGTATAGATATTCCCTAGGTAAAAATCAGCAATTTTGCTATTATTGTAAGGGTATAATGGAGTTCAAAGGAGAAGCGAGTGGATTCCACCCATGGAACTTTTTTTCAGCAGGTAATGCATTATTTGCTAATTATTTCTCATAGAATCATAAAAAACATAAAAAGTGCTTTTTACTGTTGTGGCACTTCATTTTCCCGCATTTTCATCAGTTTTACTTCTGTCGGTGAATGTCACGTCGTTTGCAGCGAGGTCATTCTCATGCTTTCGGTTTCGTAGTAATGAAGTGGATTTCCGAAAACAGTTTACAACACCAGCGTGAAAAATTCGTTGTTTTGCACGCAAGCAGTGCGTCAGATACCTACATTACAAAAACAAAAGCATATCCGAATGTATTATAAATCACAATCATTCAAAGACTACTGCAATTCGAAAAGCTAGTATCAGTGATGCTGTAGTGTGTTACGGGGCAGACGTCACAGCGAAATTCATTGATAGCTGTGGGCCCTGCGCGGGAGGCGCCTCTACGAGTGACACGTCATCGGCAGCGGTAGTGTGACGTCACTGTCAGAGATATGCCGAAACCATCGGAATGAAGTTGTGTGCGTCAGGATCACGGATATAAATAACAGATTAAGGTTGAAGCTCTACTGCATTTCGTTATTATTTCAAACAATACGTCTTGCACTGCTAGAGAGCAAATTCACTCATTAGCCGGTTGGACGCGAAGTATAATTGACAATCTGAGAGACGGAAGGCATCTAAAAAGTAAGCAAAAGAGCTGAACAGTCATTAACTGCAGTTATCATACTACTACTGTCAAAGCGGTAAGGAAAGCGGCTGATAAATTTGCTAATCTGCGAATTTTATAAAAACTATTCTTCCTTGATTAAATAATAATGTATCTGTACTAATAGCAAAAAACGGTAGCCAAACTGCTTAAGAAGAAAATTTTGAATTTTGTATACATACGAACCTCTGGTTATCGAACGCACTGCTTATTTTCTTAAACGTCCACTTCACAATCGACGTACTCAACCAAGCTCTAATGACCATCTCTTCTCATGGTTCGATGAAAGTGGGTGAAAATTAATATCTTACGAGATGCATAGCAGCCCGCGGAAGAAATTCATCCGATTTTTTTGCAGACTCGCGTCGTCATCGTTAACACCAGCATCTTCAAATGACGATGTTAAATAGAATTCTAGCGTAGTTATATCTCTTCTCTCCGCAAATGAGATATGAAACTTAAGAGTTACACTTAATTACGTTATTTTCGGCATTAAAAAACACTATGGTACAGTATGGACGAAAATGCGAACACAAGTCGGCGAGCGCGATGGTGTTTGAAACATGTGCTAGCGACCTCGGGATGTGACCTGATTGTGTGCCCAGCGCGCATGCGTCCTCTCCCGTGGCTGTCTGCAATACTGCTAGCCTCGCACTGGGCGCTTTCGTGCGAGTTCGGCCGTATTCGGACGAACCCGCGGCGACAGACGCCTCCCTATACCTGATTTTGGCAATAAACACAGAAACCGGTCACGTTACAGCTATTTTACGTATACCGAAACGCTGCAAGATATACATATTTTCATCTAAAAAATCTTCAACTCCTTGTGCAAGAAGTTTGATCGACCATGTGGTGTAACCCTGGTAGAAACATTTGAACGCGGCGGGAACGATCCCTGCGCGCACAACTCAAACTTTGGCGGGAAACATACACTCTGTGTACAATAGCTTTTCGTCATAATTAGAGTTGCGCTCTACCCAAAGCGGTTCAGCAGTTTTGGCACAGTGCATAAATAACGTAGTAAATGGTAGGATTACCTATAATATCGGTACCATTAGCAGGGAAAGAAACGTAGATGAATGTGTGAGAGGGGAACTGAAAGCAGACGACTTCACATCGTTTTTGTTTGCTTGTTTTGCACATAACTGGAACCGTTCAGTGTTAGTCCATTGTGTATATTATATACTTAGAAAATATAAATCGCATTTAAACACAATACAAATCAGATGTTTGCATGACTTCTGCCCTTTTTATGTAACTAAAGCAATTATTTGTGATGAAAGTACAGTTTACATGCGCAAACAAAAAATCTGTACAATTATAATTATATAATTACTATTGTTATTTTGTACACAATAGAACATTCTTCGTCGTGATCAAAGGCAAACGTTCCCTGTTGTTATGGATAAGTGTGACAGTTATTTAGCAATAACAGAAACTTGTTTTATATAAACTCGACGAAGTACTGAAGTGATGTTTGTTATGTTTTTGTTTTGCATTTTTTAAATTTTAACTTTTTTGAGAAGTTCCTTTTTCTAGCTCTACATGATGCATCTATAACCATTTGAAGAAACCTAGTTCCCATATCCTGAATCCTTTATGAGATATGAAGATTTTTATGACCACATGATTCGCGATGCGCAAGAATGTGAATGTGCGCGTCGCGCGCGACCGTCCTTCACATATAAAACCCAATAACCTCGAGAATGAAATGATACACAATTCTGCTCTCAATTTTAAATAAAATTTCTATGTTTTACGTACATTTGAGTCACTACAACTTATGAGCTAAAACCAACCATGCACAAAGCTTACGTATTGCGTTTTTACCTCTGAAAAATCTTTAAAATTTCGTGTAATGTTTTACGTAATTTGATGCATCACAGTAAGTACGATGGATAACGAAAAGAAATTCAGTTCCTTATCGAGCGAAGATATTAGGGTGTAAGATATGCAAAAATAAAATTTTTTCACTCAATAGTCTTCGAAAAACGGAATGGTAAGTATTTCATTTCGGCCAGAACGCCGTCTTTCATCAGAGGCACCAGAATTTAGCGAGCAGTACAGCCAAACCAAAAGCCGTCTCACCACAGAATGCAAAGAGCATGTCTCCAGCAGTGAAAGGGTTAAGAAAACCATTTATCATAGTCAGTATTTTGAAAGGTAGAGGAAAAAAATACATTTTAAAATCTTCGTTTGCTAATAGTATGTGTTTCTATGCTGTCATAGTCGATTTGCTAATAACAAATGACAATTTTATGAAAATTTTTCGTCAGAAATTCTATTAAATTTTGACACCATTTCTTTTTATTATGATGCTGACCAGCTTGGTTCATGTAATATCTTCAGCATCTTTTCTTGTATTGTTGTTTATTACTTTTCCAATGTTCTTTCATCAATTACTTCTGATGCTTTTACCTCACTTTTGTCAATTTTTTTGGCTTTGTAGTCTTTTAAATGCAGTATTTCGTTAGTAAAATCTCTAATTTTCTTGTTTTGATGTAGAACCTCCTTCCAGTTCTTTTATTGTACATGTGATTAAAATCATTTTTATTTATTTTTCCAGAAAACTGGACTATTGGTTTTGTTAGTTTTCTATCATTTAATTGGTAAAGCTGTTCGGAAGCTATAAGCTGTTGTGTCTTATACAGCGTTTATGTATAAATTATAATAGATATCCTCTCTTTTCAAACATCTCTAATTTACCTACCTTACAATTCACACTAGTGAAAGCAACCTTAAAATACCAAAGTCTGCATGTTAGGCAACTCAAAAAACATTTTTATTCCATGATAAAAACAGGACCTTCAAGTGTAGATATTTAAAACCCAGTTTTTACTTAGTGATTTTCGAAAGAAAGACAGTGTCTTTATGAACTCAAAGGTGCCCAAACTTAGATCCTAGCCAAAATTAATAAAGTAAACACTCCAGTTCAACCTATCATGAACTACATAGATAATCCAGGCTGCCTAATGTGTCAAAAAATTAATCACATTATAAAAAAACTTACATTTCTCATAGTCAACCATATGATTAAAAATTATGATCAATTATTTTCTTATGTCATAGATATTCAGATAATGAAGATGCTGTAGTATGTTCATTGGTTGTAATGAACTTTTATATTAATTTTCCTGTTGCAGAATCTATCGAGCTTTTTAGAAAAAATCTCACACAGAACGAGAGAATGAATATTCCTGTTGATTTACTAGTATTAGTTTTGCCTCATAACTACTTTTCCTTTAATGGCGATTTTTATACACAGCCAAGTGGATGAGCCATGGGATGCTGTTTGATTGGCACTATTGACAATATATTAATGGATAATGTTGAGAATGAAACATTAAATAATACAGGGTGATTCAAAAAGAATACCACAACTTTAAAAATGTGTATTTAATGAAAGAAACATAATATAACCTTCTGTTATACATCATTACAAAGAGTATTTCAAAAGGTTTTCTTTCACTCAAAAACAAGTTCAGAGATGTTCAATATGGCCCCCTCCAGACACACGAGCAATATCAACCCGATACTCCAACTCGTTCCACACTCTCTGTAGCATATCAGGCGTAACAGTTTGGATAGCTGCTGTTATTTCTCGTTTCAAATCATCAATGGTGGCTGGGAGAGGTGGCCAAAACACCATATCCTTAACATAACCCCATAAGAAAAAATCGCAAGGGGTAAGATCAGGGCTTCTTGGAGGCCAGTGATGATGTGCTCTGTCACGGACTGCCTGGCGGCCGATCCATCGCCTCGGGTAGTTGACGTTCAGGTAGTTATGGACAGATAAGTGCCAATGTGGTGGCGTTCCATCCTGCTGAAATATGAATTGTTGCGCTTCTTGTTCGAGCTGAGGGAACAGCCAATTCTCTAACATCTCCAGATACTGTAGTCCAGTTACAGTAGCACCTTCGAAGAAAAAGGGACCAAAAACTTTATTGGCTGAAATGGCACAGAAAACGTTCACCTTAGGCGATTCACGTTCATACTGAGTTGTTTCCCGCGGATTCTCAGTGCCACATATACAGACATTGTGACGGTTGACTTTCCCGTTAGTGTGGAAAGTTGCTTCCTCACTAAACACAATCTTTGAAACGAAAGATTCATCTGTTTCCATTTGAGCAAGGATAAAATCACAGAAATCGATTCTTTTAACCTTATCAGCTGCAGACAGTGCTTGAACCAATTTCAGACGATAAGGTTTCATAACTAACCTTTTTCGTAGGACTCTCCATACAGTTGATTGTGGAATTTGCAGCTCTCTGCTAGCTCTGCGAGTCGATTTTCCTGGGCTGCGAACAAATGCTTGCTGGATGCGTGCTACATTTTCATCACTCGTTCTCGGCCGTCCAGAACTTTTCCCTTTGCACAAACACCCATTCTCTGTAAACTGTTTATACCAACGTTTAATACACCACCTATCAGGAGGTTTAACACCATACTTCGTTCGAAATGCACACTGAACAACTGTCGTCGATTCACTTCTGCCGTACTCAATAACACAAAAAGCTTTCTGTTGAGCGGTCGCCATCTTAGCATCAACTGACGCTGACGCCTAGTCAACAGCGCCTCAAGCGAACAAATGTACAACTAAATGAAACTTTATAGCTCTCTTAATTCGCCGACAGATAATGCTTAGCTCTGCCTTTTGTCGTTGCAGAGTTTTAAATTCCTAAATTTGTGGTATTCTTTTTGAATCACCCTGTATATCTGAAATCGTCAGTAAAACTGTATATTACAATAGATATCTTGACAACACATTGGTACTGAGTGAGGTGGTGCAGTAGTTACGACATTGGACTCGCATTTGGGAGGACGACAGCTCAATACCGTGTCCGGCCATCCTGATTTAGGTTTTCCATGATTTCCCTAAATCGCTTCAGGCAATTGCCAGGATTGCTCCTCTGACAGGGCATGGCCGACTTCTTTCCCAATCCTTCCCTAATCCGATGAGACTGATGACCATGCTGTGTGGTCTCTGTCCCCAAATCAACTCAACCCCAACACATTGGTCCTTTCAAATGGAAGCTTAAATTAAATACACAGTGTACACCACCCACTTATCAACTACTTCTCTTGTATAAAATCCATTGTTGAAAGAGAAGATACTGAAGGGATTCTATTTCCTTGCTCTAAGGGTTTCTAAAAATAGTTATTTTCAGAAATCCTACAACTACTGATATAATTATACATAAAAATTCCTCCCACCCATTTATGAATAAATATGCATTTTTTCATACAATGCTGATTACAATAGTTAGATTGCCTTTGTCAAATGACAATACTGATGCTGAAGTTCATACATTACAGTAAATAGCAATGCTGAATGGTTATGAAACATCGGTTGTAGGCGGGTTGTATAGCAAGAAAATTAATGTTAAAGAAAAGATGGATAGGCAGACAAGAAATAATAATAATAATAATAATAATAAAAGTGTAAAAAATGAATAATAATAATAATAATAATAATAATAATAATAGCAGGAAAAAATTAGGCTTGTGTTCCTTCCATATTATGCAAGTATTTCAGAGAAAATTAAACAACTGTTTAGAAAGAGTAATGTAACAGTCTGTTTTGAGACTAGTGATAAGGTTGGCAAGAAATTACAACACAGTTTAGAGAAAGAATCCCTACATGACCAGTCTGTGTATACAAAATCAAATACTTGCAGTGTGGAAGATTTTACATAGATCAGGCTATAAGAAAATTTAGAACAAGATTTAAAGAACATTCTTATCACAGTAATACACCAACTTTATGGGGGCTTTTCAAAACTCACAAACATTTTCTGAGTAATATAAATGATCAGACAGAAAAGTTAAACAAATCTAAAAACGGATCAAACTGGTTCAAATGGCTCTGAGCACTATGGGACTTAACATCTAAGGTCATCAGTCCCCTAGAACTTAGAACTACTTAAACCTAAGTAACCTAAGGACATCACACACATCCATGCCCGAGGCAGGATTCGAACCTGCGACTGTAGCAATTGCGTGGTTCCGGACTGACGTGCCTAGAACTGCACGGCCACAGTGGCCAGCTCTAGAAAAGGAGTAGGAATGAATCTGCCAGAAGAAACTGAAATTTTTTTAATGTCATCACGCACCTCGATATGATCTTAAATGAGCTGACTGATTTGAAAAATAAGAATTATTTAAACAATTTTGTTGAAGTTGTAGAAAGGCTACAACCCTTACTGTTCAATTAGTAGCTTTTAGGTGCATCAGACTCTGTAGTATGTGGATGATTAAGCCCTCATAGGTGATAATTGGTTGTGTTGGGTAATATAAAAAAAGTTTTCACCCCACACCAGTCCTAGGATATACTGACTGTTATTTCATCATGATTGTCTTTAAAAAAATTGTATCATTTAGATCCAGTTTCTTTCTAATTAGCATATCCATCATAGAGCTATTTGCTCCTCATCACCACCCCCAGACCCCTCATATCTTCCTGCTCCTCACCCCTGAACATTTTAGACACCCCGTTACAATAAGGTTTGTTCATATCTAAGCTTCCTTCCTTCAGTTAGTTTATAAAGTAGTTGGTACACATATTAAGATAATTTTATCCTTGTTTTTATATCATTTTACTTTCTGGCTGTTTTGGTAAGGCTTTGTGGCCTTGTATCATTATGATAAATCACTGCTTGGCTATTGTGATAGTTGTTGTTCAGCCTGGTCCATTACCATGTATGTGGATTACCATTTATGTATTGCAATAATTTTATTGGTACATCTTACTCTGATACTGTCATATATATTTCATATTCATCTTCATTTCCACCTGCAAAAATTTGAGATTTTGTAGTATACTATTTAATAGAATCGCCTTGTGATTGTTCAAGCTAGCCTATTATCATGTATTGTATTTCTTGATAATTTTACTGTTACATTTTCTTTTAATATCATTATACGTGATTGATGCTGATAACTTACATTACCCCTTCATGTCTATCCAGTCAAATATGTAATATTCTATTTATACTACTTAATAGGATTGCTGGGTGATGGCTATATGAATTATTGGAGTTGAGGTATTTTTGTCTCTGGTGGGATGCTTTTCCGTCATCATCACACAACAATTTCTATTAGTTATGTAAGAGTGTTAATGAGTTGCAACAGTCGAAAATTAATTTTATATTTTTAATTTATAAACACTTCCCAAAAAATCCACTAGTTAAATCATCCATCTTTGGTCACATGCTTTGTCCCCTGCACTACAATGTTCAATTGCGTGAGCCAGATGACCCTGATTCTCTACTGCTTTTGAATAACTTTTATGAGCTCATTTGCTGTTTGTCTGACGTTCCATATTGATCTCAAACATTTTGACATTGTGTGGTGATCCCTGTTGCGAAATGTATTCCATATAATTTCTGTTTAAGTTAGATGTCATGTGCTTCATTATTTTAGCCACACATTTGGACTTGAAATAAATACTTTTATTGAAAGCTCTTCCACATACTATCACTAAGGTACTCCTTTGTAAGTTTCTGAGTTTTGACACTGTGCATCTTGTATTGTTTGACACTAGTTAGTTATTTCTTATATCCAGGTTGGTGTGCCTTCTTACTGATATACTGAGAACCTTAATGTTAATCATTTGTTCCTTAGTCAGTTTCTGTTGGAACGAGTGGTTCACTGAATTATACATTGTACACAGAGTTTGGCACATTTGATTTGATTATGTCTCAAAGATTTTAGTCAGAGGTTACATTATTTGAATTATTGTCATGTAATGCCTATTCAACAGATAGGAAATTCAGATGTCCATATACATTAAGTGTAAAAAAATGAATAATGTTTTTGATAATAATTGATGCTTGTGACTTTTTAACAAATCGATTTGCATGTGACAGCATGCATACGTAAGTAGTGTGGCGAGGACAGTTCTGGAGGACAATGTGCTAACATCAGCATGAGCATTTTCTTATCTATGGTGTCATATTATAGCTGAGACAATTCTGCATGTCATATTTCGCTGACAACAGCATCAGCACTTCCTTATCTGCAAGGTCACTCCAGGAACCATGAAATCTTGCCATATGACGAGGTCAAGGATGGAAGGGAAGGGTAGGGCCCTTCTGCCCCTCCCCCAGCTCTTCTACAAATTTTGCATGCAGCAACTCCTGCACTGAGCAGCCAACTCTCGCTCTGAATTCATGGGAGTGAGACTCGACTGCAGTAGTTCGCATACATGTCATGTTTCACTGACACAAGCATACCCAATCCCACGCCTCAAATTTCTGCATGAAGCATCCCCCTCCTCCCCCGCCCCCTCTGACACTGCCTCTAGCATTGGTGAAAGTTGTGTCAGAGCACTCCCACTACCTTACGCATCGAGGAAAGTACATTCTCCATGAGTCTCCACGAGTATTGTGGTGTAAGCATGTGATATACACTCCTGGAAATTGAAATAAGAACACCGTGAATTCATTGTCCCAGGAAGGGGAAACTTTATTGACACATTCCTGGGGTCAGATACATCACATGATCACACTGACAGAACCACAGGCACATAGACACAGGCAACAGAGCATGCACAATGTCGGCACTAGTACAGTGTATATCCACCTTTCGCAGCAATGCAGGCTGCTATTCTCCCATGGAGACGATCGTAGAGATGCTGGATGTAGTCCTGTGGATCGGCTT
Organism: Schistocerca serialis cubense; assembly: GCF_023864345.2. Lineage (NCBI taxonomy): Eukaryota > Metazoa > Arthropoda > Insecta > Orthoptera > Acrididae > Schistocerca > Schistocerca serialis. Next base: position 610,991,954 of record NC_064640.1, on the reverse strand, counting down.
GCCATGCCATTTCCACCTGGCGCCTCAGTTGGACCAGCGTTCGTGCTGGACATGCAGACCGCGTGAGACGACGCTTCATCCAGTCCCAAACATGCTCAATGGGGAACAGATCCGGAGGTCTTGCTGGCCAGGGTAGTTGACGTACACCTTCTAGAGCACGTTGGGTGGCACGGGATACACGCGGACGTGCATTGTCCTGTTGGAACAGCAAGTTCCCTTGCCGGTCTAGGAATGGTAGAACGATGGGTTCGATGACGGTTTGGATGTACCGTGCACTATTCAGTGTCCCCTCGACGATCACCAGTGGTGTACGGCCAGTGTAGGAGATCGCTCCCCACACCATGATGCCGGGTGTTGGCCCTGTGTGCCTCGGTCGTATGCAGTCCTGATTGTGGCGCTCACCTGCACGGCGCCAAACACGCATACGACCATCATTGGCACCAAGGCAGAAGCGACTCTCATCGCTGAAGACGACACGTCTCCATTCGCCCCTCCATTCACGGCTGTCGCGACACCACTGGAGGCGGGCTGCACGATGTTGGGGCGTGAGCGGAAGACGGCCTAACGGTGTGCGGGACCATAGCCCAGCTTCATGGAGACGGTTGCGAATGGTCCTCGCCGATACCCCAGGGGCAACAATGTCCCTAATTTGCTGGGAAGTGGCGGTGCGGTCCCCTACGGCACTGCATAGGATCCTACGGTCTTGGCGTGCATCCGTGCGTCGTTGCGGTCCGGTCCCAGGTCGACGGGCACGTGCACCTTCCGCCGACCACTGGCGACAACATCGATGTACTGTGGAGACCTCACGCCCCACGTGTTGAGCAATTCGGCGGTACGTCCACCCGGCCTCCCGCATGCCCACTATACGCCCTCGCTCAAAGTCCGTCAACTGCACATACGGTTCACGTCCACGCTGTCGCGGCATGCTACCAGTGTTAAAGACTGCGATGGAGCTCCGTATGCCACGGCAAACTGGCTGACACTGACGGCGGCGGTGCACAAATGCTGCGCAGCTAGCGCCATTCGACGGCCAACACCGCGGTTCCTGGTGTGTCCGCTGTGCCGTGCGTGTGATCATTGCTTGTACAGCCCTCTCGCAGTGTCCAGAGCAAGTATGGTGGGTCTGACACACCGGTGTCAATGTGTTCTTTTTTCCATTTCCAGGAGTGTAGATAGATACCTGCATCTGTATCTTGAGCCTTACAATCAGAAATGTCTGTACTACTATGCAGATCATGTGACAATTAACTTAAGGTTATCTCACAAGCACTGAATGGTTAGGTCACCCATATACATGAATACCTGGATGTATAGCTGAGCAAACCACACCTGGTTACGTAAGCAATAAGAGCATATTTATACTTGTACATTTACATGTTGAATATGCCAAAAATGGATAAATTGAAAAAATGTGGGAAGTGTCACCGATAACACACACTAAAATAAGTAGCACAACATGATAATTTCGTTAAACATTAAAATCGTAAGACTCAGATGGATGCTTGTTGGCTGCTACATAATATATATATAATAATAAGACACTTATGTAGAGCACATGCCTTGTATATAGCAGCCCCACTCCATACTCGCTGTGAAAACCACAGACGGCAAGGGTGTTATGGTATAAAAACATGTATTAACACGTCTTCCTCCAGTGTACTAAACATCCCTCAGCTATTAGAGAGGAAGAAGAGACCAACCAATGAATGCTTTGGTTTGTGGCTATCACTGGAGACCATGGACAATCTTGTTACTGTTATAGGTAGTATAAATTTTACCTAACATGGCATGCATCTCAGCAGAAAGAATTTTAAAATGTTTACACCCGCTACAGAACCATTTTGCAGTAACATTATGGTGGTTAAAATCTGTGATCAGGTGGTGTGTGACGAACAATTAAAGAAGGGGTGGTGATCTTTGTAATGTTAAAGGAGGAGATGTGTGGATAATTAAAGTATTATCTACACAGTAAATCCTCCAAGTCCGTCATTGTGAGACATGGTGTCAAGTCGAAACTACCTTTCCCTTATACAGGAACGACAGGGTGCAGCAAGAGGAATGATAAAAAAAAATCGGCAAAGAAGCACTGGAAAACATTTCGGGGATATACAAACATCCTATGAGCGTGCCATGTAGATTGCAAATTGCCAACATTAAAATGGGTGTTATACAGGAAGAGCTGCCCAGAATACTCTATCAGCTTAACGTAGATGACCACTACGTTTTGCATTTGGACATAACGCAAGATTTTGGACCGATTCTTAACGAAGTGGAAATTTGCGACTACCTAATACCAAACTACAACTTCTGCATGGAGAGACATTGCCAGGTAGATGGTAATGTTATAGTGGACAACAAGACAGTTGGAATAGAATGCTTAACGTGGATGACCCCAAGTTGTAGATTTGTAGGTATATATTAAATTTGTGTCAGGTCACAAGGCGGGGAGTAAACAAAGTTATTGGTAACTGCCTTATAGATTTTATAATGTGTCCAGACAGACAACTGAGGGAAGATTTTACGTCTCCTTTGGCCAAGGAGCATGGTATTGCCAGGCCGGAGGCTGCAATATATGACTACAAAATGTATCATGTGTTTGACCAGGTACAAGACTGTTTAAATGTATCAGACTTTAACAAAGAATATTTACAACGTTCTCCATGGTACTCTGTGCCAGTCACATTCATGTGCTGTCAGCTAACTAATAACTTACAGAACAGCTGCTGTGTGACGTTTCACAACATTCTGCCATTTGTCTACTGGGTTAAATATCTAAAAATTGACTGGTGTGCAGATAACCCTCCTTGACACTCAGTGCACAGAAAAGCTTATGTTCTGGCAGCATACAGTTTTAGTAATCTACCTGTAAACTATATATATATTCTGAACACTGACTGCAACAAAGACAATATAAGTATTACACAGAATTACTGTATTAAAGCAGGAGAAACATATTTCTCTCAATCCAGAACATTGTTCTCCACAATACTGTCAGAGGTAGAGGTCGTCGACTTAGGACCGATAACCAAAAACAATGTTATACCGCAAATCCTAAGAAAAAGAATAAATGTATTGGACAGACTTAAACCATTGCCTATTATAGAAATGATGCCTTTAAATGTTACTGTGGTGCGTGTATGAAAAACAAAATTGGAAATGGGTTAGATCAAAGCCAAAAATAAAAAAAGAAACGAAAAATGGTATATATGGCGAAGACAATTACCATAAAGGAAGAATATAAATTGCAATTGGAAAAAGAAAAAGCTGTTGTAGATGTTCAGGCAAGCTTTACAAATTGCTTTAAACACTGTGTATGGCGAAATCTTGCTACGACTGGGGAATATATCACAACTGCATGTAGACACCACTGGTAAGTGATGATATGTTTGAGTCCTAGACGAAAACAGTGAACTGGAGCGTGTGTATTGCATTAAAGGTCACAAGAAAAATCTGTCCATAAAGCCCCATTCCCACCTCGATCTGCTTACTGGGACGATTACATTGTATCTAAATATGCTGGTCGGGGTGTTGTGCGCATACCAACAAAGCAACAGTTTGCTAAGCTTGAAACAAACACCATAACAACATTTAATGGTTGCAGAACACCACACATAGGCTGCCATTTTTTCTGCATGCAGAGAGGCGCATCACTGCAACGTGACAGCAGGCTGCTATGGTCGATCCGAACTGCTGTTACAAGCTGCTATTATATCAGTTTGAAGCTCTGCAAAGGGTTGTTATGTTGTTATCGCGAGAATTTACTTGTTGCTCGTATGTATTGGGGCAGAATACCACTACATTCTGATTCCAAATAAAGGCTACAGCAGAATCTAATAGCTGCGAACAGGACAGTTCGTATGCTGTGACTATATGTAAGACTCCATAAGTGTATTAAACACAGTCTAACAGTATTTACAGTGTGCTCCACTCTACTCTGTGCTAAATGATTTTTATAACTTATACAGGCATGTGACTACAGGAAACTTTTTATGTCGTCCTTGACCAAGGAGCATGGTATTACCAGGCTGGTGACTACTGCAGAATGGATCGTGTGTTTGATCTCTGTGCAAGACTATTTAGGTTTGTACTTGATGATTTGTATTTTTCTTTTCTGCTTCTCTGTTATGGAATATAATTATGTCATTCCAGAAATTATTGATAATTCCACAACGCTACTGCTGCTGTAATCACACTATTTCGTATTTGTTTTCTGTGTAATACGGTGTCGGTATCTTCGTGTCTGCAAACAGCACTGTTACACTACAATTTTTTACCAGTCCTCATAATATTTGCAACAATTTTGTTGAAGATTTGCTTATTGGGAGTCCTAACATGGACGATCTGGTTGAGGACTTGTTATTGCGCGTATGTTCCAGCTGGGGCAGAATCTCCAACGACATTTCCAGTTGTGATCCACAACTTTTTTAGAACACGAGTACTTCCACATCTACGTCTTCATATCTACACATTACAAAGAACAGCATTACTTTCCTACGTGTTCGGGTATTTGTTTAGAATTTACAGCAATGGAGGGTAGTCACACAAAGCTTTGCATTAGGCGTTAGGCAAATTATAATGGCTCTTTGTGTCTGCAAAGCCTACGAAATCAAATTTTTATAGCGATGTAGCTTATATTACGATAAACATGTATTTTGATGAGTTAAACAGGCAATTTAGATGCGGCAATATTTACTTTGTGCTTCCAGAGTGTGAGACGTCTAGTAATATATGTTAAGTCATTTCTTCTGAGATAACGACTGACATTGTCACCTCTCTCACTGTGACCATCTGTCTAATAAAAAACACCTTTTTCTTTCTATCCTTTTCTAATAAGACAATTGTGTTGTGCGTGTGTTTGTGATGGTGTTGTTAGTTACTGGTTTTTATTTTCGTGAGACGTAGTTTCTGGAAATGCGATTACACAGATTGAATACTTACCTTACATATTTATATATGCGTACATAGCTCTTTTTGCACTGTTGGCTTATTTTTTAGAATATTGTGAGCATTACTATCGGGCATACACAGTCTATAGGGAGACTGCTGACTGCAAACTGCTGTTATTTTCGTGTCTTTCAGTAGGACTGTATCATTTGTAATAATAACAATAATTGGCAATGAATAGCTTCGTTTTTAATATTTCTAGTGATAACACGATACATCATCTTTTTTCCTCATAAAATGGTGCTTCCTTTTTTTTTTAATGCTGGAATGTATACGTTAAGGGCGTGTTGTGGGTAGGTCTCATTAATCTGTCTGTTTGCCTGTTTAGCTAACACAAATTAATTCTGTAGTTATAAGCATGGTGAAGGTACTTTTACGATATCAGATTATCAGGCCTACCTTCTAAAATGTCTACTATGTCATTGGGTCACATACCTTAGACTTTTGGGGGCACTAATTCGACGAATATGTGAAAATTAACTCATGGTTTCTTTTACACTGCAGGCAAGTGTGACGTCAATTTAATTGATTTCAGTACTATAGTTTTTTTCAAGTATTAACCTCAACCATCAATGTAAACACCGTACTTTTTGCGCTCTCTCGGAAATATTTTATTTGAGGATGGGCCTAATTAGTTACACTCAGTCTGTCTTTTTGCCTGATCAGCTAAAAGCTATAAGCTTGACCATGGTAGTATTACGACATCGAATTTGTAGGGCTACATTCTCAAATGTCAGTACATATTAGGCATTGAAATCTACCACTGGGTACATACTTCAGAATTCTGGGCACGAATTTGGCGAATATTTGTATTAGTGCCCATTAACTCGTGCTTTCTTTAACATTGCAGATGTTTTTTGTAATATTGTAGCATCAAATAGCGGTTTTCATGTATTAACCAAAAGTAAAAATTTAAACATCCCACTTTTTCGCGCTGCTGACGTATTTTGCAGACATTTTAGAATTTTTTAAACATCTTAGATGTGAAAAAATAATTAATTTACAACTCTGTAGCGTTTTTTGACTGTGCGGCATTATACTAGCGGCAGTACGAAATCGTGGTCTAAAAATCGAACTTCCTCTCACATAACTATGTAAATATCACTCTTTCTGTGTTGTTGAGATATTTTGCAGACATTTTAGAATTTTTGCAACATCTTAGATGTGGAAAATAATTAACTACTCTGTACATGTTTTAATTTCAATATTGTGACCTCATTAAATCATTTGAGTCTTACAGCATTTTTTCATGCATTAAATTCGACTAAGCCCTGGATATTGAATGTTAACATTGCCCTTTTTGCGCTGCCGTCGTATTTTGCAGACATTTTAGAATATTGCAACATCCTAGCTGTGACATAATTAATTTAGAAGTTAGTTGCATTTTTTACTGTAGAGCCATATGTTGGTAACAGTGAGAACTACTTAGTCATGGTACAACCGACAACCTAAGAAAGATTTGTAACATTGGAGGCATCTATTGGTGTGGTATGACCATCGAACTTTGATCACCATTTTTCAGTGCCGCCATCCACTGGTGACAGGAGGAACTGGGATGCAAAGCTGGATTCGCTATTATTTAGCATTTTCTGGGTCTGTACAGCCACATGCTGGTGACCGGAGAAAGTAGGTTATGAAAGTGGCCTTACTTTTATTTACGTTTCCAGAGCTTGTGGGATGGTAAAAAAAATCATTTCCAACAATTAAGAATTCCTACTTCGTTATTTATATTTTATAATGGAGTGTTGGTTGGTAATTATTTATAGAGAAATATGCTGTCTACTCATTCCAATATTCCATGGCGAATGACAGGGCTTCAAATCAGAGTTGCCAATGTGAGGGCCGGTGAGCCTTTCCTTAAGCAAATGTGTTAGAAGTTAGTAACGCAAACACAGCTGCAGAGTGGAGGCACGACACATGAGGTGCAAGTCATGTGGCTCGAGGTGTGGGCACACAGCATGCGGGTGTGGTGGTGCGTGGCGGAAGGTGTTCCATGCAAAATTTGCAGAAGTGCAAGGCACAGGGGGTGGAGGTGCTCGTGTCAGCGAAATATAATTTAACAGTACAGTGTCGAAGTATGAGTATTACACACTTCCTCCTGCTTACGCAAATGGAAAAATCGGTTGGTCCTTTTTGAATTTCATGTGGTCTACGGTGGGCTTGATGGAACTGAGGAAGGCACCATTAGTTCATGGGCGGTTTCTCGGAAACCCACTTGACTATATTTTCGCCGTCAGCAGCGGATGAAAAGCCAGCCAAGGATTCCAAGACGGCTGTGCACAGCAAATGGCTGATTAAGACCCCGCTCTCGAGCAGCCTTGAAAATTTTCTTGAGATCTTTATTCGTTTCCGAGACACAGAGGTTCAAAGTTACCCTATTTCTACACCTAAAATCCAGTATGAGGGAAATCTAAATAATAAATAACTGCAGCAATTTGCTCAAATTTTAACGGCACGTTCTCTAGGCATTTATATGGAAGAGCCATCTCCCCGTTTTCAAAACTTTTTATCCGTTATCGAAACACACCCAAATATTCTTTTTTTGTTTTTTAGGTGCCAAAACCCAGCCGCGGATTCCGAGACGGCTATGCACAGCAAATGGCTGTAATTTTTACGATTCTAAGATCCCTGCCTCAAATTACGTTGAAGATTTTTTTCGTTTCATTATCCGTTTCCAAGATACAGAAGTTCGAAGTTACCCTTCTTGCACACGTAAAATACGCACGTAAAATCCGGTAAGAGGTGAAAAGGTAGTTTATAAAGTGACGTAGCACAAGGAAATATGCAGCAAAGTGTCTCCGTTATCGTCTGGTAACTCCATCTCGCGGTACTGAACCATATGCATATTTTTTTTTTTTTTGCACTTAAAATTCGGTCTGACACGTAAAGTCAGTTTTGTGTTATTTAAATTTCTCATAAGTAAACTATCTAAATTTTATTTCCCATTACATTTCCTTTCGTATGAGTTACATGCCCGGCTGCAGCAGGGAAAAGATGGGAACCAGCCGAAAAATGCTCCTATCGGAGAACAAAATATGCAGATATGTTCCTGTTTCTATTAAAAGACTCTGATTGAAAAGTGGGTTACTAACTGCCTCATTCTGCCTACCTCAGCACCTTTAAAAAATTTTCAAAAATTTTGGTAGGTGAACATATTCGCGCTTTTTTATGCTGAGAGGAAGAAGACTGTGGCTGTGGCACAGAGACAGAAAAGTAATAAAGAATAGAAGATAGTAGACAGTGGTTTTGTTGTAGAAAGAGCGAAGGAGACAATGGCTATGTCAGAGAAAGAGAGGGACACAGTGGCAGTGAAACACAGTCGATGGTGACAGACCAGTCCCCCGAAACGAGTGAAGGAGACAACGCCAGGCCGGGGGGAGGGGAAGAAAGAGAAAGTGGAAGTAAGTGAGAGCCAGTGAAAATTAGAGACATAAGGTATGACACTGACAACAAGGAAGAGAGAGATAGTGACAGTGCGAAGAAACAGAGAGAGCAGCATTAGGAGGGAAGGAATGAGATATCATCAGAAAAAGATAGCAAGTGGGAGATAGTGGCAGTGAGAGGAGACTGTATGAAACGTCCCCTTAGAAAACTTAATTAATTACTGTGCTGATAAAACTCTTACGCTATTTGATTTTCAAACAGCTGAGCAGAACTGAACGTACTCAGACATTTCGCTCTTTACCTATTCTGATCAACACTAAACTGACACACAATATTTTTAGCGCAACGCAATCTGACTTCAAATAATCCCTACAAAAGAATGGTCCTGACTAACATTAACCTATACCTTTCACAAATCACTTACCTCACAAAAATCTTCGTTACTCGAACTACTGCAATACAGCGAGCGCCACTACTGCCAGCTAAATAAAAGATTCAAACTACTGAAGGCACTAACTACTGATAGGCATAGTTAGCAAATGAAAGATTTTGATAGAGAACAAACAATGTATTTACCTTAATACTGTTCAAAAGTCATAATATATATATATATATATAGCAGTCCATGATATCCAATACTACAAATTCACTCTTTCTGATGGACAGACGTCCAGATCGTGCACTCTCAAAATTCCGCCATCTCTCTCCCCACATCCACCACTGCTGGCGGCTCACCTCCAACTGCGCAACGCCAAGCGCTGTTAACAGCCAACAGCCCAACACTACAATAGCAAACAACAATGCAAACCAGCCACAGATGCACACAGCACAGCCAGTGATTTTCATACAGAGCGCTACGTGGTTTTACCAATATAAAAACCTAAACAGCCTACTTACAACTGTACTAGTATGACAAAACGTAGGGGACAGTGGCTGTGACATAGGAGACAATCTCAGAGAGGCACAAAGGGATAATGACAATGGGCAGGTGAGAGTGGATGGGTATGAGCGACTTAAAGCTTGCGGCAATTAGATGTGAGTTGTTATTAAAAAGATCGGAAATACGTCCTCATGCCAATGTATTTGCGAAAATTTTTAAAAGTGGTAAGGAAGGTAGAATGAGGCAGCTGGTACCCTACTTTTCAGCCAGAGTCTTTTAAAATAAACAGAAACATATTCGCAAATTATGTGCTCCGACAGGAGCATTTTTCCGCTGGCATTACTTAGGGCTATACTGTAATCGTTGTAATAACAGTTGTTTTTTTATCTTAAAATTACCTTAGTGCGTCATGATTTATATCGACTCGTCATCTTTCAGGAGTTCTATTTAAGGCTACAAATACTTTGGCTACCCATGCTAGGTCGAAACTACGTATGTCCAGTTTCCTGTTCTGTGTGTACATGACGAAGGTTGCTGACGTGCGAAAATTATTGTTGTTCTGTATTATTGTTCATGAATTTGACAGATTATGCAATTTTAAGGTTGCACATAACTGACATCTGACATGTGTGGGCCGATTTTTCGTAAGTTATGGTTTGTATTTTTGCGTCTAATGCAGCCAAGTGTCATGAGTTTCCTGAAACATATATCTGCTGTTGAAATTTCCTGAAGAAAACTTCTGACCTTTACATACGTATTTCCACGTTCAGTTCAGTACATAATCTACTAACAGTAAAGTCATAGCGTTGCGATGGTACTTCGTGCTACCTTCCTCCCAAGCGCGTTGTATACATATCACTGGAAAATAGGATTATTGCGGTTTGTAATTGAAGTCGCGTCTCTACACGTTAAAATGAAATAAAGTTTTCGCTCTTTTCGTTTTTACTGCCAATGTAATCGTAGTATCTATGATAGAAAGTCAGTCGCCGTAGGTATATCGTAACTAGGCAAAATATAAGAAATATCTGGTCCCCATTCACAAGCCCAGTTTGTGTGTTTCTTGATGCACTTGATTCATAATACAAGGTCGGGATCGAGTGCCGTTCCACGTTTGCGGGCAGCAGGTCAAGGTTCAACGACCTGCAGCACGAACAGTCTGTGAATCAATACTGCCTCTAAACCTCGTTCCAGCCAATTTCTCAACATGTTTTGCCAAAAGATATGTTTTAGCTCCTACACTGGTATCACAGATACCTGTCAACAAATTTCTCGATCAATTGTGCGTGGGTTGATCGTTTTCACTTGAAAATAAAACGCAAGAACCGGTCTACTGTCCAAAATAACTAAGACTTTGCATTTATAAACTGGTCAAAATTACGTTAAGAATATGTACAACTAGCAACAGAGTGAAGCCCAAAACTTGACGTTACTAACGAGACATAACAACTGAGCTGGTAATCGAAACTGCATCGAGAGGATCAATATAAAGTAACGAAGTCACATCAATTAAACGAATAAAGTAGTAAATGTTAGTAGTTTAAATCCCGTTTCGAATGAAACCAATAGAGACGGAGTACTAACACAGTCGGTGAACCATGGGGAGAAGGAAGCTGTCGTGGGCTATTTGAAGAACCATCCAAAAAGATTTTAGGGAGACAATGCAAAGCTTGAAACAGGACAGCCGGAAGACATTTGAACCCCAATGCTTCCGAACACGAATCCAGTGCCTTTAGTATTTGGCACTTCAGTTAGTGCTTCGAGGAAACGCAGTATTATAGTTTGCCAAGTAATCCACTATAATTTTTTGTACGCGAAATAAAGCAACATTCCTTTGAGAAGAGAGACCAGTGTTCAATTCAGTCTCACGAAAATTCTCTCAAATAGTAGTATTTAAATTAATACTCGTGAATCCAGATAAGTCTTAAAGACGTTACTGTAGATCTACATCTACATCTACATCTACACTTATACTCCGCAAGCCACCCAACGGTGTGTGGTGGAGGGCACTTTACGTGCCACTGTCATTATCTACCTTTGCTGTTCCAGTCGCGTATGGTTCGCGGGAAGAACGACTGCCGGAAAGCCTCCGTGCGCGCTCTAATCTCTCTAATTTTACATTCGTCATCTCCTCGGGAGGTATAAATAGGGGGAAGCAATATATTCGATACCTCATCCAGAAACGCACCCTCTCGAAACCTGGACAGCAAGCTACACCGCGATGCAGAGTGCCTCTCTTGCAGAGTCTGCCACTTGAGTTTGCTAAACATTTCCGTAACGCTATCACGCTTACCAAATAACCCTGTGACGAAACGCGCCGCTCTTCTTTGGATCTTCTCCTCCGTCAACCCGACCTGGCACGGATCCCACACTGATGAGCAATACTCAAGTATAGGTCGAACGAGTGTTATGTAGGCCACCTCCTTTGTTGATGGACTACATTTTCTAAGGACTCTCCCAATGAATCTCAACCTGGCATCCGCCTTACCAACAATTAATTTTATATGATCATTCCACTTCAAATCATTCCGTATGCATACTCCCAGATATTTTACAGAAGTAACTGCTACCAGTGTTTGTTCCGCTATCATATAATCATACAATAAAGGATCCTTCTTTCTATGTATTCGCAATACATTACATTTGTCTACGTTAAGGGTCAGTTGTCACTCGTTGTACCAAGTGCCTATCCGCTGCAGATCTTCCTGCATTTCGCTGCAATTTTCTAATGCTGCAACTTCTCTGTATACTGCAGCATCATCCGCGAAAAGCCGCACGGAACTTTCGACACTATCTACTAGGTCATTTATATATATATTGTGAAAAGCAATGGTCCCATAACACTCCCCTGTGGCACGCCAGAGGTTACTATAACGTCTGTAGACGTCTCTCCATTGAGAACAACATGCTGTGTTCTGTTTGCTAAAAACTCTTCAATCCAGCAACACAGCTGGTGTGATATTCCGTAGGCTCTTACTTTGTTTATCAGGCGACAGTGCGGAACTGTATCGAACGCCTTCTACATCTACATCTACATTTATACTCCGCAAGCCACCCAACGGTGTGTGGCGGAGGGCACTTTACGTGCCACTGTCATTACCTCCCTTTCCTGTTCCAGTCGCGTATGGTTCGCGGGAAGAACGACTGTCTGAAAGCCTCCGTGCGCGCTCTAATCTCTCTAATTTTACATTCGTGATCTCCTCGGGAGGTATAAGTAGGGGGAAGCAAGATATTCGATACCTCATCCAGAAACGCACCCTCTCGAAACCTGGCGAGCAATCTACACCGCGATGCAGAGCGCCTCTCTTGCAGAGCCTGCCACTTGAGTTTATTAAACATCTCCGTAACGCTATCACGGTTACCAAATAACCCTGTGACGAAACGCGCCGCTCTTCTTTGGATCTTCTCTATCTCCTCCGTCAAACCGATCTGGTACGGATCCCACACTGATGAGCAATACTCAGGCATAGGTCGAACGAGTGTTTTGTAAGCCACCTCCTTTGTTGATGGACTACATTTTCTAAGCACTCTCCCAATGAATCTCAACCTGGTACCCGCCTTACCAATAATTAATTTTATATGATCATTCCACTTCCAATCCTTCCGCACGCATACTCCCAGATATTTTACAGAAGTAACTGCTACCAGTGTTTGTTCCGCTATCATATAATCATACAATAAAGGATCCTTCTTTCTATGTATTCGCAATACATTACATTTGTCTATGTTAAGGGACAGTTGCCACTCCCTGCACCAAGTGCCTATCCGCTGCAGATCTTCCTGCATTTCGCTGCAATTTTCTAATGCTGCAACTTCTCTGTATACTGCAGCATCATCCGCGAAAAGCCGCTTGGAACTTCCGACACTATCTACTAGGTCATTTATATATATTGTGAAAAGCAATGCTCCCATAACACTCCCCTGTGGCACGCCAGAGGTTACTTTAACGTCTGTAGACGTCTCTCCATTGATAACAACATGCTGTGTTCTGTTTGCTAAAAACTCTTCAATCCAGCCACACAGCTGGTCTGATATTCCGTAGGCTCATACTTTGTTTATCAGGCGACAGTGCGGAACTGTATCGAACGCCTTCCGGAAGTCAAGAAAAATAGCATCTACCTAGGAGCCTGTATCTAATATTTTCTGGGTCTCATGAACAAATAAAGCGAGTTGGGTCTCACACGATCGCTGTTTCCGGAATCCGTGTTGATTCCTACATAGTAGATTCTGGGTTTCCAAAAACGACATGATACTCGAGCAAAAAACATGTTCTAAAATTCTACAACAGATCGACGTCAGAGATATAGGTCTATAGTTTTGCGCATCTGCTCGACGACCCTTCTTGAAGACTGGGACTACCTGTGCTCTTTTCCAATCATTTGGAACCCTCCGTTCCTCCAGAGACTTGCGGTACACGGCTGTTAGAAGGGGGGCAAGTTCTTTCGCGTACTCTGTGTAGAATCGAATTGGTATCCCGTCAGGTCCAGTGGACTTTCCTCTATTGAGTGATTCCAGTTGCTTTTCTATTCCTTGGACACTTATTTCGATGTCAGCCATTTTTTCGTTTGTGCGAGGATTTAGAGAAGGAACTGCAGTGCGGTCTTCCTCTGTGAAACAGCTTTGGAAAAAGGTGTTTAGTATTTCAGCTTTACGCGTGTCATCCTCTGTTTCAATGCCATCATCATCCCGGAGTGTCTGGATATGCTGTTTCGAGCCACTTAGTGATTTAACGTAAGACCAGAACTTCCTAGGATTTCCTGTCAAGTCGGTACATAGAATTTTACTTTCGAATTCACTGAACGCTTCACGCATAGCCCTCCTTACGCTAACTTTGACATCGTTTAGCTTCTGTTTGTCTGAGAGGTTTTGGCTGCGTTTAAACTTGCAGTGAAGCTCTCTTTGCTTTCGCAGTAGTTTCCTAACTTTGTTGTTGTACCACGGTGGGTTTTTCCCGTCCCTCACAGTTTTACTCGGCACGTACCTGTCTAAAACGCATTTTACGATTGCCTTGAACTTTTTCCATAAACACTCAACATTGTCAATGTCGGAACAGAAATTTTCAAAATGGTTCAAATGGCTCTGAGCACTATGGGACTTAACTACTGTGGTCATCAGTCCCCTAGAACTTAGAACTACTTAAACCTAACTAACCTAAGGACATCACACACATCCATGCCCGAGGCAGGATTCGAACCTGCGACCGTAGCAGTCGCGCGGATCCGGACTGCGCGCCTAGAACCGCTAGACCACCGCGGCTGGCTAGAAATTTTCATTTTGCTCTGTTAGGTAGTCTGAAATCTGCCTCCTATTACTCTTGCTAAACAGATAAACCTTCCTCCCCTTTTTTATATTCCTATTTACTTCCATATTCAGGGATGCTGCAACGGCCTTATGATCACTGATTCCCTGTTCTGCACTTGAAGAGTCGAAAAGTTCGGGTCTGTTTGTTATCAGTAGGTCCAAGATGTTATCTCCACGAGTCGGTTCTCTGTTTAATTGCTCGAGGTAATTTTCGGATAGTGCACTCAGTATAATGTCACTCGATGTTCTGTCCCTACCACCCGTCCTAAACATCTGAGTGTCCCAGTCTATATCTGGTAAATTGAAATCTCCACCTAAGACTATAACATGCTGAGGAAATTTATGTGAAATGTATTCCAGATTTTCTCTCAGTTGTTCTGCCACTAACGATGCTGAGTCGGGAGGTCGGAAAAAGGAGCCAATTATTAACCTAGCTCGGTTGTTGAGTATAACCTCCACCCATAATAATTCACAGGAACTATCCACTTCTACTTCACTACAGGATAAACTACTACTAACAGCGACAAACACGTCACCACCGGTTGCATGCAATCTATCCTTTCTAAACACCGTCTGTGCCTTTGTAAAAATTTCGGCAGAATTTATCTCTGGCTTCAGCCAGCTTTCCATACCTATAACGATTTCAGCTTCGGTGCTTCTATCAGAGCTTGAAGTTCCGGTACTTCACCAACGCAACTTCGACAGTTTACAATTACAATACCGACTGCTGCTTGGTCCCCGCATGTCCCGACTTTGCCCCACTCCCCTTGAGGCTGTTGCCCTTTCTGTACTTGCCCGAGGTCATCTAACCTAAAAAACCGCCCAGTCCACGCCACACAACCCCTGCTACCCGTGTAGCCGCCTGTTGGGTGTAGTGGGCTCCTGACCTATCCAGCGGAACCCGTTATTATACTAAAGTAGAAGATTATTGACGGATTGATCTAGCAATAGCCGTAGAAGAAATTATTATTGAATGACGACCAAGCTAATCATTAAGCAGTTATTGGTTAACCACGATCCTATATTTTCAAACTGAAACGAGTTTTCCGGAATCGTAAAGCTACAAACTGTAACTTAATTAATAAAAAATGCATAAGAATATAAAAATTTATAACCCTGTAGTCAATCTAATTACAGAATAAAACTAATACAATTTTTCTAAGAAGCGGTAGTTTACGAAATAACGAAAAGATCTTTAATGCAGACTGACAGAAAGTTAAGGTTAAACCTCCCGTCGACATGGAGGTCATTTGATACGGACTAGTAGATGGGGACGAGGGGGGAAAGGGAAGGGAGTTAAGGAAATCGCCGTGACTTTGTTGAAGGGACCATCCCAGTCTTCTCTAAGAATTACGCCAGAAGACAAAAAAAAAGGACGCATCACGAAGAAATTATCCAAATGGCACATAAATCGGTAGATGTGATGTAAATGTGCCGACAAACAAGTACTTACAATTTCAGAAAAACTGGACGGTTTATTCAAGAGAAAGAGTTTCACAAATTGAGCAAGTAAATAACGCATTGGTCCACATCTGGTCCTTATGCAAGCAGTCATTCGGCTTGGCATTGGTTGACAGAGTTGTTGGATGTCTTCCCGGGAGATATCGTGCCAGATTCTGTCCAACTGGTTGATTGGATCATCAAAATGCCAAGGTGGTTGGAGGGCACTGCCCATAATGCTCCAAACGATCTCAGTTGGGTAGAGTTCCTGTGAACTTGTTGGTCAGTGTAGGGTTTGGCAAGCACGAAAAGAAGCAGTAGAAACTTTCACCGCGTGCGAGCGGGCATTACCTTGCTGAAGTGTAAGCGCAGGATGACTTGCCACGAAGGGCAACAAAACGGGGCGTAGAATATCGTCAGCACACGGCTGTGCTGTAAGGGTGTCGCTGATGACAACCAAAGGGGCTCTGCTATGAAAAGAAATGGGACCCCAGACTATCACTGCTGACTGTCGGGCCGTAAGGCTGGCGATGGTCAGGTTGGTACTGTCAGGAGCGTCTCCAGACACGTCTTCGGCTGGAATCAAATGGTTCCAATGGCTCTGAGCACTATGGGACTTAACATCTATGGTCATCAGTCCCCTAGAACTTAGAACTACTTAAACCTAACTAACCTAAGGACAGCACACAACACCCAGTCATCACGAGGCAGAGAAAATGTCTGACCCCGCCGGGAATCGAACCCGGGAACCCGGGCTTGGGACGCGAGAACGCTACCGCACGAATCTCGTTGACTGGAGTAGAATTGTCTTCACTGATGAGCCCCGCTTCGAACTGAGCCCCGCTTCGAATTGAGCCCCGATGACCAGCGCCCCATTCGGATAATTCCTTCGTGTTTCCTCTTGTTTCTTTTGTCTTAGAGTGGATTTAGGGAAGTCACAGAAACTTTGCTAGCATTCATTACACGAGCATCTACTGACAACTGTTTGAGAGGTAGCTTACTTATTAGAATTTTGCGCAGAACGGATATTTTCAATAAGGTTGCATTTCCCATGGCACCACCCTTTAATATAAGATTTTTGTATTAAAGAACTTATCACGCCACAAAAGACGGTGTAGGTGAAATTCTGCATTTCTGCTCGTACCTATGAGTACATCTAGCGCTTGTTAAGGATATACGCACTGTGAAACAGTTTCCGATATGTGAAAGTTTTCTTATTAAAAAAAAGGGGGTAATACGGCGGAGGCTCATGGAAGAGGCTAGATCTTCTCGACAGCTAAATATTTTTGTTTATGCTACTATGTTAGCGTGAGAGCTATTTTGAAGCACGAGCTGTGATTAATTCAATCCTGAAAATAATCTTCCTTTCTGTATGTACTGAGCTACTGGCGTGATATAGTTTTGCAACATTCGAATCGACGTCGTCAGCACTTTTGGCCAGTTTTTGTGCGGAAAGACATGTAGGTGGATGCATTTGATTTTGATCTTGTTGTCTGTCGGATGTAACCGACGATTCAGGTCATGTTAAGTCTTAGCCTTGAACGTGTATTTCCGAAATTTTCCTGTATGTTTCGTAGTCTGGTTAGCCTGATATGGTTCAAATGGCTCTGAGCACTATAGGACTTAACTTCTATGGTCATCAGTCCCCTAGAACTTAGGACTAGTTAAACCTAACTAACCTAAGGACATCACACACATCCATGCCCGAGGCAGGATTCGAACCTGCGATCGTAACGGTCGCGCGGTTCCAGACTGAAGCGCCTAGAACCTCTCGGCCACACCGGCCGGCGGCCTGTTATGGGCTGCGCGGCAGAAGATTAAATAAAATAATGGCCTTATCCTGCAGCCATGTGTGTCATTTACTGTACAAATTGACTAATTAACAAAATGATGCTGCTTCTGCGAGGCTTTGCTATGATACAAGAGACCGACTATATATTTCTTGACTGTTAACAGGTAACAATGTTTCCACATTAATATCTGCTTCCCATTTCAATGAGTATGGGGGGACGGCGTTTCGGAGTGGAAAGAGCTACATTAAAGGTAGTTGCAGTTCATTTCCTTTAGTTCACCACAGAATCAAATAATCCGTCTAGATTTAATGTTGGTACTGGAGACTCAATTTCGACAATGTTTTACATTGAAGGAATCATCATCAGCCAATTTTACATCCATTGCTGGATAACGGTCTCCTCTAGCGTTTTACAGTCATCAGTCCATGCATACGTTTACCCTTCAATTTTTTCTATCCTCGCCTATTCACCTTCCATTAAATGTCACAATAGTTACTGCAATAACAAAATCTGTGTGTGAATTCCTACTGAAATAACAATGTGTTATCAGCCCCGAATTTACGTACGGGCCATATGGCCCCGGGACCTGGGCGACAAATTCTTAGGGGCGGCAAAATTTTGAGCACAATAATTTACGTGTGCAGAAAAAAAGAAACGTAGCAATGGTTGCGGGAGTTATTATTAGGTTCGTTCGAGATAGGTCGAAACCGTTTCGACCGCGCTAATGCCTCCGAGTGCAACTTTTCCACAGTTGCCTGACTGGCCATTTGCTATTCGATTTGTGGCCAATGGACGGCCGAAAATGTGTCTCTCTGATGAGAGGATTTTCTTCTGATGGTTCCATAGTGTTTGCAACCGTGCCCCAAAGAGATCATCGCGCATGTGCATAGCATAGTTTTCTGAAGCGAGCAAAGGTATCAGTTAGCGCTACGGGTGGCCAATCTTCGCAAAAAGCGTTCGAGTTTGCAAAGGAATCGAAACGAGCGGTACAGTTTCGATAGTTTGTGATACCTTAACTCGAATGAACCTGATGTGAAAATCGTAGGTAGACGGTGGGCTTTCTGCATCATGCAATCGGCA
The DNA here is from genome assembly GCF_023864345.2 of Schistocerca serialis cubense. Taxonomy (NCBI): domain Eukaryota; kingdom Metazoa; phylum Arthropoda; class Insecta; order Orthoptera; family Acrididae; genus Schistocerca; species Schistocerca serialis. The sequence continues at coordinate 610,973,135 of NC_064640.1, read as the reverse complement.
GCACTGCCTATGCATTGTTTTGTGTGGCAAGGTACGAACGCATCATATGTAGCATTGATGTGGCTTTGTTTCAGTTTGGTGCTTTTATTATTGTTTGAGTATTATTCTTCCCCCGTATCATTAATCTGGTGAAGTTTTGACATAAAGTAATCGTGAATACGGACGGTAGGAAACGTCTCAGTGACGCAGGCTACAGAAAATTAGTTGAACAAAATAGGAAGAGGGAAAAGGAAGCATCAGATCAAACGCCAAAGCTAAAAACGTTTTTCGTTAACAAATGACTAGATTCTTTTTTCGTTAACAAATGACTAGATTCTAGAGTTCTTCCACTCTTGCGAACTTGACACCTACGAATGATTCACAGTGCAGCAGCAATTGTGGTGAATGGCTCGACGATAGTGACTCTGAAATTGATAACATACATACGAACAATTCCACAGCAAGTGAACGAGAGTTGGGGCAAGGGGTGAGTTTCATCTGACTCTAATGTTGATAAAGATACTTTCTTTTGGGAAATCAGTGATAAAAACACAAGATCATGTAGTACGATATGGATTTAAGCAGAACAGAAACTGTTATTTTTTCAAGTCAGAATGCGTATTCTTATAAACGAAGATTTATTTCCAAGGATTTGTTTGAAAGGAAATTGTTGAATGGAGACATGGTGCAACGCGATTACTTGATTTACTCACCCAGTAAGGGATCACTTTACTGTGCCCCATGTAAACTGTTTGGGGGTTCATCCCAGTTCGCGACAAGTGGCTTTAGTGATTGGAAACGTGCTAATCAAAGGGTAACTGAACATGAGAATTCCAGTACACATCGCGATTGTGTTGTAAGTTGCAGACAAGGGGAAATACTATATGTAGAGTTGATAAACAGTTTATTACTCAGCTACAAGAAGAAGTAAAGTATTGGAGAAATGTACTACAGAGGGTAGAGGCTGTAGTGAAAGAACTTTCCTCAAGGGGATTGCCATTTCGTGGAAACGAAGAACAGTTTGGTTCCTTAGGAATGGCAATTTTATGGTGTGTTTAGAGCTGATAGCTGAATCTGATCCATTTTTAGCAGCTCATATAGCTAAATATGGAATCCAGGATAAGGAAAACACCTCATATTTATCATTTAGCACTAATGAAGAAATTATCGATATTATGGGGAAGACTGTCACAAAAAAGATCATACAGGAAATAGTTGATGTAAAGTATTTCTCCATTATTGTGGATTCCACACCCGATGTTTCACACTGTGATCAGTTAAGTTTCGTTATACGATATGTAAATAAAGATATCAACCACAAGAGCGGTTTGTAGAATTTATGAGAAATGCCAGGAAGAATTGTCAGATGCTGTATTTATGTTCCTCAACTCCCATGGACTAGATATAGGCAACTGCCGTGGCTAAAGCTATGATAATGCTGCAAATATTACAGTGATCTACTCTGGCCTACAAGCCCAAATCAAGTCATTCAATACCTTGGCATTTTTCATCCCCTGCTTCACTCATTCCCTGAACCTTGTAGGATCAATGGCAGCCACACGCTGTAAAATGCCCACAACAGATTTTGACCTACTACAAACGATTTACAATTTTTGTCGGCATCTACACAACGCAGGAAAATTCTACAGACAATTTTTGAAGATGGGAACTTGAGTTTAAATTCTCTTTTAAAAGATGGTCAGCTCGAGAAGATGCCTGCAAAAGCTTAAATGCTAGTTGGAATGCTGTCAATAAAGCTCTTAAATGCATTTCTGAAGAGAAAAGCGAGAAAGCTGTTCTTAAATCAGAAGCAACAGGGATATTGCAACACCGTGTGGCCGAGCGGTTCTAGGCGCTTTAGTCCGGAGCCGCGCCGCTGCTACGGTCGCAGGTTCGAATCCTACCTCGGGCATGGCTGTGTGTGATGTCCTTAGGTTATTTAGGTTTAAGTAGTTCTAATGACCTCAGATGTTAAGTCCCATAGTGCTTAGAGCCATTTGAACCATTTGATATTGCAACAGCTTAACTCTAAACATATTGTATTCATGGCTGCAATATGGCAGAGTATTTTGGAACGTTTCAGTGCAGTGAGTACAGCACTACAGTCAGAAGAAGTTGACATATCTGCAGTAGTGAAATTTTATATTTCGTTTTTGACTTTAATAGATGAGATGACTAAGTCTTTTGAAGAGTACAAAACGTTGGCAGAGAGACCACGCAACATCCTCTGCAAGTCTCTGAAACTCAAGAAATAAGTGTGAAGAAACGAAAGCAGTTCTTTGATGACTCAGACCCTGAGTCAGAAAATGAAACACTGGTTTTCGTATAACAGTAGTAGCACACTAGTGGTTATCCCAAGCACACTGACTGCAAATTCGTACGTCAGTCTGGTGATTCGACCTGTTGTGCTGCCATTCATGAACACCATTCCAGGGAGTGTTTCCATCAGGATAACGTTCGCCCACATATCGCTGTTGTAGCCCAACATGCTCTATAGAGTTTCGACCTGTTGCCTTGGCCTGCTCAATCATCAATTCTGTCTCCAATCGAGTGTATATGGAACATAGGACGACAACTCCGGCGTCATCCACAAACAGCATTTAGCGTCCTTGTATTGACTGAGTGCAACAGGCATGGAACTCCAGCTCACAAACTGAGATCCAGTGTCCGTACAACACAATGCATGCACGTTTGCATGCTTGTTTGAACAATGTAATTCAAAATGGTTCAAATGGCTCTGAGCACTATGGAACTTAACATCTGAGATCATCAGTCCCCTAGAACTTAGAACTATTTATAGAGTTAATAACTTAAATACGTTTCCTAGACAAATTTATTCCCGAAATTTCCTTACTCTACATTAATTATTTTTTTGGTGTGCGATTTTTTCCGTTAGTGCAAAAGTAAGTAAACTGTTTATTATTTAAAAAGTAATCTCCTTAATTTTTAATACATTTATCCCACTGTGAGACCAGGCGTTCAGTGCTTTCATGGAAAAATGTTTGCGGTTGCCTACGGAACCATGATTGTACTCAGCCGTGCACTTGTTCGCTCGAAGCAAATCGACGGCCACAAACGTCTTTCTTCACGGCTCCAAAAATACGGTAATCGTAGGCGGAGAGATCGGATCTGTATGGAGGATATGTAGGGGCTTCCCAATGAAACTTCTGGAGCGTAGTCAAGATAACCTCGGCACATGTGGGCTCGCTTCGGACGAAGAGATGCACGCCTGGATTCAATCATGGTTCCATAGGCAAAGGGAAACATTTTTAGATGAAGGCATTAACTATTCTGTCTCACAATGGAAAAAATATATTAAGACGTAAGGAGATTCCTTTTGAAATAATAGTTTACTTACTTTTTTCCATTTGTTTCGGTTTCATTTGATTGCCCATTATAATACTACCAGGTTTCTACTAAGGACGGCTCTAAAAAGGATACAAAAAATAAAATTTCAGATATAATAAGTAAGATTACATTCAATCACAGTCCAATTATCAGATATCCTGTAAGTAATTCTTGATATATTCCTTCTCATACTTTACCTCATCATCACTGATGCTACATCTACTTTTAGTACAGTGAGAAGGGGGATTTCGGTTACAGTTGTAAATAAAATGAGTTTGAACAAGTGAAATCTGTTAGATAATCCGAAAATTAGAACTTATAGTCCCTTTACTACTGCTAATAGTGAAGGTCTATAATCTACAAAATTAAATGAATGGTTTGATTGGTAAAATCTAGAATGCATATGCTTTTATTATTGTTACTGCACATTCTACAATTAATAATATGTATATACTAATCCGTTCACAAATTAACTTGATGGTTCTGCGTCTTCTAATAAGGATACTAATAATTTTATTTGGTACTAATCGAATGTCTGGGATTTACTTTAGTTTTTGTAGAGAAGTTCCAAAATTGGACTCCAGGAGGGGCTTTTATTTCCCTCCAAAAGCAAGACATTCTTCTGGTTTGACAATTGAGTATGAACCCTCGAATGAATTACATGACTCGTCAATATGATATTGACGTGTTTTTGGTAAAAAATCTGTCGTGCTGCTAGCAAAGGAATATCTCCATTGGCAGACCTTTGAGATGCGGCGCTACCGAGAGTGTAACTGGAGAGAGGCAGGAAGGGGGGCGGGAGGGAGGGAGAGGGAGAGAGAGAGAGAGAGAGAGAGAGAGAGAGAGAGAGAGAGAGAGCGAAGAAATAAAATAAAAAAGCAACGTATCGAATTTTATTCTCATTTCTGTTACTAGGACAAGGGACTAAAGTGTTCTTTGAAACTGCGTTCAGATGCACTGACGAAAATCTATACAGTAAATTAAGAGCAGGAAATTCACCCTAGTGACACTCACATGAGGTTTGTACACAGTGGTGTGGGGCAGGTGTTGTTTGATCCTAATCTAATTCATACGAGAATTATCACTGGGCAGTCGTAAAAAAATAATGAGGATGAATTCTGCACTTCTCTCAGTGTTAGGTGAATTTCATTAAGTGTTGTGTTGGTTGATATTCGGCATTATACGCGGATGAGTAGAAAGCCCTGTTGTGAATGCGAGAGCCAACACTTTATAGTTATATGTTATTTGATACGAGGGTTGCCCAGTAAATAATGCCCCATATTTTTTTGCTCCAGAAGTATTTATTCCACAACAATCAAATTTACATATGTGAAAGACTGATGTTTTGTCTACTTGCTTTATTTTTCCACATAATCTCCTTCAAGTTCGACGGCCTTTTTCCAGCGAGACACAAGAGCGTGTATCCCCTGCCGGTAAAAATCTTTACTCTGCCTACGGAGCCAGGTTGTCACTTCGTGAATCACTTCTTCGTCATCGGCAAAACGTCTTCCACGAATGAAATTCTTCATTGGCCCAAACAAGTGAAAGTCTGAAGGAGCCAAATCGGGGCTGTAGGGTGGATGGGGTAACACTATCCAACCCAGTTTCGCGATGTGTTCACAAGTCCTCAAACTTGTGTGAGGACGAGCGTTATCATGCTGAATCAAAACATCCTGTGGGTTAACATGACGCCCAAGGCGCCGGAAGCGCTGCTTAAGTTTGTCTAATGTTTTGACATAAGCCTCTGAATTAATGGTACTGCCTTTTGGCATCACATCAATGAGAATTACGCCCTCGCAATCCCTAAACACAGTCATCATGACTTTTCCGGCTGAAGGAACTGTTTTGAATTTTTTCTTCTGTGGAGAATAAGCATGACGCCATTCCATCGATTGTCTTTTTGTTTCGGGCTCAAAATGATGCACCCAAGTTTCATCACCTGTCACAATCCGTGACAAAAAGGCCTCCCCGTCAACGTGAAAGCGTCGCAACAAATCGAAAGAAATGTCTTTTCTTTGGGATTTGTGATCGACAGTAAGACACCGAGGAACCCATCTTGCACACACTTTTGAGTATCCAAGCTGATTGATAATCACATCCACACTTCCTTTGCTTACTGACAACTCCAGTGCCAATTGTCGAGTCGTAATGCGTCGATCCCGTCGAATGAGAACATCAGCCCGCTGCAACATGTCAGGCGTGACAGCCGTGGGAGGCCTTCCCGACCGCGGCAAATCTCGGAGCTCCGCAGCACCGCCCTCTGATGCTTTCACCCTCTGTGCCCAGCGACCAACAGTACTCCTATCGACTACAGATGTTCCGTAGACGTTGCACAAGCGTTTATGAATATTGCCCACGGTTTCTTCCTCTGCTACGAGAAATTCAATCACTGCACGTTGTTTCTGACGGATGTCACTTGCAGACGCCATTTTAGAACATTCCTACACCACCGCTCTCTGTCGGAGGAAATTTAAACTTTGCGTACACACGCGGGAAACTTCAAATAACTCGCACCTAAAGTGTCACATTTCTAATATTTTTTATTTCGGAGAAAAAAAATATGGGGCATTATTTACTGGGCAACCCTCGTACAAAAGTTCTTAAAATAATGCCCGCATCTCGTGGTCGTGCGGTAGCGTTCTCGCTTCCCACGCCCGGGTTCCCGGGTTCGATTCCCGGCGGGGTCAGGGATTTTCTCTGCCTCGTGATGGCTGGGTGTTGTGTGCTGTCCTTAGGTTAGTTAGGTTAAAGTAGTTCTAAGTTCTAGGGGACTGATGACCATAGATGTTAAGTCCCATAGTGCTCAGAGCCCCCCTTTCTTAAAATAATGAAGTATTTATTCTGCAGAAGGGAATAAAGCATGCATTTTGGTGTGTGTGTCTAAATGCGAGTGGTAAAGGAGAATGTGTGGGAGAAGACAGTTAGGCTTAAGCATTGAGTGTTCGTTGCTCTTTCCAAGATTCGTATGTAGTCTGTGATAATTATCAAGTTTCGCATCAGTATGAAGGACCCTAAAATATACGTGCTGTGTCATTTAGGAGGAAAATACACTTAATTTTATATCATAAAAGTGATAAATAAACAATATGCCTGTCAAGAACGTCATTTTCTTATATAAAAGACATAAGAAAACAGAATAGCTCGTGGTTTATTTTTCTTAGGTTCATAAGTTTTATTAGTGTCTCATATTACTCATACTTTCTCACGCATTCCATTCAATTTATGACAATCGTAAAACGTACACAGTGTGTACACTGGCTTAAAGTCAAAGCCACGAAGTATGTCGTGTTTTACAGCACGTTGACATTGCACACTGCTTATTGCGTTATTTGCCAAGAATGACAGTCAAGAAGGTGCTGACTATTCTTGAATATATTACTAAGTTGGAAAGCGTTAAGAATTTCATTAAAATAATACGTAGGAAACAAAGTTTTGTTGAGAAGTGCCAGCCGGGGTGGCCGAGCGGTTCTAGGCGCTACAGTCCGGAACCGCGCGACCGCTAAGGTCGCTGTTTCGAAACCTGCCTCGGGCACGGATGTGTGTAATGTCCTTAGGTTAGTTAGGTTTAAGTAGTTCTAAGTTCTAGGGGACTGATGACCTCTGAAGTTAAGGCCCATAGTGCTCAGAGACATTTGTTGAGAAGTACGTTACTGTTATTTGCCGGTCTTCGCTACGTTCAGTACTAATTAAGGCTACCAAGAAAGTTACCACCGCTAGTTGCATTGTCACTTCGATCAAAAAAGAAATGGAGACATATGAGCCGTCAATAAGGGGAACTAGGGGTATTGGAAAGCTTATGAGACGTGCGGAGTACGTAAGAGGATACCCAGACATTGGACGGCAATGCGTAGTGGTCTACTCTGAATGACAAATGAAAGGGATGGAAAACGTCTACTGGAAAATACACTGCCTACACGCGAGCATAGCGTATCTGAAATGCTAGCATTTAAAGCATCGAAAATGGCTCGGTACGTAGGACCAACGTTTTAAGCAGATAGACCCAGGTTTGGTATATTCAGGAAGAACAGGCCTATTAAAAGTCAAAATAAATGCAGCTGCTTATTGCAGTTCTCCATTGTTTTTTTTTTTCATGTAGCAACGAGAAAACAACCTCTACATCAGCCTCCGAACTTCCTTTAATTCACTGGTGGCTAGATCTATTACATGCCTGCAAGTCACAACACATTTGCTAAAATGTAGAGCGTTGTGCAACTCTGTCACTATTGAATACTCATAAAGCTGTTTCTAATTCTGCAGCAGTGTCGCAAGACGCGAAGTACCATTTTCCATTAGCCGTGTCCCGTTTCAGAGTCGTTTCATCTGTCACAAAGCTTTCTGAATGCAGAAAGGTGACAACTTTTCTGATGTATCTTCTTCTTTATCTTTATTATTAGAAACACATTCTGGCAGTTGATCTATGTTCTGCTACTACTGTCTGGTCATAACTTAGTTTGAGGGTTTGGAGGACGGCTGGACTCTCGATGTCTCTTAACGCGTGTTGTCACTACTCAACACCCACCCGAACCGGTGGGAATATGTTTATTGCTTGCTACAGGATTCATGGATATCCTACGACAAGCTAGGGCTATACATGTCGGCTGAAGCTGATTCCCGGTTACCTTACCAAGCCTTACGTACCACAGGTGCGACGGGTTCCTCAGAAATTGCCTGCTGACGACTGTTGCGCATAAATAGCCATCAGCCACATCAGCACTTAGCACACCTTGGCGTTGAGTGTCTTTTTACCGATGCGACACGGCCAATTAAGCTGAAAACCACGTTCCCTGTGCCATACAGCGTACGACACGGTGATCCCTGATACAGGACTGGAGGCGACGACCGGCCACCAGCCCGGATGTGTAGTATTTGCAGTTTTATTGTAGATAACAAGTACGCAGTACATACAATAGAAGTGACTGAACACCACATACTATGGAAACACGTGGAAAGAAATAATGGGGAAAATAGTCACAAGTTCATAGTAACAAATCACTCAACAATCCTAATCGGCAAGTAGATCCTTCACGCAGAGCGAACGATGCAAGAGAGATGGGGTCGCACTGCTGGCGTCCAGCCGTCCCCACTCGGCCTACGGCGATGCTGCCAGCAAGCGAAGCAGGCGCTCGTTTTGGTTTTTCGTTGGCAGTCCCAAATAACAACTCAGCTGGGGTGATGGTGGCGGCGTAAATAGACACGACCTCAAATGTGGACCAGGTTTCAGGTATCGGATAACCAGAAGTCGATGCCTCGTGAAACAAATACAAAAACTGGAAAGCTGCACAGGTCACACCACTATTCAAGAAAGGTAATAGGAGTAATCCACCAAATTACAGGCCCATATACACTCCTGGAAATTGAAATAAGAACACCGTGAATTCATTGTCCCAGGAAGGGGAAACTTTATTGACACATTCCTGGGGTCAGATACATCACATGATCACACTGACAGAACCACAGGCACATAGACACAGGCAACAGAGCATGCACAATGTCGGCACTAATACAGTGTATATCCACCTTTCGCAGCAATGCAGGCTGCTATTCTCCCATGGAGACGATCGTAGAGATGCTGGATGTAGTCCTGTGGAACGGCTTGTCATGCCATTTCCACCTGGCGCCTCAGTTGGACCAGCGTTCGTGCTGGACGTGCAGACCGCGTGAGACGACGCTTCATCCAGTCCCAAACATGCTCAATGGGGGACAGATCCGGAGATCTTGCTGGCCAGGGTAGTTGACTTACACCTTCTAGAGCACGTTGGGTGGCACGGTATACATGCGGACGTGCATTGTCCTGTTGGAACAGCAAGTTCCCTTGCCGGTCTAGGAATGGTAGAACGATGGGTTCGATGACGGTTTGGATGTACCGTGCACTATTCAGTGTCCCCTCGACGATCACCAGTGGTGTACGGCCAGTGTAGGAGATCGCTCCCCACACCATGATGCCGGGTGTTGGCCCTGTGTTCCTCGGTCGTATGCAGTCCTGATTGTGGCGCTCACCTGCACGGCGCCAAACACGCATACGACCATCATTGGCACCAAGGCAGAAGCGACTCTCATCGCTGAAGACGACACGTCTCCATTCGTCCCTCCATTCACGCCTGTCGCGACACCACTGGAGGCGGGCTGCACGATGTTGGGGCGTGAGCGGAAGACGGCCTAACGGTGTGCGGGACCGTAGCCCAGCTTCATGGAGACGGTTGCGAATGGTCCTCGCCGATACCCCAGGAACAACAGTGTCCCTAATTTGCTGGGAATTGGCGGTGCGGTCCCCTACGGCACTGCGTAGGATCCTACGGTCTTGGCGTGCATCCGTGCGTCACTGCGGTCCGGTCCCAGGTTGACGGGCACGTGCACCTTCCGCCGACCACTGGCGACAACATCGATGTACTGTGGAGACCTCACGCCCCACGTGTTGAGCAATTCCGCGGTACGTCCACCCGGCCTCCCGCATGCCCACTATACGCCCTCGCTCAAAGTCCGTCAACTGCACATACGGTTCACGTCCACGCTGTCGCGGCATGCTACCAGTGTTAAAGACTGCGATGGAGCTCCGTATGCCACGGCAAACTGGCTGACACTGACGGCGGCGGTGCACAAATGCTGCGCAGCTAGCGCCATTCGACGGCCAACACCGCGGTTCCTGGTGTGTCCGCTGTGCCGTGCGTGTGATCATTGCTTGTACAGCCCTCTCGCAGTGTCCGGAGCAAGTATGGTGGGTCTGACACACCGGTGTCAATGTGTTCTTTTTTCCATTTCCAGGAGTGTAATTAACGTCGATATGCAGCAGAATTTTGGAACATACATTGTTTTCGAACATTGTGAATTACCTTGGGGAGAATGGTCTATTAACACATAGTCAACGCGGATTTAGAAAACTTCGTTCTTGTGAAACACAACCAGCTCTTTGCTCACATGAAGTGTTAAGTGCTATCAAAAAGGAATTTCTAATTGACTCCGTGTTTCTAGATTTCCAGAAGGCTTTTGACACCGTACCTCACAAGCGGCTTGCAATCAAATTGCGTGCTTATGGAGTATCGCCTTAGTTGTGCGACTGGATTCGTGATTTCCTGACCGGGAGGTCACAGTTCGTAGTAACTGACGGAAAGTCATCGCGTAAAACAGAAGTGATATCTGGTGTTCCCCAAGATAGTGTTATAGGCCCTATGCTGTTCTCTATCTATATAAACTATTTAGGAGAGCAGCCGTCTTAGGTTGTTTGTGGATGACGCTGTCGTTTATCGTCCAGTAAAGTCATCAGAAGACCAAAATCAATTACAAAATGATTTAGATAAGATATCTGTATGGTGCGAAAATCGGAAATTGACCCCAAATAATGATAAGTGTGAGTTCATCCACATGAGTGCAAAACATAATGCGTTAAACTTCGGTTACACGATAAATCAGTAAAATCCAAGGACCGTAAATTCAACTGAAAACCTTGGAATTACAGTTGCGAACAATTTAAATTGGAAAGAACATACAGAAAAAGTCGAAGGGAAGCCGAAGCAAATACCGTGTTTTATTGGCAGAAGACTTGGAAGGTGCAACAGATCTACTAAAGAGACTGCCTACACTACACTTGTCCAGCCTCTTTTAGGGAGGCAGCTGCGCGGTGTGGGATCCTTACCAGATAGGATTAGCGGAGTACATTGAGAATGTTCAAAGAAGTGCAGCACGATTGTATTACCGAGAAATTGGGAAGACAGTGTCACGGACATGATACAGGATTCGGGGTAGAAATCATTAAAAGTAAGGCGTTTGTTGTTGCCGTGGAATCTTCTCACGAAATTTCAATCACCAACTTTCTCCTCCGGATCCGAAAATATTTTGTTGACGCCGACCTTCATAGGGAGAAACGATTATCATAATACAATTCCCGGTCACGCCGGCACTCCAAACGCAGCCATTTGTGTTGTGTAACGGCAGCCTACACATGGGACATTAATTCCATATCCGGCTGCTTCTAGTACCAGGCCAATGGTGCGGGATGACCGACGATGTTATTCTGAGGTGGCAGGCGTTACGAGGTGCTTGGTGCACTATACGGCGATCGTCACTTACGGTGATCAGACGTGGTCAACCAGAACCTTGAGGACAAGTACGCCTGCCCTGAAGTTCCCCTGCAGTCCAACAATAGGCTACTGTCACATCCGAATGCCCACAGACTTGCATATTGCAAGATTCGAATAGCCGGCCGAATGAGCACCTTTCAAACTTTATCAGGTGCTGATAATTATTGATGGTGAAAATGTCTGTGTTTATACAGTGTCTGTGTCTTCAAAAAATGGTTCAAATGGCTCTGAGCACTATGGGACTTAACATATGAGGTCATCAGTTCCCTAGAACGTAGAACTACTTAAACCTAACTAACCTAAGGACATCACACACATCCATGCTCTAGGCAGGATTCGAACCTGCGACCGTAGCGGTCGCACGGTTCCAGATTGAAGCGCATAGAACTACTTAGCCACAGCGGCCGGCTAGTGTCTTCACATTCAGTGTCCTTCAGACAGCAGTGGGAAAGTATACGAAATGGATTGGCATTCTGCGAATTTGAATTGACGTCAGCTGTTTGCGACATATGAAAATTTGTGCCGATCCGGGACTCGAATCCGGATTTCCCGCATAGAGTGAGCTGTCACCTTAACCACTTCGGCTATCCGAACACACCTCCAGGAAAGATCCAAACTTCCATATGTCACTGAGTCCACAACCCCTACGCTCGCACATTTCGTGATTACCGCCCAGGGAGCGACAAATATTGTACCTTCATTTTAGCCCGCAGAGATATGGATACATTATTACAATGTCTGTGTTGATACAGTATCTGTATCTTCACATTCCAGTGACCTTCAGACATTCCTTCTGAAAGGATAACAATGCGATTTACACATTTCTGTAAATACGTAATTCATTCTGTGATAAAAAATGATAGTACACGATTCAAAGTCATACCTTGTTGAACACCATACTTACTGAGGACTGCCTATTTTACTTCTGTCATTTTATTTAATAAGTAAATCATTCATGTGACATTACATTACTTATTAATCGATATGGACTTCATTAATCTTGGTGCCAGAGGGAATCCCATCAGTTAATGAAGTTATTAAAGAACGACCACTAACAAACACAAGTCACACGTTTCAAAGAAGTTCCAGAATGAAATAAGTTAGCAAATTCTGAACTCAAACCTGCTCCCGGCCGTTGCCAGGAACACTTTGTGGAAATACAGCTGAGCATTGAGTTGATGCGACCTATCTCTTGTCAGTTCACGTCGCGGCGAGAGGTCTTAGCCACAGTTTATTTTCCGCCATCAGAAACTAAGATTTAATTTTTCACGTACTTGCCTCCCTCCTTGCTTTTAAGAGACACTCTCAAGTAAAGGGAAATATCCACCTATGGTGTTACTTGTGAGAAACCTGAAAATGCGTGAATCTATTGATTTTTATGTGGAAATTTCAAAACTTCGTCTAGGCCTCCCTTGTTGGCTTAACGCGCGACACTTCCCAGCAGATATTAGCTACAGGGACATTGTTCATGGTTCCCAGTAGGACAGGATGGTAAAAACTTGAAATGTGGAAACCTTGTAGAAAACTGTTAAAAGGTTTATATTTCACTACTTTCGTTATAAGAATTAACGCCACTTGTGGGGCGATACAAATAATTAAGTCAATAAAAGATATTACAGACAATCGGATGCAAAAAGTTTATTGCAATAAGCCTTGACCAGATTTCGATACCACTACGGGTATCTTCATCAGAAGAAATTAAGTCACCAATAGTATTTAAACATATTACGAAACAAACATATAAAATAACCTATACATTACAGCAGTGAATTGAGGAACATGGAATAAAATTGGAATAACTTACATTACGTTAAAAATATGAGCATACATCACGAGATAAAACGATCAAGCCAAACAGCAGAACTCAATAGATTAAGTTCTACATGGAAAACAGCAAAAATAACGCCACAGGAACAGCTTGTTATAAGGACTGACATTGAACTAAATGTGTGGCAAATAGTTACGATGCCAAATAAAAGTAGCGTAGAGTGCCAACCTGCTGCGCGCGAGATAAAAGCTCAAACGGACTGTTTATGCTTCCCTATTGATAGCGCGCCCGACGACACTGTACTCTGGTTGTGAAGGTTTTTGCATAAATAATTTCTTTTTGGCATTTGTCATCTCTTGTTGGAGTCCTGCTGTAATGTATCCTTTATTATTTTTCCTCAGCATGTATTTTTATAATTAACCATTTTATTCATTTTGCGCTTCGTATCGTCGTAGTCATTATATATACCCCTTTTATATTCTCCTTTATCATCTTGCTTGTACACTATGTACCATTCATTTTATTTAAAACACGTAAATGTATATTATACTGATGTCTTACGGCTTCAGTTATGTATTTCATATGACTGTACGGTTATCTCGCTGCGATGGCCGTGCGGTTCTAGGCGCTTCAGTCCGGAACCGCGGGACTGCTACGGTCGCAGGTTCGAATCCTGCCTCGGGCATGGATGTGTGTGATGTCCTTAGGTTAGTTAGGTTTAAGTAGTTCTAAGTCCTAGGGGACTGATAACCTAAGATGTTAAGTCCCATAGTGCTCAGAGCCATTTGAGCCATTTTTGATTATCTCGCTACTGTAAAGGCCAGCAGGTGGCGCACTCTACGATACTGTTGCTTGGCATTGTAAGCAGTTGCCACGTGTTTAGTTTATTGTCTATTCTTATAACGCGCTGAACCTGTGGATTTATCCTCGCTGTTTGTCATGTAGGACTTTATGTACGATTTCTGCTATTTGGCTTGAGCGTTTTAGCTCGTGATGTATGCTCATATTTTAACATAATGTAAGTTATGTAAGTGCCATTTTTATTCAATTTACTTCAGTTCACTATTGCTGTGTATTGGCTATTCCAGATCTTGAAACCTGGTCAAGGCTTATTACAATAAACTTTTTGCAACCTATTGGCTGTATAGATCGTTTATATACAGTCTATGCTCGTTTTCTGCTGTCAGCCATGTTTAAAACTGTGTAAATAAGTCAACGTATTTTGGATATTTACATTCACTGTTGTCTGTGCGTGAAGTGGTCCGAGCCAAGCTCGGTGCAACAGAAATTACACCTAGGTAGACAACAAACAATAGGTTTATTAATAACAATATAAATTAACTTTTTCCGTCCTGGTGTATTAATGAACACGGACACAATATCGTTGTCGTGGCCCCCGTGCTCTCGTGTATAGGCAATACGTAGCGCTGTATTGTTATTAGACGAACACAATATGATTGCACCTGGGAGTGAGGGCGCTTCGGTCTGCTTATTGTGAGTTTTTATCACGATATTTTAGAGGACACACTGAATCACTTGACAGTACCCGCATAGGTGTCTTGAAATCATTCACAGTGCGATGCACTTTCCTTATTCACGACAGTACTTGTTCACTGTAACATCACCACGCGTTTCCGATAATGACGACGGAAGACCAAGTGCAATAATATCGTGGTACGGTAGTATGTTGACGGACCATATGCCATTGTGTGTGGTGTTTACACCCATACACAATGACATAAAAAAAGCTTAGTGCTGAAATTTGAGGTACCCGTGATTCCTATGATGATATTCCTGAAAAAAAGCGCTTGAAGCTGGCAACAGTGTAACAGAGGGTGTGGAAATAAACAGCTTACGGTCTACAAGTTATATAGGTTAAATGCTGTCCTTTGCAACAACTGCAAAAGACGGCAATTAAACTACGCAATTTGTATATGTGCAACTGCGGAAAAAGAGCGGAAAGACAAAGAACACAACGTATATAGCTTGAGATCTTTCTGACTCACTGAATAAAATAATGAAGAACCGTGAATGCATAAGATATAAAAGAAATGAAATTCTAAGAGGCGTCCTTCATAACCCTCTAACCATGTTGACGTATGTTATAAAATATTAAGCAATTGCCTACGAAGTCGAACGGTGAAACGGAGGAGCTTACCATTTGCTCTGCAAAAAACGTTTATCAGTGTACGTAACGGTGCTATAATCAGGCCGCGCGGAGTGGGCGCGTGGTTTGAGGCCCCATGCACGGATTGTGCGGCCCCTCCCGCCAGAGGTTCAAGTCCTCCCTTGGGCCTGGGTGTGCTGTTCTTAGCATAAGTTAGTTTAAGTAGTGTGTAAGTCTAGGGACCGATGACCTCAGCAGTTTGGTCCCTTAGGAATTCACACACATTTGAACACTTGATTTTGTTATATTGGGGAATGTTGGTAGCATGTTAAACCTAATGAATGGAATCGAACTTCATTGCAACACACAACAGTTTACTGGACGGGCATCCACAACCACACTTCTGCATGTTGAATAAAAACCACTGCAGCTGTTGTAAATCCTTTATTAAAGGCACGAACGGTTTCGCAATTTAAATTACATCATCAGGTGCAAATATTTTATTGAATCGAATATTTGATATCAGTCTTGCAAGAGATTTCTTAAAATACAAATATTTATAACCCCCCATCCCCTCAACCATTTTCTACGGATTGCGCGACAGTACTTCACAGCAACGTTCCATGTGCGCAGCATCGCCTCCCCGTTCACCCGACTTAAATCAGCTGGATCTCTTGCTATCGCGACTTTTAAAGACACTGGAGTATACCCAACTCATTGACGATATGCAGACGTTACAGGAGTGTGTGATCAATGTATGTGACGCAATCTTGAATGGAGCCCATTGTATTTCAAACAGTGCGTGATTCACTTCGAAGAGGGGCTGAGGGATAGGTCAGGAAGCGCGGTAACCACGTGCAGCACTGCCTATAGTGTCTATTTGTGCATATCAGACAAATAAAAGTGAGATGACAGATTGGCCCATGTCTCAGCAGATACTGGTTTCCAGATAGGTCATTATAGAAACGTTTTTCTAGTTTTGACCAGTACTGCCTTCTACAGAAACGTGTCACACATTTTGTAACGCAGTGTATGTTTGAGCGATTAATGCCGTTCGAAGCCTTTCGAAGAAACACGAATTATCTCAAGGTGGTGTAAATAATTAACCATTATGATAAGCATAATATAACAGAGATCCCATTCATGTCGCAATATGTGCCAGTTTTCAAACCTTCGTATCACCTTCGTGCAATCATCCTACCTATTACGGACACCATAATCACGCGCAGAGCATTCTGAGAAGTGTTCTTTCTACTGCAACGTTCATTTAGCCTCAGTAACAACTACGAGCTACGCGTTAGTGCCTCGCAACTGCCACAAACTGCATCACACCAGTGTTTACGCCTTACTCATCCGACAATTTCACATACTCACCTGGCAATCGCTCGGTTTCGACCAATGATTGCGATATTTTCAGTTTATCACAAGCATTTCTGAACACTGTGCGTATAGATGCGAGAGACTCCGTCGGCGATGATGAAATCTTGTGATCATTTTCATACATGCGTCAGTGCTGGGTCGTTCGAAGAAGCGATAGAGACACTTCTAGACCATTAACCGTGACAACGATGTTTGAGGTATACAGAGAGTCGCATTTTGCACGCCAGAAGAGTTTTTTTGGAGCATAGTCTGATCGTCTGGATGGATGAAACTATACCTTTCTGTCACATGGCCGTTAGCTTCAAGTCTCCTTCTCCAAATCGTTGGGTGATACTTGCAATACTTTTCCACATGAGGTAATCTAACAAACTATTGTTGTTGTGGTCTTCAGTCCAGAGACTGGTTTGATGCAGCTCCCCATGCTACTCCATCCTGTGAAAGCTTCTTCATCTCCCAGTACCTACTTCCTTGGTTCAAATGGCTCTGAGCACTATGGGAGTTAACATCTGAAGTCATCAGTCCACTAGAACCTAGAACTACTTAAACCTAACTAACCTAAGGACATCACACACCCACATCCTTCTGAATCTGCTTAGTGTATTCATCTCTTGGTGTCCCTTTATGATTTTTACCCTCCACGCTGCCCTCTAGTACTAAATTGGTGATCCCTTGATGCCTCAGAACATGTTCTACCAACCGATCCCTTCTTCTAGTCAAGTTGTACCACAAATTTCTCTTCTCCCCAATTCTATTCAATACCTCCTCATTAGTTATGTGATCTACCCATCTAGTCTTCAGCATTCTTCTGTAGCACCACATTTCGAAAGCTTCTATTCTCTTCTTGTGTAAACTATTTATCGTCCATGTTTCACTTCCATACAAATACTCCACACAAATACTTTCAGAAACGACTTCCTGACGTTTAAATCTACACTCGATGTTAACAAATTTCTCTTCTTCAGTAACGCTTTTCTTGCCATTGGCAGTCTACATTTTATATCCTCTCTACTTCGAACGTCGTCAGTTGTTTTTCTCCCCAAATAGCAAAACTCATGTACCACTTTAAGCGTCTCATTTCGTAATCTAATTCCCTCAGCATCACCCGCTTTAATTCGACTAAATTCCATTATCCTCGTTTTGCTTTTGTTGATGCCCATCTTATATCCTCATTTCAAGACACTGTCCATTCCGTTCAACTGCACTTCCAGGTCCTTTACTATCTCTGACAGAATTACAACGTCGTCCACGAACCTCAAATTTTTTATTTCTTCTCTATGGACTTTAATTTCTACTCCGAATTTTTCTTTTGTTTGCTTTACTGCTTGCTCAATATACATATTGAATAACATCGGGGATAGGCTACAACCCTGTCTCACTCTCTTCCCAACCACTGCTTCCCTTTCATGCCCCTCGACTCTTATAATTGCCATCTAGTTTCTGTCCAAATTGTAAACAGCCTTTCGCTCCCTGTATTTTACCCCTGCCACCTTCAGAATTTTAAAGAGAGTATTCCAGTCAACATTGTCAAAATCTTTCTCTAAGTCTACAAATGCTAGAAACGTAGTTTGTCTTTCCTTAATTTATCTTCTAAGATAAGTCGTAGAGTCAGTATTGCCTCACGTGTTTCAACATTTCTACGGAATCAAAAATGATCTTCCCCGAGGTCAGCTTCTACCAGTTTTCCCATTCGTCTGCAAAGAATTCGTGTTGGTATTTTGCAGCCGTGACTTATTAAACTGATAATTCGATAATTTTCACATCTGCCAGCACCTGCTTTCTTTGGGATTGGAATTATTATATTCTTCTTGAAGTCAGAGGGTATTTCGCCTGTCTCATACATCTTGCTCACCAGATGGTAGAGTTTTGTCAGGACTGGCTCTCCCAAGCCTGTCAGTAGTTCTAATGGAATGTTGTCTACTCCCGGGGCCTTGTTTCGGCTAAGGTCTTCCAGTGCTCTGTCAAACTCTTCACGCAGTATCGTTTCTCCCATTTCATCTTCATCTACATCCTCTTCCATTTCCATAATATTGTTCTCAAGTACATTGCCCTTGTATAGACCCTTTATATACTCCTTCCATCTTTCTGCTCTCCCTTTTTTGCTTAGAACTGGGTTTCCATCTGAGCTCTTGATATTCATACAAGTGGCTCTCTTCTCTCCAAAGGTCTCTCTAATTTTCCTGTAGGCAGTATCTATCTTACCCCTAGTGATATATGCCTCTATATCCTTACATTTGTCCTTTAGCCATCCCTGCTTAGCCATTTTGCACTTCCTGTCGATCTCATTTTTGAGACGTTTGTATTCCTTATTGCCTGCTTCTTTTACTGCATTTTTATATGTTCTCCTTTCATCAATTAAATTCAATATTGCTTCTGTTACCCAAGGATTTCTACTAGCCCCCATCTTATTACCTACTTGATCCTCTGCTGCCTTTACTATTTCATCTCTCAAAGCTACCCATTTTTCATCTACTGTATTTCTTTCCCCAATTCTTTTCAAACGTTCTCTAATACTCTGCCTGAAACTCTCTACAACCTCTGGTTCTGCCAGTTTATCCACGTCCCATCTCCTAAAAAACTACTCTCTTGACTTTGCTACAATCCCAAGGGTATGGGCGTGGATGGAAGAAGATAAAGTGCTTCTGAAAGCATAATGAAATTAATAAGCTTTACCTTTTCCACATACAGATTTTTAATTTGTGTTCTCTTCCGAAACAAATCTGATATTTTTGAGAATCTCCTTCCTATTTGCAGCAGTCTCTCTAAGTGGACAACTTAAAATTATTATGAGTAATTTATTTTGCTTTGTAGAGTTTGTACGTTCTGAAGTTACATTTTCTAAGACAGTAACGTCAAAAAATTAACTACTTTTTAGTGTTTACTTCAGTTCTGGTAGCGTTACAATGAGAGTTGAATAAAAACCGCTGCAGCTGGTGTAAATCCTTTATTAAAGGTACGGCCGGTTTCGTAATTCGAATTACTTTATCAGGTGCGAATATTTTATTAAACCTAACGTTTGCTAACACTCTTGCAATAGATTTCCTAATATTCAGATGTTAATAAAATGCCCTTTTTGCTGAGCCTGGCAACATAACAGTTTAGTGGACGGGCATCCACAGCAAAACTTTTGCATCTACACTCCTGTAAATTGAAATAAGAACACCGTGAATTCATTGTCCCAGGAAGGGGAAACTTTATTGACACATTCCTGGGGTCAGATACATCACATGATCACACTGACAGAACCACAGGCACATAGACACAGGCAACAGAGCATGCACAATGTCGGCACTAGTACAGTGTATATCCACCTTTCGCAGCAATGCAGGCTGCTATTCTCCCATGGAGACGATCGTAGAGATGCTGGATGTAGTCCTGTGGAACGGCTTGCCATGCCATTTCCACCTGGCGCCTCAGTTGGACCAGCGTTCGTGCTGGACGTGCAGACCGCGTGAGACGACGCTTCATCCAGTCCCAAACATGCTCAATGGGGGACAGACCCGGAGATCTTGCTGGCCAGGGTAGTTGACTTACACCTTCTAGAGCACGTTGGGTGGCACGGGATACATGCGGACGTGCATTGTCCTGTTGGAACAGCAAGTTCCCTTGCCGGTCTAGGAATGGTAGAACGATGGGTTCGATGACGGTTTGGATGTACCGTGCACTATTCAGTGTCCCCTCGACGATCACCAGTGGTGTACGGCCAGTTTAGGAGATCGCTCCCCACACCATGATGCCGGGTGTTGGCCCTGTGTGCCTCGGTCGTATGCAGTCCTGATTGTGGCGCTCACCTGCAAGGCGCCAAACACGCATACGACCATCATTGGCACCAAGGCAGAAGCGACTCTCATCGCTGAAGACGACACGTCTCCATTCGTCCCTCCATTCACGCCTGTCGCGACACCACTGGAGGCGGGCTGCACGATGTTGGGGCGTGAGCGGAAGACGGCCTAACGGTGTGCGGGACCGTAGCCCAGCTTCATGGAGACGGTTGCGAATGGTCCTCGCCGATACCCCAGGAGCAACAGTGTCCCTAATTTGCTGGGAAGTGGCGGTGCGGTCCCCTAAGGCACTGCGTAGGATCCTACGGTCTTGGCGTGCATCCGTGCGTCGCTGCGGTCCGGTCCCAGGTCGACGGGCACGTGCACCTTCCGCCGACCACTGGCGACAACATCGATGTACTGTGGAGATCTCACGCCCCACGTGTTGAGCAATTCGGCGGTACGTCCACCCGGCCTCCCGCATGCCCACTATACGCCCTCGCTCAAAGTCCGTCAACTGCACATTCGGTTCACGTCCACGCTGTCGCGGCATGCTACCAGTGTTAAAGACTGCGATGGAGCTCCGTATGCCACGGCAAACTGGCTGACACTGACGGCGGCGGTGCACAAATGCTGCGCAGCTAGCGCCATTCGACGGCCAACACCGCGGTTCCTGGTGTGTCCGCTGTGCCGTGCGTGTGATCATTGCTTGTACAGCCCTCTCGCAGTGTCCGGAGCAAGTATGGTGGGTCTGACACACCGGTGTCAATGTGTTCTTTTTTCCATTTCCAGGAGTGTATAAACATAAAAATGACTGTTTGTTTGTAATTCTTACAAATCTACAGTTTTATTCCGACTTTGATGAAATTTTGCACACTTTACCTTCAAGACAAGACGAAGATCTCTGTCTTCATAACAACTTGGTAGTGGACAGGTTGTTACCAAAAGTCTCTAAAAGTTCTTGACAGTTTTACTTCCTATTTCAACACAGTTCCCTAATGAACATTTGAGTGGACATAGGCTGTATATTTTTTAATATACACAGGGTATAAATATATATACACACATTAAAAAAAGTTTTTCATCACCCCAGTTCCCAGAACTCCAGAAGATAGACGTTGACTATGGATATTGTATTACAGACATAGTCCCTTTGACTGTTCAGAGATGTCGCTAAATTCGCCCAAAGATGTAAACAACCATGCATGAGCAGGGCCTATTACACGGAGGGGGTCCGACAGCCGATCAGTTCCAGTCGTTCCACCAGGAAGGACGTACATGGCTAGTGTTGTCGGTAATTCAACCATCCCTAGATGGACAATACCGCGGTTCGATCGCGTCCACATTGTTGCTTTGTGCCAGGAAGGGCCCTCAACGATGGAAGTGTCCAGGCGTCTCGGAATGAACCAGAGCGATCTTGTTCGGACATGGAGGGAATACAGAGAGACAGGAACTTCGATAACATGCCTGGCCCAGGCCGCCCAAGGGCTACTAGTGCAGTGGATGACCGCTACCTACAGATTATGGCTCGGAGGAAACCTGACAGCAAGGCCACCATGTTGAATAATGCTGTTCGTGCAACCACAGGACATCGTGTTACGACTCTAACTGCGCGCAATACGCTGCATGATGCCCAACTTCACTCCCGACGTCCACGGCGAGGTCCATCTTTGCAACCACGACACCATGCAGCGCGCACAGATGGGCCCAAGAACATGCCGAATGGACCACTCAGGACTGGCATCACGTTCTCTTCACCGATGAGTGTTGCATATGCCTTCAACCAGACAATCGTCGGAGACGTGTTTGGAGGCAACCCGATCAGGCTGAACGCCTTACACATTGTCCAGCGAGTGCAGCAAGGTGGAGGTTCCCTGCTGTTTTGGGGCGGCATTATGTGGGGCCGATGTACGCCGCTGGTGGTCATGGAAGGCACTGTAACGGCTGTACGATACGTGAATACCATCCTCCGACCCATAGTGCAACCATGTCTGCAGCTTATTGGCAAGGCATTCGTTGTTTATGGACAACGTGACCCATCAACCACTCTGAGGGATCTACGCCGAATCGCCGTTGAAGAGTGGGACACTCTGGACCAACAGTGCCTTGCTGAACTTCTAGATAGTATGCCACAACGAATACAAGCATGCATCAATGCAAGAGGACGTGTTATTAGAGGTACCGATGTGTACAGCAATCTGGACCACTACCTCTGAAGGTCTCGCTGTATGGTGGTACAACATGCAATGTGTGATTTTTATGAACAATAAAGAGCGGAAATGATGTATATGTTGATCTCTACTCTAATTTTCTGTACAGGTTCCGGAGGTCTAGGAACCGAGGTGATGCAAAACTTTTTTTGATGTGTGTTTATAAAATGTCTAAAGGAGAAACGTTGTTACCAAACATCTCAAAAAGTATTTGACCGATTTACTTCAAAGTCCTTGGTCGACTTACTTTAAGTTTCTACATAAAGATGAAACACTGAAGACAATTAATGAAAAATGAAGTGCCTAACAAACGAAATATGCCTTCGTAAACTGACTGTAATTCCTATCACGAGAATAAATTACAGTGACAATACCCGTTTTGGAGATGTTACTGTCAGACGTCACTAGATCACGGGATGAGCGAAAGCTTGAGAATGTGAAACAAAAGTCGCTAGATCGCGGGCCGATCGAAAGATCGAACAGAACCCGAGATTTCCCCTAATTGTTCTGTAAACTGTTCGAACAATTCGAGTGGTGCTCAAACACAGGCCTGCTTGAAATAGTGAAAGCTAAGCTGAAGTAATGGAAGACGAATTCTCCTAAAACACAATGAGATACATATCGCAAAATATAACATCAGATAGCGCAACTCATCACTTTTCATACAGCATATTTTCAGAGTCAAAATACTTCTTGCAGGAAATCAAATGTCTTGAAATGATAAAAGTATATATTTTACAGTTAGATTTTAGGTACTTTACGCATTGCAGATGTACTGCTTTAATTTGTAAACTAGAAACGAATCAAAGCATAATCAATGATGCAATAGTTCTTATTAAACTTTCGATTTGAAATTGTTGTTCTTTGCAAAAGTCACAACCAGAAGCCTAGAACCTGATTTTTATGAATGCCGCAGGTGCAGACGAATTCAATCGTCTTATTTCGTTGACACCCTGTGACCGAAATATGACCTTGATTTAAAGTGATCGCTGATTCCCATGTGGCTTGCACTCGCTATGAGTATCAAAAAGGCACAAGGTCAGTCACTTTGTGTGGCCGATATTAATCCCGGGCAACACCGCTCACTGTAGCTAGTATTGAATAAAACACGCTGCAGCTCTTGCAGACCCTTTATGAAAGGCACGACCAGTTTCGTAGTTTAAATTACATCAACAGGTGAAGGGTTAACAACAGCTGCAGCTGTTTTTATTCAACATTTATTGGAACGCTACCGATGTTGAAGTAAACACTGAAAGTAGTTAATTTTTTAATTATACCGGTTTCGAAAATACATCTTTAGAACGGACAAACTCTACAAAGCAAAATAAATTTCTCGCAGTAACTTATTATAGATGTCCATTAGAAAGACTGCTGCAATTTGGAAGAAGATGCTCAACAATATCAGATATGTATCAGAAGAGAACACGAATAAACATCTAAATGTGATGCAAAAGGTAGAGCTTATAAATATCATTATGCTTTCAGAAACACTTTATCTTGGTCCATCCACGCTCATATCCTTGGGATTGCAACAGTATACTTTCAGAACTACTTTATCTTGGGCCATCTGTGCTCATATCCTTGGGATTGCAACAAAATCAAAAGAGTAGTTTGTTAGACTACCTCATGAGGGGAACTGTTGCATGTATCAGCCAACGATTTGGAAAAGGAGACGTGGAGCTAAGAGCCATGTGGCAGAATGGTACAGTTTCATCCATCAAGTCGATCACACTATGCTCCAAAACTGTTCTGACGTGTTAAATGCGACGCTCTGTACAGCTCAAACACCACTACTGTGGTGAAAGGTCTAGAAGTGTCCGTATCGCTTCTTCGAACCACCCAGCAGTGACGCACATATGAAAATCACAAAATTTCACCACCGCTGACAGAGTCCCTCGCATCTATACGCACAGTGTTCAGAAGTGCTTATAATACACTGACAGTATCGCAACCATTGCTCGAAACCGAGCAATTGAGAGTTCAGTATGTGAAGTTGTCGGATGAGTAAAGCGTGAACAATGGTGTGATGCAGTTTATGACAGTTGCGAAGCACTGACGCGTAACTCGTTGTTGTTGCTAAGGCTAAATACCTTTTACAGTAGAGCAGAACATTTCTCAGGATGCTTTGCGGGTGATTAACCGAGCTCGTAAAAGATACGATGATGCATGAAGGTGATATGAAGGTTACAGAATTGATACATATTGCGATATGAATGGGATTTGTTACATTTTATTTATCATAATGTTGAATTATTTAAACCACCTTAAGACAGTCCGTGTTACTTCGAAAGGTATCGAACCGCATTAATCGCTCAGATATACAGGGTGTTATGAAATGTGTCACATGTTTCTACAGGAGGCCGTGCTGTTCAAAAACAGAGGAAAAATTTCTATAATGATATGTCCAGAAACCAATATTTGTTGATATATGGGCCATCTGTCCTCTGACTCTCATCAGTCTGTTACATAAAAATAGTCTCTATAGGCAGTGCTTCATGTGGTTACCACGCGTACTGACCCATTCTTCAGCCGTTCTTAAAAGTGAATCACGTATTCTTTCAAATACAGTGGGTTTCATTCGGATTGTGTCACATGCATTGGTCACACGCTCCTGCAACGTCTGCACATTGTCGATGGGTTGGGCATGCACAAATGCCTTTAAATGTCCCAACAGTCAGAAGTCCAATGGATTATGGTGATGCTACCGGACCTCCTCGACCAGTGTATCTCTGGGTCAATATATCTACCTAATTGTACTGTCCACATATATTTATGTGAGTAATATTGATCTTTTGCTGTTTCTCGTTGGTAACTACTTTGTCATATACGATTAGGTACCACTCTGAGACGTGACAATGTGATGAACACGATTGTCTATGCTCTAGCTTTGTATTACTTACACTCTGTAATGTATGAAAATAAGATAAATTGCTTATTGGACAAGCGAATGGAGTTGGTGTGCGAGCAACAAAATAGAAGTTATAGCGATTTTAATTAAGAGGCGCGAATCATAATTTAGTCTGAGGCAAGCAGGCGCGCATCGTCTGGTTGGAAGTGCTGAATGTTTACGGAGTGAGCCGTTTCGGGGTTCGACGCGGGGTGTGGTGACTTGTACGAGCAAGGAGGAGGAACACATCCACGGAAGAGGAAGAAAAACTAAACGCAGTATACATAGGCAGATATCCCTCCTCGTTGGGAAAGGTGGATTGGTCCAACCAGCGCCCTCCGGCAGAGACAGAGACCTTCTGTCGATAAATACAGTAATTAAGGTAAAGCAGGACGCAGCGGAAAAAATTTTTTAAAGACGTAACTCCGCACTTCGAGTCATAGGGAGTCAGTAAGAATGAGTTAAACACGAACACGTTTAATAACACGGAAAAAATGGTAGCTAACGTCATAGCGGCGCAGCGAGAGAACAGGGCGGCAGAAACGCCGCGTCAGCGTCGCTCGCCCAAATCTCGGAAATAAAGCTTTGCGTTTTACTTAGGTAGGAACAGAGTGTGTGCAGCAACTTGCGCGTAGGCTGTGCAATTTTATAATTGTGAATTAAAGTTTTATTTGGAGCCGGCCGCGGTGGTCTAGCGGTTCTAGGCGCTCAGTCCGGAACCGCGCGACTGCTACGGTCGCAGGTTCGAATCCTGCCTCGGGCATGGATGTGTATGATGTCCTTAGGTTAGTTAGGTTTAAGTAGTTCTAAGTTCTAGGGGACTGATGACCACAGATGTTAAGTCCCATAGTGCTCAGACCCATTTGAACCATTTTTTATTTGGAGTTGACAAGGACAGAGGCATAAACGAATATAGTTCACTTAGTAAAGCTTATGGTGCATAACAACACGGATGCTGTCAGCAATTCTCTTTTGTGCCCAAGCAACGGTCGATGATAACCCGTTTGTTACGGTTGGTAATATTGTGGATTGTGGGACATTACAGGGGCAGGGCTGCGTATTTCCATATCGTTCCTTTGCGAAAGATCCTGCCATTTTGTAGGGAAGACTTACCAGGCAAAAAGAGCATTATCTTTGTGAGAGCGCAACTGGGATTAGCCTAACTGTGACAAGAAAAAAATGGTTCAAATGGCTCTGAGCACTATGGGACTCAACTGCTGTGGTCATAAGTCCCCTAGAACTTAGAACTACTTAAACCTAACTAACCTAAGGACGGCACACAACACCCAGCCATCACGAGGCAGAGAAAATCCCTGACCCCGCCGGGAATCGAACCCGGGAACCCGGGCGTGGGAAGCAAGAACGCTACCGCACGACCACGAGATGCGGGCTAACTGTGACAAGATTCATTACAAATGTGTACTGGGCGAGACGTTGCACCAGTGACGTAAGCGTCACACAGAGGGACATAGTAGCACATCCACCTTCATAGTGATTTCTGAGCTGTGCAGTACGGAAGTTGTTGCGCGTTTGTGAAACTTCGTAAGATGATTAATAGAGGTCAATGTGCCTCAAGATGATTTTACCAAAAAAAATGGCTCTGAGCACTATGGGACTCAACTGCTGAGGTCATTAGTCCCCTAGAACTTACAACTAGTTAAACCTAACCAACCTAAGGACATCACACACATCCATGCCCGAGGCAGGATTCGAACCTGCGACCGTAGCGGTCTCGCGGTTCCAGACTGCAGCGCCAGAACCGCGCGGCCACTTCGGCCGGCTGATTTTACCAGAACTTGGTTACTTTCTTTAGCAGTGGCTAACCTCCACTTTCACGCAATAGTTTCATGATTTTGTAGAGATACAAAATTCGCAGGGTGGCCATCAATGCACAAGTGGCTGCACTGCAGGTAAGGGTAGGTAGTTTGCATGTCGAGAAAGTGAGGAGACTGTGCACTGCTAATGTGCAAGTAATTTAGTGACTCGACCCGCCACGCATCCCTGAAAAGCTATCAGTTGCCACACCAGTCAGTCAACGTGGTCAAGATACGTTATTCCATACGGATTGTCATTCGTCACTTCTCCTGTTGGGCGCCGATGTTGGGTCTTATTTTACGAGGAGGAGTAGGGTGTTCTCCTTCAGAGAGCAGGCCATGACGAAACGTTACAAGTTAGACCGGAGGAAGTGGACACATATCTGCTGCAGGTGTTTCGCCACACGATGTTCCATCTTATCTGCAGCTTTTTTCCTCAGTTACATTCCTTTTGTCGATTGCGTACCAAGTGCGGATATATTTCTTCCAACACATCACGCAGTATGAGTAGCCTACTGTTCACAGCCTTCAAAGCTGAATTCGCTTCCTATTGCTTGTAGGTAAATGTAACATATAGATTGCGAGACTCCTTCAGCAAAATGGACAGAAATCCAAAGGCACCAAATAATCAAAGAGCTCACTACAGATGGCAAAATTAATAAAGTTACTGATTAGCTCAATGGTTTCTCCGACACACATGCCCTGATATATAGAATTCTAGTGAGAAGAATTCCCGTTCCTTTGCTGAGAACTGAACTATGTCAGATGATGAAGAGCAGGATGCCGTTCACAGACGTTTCAAGCTAAATCAGATGTCCGAACATTACGAAGAATAAAGAAAGAGCCGAAAGAGGTTAAAGCAATACGTTCGCAATCGCAATATCAGGCGCTCTTGTTCCGTTATGAGCAGCAATAAGAGCTCCGGAATGCTTTGGAAGGAACTCCATATCACAGATGTCGCAAGGACAATGCCAGAAACTGTATTTCAGGTCTCAGCCGACGAACAAAATGAATTTTTTTTCATTACCAGTCATTCCACACGCTGCAGTGAATATCGCCAAATAGAGCCCCCAGACCACATATCTAACACAGATATTATCGACAAGTTTCAAGAAACACAATGAGGAAAACAATGATGATAATCTCATCTGAGGCGATTCGTAATAGAAGTGTCAGCATAACCACGGTCAAGAACGTCGCAGAGATCTCACTAACAATCTTAGTGGCCATATTTAATTTATAATTTATTCCTAGTGAAAGGGATATATCTCACTTAATGGAAAAGAAGTACAGTTCGATCCATCCCGAAGAAGGAACACCCATAATCACCTTGCGGTTACTGGACAATCAATACTTTACCTACTGTATCCAACGCTCTAGGAGACCACATTCACGATTATCTGACTAACAGTCACAGTCAACTCTCATGACAATATTATCATTCTGAATTTCGTAAACTTTAAATTAATTAGGTAACTGATAACATGAAATGTATCATAGAAAACTATGAAGTCACAAAACTAACATCCCTGGAGATCAGTAAAGCATCTGCTGCAGGAAACTTTGACATATTGCCCACAAAAATACACCAATCAAAATTTTCAGATAGTACGCTTTACTTTTCAAAAGTTACTCGAGAAACAGGTAGCAGCGTTAGGTTTGTCAGGAATGACACAGGGATTAGTATTCCGCCTTTTATTTTTCTCACCGAGCGAGGTGGTGCAGTGGACGGCGGGTCAAATTGTATCTGGCCATCAAGGTTTACGCTTTCCGTGATTTCCCTAAATTGCTTAAGGTGAATAATGGCATTTTTCCTCTGTGAGGGCACGGCTGATTTCCTTCCCTATCCTTCCACAATCCGACATTATACTCTATCTCTAATGACCATGCCGTCGACAGTACCTTAAAAAAAGAAACTTCTTTTTTCATTTTGATGTTGTTGTCTTTGAATGGCACTGACATCACGTCTATCCTATCTGCTGTACGTATCATTTCTGTGCCGATGCCTTCCGCTTTTACAAGGATACCAGTCCTGAAATAAGTTTGCTACACTTCCAGACGTTAATTAGTATTGAATTCTACGAAGAATCATCCTTTCTTCTTCTTGGCAGTATTATAATACCGTATCAGAAAAAGGTGAAAACTTGGTTATAACTTTGGATCAGCACCTCAACTACGGAGAAATTAATGTCACCCGGTGTAAAAACACTTGAACTTGTCTCTATGCTCCCAAAAGTTTGTAAAGTATTCCCATTATGGTGTATAGTGTAGTCACTCGTTCTAATGGAACACCAATTTTGGGATGAAACCAAGTAGGGCAAAATTAGTGACCACTCTTATAATTAACTGAAAGTGCTGGATACTTTAGACTGCAAGTTCCTTCTGTTGGACCATGTCAGTGTCTCACACGCCTAGTTAAAATATTACTGGTTAGACAGGTTACGTGACTACAATACGCTATGTCTATCCGCTCCTCAGTTCGTATACACCCCAGTGCCTTGAAGTACGGATAAAGTACTGATCACCTCATTACAATCGCAACACAAAGTCGTAATTACCTAGCATTCAAATGTGCCTATCCATAAAACGAAATCAATTTCAAACTCATTTCCACTGCTGCTATCCATGTGTGGCATAAACTACCCTGCACTCTTCGCACTGTTTCATTTCCTACTGCATTAAAAGAAGGCTGAAGCACTTCCTTGTGTCATCTACATAAATTTTCCCTTAAAAATTAACTATGTTTTGATTTCTCTTTCTCAAACAATGAAGCAAGTGCTCTTTTCGTCTCCTAATTATGTTCCTTTCAGTTTTAGTTCGTTAGTGTCACCTGTATTCTACCAATTGCCTCTTTCTCTTCCTCCCCCATCTCTTCTGTCACGTCCATTAATACTGTAATCTTCCAGCCTGATTGGGAGAGTTTTGCAGAAGCTGTTACCCAAGTTACTTTTTAATGATGCACAGATTTTACGTTTTTTTTGCATATGGCCCAACAGATGGTCGCATCTGGAGAAACGATGTGGTGTGTCAGCGACGCATGAGCCCGCGTTCAGCGGAATTCGCCTCTGTCTGCCTGGAGCTGACACCTTGGTTTTTTCCTTATCCGCCTAAAGTGTGTTAAGGCTGGATCCTAATGGGCTGATTACAGGCTTTCTTACAAAGGCAGGTTTTTTCCAGCGCTTTCCAAGTTAAGAAATAAATATGAGAGAAGTTATGGCTGCACTTTGCAATTTGCAGAGGAGTGTTAATAGTAAGTGTAGGGGATGACCAATGAGGTTGACTGACTAAATGCCTAAACGTTTAAACAGTTTCGGAGTTTCCTCGAGCAAGCGCGAACAAGAAGTCGTCCACCAACCGTCCTGGGTATATGTGAGAGCAAGTTTGTGGGCGTTGTGGGATGGGGATACTGTTTAAAACAGCTACATATTTTAGGTCTGGAGGTAGCGACCCTCAGTGACCGATAAAATTATTTTGCCGGTGTGGAAATAAGAACTCATAAGTGCGTTCCCGTGAGAGGACGCGCAATTCTGATTAAGCATTTCCGATTTTATAGGTGAATGCTGAGGTTTCGTGCATGCCCATGGGATTCCACGGAAGACGCGACATACTAGATAGTGGTGATGTTAGCTAGCTGGAGGAGCTGTGTGATGGAAGATGCGAACATGCCGAGGGCTAATGAAATCAAATAAACTGCGTTTGTTTCCGTGAAATCTTGAAGTGTTGTGACTTCAGGTATGAACATCGAACCAACTACCTTTGAAATATTAGTATGTTTTGTCTTTGCGGACATCATCATCAGGAACTGCAAAAGACCAGTCACAGGAGGGTTATTGGTTGTTGGGGAGTACGATTCCCAATCCAGTGGTCAGATATTGGAATATTTCTGAACACAGTCACATTGCCACACTGCATTTAATTTTGGCATTGAAGTAATGTCAGTAGCAAACGGTGTTTCGTGAGAGAAAGCGGAGCTGGAGACCCTTAAAACAGTTTTGTAAGTATAATAGTGCGAGAAGTGATTTGCCCCCCCCCCCCACCCCCCCCCCCCCACCCCCCATGAACCATGGACCTTGCCGTTGGTGGGGAGGCTTGTGTGCCTCAGCGATACAGATAGTCGTACCGTAGGAACAACCACAACGGAGGGGTATCTGTTGAGAGGCCAGACAAACGTGTGGTTCCTGTAGAGGGGCAGCAGCCTTTTCAGTAGTTGCAGGGGCAACAGTCTGGATGATTGACTGATCTGGCCTTGTAACAATAACCAAAACGGCCTTGCTGTGCTGGTACTGCGAACGGCTGAAAGCAAGGGGAAACTACAGCCGTAATTTTTCCCGAGGGCATGCAGCTTTACTGTATGATTAAATGATGATGGCGTCCTCTTGGGTAAAATATTCCGGAGGTAAAATAGTCCCCCATTCGGATCTCCGGGCGGGGACTACTCAAGAGGATGTCGTTATCAGGAGAAAGAAAACTGGCGTTCTACGGATCGGAGCGCGGAATGTCAGATCCCTTAATCGGGCAGGTAGGTTAGAAAATTTAAAAAGGGAAATGGATAGGTTAAAGTTAGATATAGTGGGAATTATTGAAGTTCGGTGGCAGGAGGAACAAGACTTCTGGTCAGGTGACTACAGGGTTATAAACACAAAATCAAATAGGTTAATGCAGGAGTAGGTTTAATAATGAATAGGAAAATAGGAATGCGGGTAAGCTACTACAAACAGCACAGCGAACGCATTGTTGTGGCCAAGATAGATACAAAGCCCACACCTACTACAGTAGTACAAGTTTATATGCCAACTAGCTCTGCAGATGACGAAGAAATTGAAGAAATGTATGATAAAATAAAATAAATTATTCAGATAGTGAAGGGAGACGAAAATTTAATAGTCATGGGTGACTGGAATTCGAGTGTAGGAAAAGGGAGAGAAGGAAACGTAGTAGGTGAATATGGATTGGGGCTAAGAAATGAAAGAGGAAGCCGCCTGGTAGAATTTTGCACAGAGCACAACATAATCATAGCTAACACTTGGTTTAAGAATCATGAAAGAAGGTTGTATACATGGAAGAACCCTGGAGATACTAAAAGGTATCAGATAGATTATATAATGGTAAGACAGAGATTTAGGAACCAGGTTTTAAATTGTAAGACATTTCCAGGGGCAGATGTGGACTCTGACCACAATCTATTGGTTATGACCTGTAGATTAAAACTGAAGAAACTGCAAAAAGGTGGGAATTTAAGGAGATAAACTGAAAGAACCAGAGGCTGTACAGAGTTTCAGGGAGAGCATAAGGGAACAATTGACAGGAATGGGGGGAAGAAATACAGTAGAAGAAGAATGGATAGCTTTGAGGGATGAAGTAGTGAAGGCAGCAGAGGATCAAGTAGGTAAAAAGACGAGGACTAGTAGAAATCCTTGGGTAACAGAAGAAATATTGAATTTAATTGATGAAAGGAGAAAACATAAAAATGCAGTAAATGAAGCAGGCAAAAAGGAATACAAACGTCTCATAAATGAGATCGACAGGAAGTGCAAAATGGCTAAGCAGGGATGGCTAGAGGACAAATGTAAGGATGTAGAGGCTTATCTCACTAGGGGTAAGATAGATACTGCCTACAGGAAAATTAGAGAGACCATTGGAGATAAGAGAACCACTTGTATGAACGTCAAGAGCTCAGATGGAAACCCAGTTCTAAGCAAAGAAGGGAAAGCAGAAAGGTGGAAAGAGTATATAGAGGGTCTATACAAGGGCGATGTACTTGAGGACAAAATTATGGAATTGAGAGAGGATGTAGATGAAGATGAAATGGGAGATATGATAATGCGTGAAGAGTTTGACAGAGCACTGAAAGACCTGAGTCGGAACAAGGCCCCCGGAGTAGACAACATTCCATTGGAACTACTGACGGCCTTGGGAGAGCCCGTCTTGTCAAAACTCTACCATCTGGTGAGCAAGATGTATGAAACAGGCGATATACCCCCAGACTTCAAGAAGAATATAATAATTCCAATCCCACTGAAAGCAGGTGTTGACAGATGTGAAAATTACCGAACTATCAGTTTAATAAGCCACAGCTGCAAAATACTAACACGAATTCTTTACAGACGAATTGGAAAACTAGTAGAAGCCGACCTAGGGGAAGATCAGTTTGGATTCCGTAGAAATGTTGGGACATGTGGGGGAATAATGACCCTACGACTTATCTTAAAAGATAGATTAAGGAAAGGCAAACCTACGTTTCTAGCATTTGTAGACTTAGAGAAAGCTTTTGAAAATGTTGACTGGAATACCCTCTTTCAAATTCTGAAGGTGGCAGGGGTAAAATACAGGGAGCGAAAGGCTATTTACAATTTGTACAGAAACCAGATGGCTGTTATAAGAGTCGAGGGCATGAAAGGGAAGCAGTGGTTGGGAAGGGAGTAAGACAGGGTTGTAGCCTCTCCCCGATGTTATTCAATCTGTATATTGAGCAAGCAGTAAAGGAAACAAAAGAAAAATTCGGAGTAGGTATTAAAATCCATGGAGAAGAAATAAAAACTTTGAGGTTCGCCGATGACATTGTAATTCTGTCAGAGACAGCAAAGGACTTGGAAGAGCAGTTGAATGGAATGGACAGTGTCTTGAAAGGAGGATATAAGATGAACATCAACAAAAGCAAAACGAGGATAATGGAATGTAGTAGAATGAAGTCGGGTGATGCTGAGGGAATTAGATTAGGAAATGAGATATTTAAAGTAGTAAAGGAGTTTTGCTATTTGGGGAGCAAAATAACTGATGATGGTCGAAGTAGAGAGGATATAAAATGTAGAAATTTGTTAACATCGAGTATAGATTTAAGTATCAAGAAGTAATTTCTGAAAGTATTTGTATGGAGTGTAGCCATGTATGGAAGTGAAACATGGACGATAAATAGTTTGGACAAGAAGAGAATACAAGCTTTCGAAATGTGGTGCTACAGAAGAATGCTGAAGATTAGATGGGTATATCACATAACTAATGAGGAAGTATTGAATAGGATTGGGGAAAAGAGAAGTTTGTGGCACAACTTGACCAGAAGAAGGGATCGGTTGGTAGGACATATTCTGAGGCCTCAAGGGATCACCAATTTAGTACTAGAGGGCAGCGTGGAGGGTAAAAATCGTAGAGGGAGACCAAGAGATGAATACACTAAGCAGATTCAGAAGGATGTAGGTTGCAGTAGGTACTGGGAGATGAAGAAGCTTGCACAGGATAGAGTAGCATGGAGAGCTGCATCAAACCAGTCTCAAGACTGAAGACCACAACAACAAGTGATTTTGGTTCAGCGATAACCGTTTCTTTGCGGAACAGTTGCTACACTCAGAGCGATGCCATGAGCCCAGGCTACATCTGTTAAACCAGAATTTATATTCATTATTCTACTTTCCACAAACAAATATAAACTGGATAATTTATCTGCTATAACTATTATCGACTTCATTTTTCTGTTACTTATATCATAACTACAGTGATGAGCCAAAACATTAAAACCACCTGCTTAACTGCGGGTTGGTCCACCTCTGGAATGCAATACAGTTGCGTTCTCCTTAGCATGGATTCAACAAGTCCATAGTAGGTTCACGGAGGTAATGGCCTATGTGTATGATACTGTAGATTACTATCACAGGATCCGTGAAACCCCATGTGAAAGTCCCCCATAGCATAATACTGCCCCCAAGGGCCTGAGTCCTTGACGCAGTGCATGTTTTGGGCATCCATGACGACACATCCGTACACGACCATCGATCTGGTATATGTTGTTCATCTGACCAGGTGACACACTTCCATTAATCCACACTGCACTCTCGATTATCTCGTGCGCACTGCAATCGTAACTGACAATGTCATTGGGTCGACATGAGAACATGTACAGGTCGTGTGCGGTAGAGCCCCATATTCAGTCATGTCCATTGAACCACATGCAAGCTTCGCCCTTTCCAAGGTGCTCGTTCCCTGGCGTCGAGACATAATAATCTATCATTTGACAAACTCACTCATGTCAGTGGATTTCCCCATTTGCGGGAGATACCATCCTTAGAATGATTCCCCATTCTTTTTTTTCCTTTAGTGTCATTTCCAGAGAGTGTGGGCTGGCATCGCCCTCCACCCAACAGAGTTTAAAAGAAAATAGATGGTACAAAATTTTTTCAAAAGGATGAACTATGTATGGACGTTTCAAAATACAAAACGACACTTTTCACTGATGACATTTAAAATACCACATACGGTAACTTTATCAGATATTTAAAAACAATGAATCGAGATAGTGTTAAAAACAAACACTGCAACGTATTACACTACAATACCTCTTGATGGGAGCGACCTGCAATTAGGAAGAGTAATGGGTAGAGGGAAGGTGGGTTGGTTCAGTGGGGTAGTAAAGAAGATGGACAGCAAGTGGTCGTTTGGACAGTTCAGCGCTGTAAAGGATGTATAAGAGCGGAGACCTTTCAAGCCTTGGGGCACACCTGCAGTAGGATAGAAAGAACAGTAATTGGTACTGTTAATAGTGGCGAAAGATAGCCAGCTGGACAGAAAGGAACCAACTAGCTGGACAGTGGTAACTGGATGAACATCTGCTTGGAGTTTGAAGAGGAGATCGCCGGCCGATGTGGCCGAGGGGTTCTAGGCGCTACAGTCTGGAACCACGCGACCGCTACGGGCGTAGGTTCGAATCCTGCCTCGGGCATGGATGTGTGTGATGTCCTTAGGTTAGTTAGGTTTAAGTAGTTCTAAGTTCTAGGGGACTGATGACCTCAGATGTTAAGTCCCATAGTGCTCAGAGACATTTGAACCATTTTTGAACCAGTCTGAATGTGGTTTTTAAATGGTTTCCCTCATCCAGCTTGGTGAATACTGGGCTGATACCCATGTCCCACCTCCGTTACACGATCCACAAACATGTAGAAAACGTTCACCCACTTTCACATTTGATAATATTAGACGCATGACGTTGGGATATACAAATTCCTTCCCAGAGGGGACAGGGGTGCTGGTGGAGGGAGGAGGGGGGCAAGGGGGGGATGGCGACAGGTATCGTATCCGTCCACCTTCTTACATTAACCCCTTAATGCCGAAATAAAATTCTACTTGAAATAAAAAATATAAAATCGCATTTTGTAACCAATAATAAAGTGTTTTAGAGTACATACTGTCAGATGTAAGATGTGTTACATCTATCAGGTATAATTCGGTACGTCGCATATTTGCGACTACAGCTATCCGAGAAACTAAACTCTTAAATAGATACTCCATTTATAAAAGATTTTTGTTTAACATTTTGACATTACGTTGATAGGTTTTCCGTGGTTAAATACGAAAAATACATGGTGTCATACATTTTAAATAATTAAATGTAATAGAATATTGCCTTATTCATGAAATTCTCGGAAACATTTTACTCTCTAGTTTACACAGATAAACATTACATTTGCTACACATGAATACCGTCTTACCTTAACAATTTGGTCTTTTTACATCTTTGCCCTGTGACTGTAACATAAGGCAATGAACTACTACTGCTGTTCGGTTAGACGTACCTGGAATGGTTTCGTTTGACCCTGACGCTTCTTGAAACTTACTGGCAGATTCAAACTGTGTCCCGGACCGACACCGAACTCGCTACTTTGCCTTCCTTATGCTTCTTGCATAGTTGTTCTGAGTCTATAATCGCTGAAGGTCATCGCTCTTTTTATTTCTCATGTCCTTTCCCTATTTGTAAAGAGCCTCTGCTAGCCTGAATTTGAATTCTACTAGATGATTTTCTCTACTACGGAAAATTTTGAAACTGGCGCAGGTACACGAGCTTTCTAATCTCCATTTGCATTTCGAGATGCATAAAACCTTTGGGGTCCATAGCTAATAAAATAAAAGCTTCAGACCATTAGCAGTTCAATAGAATTTCCACAGCGTAATAAAACTGAACTGCAATCAGTCAAAACAGTGTTGAGTTCGGATGTTCGTATGAATTATTGCTGTCTTATAATAAATTTAAGTATGTACACGTACTGTGTATTCTGGTGGTACAAATCAACGGAATTATTTGCTCTCTCTTCACTTGATTTCATCTCTTGCATGCGCACACAAAGACACATAAATGACTATCGATACATATTTTGCACAAACAGTATTTTCTAATTCTCTTGCATGTGTAACAAGTTTATTACATCAAAATGTTACATGCATCAAATCACACATAACACAGAACAAACAAGTCGTTTTCGGAACTGAACTTACATCTGTTTTCACCTATAATGGTCAAACAATGACGACAGTTTTTCGTGTGTGTGTAGCAAACGAAGGGGCGAACAGTAAACCACTCTCTAAGTACGGTAGCCGAAACACTCAGAAGATGGAAGCACATGTCAGAGGTGTTAGTGGCTTGGTATAGAATCTACACCTACCCCCACTGGCACTCAAAAATAAACAACTTCCCACTTATTAGTGTCGCTCTGGTGTGACTCGAATTCACGACGCTCGGCATCAAGGGGTTAACACTGCCAAATCCACATAACATAACGAGCCCCTCATAATATGGGATAAGAAATAGAACGGGTATAAAATTAGTTTCAAATGCAAATAAGTGTGTAAAACCTACAGCAAACCCAAATTTTGAAGGAAGACAATATTTAATGAAAATCTTGTTGCTATTCACAGGAACAGGACAAAAATGATTTTTGATAAACCAATTATATTGGAAAGTGCATACTTGATTTATCTAAAGAATTAATGTATGATTTTCAGTATTAAGTTATGAAACCAAAATATGGAGAAAGTACTGACCTTAAGTATCAAGATACTGTTAGTTATGTCTACAACATATGGACTGAAGATTTTTATGAAAATGTGATGATGCTTCATAAATGTGAAACTACTGATTATCCAAAAAATAAGACTTACAATACTTCACAAATAAATAAGAAAGTACTAGGAAAAATGAAAGAGTAATGTAAAGGAAAAATGGAGGGATTTTGTGATTTGAGGTCAAAAAAGGACTCTTACAAAGTTGGTGATGTTGTTGAGAAAATGCAAAGGGAGTTAAGACATACATTGAACAAGATTATAAAAACTGTTTGTTTAATAATATTGAACAATATAGAATTATAACATGACGTTTATTCAGTCAGTTTTAACAATAAAGCATTATGTCCTCATGATGATAAAATATATGTTTAGGAAAATGAAATACTGAATATTATCTAATCAACTATTTGGTTCATGAAATAATTTTTATATTTATTTTTCTCATTAGTTTTTTATAATTTCTTATTGCATTCTTCAGTTTCATCTCCAAAAAAGGGAATTTTACTTAACCTTCAAAAAACTGACGAAAATTCAAGTTATTACGCAATATATCTACCATCTCTTTAAATGTATAAATCTTTTCATTGTTTTCTGAGCCCATTAATATGAAATATGTTTCATGAATAAACTTAAATTTTCAGTATTAATTTTTTTCCATATGAATAGAGTCCTTACTTAAAAAGTTGAGTAATGCAAGCATTTCTAATTCATTGAAATAACTAGTAATTCGATATAAATGTTTTATACAAAATTATGGGCTATGACTATTTGAATACCAGGTATGGAGGAAAAATTCGTATGGGGCTCCATAATGAATGTAAAATTAATTTGCGAAACAAATATTGTCAGTTAATTAATGACTATGATTTTCATTATTCTGAAAACGGAAAATTAAACCGATATACAAAAGAATGAAGAAACAGAATGAATATAATGAACTGCATAACAGTGAGATTTTAGTTTACATCTTTCAAATTTTTGTTTATATTTTTAATATTTCTTCTCTAGCTAGAACTGGCTTATTTCAAGCGCTAGAAGTTTTTGAGGTAAAATTTTAAGAAAAAATAATGTGTTCAAAAAACGTATTACAAAAATGGTGAAAATGGTTGAAAAAGTAGCTACAATGATCAAAAAACGATGAAAATATTTTAAAAACTGGAGAAAACGATGAAAAAACGATTAATTTCTTGATGCTCTCTGTTTCCCTCTTTATGTTATAAAAATTCTAATTTTTTGGTAAAATCGTGTTTTTTGGTTTAAATTTGTGTGAAATTTCTTAGTTTGCCTTTACTTTAAAAAGCACTCTGTGTTTTCAAAATTGCACTTGTAACGATAATTTATATCTACTCATTCCAGATGGTAGAGGAATAATCTTAAGTAAGATTAGGATTGTGTGTGTGGGGTTAGGGCAGTGCGTGGGGGACAGCAAAAAGAACAGGCAAGTGGTCACTTCCAATTGGATCAGGGACGTCTGCAGTAATGTGCCCAAGGAGCCAAGGAGTTTAGCTGATGCTAGGGCAACAACAGGCGTGGAATTACTCTCGAGGGGACTGTGATGAGGAGTGAGGACTTGGAGGGTATCAGTAAACATATGCCACCACTGAAGTTCAGCTTCAGAGCGGCAGTATCTCAGTTAGTGAGGACCTTTGTATTGGGGAGAGGTGGGTGGATTTCTGCAATTGACGGTACTTTCGGCAAGGATGGGAAAGAGGTCTGGTCTAGCATTATGAGGTTTTGAGTTCCATATATCTGGCCGTTCGCCGGCACAACGATACGAACGGGTACTTTGCTCCCGTGCTGCAGGAGCTCCACTGGAGACAGCCATGCCCCCAGCACCGCATAGTTTGGAAACACGCACAACAACACGCCTTTTGACACGCTAACCACTAGCAGGCACCCGCCTCGTCCACAAGCTGCGCGTGAAACGACGACAGCGGCGCTGCAATCATAGGGGCTCTGTTGCACCCGCAGGTCACATGTCACATGTTCGCCAAGCGATGTGCAATATCCTTACGCCTGCGGCCTGGCCGGCTGCCTTCCCTTATACTATAGTTTCAACTTCGTCTACAATGTGGAATGTCGTGGGTGCATCCTTCTCCAACCGTATAAACCCTGTTCTTTGTTTTTCAGCTTTTTTTGGCGTATTTCTAAGTTGGAAATGGAGAAGAAGCAAGGCATTCGCCTAAAATGATGTGTAAAACCACATAAAAGGTTGGTCCCGGAGGTTATACTTGTCAGATCCATGCTCAATAATTCAGCTTGAAAAACCTGCTTTGACTCAGTCGTCTGTCTCACAAGCAACCGCTCAACGTGTTATTCTCTATAGCAATAAGGAAATGATGCAACTCTATTAGTGTTAAATGCACGTTTCTATAAGTGCTTAACAGAAAACAGTCATTTTCAAAAACGAAACACACAGAAATATTTCAAGAGTTTTACATAATAAGAAGTGGGTTAGTGTAATTCCAACGTTCTCTCGTGACGAACTGAGAGAAGGTGGCAGGCCACAAAGACTGCTGCCACGTTTTGCACTGGTGGCTAGGTTATGTGACCAATATATATTTGATATTTTAATTTCTACAATGTAGTGTTTCATCACCTTTACTGAATGGATCACACTAAAGCTGTTGCTCATTTTCTCTGTGCAGTCGATACCTTCGCAAACTTCATACAAGAATAGCACGAGAGGATCAGTGTTCACTACACTGAGGTGGCAAAAGTCATGGGATACCTCCTAATATCGTGTCGAACCTCCTTTTGCCAGGCATAGTACAGAAACTCGGCGAGGCATGGCCTCAAGAAGTCGTTGGAAGCCCGCTGCAGAAATATTGAGGCGTGCTACCTCAACAGCTGTCCATAACTGGGAAAGTGTTGGCGGTGCATGTTTTTGTGCACGAATTGACTTCTCTATATTTTCCCATGAATGTTCGATGGGATTCATGTCGGGGGATCTGGATGACTAAGTCATTCGCCCGAATTGTCCATAACGTTTTTGAAACCAATCGTGAACAGTTACGACCCGGTGACATGTTTGGGAACATGACGTCCATGAATGGCTGCAGATGGTCTCCAAGTAGCTGACCATAACCATTTACAGTCAATGATCGATTCAGTCGGACCAGATGATCCAGTCCATTCCATGTAAACACAACACACACCATTATGGAGCCACACCAGCTTGCACAGTGCCTTGTTGACAACAAGTTTCGTGGGGTCTGCGCCACAATCGGATCCTACCATCAGTTCTTACAAACTGAAATCAGGACTCATCTGATCAGACCACGGCTTTTCAGTCGTCTACGGTCCAACAGGCACGGTCACTAGCCTAGGAGAGGCGCTGCAGGCACTGTCGTGCTGTTAGCAAAGGCACTCATAGCAGTCGTCTGCTGCCATAGCCCATTAACGCCAAATTTCTCCACATTGTCCTAACGGATGCGTTCATCGTACGTCCCACATTGAGGTCTGCGGCTATTTCACGCAGTGTTGCTTGTCTGTTAGCACTGACAACTCTACGCAAACGCCGCTGCTCTCGGTCATTAAGTGAAGATCGTCGGCCAGTGTTGTCCGTGGGGAGAAGTAACGCCTGAAATTTGGCATTATCGGCACACTCTTGATACTGTGGATCTTGGAATAATGATTTCCCTAACGATTTCCGTAATGGGATGTCCCATGCGTCTAGGTCCAACTATGAGACCGCGTTCAGTCTGTTAATTCCGGTCGTGCGGCCATAATCACGTCGATAACCTTTTCACACGAATCACCTGAGTACAAATCACAGCTGTGCCAATGCATTGCCCTTTTATACCTTTTGTACGCGATACTACCGCCATCTGTAAATGTGCATATCGCTATCCCAAGACGTTTGTCACCTCAGTGTATATTACGGTATTTAGGGGATTTTCAGAGAATAAGTGTAGATAAAGAAAAGACAATGACTGTACATACATTGCGGAAAAAGGGGATTCGTACCCTGTCTTTGAACAGAAGCATTCTTCATGTATGGAACGGTTGTTGGCAATATTTATCTCATTTTTGTAGTAGAAGAGGAAGGGGAATTATTATAATGAATCAACGCTGTAATAATTTCGGTATTACCGAGACTTCTTGAATTATCCCTTACTGCACGCTTGGAGACTATTTTGAAAATTTAACGATCTTGAAGTTTCACATAATTCGTTCCTGTAGTTTGAAGATGGGGCAACTAAAAGAAGTAGCAAAATTAACAGAGAGATGGCCAGCTAATTTACTGACCAAGGCAATAGTCTCTCCAGAGTACCATACTTATAAATGTTCAAATGTGTGGGAATTAATATGGAATCAAACTGCTGAGGTCATCGGTCCCTAAGCTTACACACTACTCAATCTAATTTAAACTAACTTACGCTAAGTACAACACACACACCCATGCCCGAGGGAAGACGCGAACCTCCGACGGGGGGGAGCCGCGCGAGCCGTGACAAGACGCCCAAGACAGCGCGGCTATCATACTTACAGTCTCACATTAGTGATTGACAGTATTGCTTTTCTCATAGAAATGATAACTGAAAAAAAAGAAAGAAAGAAAGTAAGTAAGTAAGTAAATAAACCTAGAGTGAACTAGGGGAAAAGGTAGATTGCGCTGCTTGTTAGCGAAACAAAATCGTCGTTTTCTCCAAAGTACAAGTATAGCTGTCGTGATGTCTGTGACTGTTACCATACTCGGATAGATATGAATACAGCGCACTTTACTTCCATTTTTTATATGTAAGAGGAAGGAAGAGCTGGGCTAATGGACCACAGACCTAACCCGTCTAGTAGAAGATGAATGATGATGAATAACAATAACGATCTTTTATTTAAGATCAAACGCTGCTACATACGCCGAGAAGCAACAAGCGTTTCCAGTTTTGAGATTTTGTACAAAATACTTCTTTTTTGATTAAGGAAGGCAATAAGATCGAGATTTAACTTCTCATCAACAACGAATTTTTCGAGATAGAACTCAAGTTGGAATGGGAAGGATAGGGAAGGAAATGAGATGTTTCATTTACAAAGGAATCGTCAGAGCATTTTTTAAGCGATTAATGGGAACTACCAAGAGTCTAAAGCTGAATGAACCGCCATCCTGCATTCTACAGATGTACCCCTTGTTCTGTTATTTTTTCTTAATAAGTAATTGGTCCCACGTAGTTCTTAAGATGAAGTAATTCATTGAGAAAAATTCTTTCTGGTAATTTATTTATAAATGTTCATTTTTGATGATTTCTAAATTAAGACATGGTAGTAGACAGAAGTACTTAATATTCAATGGAGCATTTTTAGCAATGTTAACTTCTAGAATGAGATTGTCACTCTGCAGCGGAGTGTGCGCTGATATGAAACTTCCTGGCAGATTAAAACTATGTGCCCGTCCGAGACTCGAACTCGGGACCTTTGCCTTTCGCGGGCAAGTGCTCTACCAACTGAGCTACCGAAGCACGACTCACGCTCGCTCTCACAGCTTTACTTCTGCCAGTATCTCGTCTCCTACCTTCCAAACTTTACAGAAGCTCTCCTGCGAACTGGCAGAAGTAAAGCTGTGAGTACCGGGCGTGAGTCGTGCTTCGGTAGCTCAGTTGGTAGAGCACTTGCCGGCGAAAGGCAAAGGTCCCGAGTTCGAGTCTCGGTCGGGCACACAGTTTTAATCTGCCAGGAAGTTTCAATGTTAACTTCTGTTTTGAATGAAGTTTGAATGCTCATCGAGGGAATAAAAATGGTTAATGACAAGTGATCTGTTTATTCAGGCTTTCACCTCCAGTCAGGGAAGAGTTAAAACAGTATAGCGCAACGAATATGCTTCTTTAATTCCTACTTGCAGAGGGCTGCATTTCACATAGTGCAATCTTCTGACAATACGGTATATAGCACTGCAAGGCTCACAGTTTTGATCCAAAGATGATTTCATATCGTACAGCTGTTTTCTGATCGATCAATAGCTTATTTAAGTTACCATGACCCGTCTCCCCTACTTCTAATTTGTGATTTTGTATATGAGGAAAATAAAGCATGCTGTGCAGTCTTCTGGTTACAGTGTCTTTAAAGGAAATTCTAAAGGAAGGAAGGAAAATTGGATATAACGTCCCGTCGACGTCGAGGTCATTAGAAACGGAGCACAAGCTCGGATTTTGTTAGGGATGGGGAAGGAAATCGCTCGTGCCCTTTCAAAGGAACGATCCTGGCATTTTCCTGGAGCGATTTAGAGAAATCACGGGAAACCCGAATCTGGATGGCCGGACGCGGGTTTGAAGCTTCGTTCTTCCGAATGCGAGTCCAGGGTGCTAACTACTACGCTGCTTCGCTCGGTAAAGTAAGTGCTTAGCGTACTGATTGTAAATACACTCTTACGAAGTTATGCCAACTAATTTATTGGGTAAACTAGCACAGCCCGTTTGGGCAACGTGCCACCATGAAGCTTCTTATCCTGCCTCACTTCATGTAAATTTCACATCAGCGGGAAAACTGTGCAACAGTGAAGAAA
Source organism: Schistocerca serialis cubense (assembly GCF_023864345.2). Taxonomy (NCBI): domain Eukaryota; kingdom Metazoa; phylum Arthropoda; class Insecta; order Orthoptera; family Acrididae; genus Schistocerca; species Schistocerca serialis. Next base: position 610,928,495 of record NC_064640.1, on the reverse strand, counting down.
CAACATTGTCGTCCTGATGTGCATATCTGCATGTTGCTGTGGTAACCAATAAGATACCACGGTTGAGTGAAAAAACGTGCTTTCACGAACTTTGAATTTTGTGAGTGCATAGTCAGTGCCATAAAATAAAGCAGGAAAATAGCACATATTAAGATGGTGTACAGTCCACCAAGCGCTGCCGTCTTTTGTTGTTACGCCTAACTCATTCACACGCCTCCACACTGCACCGGCTCCACGGAATGCGGACCAGCCAAGGCCATTGGGGAAAGGAGCTGAGCTGTCGAAGGCCGCGTCGGGTCGGTTCGTTGAGGGATTGCATGGAAAGGGGTGAGGGAACGGGGGGAGGCACGTTCCACTGCTGCTGCTTCGCGCTGCGCAACCCTGCAGGAACGGCGTGCCGATCGATATCTTCGCTTCCCCACAATAAACTGTCGATTCATCGTGCCGTCGCGTCATTACACCGTCAAGTAGCCGCCAGCCAGCAACTCGGTGTTACAGGGATGCAGTTAACTAAACATCAGTTAAGTGAAACTTCTTGGCAGAGTTCGAATCTCGGTCCGGCACACAGTTTTAATCCGCTAGGAAGTTTCATATCAGCGCACACTCCGCTGCAGAGTGAAAATCTCATTCTGGAATCAGTTAAGTGGTTCGTACAGAAAGTACGATTTCTTTGAAACATATGTCGATGACGCCAACAAGTTCATTGTATTACACAGTGACACACAATCATTCACAGTTAATGATTAGAGGCGCGGGTCGTAATGACAGGCTCTAAGACGGAGCCGCCCCATAATATACATTAAAATAAATTTATCAATAACATATTACAGTACTTAAATTATCAGAACGCATTTCGCATATTTCCCACACTGATTTAAATAACGCCGGTCAACGTTTTCAGAATTGTTGATATGTGATATCAGGCAATATTTGTCGAACAGTTCGTAGCTAGTCTTACGGTTGCTCCTTGAAATGCCGCTTAGCTCCATGTAGCAGAGGTCTGGGGGCATGGCTTCATCGGAGTACAGCTCTTATGGGCGTACTGAAGGCTCTGGTCTTTCAGCCTATGGGTGTCCTGCCAGTATGCACACAGTGTTTACTTTCCACTTTTTTACATCAAAAGGGAATGAACAGATTTTGTGGGTCAAATGGCTCTGAGTACTATGGGACTTAACATCTGAGGTCAGCAGTCCCCTAGAACTTAGAACTACTTAAACCTAACTAACCTAAGGACGTCACACACATCCATGCCCGAGGCAGGATTCGAACCTGCGACCGTAGCGGTCGCGCGGTTCCAGACTGAAGCGCCTAGAACCGCTCGGCCACACCGGCCGGCCAGATTTTGTGAAACATCGCTATCGAATCCCTGTCTCTGTATATCTCTGTTCTGTTTTGATGTGTCATTAATCCAGGTTCAGTTTTATTATTTTGAAAGTTTTTTCAATATTTTTTCCTTTGGCTATTCTACCTACGGTTGGAATGAGTTTGCGAATGTCTCGCCAGAGTGCACTACACTACTGTAATATATAACCACCTAACGAGAGTTTCACGCGAGTCCACAGCGCAATGCCGCAACTTGCAGACTGCAGTTACCTGCCTCGGCCGCGCTCAGGTTGGCTGATCGGCGTGCGGCGGGGCATCCCCCATCGGTTACCCCGTTTACGACGACCCTGGCTAAGGCAGACAGACATCCGACGACGACTACGACGACGACTCAGGCTCAGGAAACGGCGCCTTCTGTTACGACGCAAACGGAAAACATCGGAGGGCCTGGACCCCGGCCGCGGCCGGACAGCCCGCGTCCTCCTAGATTGAGGTCCAGATCGGCAACCAGGCAACATAACGCGTGCAGGACTTGTCACATTAGAATCTTACACTCCACCAGGCGTCAACTTATACCCTCTGCCGACCGCCGACCGCGAAAAAGACTGCAGGGACCTTGCCGCCAGGCGTGGACTGAAAAGACCTGAAGTAAATAACGACTTATCAGATGAGGACAGTAGGCGCGGCCCGTCCCCAGCGTCGGAAGCCGACTCCGCACAGTTATCTGACGACTAAGGCGATAGACTACCATTCCAAACGGTTCGCCAAAAACGAACGGGAAAAAAAGCAAAAAAATTCATAAGAACTCGAACATTCCAACAGGCACCAACACCCGATTCCTGCATTAAACCAGTTCGACCCGCTTCCAGTGGAGAGTGAGTAGATGGAAGTGACGACGCAATCAGCTGCAGAGGACACTGCTGCCACCGCCCACTCTGACCAACCACAGCCACCGAAGGTGCCAGCAGCAAAGATATCATCAATCACGATTCACTATATGGGCAATGTGGAGGTAAAGACACAGGTCTCCGGCCCGATCAAGGCTATATATGAGTGGGAAACGATTAAATACCATTTTGAGACTATGGAGGATCAAAATAAGGCGCTCCGCTTCTTTCAGCAGAGGAAAATCCCGGTTTTGACTCACCAGCCGCCCACGGAAAAATCTCTAAAAGTGATGACCAAATATCTGCTGGCAGAGATTCCAGCAAAAGAAGTGGAAAAAGAACTGCATGCCTGAGGCTTTCCCCAAGCCTATGTCCACCAATTCAAGTCTAGAAATGAGAATATTAATCAGTTGGTGGCTAAGCCCTTTTATTGTATCTTTCTGCCTATAGGACCAACAAGTGACCCTACCTACGACCTTCACTATATAATGGGTTCGCGAATCAAGGTGGAAACATACTGAGCTCGGGATGGCCCTCCACAGTGCCAGCGTTGCCTCACTTTCTTTCATAGGGCTAATTATTGTGAGCTACCACCCAGAAGCGTTCAGTGTGGTGACAACCACCAATCACTGTCTTGTACCAAGTCATGCAAGCAGTGCACAAACTGTGATGTCGATCATCTGGCTACTTACAGAGGCTGTCCTACGTTCCAGTAATCCCTTCGCACATATATGGCCCAGGGGCATGCTATCCAGGCAAAGGAACAGCAAGCCACCAAAACTCCAACAACACCCATGGGTTTTGAAACCAAGGCATTCCCTTCATTACCACAACGACAGCCTCCAGCTTGGACATCATCTACCGCCACTCGAATCCCGCAGAGCCACCAACCAGCTGCAACTGAGGCGAGTGTACAAACACCCATGGATGGCTCCGACCTCTCAGGACTTTTCAAGAGTATCAAAGACTTCCCTGCTTCCTTGCAACAATGGGACATCTTCACTACCATCAAGGACGCACAAACACCCGCATGAAACTTTTGGTCCTCTTTGAGAGTGCCATGTCTCTGTTTGCACCCAATCACACCCCCTGAAGTCGTCTTGACCAGAGACTTCTCACTCTACGTTTTTAATGCTAATGGAATTTTTCGTCGAAAACTGGAACTGGAAGAATTTATACACCGACATCGGATCGACTTTCTTCTAGTCACTGAAACACATATCCGTCTAACCCAGACATTTAAAGTAAACAACATGGCAGGCTACAGGATGGACTGGGCAAAAGGCCGTGGGGGGGGGGGGGGGGGGGGCCCAGCCATTTTTATCAAAAACTCGATCACCCACGCCCACACTGTTCTCCCCCCTCTCCCCATTGGAGACTCCAGAGGCCACTACAGTTACGGATTCCACGTCCTGTGGGATTATTACCTTTCTCACTGCTTATCTGAGTCCTCAGAGGCCCTTCGAGCAGAACGATTTACAATTCATTTTCGACCGATTTCCAAGGTGCTGTTAGGTGGAGAATTGAACGCTAAACATTTCGCCTGGCATCCTCGTCGTACCAGTCCATGTGGGATAAACCTTTACAACATAGAGGAGCGTCTGGAAGCTATAACCTTTGGACCAGAAGACTTGACCCTCGTTCCAGCAAATCCAGCTGACAGCTCAGATGTCCTGGACATCGTAATGTTCCAGAACCCACACCTACATCTTCAGTTACATACCGTCAACGACCTTACATCTGACCACCATCCTGTGCTTGATGTACTGTCTCAGGCCCTGGACTGTTTGCCAAGACCATCGTGTACCACTAAAAATTGGGATCAATTTACGCGATGGCTTAAAAATAACGTCCGTCTCACAGACGACGTGTCATCTACTGATCATATTGATGTAGCCATCTGCAGTTTGACAGGGAAGATCAAGCGTTCCTTCCACTGGGCTTCTGTTAGCATGCTGCACTAGGTCTCCCACCAAAACACGTTCTTTCCACTGCTGCAAGAATTGAAATGCCTTAAGAACAGGGTGCGACGGCGCTGGCAACGATATACGAATCCGGATGACCACAGGAAGATGAAGAGGCTCTCCAGAGAACTTCTTTGCCCTCCAGTCACGTGACCACTGGAATCTGGTCAGACACCTTCGCCAACTACGGCCGCCGAAACGACCGCTCGAGGGCCCACAAGGACGGATATGTGACCCACTATGCAAGATCGAAATTTTCGTCCAGGCGTATAAGTCTCAAAACGCCGTTGGTGACTTGGCCGATGATGACAACATTGAGAGAATACGTCGCAGAGCTCAGGGTATAAGAGTGTCTCCTCCTCACCTTGAAACACTGGTTACTACACAAGCTGAGGCGAAGATTTTAATCCGCCGCCTGGGAACTCACTCTGCCTCCGGACCAGAAGGCGTTACGAACGACTACCTAAAAAATCTTCCACCCAAGCCCTTTCTGTTGCTCGCAAGCGTTTATAATAGTTGTATGAGGCTGGGCTATTTTCAGGTTGCATGGGAGATCGCGCGAATCACCACGATCCCAAAACCTGACAAAGACCTTAGTCTAACTACAAACCACCCTCCTATCAGCCTACTTTCCGCCTTGTCGAAGTTCCTGGAACGCCTCAATTTGCGGCACATGAAACCATTTATCCACGATCAGGACATCATTACGCCAGATCAGTTTGCGTTCCAGCCTTCGCTTTCAGCTGAAATTCAACTACAGCGAGTCACAGAGTTCATCGCCTATAATATGAATGTCTTATTATACAGCTGCCATATATTCACACATAGGAAAGGCTGATGACAGTGAGTGGACTGGTAAGCTTTTATCAAACTGCAAGACCTGCAAATCTTGCCTGACTATTGTCTATGTATAATTGGCAGCTTTCTCCAACACCGGCAGATAGTGGTTCACATCGATGGGCAATGCTCCAGCGTTAGACGCCTACAGGAAGGTCTCCCACCCATCCAATCTTCGGCCACTACAAGCCATTCGAAACAGATGACTCCGCCTTATCTTAGGAGCTCCAAGACGGGCCCGGATTTCCGACTTTCAGGCGAACTGAACATCCCACGCATCACCGATCGCATCACACATGCAACGCAGAAACTTTTTCATAGGATCTATGAAGTCAGGCCCACTACCCGGCACCTAAAACATACTGGCTCTATCGCTCCACAACGGTGGCACCGAGTGCGGGTCCTTCGTGCAATCACTGATGCCCTCCAGTAATTCGATCCAACAAACGTCAACACCTTCCGTAGGGCCACGGGCTACGAGTCCTTCCCCTGCTTACGTCTGAATAAAGCTTGAATAAATCCCTGTACCCAGACATCTCAGAAGTCCAGCCTTAATGCAAGGTAGTACTTTGACTCACCTCACATACACACACACACACACACACACACACACACACACAAAGAGAGTTCCACGAATGATTAGAGGACAAAGTGCGCGTAATATGTCACGTTCGTGAAGTATGTTCCGTTACTCTAGTTTCCCTGCTTGCTGACGGCGTTTGCGGGTAACGTGTGTTATTAGCAAGCTCTTTTTTGTGGATATATTATGCATGAGTTTAGTGAGTATTTCTTTCTTGCGAGTAACTGCAGCATACCACTATTTCGAAAAAAAAACACAGTATGAACTCAGTGATCAATTTATCAGGTAGAGTTTTGGAACATGCTGTTAGGATGAAAGTGAAGGAACTTGGTGCGCCCAGACCCGATCTAAACATCACTCAAGAACAAGAACAGTGTAAATCCAGACAAGGGTATACACGAAATTTTAGCACAGCAATGTACAATCCAGCTGAGTGGTTGTGATTTGAGAAAAATGCATTTTGCTGTTTCCCCTCTATTGTGACAAATAGTAATGATAACGCCAGACTGAGAGTCGTGTCACACACTTAAAAATTTTACGCAAAGGTGAAAAAACACAATTACAGTGCAACACATTTACATAGTTTTATCTAATTGTCAGTGCTAGGGAAACTGGACATTATGTAGCAATTACATAGTTCTTACCGACTTAATATAAGTGCATATAATGAATATGTAAAAAAAAAACGGTATCTGTTGAGTAAACTGATAACAGCATTAAATTTTGCAGGAAATTCGTGCTTGCCTTAAGGGACATGAAAAAACAAAAAATTCCACGACTCCAGGAATTTTTCAAGATCTAGTTGATCTGATGTCAGACCTGGATGGCGTCTGAAAAATTAGAAAACCGGTTTTAGGCCTGTCCTAAGAAATTCAAACTTAACTGCTGGAATCAATTTATGAGGTATGCCTTAATCTTATCAGAACTGAAATGTCGAAGAAAAATTTCCACGCAATCGAAGTTTAGGAAACCACTGACTGCAAATTTGTCGCAACTGATCGTAGTAATTCGCTAGGACTTATTGGGGAAAATAAATGAAAGAATTATTTCCTCTGTACGAACAAAAATTCACACTAGAGACGATGTAACAACAGTTTATATATATACTAAGATGGTATCTTAGTATATATATAAAATTTTACCAGTTAAAAATGTTGAGATGGTATCTTAGTATATATATAAAATGTTGATACATCGTCTCCAGTGTGACTTTTTGTTCGTACAGAGGAAATAATTCTTTCATTTATTTTCCCCAATAAGTCCTAGCGAATTATTCTTTCGGACATGACCGAAAGAACAGATACCATCGGTGACCATGCAGCTCGTTAGAAAGAAATTACAGTGAAATGAACACCCTTAGCTGCTTACAGGTGTTGACATACGTCAACGGGGACAGATAAAAATCTGCGCCCCTACTGGGACTCGAACCCGGGATCTCCTGCTTACATGGCAGACGCTCTATCCATCTGAGCCACCGAGGACACAAAGGAGAGCGCGACTGCAGGGATTTATCCCTGGCACGCCTCCCGCGAAACCCACATTCTCAACGTATTGTCCCGCACTACATTCGTTGTGCCCCCGCCCATTATACTAAGATGGTATCTGTTCTTTCGGACATGTCCGAAAGTACATATACCATCTTAGTATATATATAGTTAAGGCTCACCGGCCACTTGACCATCTTCTTCTTCTGTGCGAATGCACAAACAGTGCCCGAACTCTTACGGGAATCGGCAACGCGCCGCAAGTAATGAGTATAATGGGCGAATGTAGTGCGAGACAATACGTTGAGAATGTGGGTTTCGCGGAAGGCGTGCCAGAGATAAATCCCTACAGTCGCGCTATCCTCTGTGTCCTCGGTGGCTCAGATGGATAGAGCGTCTGCCACGTAAGCAGGAGATCCCGGGTTCGAGTACCGGTCGGGGCACACATTTTCATCTGTCCCCGTTGACGTATGTCAACGCCTGTAAGCAGCTAAGGGTGTTCATTTCATTGCAGTAACAACTGTTGTTCTCAGCGAAATAGAGAACATGAACGTGAATGAAACACCCGAAAAACTGATAGCTCAGTGTTACGACAGCGCTCCTGTTATGAGTGGAGTTAAAATGAGCATTAAAGAGGTGTATGAAAATGCTCACTTCATTTACTGTTATCCACATCAGTTAAAGTTAATTGTTGAACATTGTGTGACAGGCACTAAGCAAGGGTGGACTTCCTTCACCAACAAGGAAGGAATTTCAAACTCTTCCCCCAGTCATTTGAATGCACAGTTGTTCTTGAAGAGACAGTGAAGAATTGTATTGATACCTGTCCTCAGTCTGTCAGACGGAATCTCAGATCACGGAGCGCAACCACTATATAAAAACACCAAAAGGAAATTGTTGAGTGCACGGGGAAAATTATTGATGATGATATTAATGATTACAGGGCAATAAACACGGCTATGGGAGTGAAGGGTTTACTGCAAGAAGAATATTTTCTCTTATGGTCACATTTCTTTTAATAAAGTCGTGCCTCATTGTGACATGCTGTTCAATCAACTACAACAAAGGAATAGTGATGCAGTTAAAAATGTTGAATATGTATCTCACATTGTAGCTTCTATCAGGCATGTTACGGCCTCACTTGACACTGACGATTACAGGGAACGGGAAGAACCAACTGCAAAACGAGAACGTTTCACTGAATCAAGAATGATGTATGCACGAAACGTCTGCAACCACATCATAACTCAGATCAGTGACCGATACAGTTCTAATAATCACTTGTGAGATACACAACTGTTTGAACCGTCGTTGTTTTCAAAACATAAACCTGTTTTCCCAGAAAAATAACAGAAAGTAGCTGTTAATTTGTTTAAATTACAGTCTCCAGACTTACGTCGTGAACTGAATGTTACACAACTAAAAGGATTTTATGAAAGCGTCAGGTGCATTCACCTTGTTGAAGTTTCTTTATGAAAACAATTTGGCAGAAACTTTTCCTGACAGTGTCAAACTTCTGCAGATAATATTAACTTTATCAATGACGACAGGAGAGGCAGAATGCTGTTTCTCTACATTAAAGCGAGTGAAAACATGTGTAATACAATGAAAGAGGACTCTGTGCATTTGCGATGTGTTTACTTGAAAAAGGCTATTGAATGAGCCAAATTTCAATGAAATTGGTCATAGACCATTTTGCAGTGCGGAGGCGGAGAAGAACCGATTTCAGTTATAAACAAATAATTTAAGGTAAGCAAAAGTGCGTTAATTAGAAGCAGTTCCTTTGCTATAACTACCAGTTTAGCTTAAGAAATTAAGTGCATAAAAAGGGAAGCGACATGTTTAGCCACAGACGTCATATTTTACAAAACGCGTCGTCTTAGTAGGATATTTGGTGCTAAACTGTTACATTTTCCTACACTATAGCACAAGAAACCTTCTAAAAATGCGTTTTGGAGAGATCTTAAAATACACATTTTCCTAATACACCATTGTAAATACGACAAATATGCTATTTAATTAACATGGCAGTTGTTCGGGTTGCTCATGTCAGCCAATCACAATTCGTGACGTCATGGAAACTTCACTCATAAACGCCTCGGTTTGAACGTACAATACATTAAACGTCTGAAGTTTAGAAATGAAAACAACAAAAAATTAAGCATGCAGTGAAGCTAACATACAGAGCATTAAAGATTTCTCCAAAACGCGTCTTTTAGTACGATTTGTTGTGGTTAACTGTTGGGAAGTATGACGTCGGAAGATAAATAAGCTACTTATAGTGAGTTTATCTTGGAGTTAGCTTTTGATGCTATGTAATAGCTGATTACGAAACGGAAAGAAGATACATAATGTAAACGTTTGGCTAGAAGGTGATATTCCCCCCCCCCCCCCCCCCCCACATATCTTGGTTGTGATGACAGACTGATCTGTAGCATAGCCCGAGATCTGGGTTAGTTCCGATCGATAAATGATGTTGCGAGCCTTCCCCAGCATCGAAACACGATCCGCAACTGATGATTACTGTCATTAAATGGAGGGTTGGCAAAATAAAAGTGACCTGAAAAATACTTCATGCACGTTAAGGTAGACAACCCAACTTACATCATCTCCCTCGGGTGCGGGAGATGTAAGTTACGCCGCCTACCTTAAGGTGGCTGAAATTCATGGTCGGATGTCAATGTACATAGCTTCATACCCGTACGCATTATCGTTGAGTATGTCAATGATAAGTTTCAATTCTCTGTGTCAGGTAAAACGGCTATCAGAGTGCGTTATTGTTCTTGGTGTTGTTACTAGGCTTAGTAGGGTACATAAGGGGCCTAAACAGCGGCAGATATTGAGTGATCATTAAGGAGGGCACGAAGATGTCACGTACTCGTCTGAGACAGCGTTATCAACATCTGACAGAGTTTAAAAGTGGCCTCATTGTGGGTAGCCATTCGCCTGGCTCCCCGAATCGTGAAATATCCATATTTGTGGGGTTTTCGGGTGAGAAAGTTACCCGATGATGGACTGCTTGGGAACGTGAGGGTAGGCATACTCGTTGACTAGGTTTTGGTCGACCACGCCTGACCACCACAAAAGAGGATTGTCGTACTGTGGACTAAGCACTTCTTAGCACTTTCCCATCCTCGCCTTCTATACGAGGACGAGTACTGGCCTCTCTGAAAAATTCTGTGTCGTCCCACACCACATCAGCGGAATGTTACAGCTATGACTTTCATACACCATGGGACATACGTAACTGAAATGTTTTGTCTCAACACATCAGCTTTGCTAGTGCGAAAGATTACGAAGATTCTAGAATGAAATTTTCACTCTACAGCGGAGTGTGCGATGATATGAAACTTCCTGGCAGATTAAAACTGTGTGCCGGACCGAGACTCGAACTCGGGACCTTTGCCTGCCAGGAAGTTTCATATCAGCGCACACTCCGCTGTAGAGTGAAAATTTCATTCTAGAAACATCCCCCAGGCTGTGGCTAAGCCGTGTCTCCGCAATATCCTTTCTTTCAGGAGTGCTAGTTCTGCAAGATTCGCAGGAGAGCTTCTGTAAAGTTTGGAAGGTAGGAGACGAGGTACCGGCAGAAGTAAAGCTGTGAGGAGGGGGCGTGAGTCGTGCTTGGGTAGCTCAGTCGGTAGAGCACTTGCCCGCGAAAGGCAAAGGTCCCGAGTTCGAGTCTCGGTCCGGCACACAGTTTTAATCTGCCCGGAAGTTTCATTACGAAGATTTTTACATTGTCATACTTCCTATTTTCAAATGAATAAAACATGCATAGTGGCGTATCCTGCCTACTCGTCAAATATGAGGTGCCTTGGAAACCTGCTTCTCGGATCGCTAGACAACAAGTCAAGCAAATCATATTACGAAATTAATCAATGACAATACTTAACTTTTACAATATCAGAGGAGTGTTGCAAGCAAAGGGCGACATGCAAATAAGAAATCTCTTCAGTATATACAATTCCTAGGTCGCTCGTCTTGAAGGTCTTAATCTTGATGCTGCTGTAGAAGTGGGCGCCACCTGTCGGGAGCGGTGCTTATGCCCTCTTTGCCTCTAGGTCGCTGCTGTCGCGTTGTCGTCCTAGAGAGGGGTCGGTCAGCGTGCAATTAGGTGACGTCTTCTTCACAGCACTCTCTGCTCTAACGTTCCCGACTGGCGTGCCGGCGCTTGACTTTACGCCGGAACACATAGTTCCAGTTTACTTGTAACGATAGACATGTCTAACGTAGTTGCATGATAAATATGCTGCTTGCTTCGATATTTCCTTAATCTGACCATGTGCATATGTTTGTTTGCATACTGCACTCTGCGGACCATCTGTATCCTTAGCAATACATCAGAAATACCTAAGAGATGCTGTTTTGTCAAATAATGACATTATTTGAGAACCACTGCTGTTATACTAAATCCTCATAGTACACATCCGCGCGGGATTAACCGTGCGGTCTGAGGGCTGCAGTCATGGACTGTGCGGCTGGTCCCGGCGGAGGTTCGAGTCCTCCCTCGGGCATGGGTGTGTGTGTTTGTCCTTAGGATAATTTAGGTTAAGTAGTGTGTAAGCTTAGGGACTGATGACCTTAGCAGTTAAGTCCCATAAGATTTCACACACGTTTGAACGTTTGATAGTACACAGCGGTATCCAGCCACAAGAGGTTTTACTCTCGACGGCGCTTCCGTGGGGTCCCTGGTCACTTGACAGGACAGAAGACCATGGTTCAACGTCCTGTCGAGGTGGAGCACATGCTCGGATTTTGAAGTAAATCGATGGTGCAATTTGCGAAGGAGCCATCCGGGCTTTATTCTTAATCGCTTTAAGGAACCACCAAAACCTTAATCTTGATGGCTCGGCAGTGATTTACATACAATTCTTGTCAATTACGAGTCCATTACCTTAACCACTGGGCCACCCCTCTCATTGCTTAACCTGATTTCCGTCACACAGGCCGGCCGGTGTAGCCGAGCGGTTCTAGGCTCTTCAGTCTGGAACCGCGCGACCGCTACGGTCGCAGGTTCGAATCCTGCCTCGGGCATGGATGTGTGTGATGTCTTTAGGTTAGTTAGGTTCCAGTAGTTCTAAGTTCTAGGGGACTGATGACCTTAGATGTTAAGTCCCATAGTGCTCAGAGCCGTCACACAGAACACGTCTGGTGCGCTATCCGCCACAATGTGCATTCATCAGTCCCAGCTCCGACCACTCTCCGTGAGTTACAGACTGCGGTTGAGCGATCATCGATCAGGATGGCTCATCAACGCTGGTGGTGTCTAATGAAGTCCATTTCATGAGCATTATCCACCGGAAGGTGAACCTGGAGGCTATTAGCATCTGGAGGACTAAATGAAATGTTTTGAGCTGTAAAATGAGGAGCCTGGTTACAGACAGTCTCGATACAAAACTATTTTGAAAAATAACGATTATTCCGTTACACTAACATTTCTTATTTTGTAGACTGAAGGGGGAGGGGACAAAGGAAAGGAAAGGGGAGGAATGGAATTACTGATTTCAGCTCCATCGGGACTTAATGCGGAATCAGCGGCTTCGAGTGCAAATGTGTGCCGGACTAGGATTCGATCCCGGGATCTCCTGCTTACTCGGCAGCTGCTTTAACTGCGCCACCCTTTGCGATAAACACTGTGTCCGGGTGGCGCAGTGGTTAACGCAACCGACTATTAAGTAGGAGATCCTGGGTTCGAATCCGGTCCGACACACATTTTCACTCGTCGCCGCTTAATCCGCGTAAGGTCCCGATGCAGCTAACATCAATAGTTCCTTTCCTTTCCTTTCCTTTGAACCCCCTCCGTCTTCAATTTAAATAATATGTGTTACAGCTGCGGATGTTCGAGAGAATAGACGTCACGCATTCATATAAAATTTCTCAAATTCGAAGTTTGTGTGGCGACAGTATCCTTTTTTCCAACTTTGTCTGTGCAACTATTAGAAAATACGTGTTTATAACGCCATATGCGGACCTCTTATTGACATAAAACATAGCCAGTGGTCTGTAATGAAACATTTTTACAGTTTGGTTTGCCTTATGGATCTAAAAACAGTTATTTCCAAAAGATATTGAGGTGTAATTTTACTTACAGTATTTTATCCCCGATTTTCCCTAACATCAGGAAACGTCGTCAACCTGCATATCTTTGAAGTATTCTTTCGTTTAGCACAGCTGCTATTTTTGCCTAAGATCACGTTGGTTTGCAACGCTAAGCATTTCTTAGCGTAAAATACGACACTATATAGCACCACTACTGTTTGCATACTTTGCCAAACTTGTGATTGTGTTTTTGTGTGACTATTGCTGCCAATTTAATCTGTAGTTTTGGTTGGTTGGTTGATTTGGGAGAGCGGACCATACAGCGAGATCATCGGTCCCATCGTATTTGGGAAGGATGGGGAAGGAAGTCGGCCGTACTCTTTCAAAGGATCCATCCCGGCATTTGCATGAAGAGATTTAGGGAAATCACGGAAAACCTAAATCAGGAAAGCAGGACGCAGGTTTGAATCGTCGTCCTCCCGAATGCGAGTCCAGTGTGCTTACCACTGCGCCACCTCGCTCGGTGTGTAATTTTATTTTTCACTTGATCTATAAGGGGTGTTCAAATAGATTCCGTTTGAGGGCGTTATTGCCACATATATGCAACTTAACGTGACTCCGATACGGGTATTTAAGAAACCACATGTAGGGCAGGGATAAGTGTGGCATTCGTGTCTTTCCTACGTCCGTGCGGTAAATGCGGAAACGTGAACTGCGGTGACGTTATTACCAAATGCGGCCAAAGAGGAACAACGTGCAGTTATTCTTTTCTTTTTTCTTGGATGCCGAAGGGCAAACAGCGGTATACATCCGTCGGAGAATGAATACTACGACAAGGTATACCGCTGCTTCACGATAGCGCACATTCCTATATATCGCAAATGTAACATAGAAGTTACGCCAACTCACATGGATTACACTCGAGCACCCGGGCTATAGTTCTGATCTCTCACCGTGTGATTATCACGCCTTTGGTCCCTTAAAAAGCCTTGAAGGTTCGACGATTCTTGTCGGACGAGGATGCAGAGCAAGCAGTTGCGGACTTCTTCGCGCAGCAGCACACGATGTTTTACCAAACGCGTATTTTAACCTGGTGCGTCGGTGGGACGATTGCCTCAGTGCTCACGGCCATTTTGCCAGATTGACACACGGATTGGACGGGCTTCGAATGGGAACGTTTGCGTCGCCCCTTAAAAAATGTTCTCTTTACGAGTGGTCTGTCATATATACATCGTGTCATTTTAATTATGTTAATAAGTATTTATTTCATATGCAGGATGCTCAGGAACAGTCTGAAAAGCTTGAAAGGGTGTCGTAGGGTAGACTGCGGTGAGAAATAGTTGTTAAGAAAAAAATTCGATACGTTGCGCCATTTTCGAGTTACTTAACATTGAAGTTAGTCAACTGAATTCGTACGCGCGAAGGCTTGATTGGCTAACATCAGTGCTAATTATCTCGGAATCTGCGCAACGTATCGATTATTTTTAATAGCTATTCCTCAACACGACGTGCCCTGCAACACCCGTACAAGCTTTGCAGACTGTTTCTGACAACCCTGAATAAGTGACAGGAAAGACCTGCCCGGATAGCTGTGCGTGTTAAAGCGCCGCTTCAGGGACGGAGAGATGCGCCGGCCCCGCATCAAATCCTCCACACGGATTAACGAGGATCGGTGCGCTGGCCAGCATGGATGTGTTGTTTAGGCGTTCCCACATCCGACTAGTGAATACTGTGCTGGTACCCAAGTCCTGCCTCAGTTACACGATTCGCAAACATTTAGTAAAGTTTCGCACACTCTCACATGGGAAACAATACACGCAGGCAGTTGGAGTGCACATATTCCGTTCATGGGGGGATACAAGTGGGGGACAAGAAGAGTATCCCCTTAAATTATCGTGCTAAATCCGTTAATAACCACGCCGATCCTGCACAGATGCAGGACAAAGGCACAAGAAAAAGAAAAAAAGAAGGAAGAAGGAAAAATGTGCGAATTGAAGATCAAAATGGAGAGCAGGTAGGGGTGAGGAGCCTTTTAAAATTGCTGTTGTACTTATCAGCCCGAAGGCTGGTTTGGTGCAGCTGTCCGTGCTAGTCTATCCTGTCTGCGTAACTAATGCAGCCTACATGTATTTAAACCTGCTTGATTCTCCTTCTTCAGTTTTTACCACCCACACTTGCTCCCATCACCAGATAACTATCCCTTGCTTCCTCAGGATGTGTCCTTTTAATCGGGCCCTTATTTCGATTAAGTTTTGTCATGAACTTCTTTTCTCCTCATTTCGATTCACGTACCTCATTAGATATCCCATTTAGCCATCTAATATTCAGCATTCTCCTCCAACACCACATTTCAAAAGCTTCGGACTGCGCTGCCCCTCCCGCCAGAGGTTCGAGTCCTCCCCCGGACATGGGTATGTGTGTTGTTCTTACCATAAGTTAGTTTAAGTAGTGTGTAAGTCTAGGGACTGATGAGCTCAGCAGTTTTGTCCCTTAGGAATTCACACACACATTTCAAAAGCTTCACTTCTCGTCTGAACTGTTTATCATTCACGCTTCACTTCCACACAGGTGTTCACTTCCGACATATACTTTCAGAACAGACTTACTGACACTTAAAATTTATATTCTATGTTTTCTTTTTCAAAAACATATTTCTAGCTATTGCCATTCTGCATTTTACTTACAGTCATCGTCAGTTAGTTTGCCGCTCCTATAGCAAAACTTGTCTACTACTTTCAATATTTTATCTCCTAACTCAATTTCCTCGGCATCACATGATTTAATTTGACTTTAATCTAATACCCTTGTTTTACTTTTGCTGGTATTCATCTTGCAACCTCTTTTCAAGACTCTCCCCACTCTATTCGACTTATCTTCAAAGGTTGCTGCCATATCTGACAGAATTGCAATGTCAACTACAAATCGTGACTGAGAAAAATGTTATTTTGTCGTTTTAAAAGTAGTATTGTTTCTCAATCGAAAGCGTGTTAAATTTTGTTGGCGGTAATTGCTGATACCTCATGTCGTTCAGTGGTAATAATGTCAGACAGGTTAGGAACCAGTGATTTAGGAGTTGCATAGAAACCAGGTACTAATGATGTAACCAGCGTACACGTTTCGTGTAGGGTGCCTGTACTAATAGGCACATGGACCGTGCGCGTGTATATATACGTGCGTGCGGTGTAGTGACGTAACGCAGCGTGGCGCGTGACTATTGATTCACCGTTAAGGATAATCGTAAATAGGGCAGTGTTTGGTGCCGTGCGCGTGCGCACTATCTTCTCTTGTTCTGCGAGGCCTGCCACTTGACGGAGATACAGCATCCATCACACTCCTCGTCATCTTTAGTTCCTGCGCTCTTTCTTCGTAAACTTTGACGTTAGTCATCACTGACAACAATATGATACAGTGCCTGACAAAAAAAGCGACTCGCCAAAAGAGGAGGAGGGAACGAAATGAAACTTCACGGGCTGAGAGGGCAGGTAATGTTATTTTAGTGATACAATTTCGAGTCAAATTTACAAAGAACTTGGCAGTGTGAGTGCACTTTTCAGTACGACTTTGCACCCCTTCAAGCATGGATGTACGCACCGATTCGGTTGTGAAGGGTATCAGAAAGCCGTTGTCTCCACTCCTGCGGCACGCTGGCCCACAACTTTTGTAACTGGTCCTTCATATCCCGGATACTGGCACTTGGACGGAGGTGACATCCGAGCAGATTCCACATATGTTATATTGGGGTCTGAAAGTACTTTCACATGATGGAAACATTTTATAGAGGCAAGTGCTTGTATGGACGAGCATTTTCTTGTTGAAAAATGACACCACGGCACTGTCGCTTGAGGGTTAACACATGAGGGTGCAGGATGTTTGTTACGTACCGATATGGCGTCAGAACTTCGTCAGTCAATACCAGCCGTGATCTGAAGTCATACCTGAGGGCTTCCTGCACCATGACGTGAGAACAACATCACTATGTCTCTCTAAAACATTGGATTTTTGCAGGCTGCCAGTACACTCGCTGATGACGGTTATTCAGGGCAACGCAGCACCGCGATTCATCGCTGAACACAATGCGACGCCAATCACAGCAGACCATGCTTCCCGATCACGCACCACTAGAAACGCGGGCGTTTGTGTTGTGGCAGCCTACGCACTGGACTACAATTTCCTACTCCAGTTGCTGTTGACCTCCGACCATTGGGATGACATAAAATGTCGGAGGGAGTCCATTGCTTGTTCTCGGAGGGCAGACGCAGATATGAAAAGATTACGAGGCGCTTGGTGGATAATACGTCAATCTTCACTTGTGGAGGTCGGACATGGTCCAGCGGAACGCTGACGATGAGTATGCTTGCCCTCGGGTTTCCTCGCAGTCCAACATCGGGCCACGTCACACCTGAACGCCTCATAAATCTGGATATTTAACGATTTGGCTAAGTGGCCAAATGGAGACCCACAATGAGGTCCCTTTCAAACTCTGTCAGGTACTTATAACGCTGTCTCATACGAGTATGTGGTATCTCTGTATTCATCACAGCGATCACTCGACATCTGATGCTGTTCGCGCCATGTATATACTCTACCAGGTCTGTTGACGACACTAAACACGAAAGACACAAATGCGCTTTGGTAGTCATTGTAAGTATATGTCACAGAGAATTGCAGCTCTCATCATTTCGATACCCATCGACAGTGTGTACTGGTACGAATTTACATTAACATCAAACAGTGTGTTCTTGGTGTTTCACTTTTTTGTCAGGCAGTTTATTTAATTCAGTCAAGTGGAGCCTATGTGCCTCGAAATAATTTGGTTGCGTGAATAGGTGCAGCGACCTTGCAGTTGAGAGCAGTGTGTGTTTTTAGCTCACAATGCAAGGGCGGCAGGTGATAGCGGAAAGGAATTTCAAGTGCTGCCGCGGCGGCTTGCTGTTACCTTGTTCATGAGAAGGAGAAAGGAGTGAGAGCACACATAGAAAAGGTGGTGGGGCATATAAGCAAAATGTTAGAGCTGAGTAAGCTGATAGCGTGCAAATTACTGCAGAAGGTACATGATGATGATCAGAGTAGAGTTCAAGTAATTAACATGGTCGAACCCAGAGGGAGGGGGCACAGGGGTAGGGGGTGGGACAAATCCCCCTCCTCCCCCTAGAAAAAACTGATCTTCACGAACTGAACTTGTATCCCGTACCTGCACACCGACAGACGTATCAGTTCAGTATCAGTTTCAAGAAAGACAGAACGTGTATTGGACACTGATTAGGAGCAAGGGTACCCCAAGCCATTTGTCGTGAAATCTCAAAACTATGTCGCCATTCACCATGAAACTATTACACAGCAGGTAGGCTAGGACAGTCCTGGAACAAAGGATGCTGCCACTGATGTCGGTAGCAGCACTTTCTCATCCTCAAGGTCATGACATTCGGTTCTCAGGCAACTGTTCTTGTCAAATTTCGCTAACATCAGCATCAGCACTTTCTTATCATCAAGGCCAGGCCCCTCCCCACCATTTTGACACTATTTATCATTTGTAATTTTATGCAAAACATTACACGTATAACAAATACCTCCACCCTGCTCCCTATCAGCACATAATTGATAGATATATTTTGAACACTAAGTTAATTACAAATGTGACCATTGATGTGTGTAACACAATCAGAGTGTTTACAACACATGGGAACCGGTTGACAGCTGGTGAATGATGATGCTGTCGTTTGAACGATATATAACTATTTTATTTACATATAGCAATTTACAGTCACTCATTTATAGTAGGTTCCACTCGCTGTATCCCAGCGCTCAATCCGGTAATACATCTCCTACACTAATATGCTGTGACTCTGGCAACAGTGTGTCCCTGTCCATCAGCTGTGACAGCGTTGGATCAGAAGCACCTTGGGCTGTAGATATTTAGTATTGCCGCAGTGGTTCAGGTAATACAATGTTTCAGAACATATTCATGTCCTGATCCAACGGTTGCACCACCGTTGAATCTGAGGCCTGGTAGACTGTAGATGCTTACTGCTGATGTGATAGGTCAAAACAACGGTGGCTTACACAATACTCTTATATCCCAGTACAGACAGTAAATGGCAAATGGCAACACACATACAATTGACAACGTTGAATGCTACGGTCGCAGGTTCGAATCCTGCCTCGGGCATGGATGTGTGTGATGCCCTTAGGTTAGTTAGGTTTAAGTAGTTCTAAGTTCTAGGGGACTGATGACCATAGCTGTTAAGTCCCATAGTGGTCAGAGCCATTTGAAATATCAGTGGAAATCAATTTACATTATGGTACATTACAATAGGAGGTGGAGTGCCTTGCATACTGCTAAATTGTGGAGAGATGGTCGACTGCCTTATGATGGTCGTGTCATCTGTGCAAGTGTGTGCACGAAGTGTCAGGCAGCTGAAACACTAAGGCATACTGAGTAGCAATGTTGACCAGCCTCGAGCTGAAACACGAAAACTTTCTGAGAAGCAGTGCCGACCAGCCTCATCGACAAGGCATCTCACGTTGCTTTAAAAGCAGTTGTGTGTATCTTAATCTCACAGGGCCGGATTATACATTTATTATTGGAAAATATTGCAACAATTCTCTCTCCTTAGAGATATTTAACCGCTAGAAGCTGGCAATTACAGCTCTGGTAGGAATTTCCGAAGACTTTGTGTATTGGCAGATCAGGGTGGGTTGCACTGTTCCATAGCATTATACATTACAAATTTAATGTTAACATAAAAGGAAACAGCGTTTCATTTTTCATCAACAAGGTTTATTTTACTCACGTTCATTTTAAAATAATGAAACATCACATTTCTCATGAGCAATGATCACATCACCATTGTTAAAATAATTTCACATTTAGCTCAGCAGTCACCGGCTCATATTTGTCAACACATATTTTCAGTTGGAGTGCTGTGAGTGAGCCATACTCGTCGTCCGCAATATTATAAACATCATATTCCGGTAAAAAGTCCTTAACCAACTTCACCTTCTCCCAGAAATTCATGAACACACTCGACTTTGTTGAAATTACTGCGTGTATATAATTCAGCATGGTGTCCAATGGCATACCAACAGAGTCCATACTATGCTCCATTAACCATTTTGCAGAACTTCCATCCACCTCACAGTACGGCTTTGTCAGCTCCAGAATAAAATCATCAGCACCAATCACGCTACTTTGATTGTCATCCAACGTCCTTTGCGACGAATTGAATGTCTGTAGTGCAGAATACTTGGCAATCAAGGAACATGTACGTGATTCTACTTGAGATTCAACGTTCAGACTAACACTGATGCTGCTGCTGTCAGCACTCACACTAATACTGTTGTAATTTACAGCTGGAAAACTGGACACAACAAGATTCTGTGCAGGAGCGGGCCAATAGGAGTCATAGCTGAGTAAACACCTCTTGCTCCCTGTTGGATTACAAAACTGGTGGAATGCGATCCTACGATTTAATGACATCTGCTGGGTTGGTACTCTCTCCACAACGGGTCTTGCCACAGTTATTTATTCTCGCGATTGCAATTACAATCAGTTTAATATGATTTATTTCGTTTATTTAACATTCAATACACGATTAATTTTCTTACTTGTTTCATCTGGATATTACCATCTTGTTTTAAAATTAATTAACTTTCTTATACGTTATTCTAATATGAAACAGGGATCGAAATCCTCATTTCCAACACTTGGTAAATAAAAAATTATGTTGGGCGCAGATTCGAGTAACATTTTTGACAGATAATAATTTCGCCTTTGATTGTTAGAGTTACACTAAAAATTCATCATAAGTATATAAGATAGGCATATCCATAAATATTATGTGACGACTGTATTTGTAAACTAGTCCAAATATAGCAGATGTTTGTAGAGTAAAACTAAAGTCGTATGGCGCGAATGGCCGGGAGACTCCGAAGGTTAGGTTCAGGTGCCTAACTGGGAATGTCTTCCCTATCCGCAAACACCTTTCTTTCGTGAAGTATGAAAGCAGTGTGCGTAAGTGGATCTGTGACTTTAATGGGTGTGCGTGTAGTATAGTATCACGTTCGTTCTGGAGATGGTGAGAGAAGGAGGAGAGTGAAGCCCCGGTGCCGGCACATAGCCTATTCCTGTCAAAGAGCTCCGCTGAGCTTAAGGTCACCGTTGGAAGGAACGGAACCATAAACAGTGACGCATGCCCTCACTTCATGAGGCACTATGGAGAGGTTTAGAAATGAATCCAGGACATTGGGGCTAAGGAGCAGCATACCCGGACAGTCACCAACCCAAGTACTGGCCACTTAATTATGGTGATGGGACGGGAACACGTTTATCCACCTCCGCAGGTCTGTTGACAATTTGTGCAGTGATAAGACTTATTACCGTTTCCACTTGTGTTTCAGAAATTGTCAACTTTCAAGCAGAGCTATAGTTTATTGTTATGGCAATTTTTCCCCCTCTCGCGACTGTTTGCTATCGCGCGAGTGAGTCAAATGTCACGTGTATGTACGAGCAGCACTCGATAGTGTCGAGCTCTGTGGCGTATCGGGAAATCTCAAGATCTTTCGAACACGAGTATCGTTTGTCCACCCTAGTCACCTCGGTAGCATCTAACATATACTTTACCGTTACTGTATGACAAGCTGAAGGGGACCCGTCCGTAACGACACGGAAAAAGGCAAAGGAGGAGATGATGAACTAGCAGTAGTAGAGGAGAAAGAAGAAGGAGGAGGAGGAGACTGCTGCCACGGTCCTGCGCTACACACTGGGCTTCGTCGAGCTATAATGCGGTAGTAGTGTATTCTCTGAGTATGTTCTCCGTCGGGACGGAAGGTTGACGTCGCGGTCATTACAGCTCAGTTGAGGAAGGAAATCAGCCGTGCTCGTTTTGAACAAAAGATTAGACTGAAGGGGTTTGCAGAAATCGTGCAAAACATAAATCAGGATGGCCGTATTAGTATATTGGCAACTACACACTGAGATGACAGAATTCATGGTATAGGGATATGCACATATACAGATGGCGGTAATATGGCGTACACAAGGTATAGAAGTGCAACGCGCTGGCGGAGCTGTCATTTGTACTGAGGCGATTAATACGAAAAGGTTCCCGAAGTGTTTATGGCTGAATAACGGGAACTAACAGAATTTGAAAGTGAAATGGCAGTTGGAGCCAGACGTATGGGACATTCCATTTCGGAAATCATTTGGGAGTTCAATATACCGAGATCACAGTGTCAAGAGTTTGTTGTTATTGTGGTCTTCAGTCTTGAGACTGGTTTGATGCAGCTCTCCATGCTACTCTATCCTGTGCAAGCTTTTTCATCTCCCAGTACCTACTGCAACCTACATCCTTCTGAATCTGCTTAGTGTATTCATCTCTTGGTCTCCCTCTACGATTTTTACCCTCCACGCTGCCCTCCAATACTAAATTGGTGATCCCTTGATGCCTCAGAACATGTCCTACCAACCGATCCCTTCTTCTGGTCAAGTTGTGCCACAAACTTCTCTTCTCCCCAATCCTATTCAATACTTCCTCATTAGTTATGTGATCTACCCATCTAATCTTCAGCATTCTTCTGTAGCACCACATTTCGAAAGCTTCTATTCTCTTCTTGTCCAAACTATTTATCGTCCATGTTTCACTTCCATACATGGCTACACTCCATAAGAATACTTTCAGAAATGACTTCCTGACACTTAAATCAATACCGGATGTTAACAAATTTCTCTTCTTCAGAAACGCTTTCCTTGCCATTGCCAGCCTACATTTTATATCCTCTCTACTTCGACCATCATCAGTTATTTTGCTCCCCAAATAGCAAAACTCCTTTACTACTTTAAGTGCCTCATTTCCTAATCTAATTCCCTCAGCATCACCCGACTTAATTAGACTACATTCCATTATCCTTGTTTTGCTTTTGTTGATGTTCATCTTATATCCTCCTTTCAAGACACTGTCCATTCCATTCAACTGCTCTTCCAAGTCCTTTGCTGTCTCTGACAGAATTACAATGTCATCGGCGAACCTCAAAGTTTTTATTTCTTCTCCATGAATTTTAATACCTACTCCGAATTTTTCTTTTGTTTCCTTTACTGCTTGCTCAATATACAGATTGAACAACATCGGGGAGAGGCTACAACCCTGTCTTACTCCCTTCCCAACCACTGCTTCCCTTTCATGTCCCTCGACTCTTATAACTGCCATCTGGTTTCTGTACAAATTGTAAATAGCCTTTCGCTCCCTGTATTTTACCCCTGCCACCATTAGAATTTGAAAGAGAGTATTCCAGTCAACATTGTCAAAAGCTTTCTCTAAGTCTACAAATGATAGAAACGTAGGTTTGCCTTTCCTTAATCTTTCTTCTAAGATAAGTCGTAAGGTCAGTATTGCCTCACGTGTTCCAGTGTTTCTACGGAATCCAAACTGATCTTCCCCGAGGTTGGCTTCTACTAGTTTTTCCATTCGTCTGTAAAGAATTCGTGTTAGTATTTTGCAGCTGTGACTTATTAAGCTGATAGTTCGGTAATTTTCACATCTGTCAACACCTGCTTTCTTTGGGATTGGAATTATTATATTCTTCTTGAAGTCTGAGGGTATTTCGCCTGTTTCATACATCTTACTCACCAGATGGTAGAGTTTTGTCAGGATTGGCTCTCCCACGGCCGTCAGTAGTTCCAATGGAATATTGTCTACTCCGGGGGCCTTGTTTCGACTCAGGTCTTTCAGTGCTCTGTCAAACTCTTCACGCAGTATCATATCTCCCATTTCATCTTCATCTACATCCTCTTCCATTTCCATAATATTGTCCTCAAGTACATCGCCCTTGTATAGACCCTCTATATACTCCTTCCACCTTTCTGCTTTCCCTTCTTTGCTTAGAACTGGGTTTCCATCTGAGCTCTTGATATTCATACAAGTCGTTCTCTTATCTCCAAAGGTCTCTTTAATTTTCCTATAGGCGGTATCTATCTTACCCCTAGTGAGATAGGCCTCTACATCCTTACATTTGTCCTCTAGCCATCCCTGCTTAGCCATTTTGCACTTCCTGTCGATCTCATTTTTGAGACGTTTGTATTCCTTTTTGCCTGTTTCACTTACTGCATTTTTATATTTTCTCCTTTCATCAAGTAAATTCAATATTTCTTCTGTTACCCAAGGATTTCTACTAGCCCTCGTCTTTTTACCTACTTGATCCTCTGCTGCCTTCACTACTTCATCCCTCAAAGCTACCCATTCTTCTTCTACTGTACTTATTTCCCCCATCCCTGTCAATTGCTCCCTTATGCTCTCCCTGAATCTCTGTACAACCTCTGGTTCTTTTAGTTTATCCAGGTCCCATCTCCTTAAATTCCCACCTTTTTGCAGTTTCTTCAGTTTTAATCTACAGGTCATAACCAATAGATTGTGGTCAGAGTCCACATCTGCCCCTGGAAATGTCTTACAATTTAAAACCTGGTTCCTAAATCTCTGTCATACCATTATATAATCTATCTGATACCTTTTAGTATCTCCAGGGTTCTTCCATGTATACAACCTTCTTTCATGATTCTTAAACCAAGTGTTAGTTATGATTATGTTGTGCTCTGTGCAAAATTCGACCAGGCGGCTTCCTCTTTCATTTCTGTCCCCCAATCCATATTCACCTACTATGTTTCCTTCTCTCCCATTTCCTACACTCGAATTCCAGTCACCCATGACTATTAAATTTTCGTCTCCCTTCACAGTCTGAATAATTTCTTTTATTTCATCATACATTTCTTCAATTTCTTCGTCATCTGCAGAGCTAGTTGGCATATAAACTTGTACTACTGTAGTAGGCGTGGGCTTCGTATCTATCTTGGCCACAATAATGCGTTCACTATGCTGTTTGTAGTAGCTTACCCGCATTCCTATTTTCCTATTCATTATTAAACCTACTCCTGCATTACCCCTATTTGATTTTGTGTTTATAACCCTGTAGTCACCTGACCAGAAGTCTTGTTCCTCCTGCCACCGAACTTCACTAATTCCCACTATATCTAACTTCAACCTATCCATTTCCCTTTTTAAATTTTCTAACCTACCTGCCCGATTAATGGGTCTGACATTCCACGCTCCGATCCGTAGAACGCCAGTTTTCTTTTTCCTGATAACGACATCCTCTTGAGTAGTCCCCGCCCGGAGATCCGAATGGGGGACTATTTTACCTCCGGAATATTTTACCCAAGAGGACGCCATCATCATGTAATCATACAGTAAAGCTGCATGCCAAGAGTATTTCGAGAATATCAAATTTCAGGCATTATGTCTCACCACTGATGTAGTGGCCGACGGCCTTCACTTAACGACCTAGAACAGCGGCGTTTGCGTAGAGTTGTTAGTGTTAACACACAAGCAACACTGCTTGTAATAACCGTAGAAATCGATGTAGGACGTACGACGAACGTATCCGTTAGGACAGTGAGGCGAAATTTGGCGTTAACGGGCTATGGGAGCAGACGACCGACAATAGTGCCTTTGATAACTGCACGACATCGCCTGCAGCGCGTCTCCTGGGCTCGTGACGGTATCTGGTGGATCTTAGACGACTGAAAACCGTGGCCTGGTCAGATGAGTCCCAATTTCAGTTGGTAATAGCTGATCGTAGTGTTCGAGTGTGGTGCAGATCCCACGAAGCCATCGGCCCAAGTTGTCAACAAGGGAATGTGAAAGCTAGTGGCGGCTCCATAATACTGTGGGCTGTGTTTCCATGGAATGGACTGGGTCCTCTGGTACAACTGAACCGATCATTGACTGGAAATGGATATGTTCGACTAGTTAGAGACCATTTGCAGCCGTTCATGGACTTCATGTTCCCAAACAACGACTGCATTTTTATGGATGACAATGCGCCATGTCACCGAGCCACCAATGTTCACAATTGGTTTGAAGAACATTCTGGATGATTCGAGCTAATATTTTGGCCACCCAGATCATCAGACATGAATCGAATCAAACATTCATGGGATGTAATTGAGATTTCAGTTCGCACACACAATCCTGCACTGGAAACACTTTCGCAATTATGGACGGCTATAGAGGCTGTATGGCTCAATATTTCTGCAGTGGACTTGGCGACGTGTCAGTTTTAACACACGTACTTTTCTCCCTCTTTCGTGTTTTTCTTGCTGTAGAATGGTCCGCTGACGAGAGGTAACAGCACGTCCACGAATTGTCATTATTTTACTTTCCCAGATGCAGCTCTTTCTATCGTCGTAATCGTCGGCTGGAACGCAATTTGTACCCTTCGCTTATTTGGCAAGCGTATTAGAAACTGTTCTGGTTAACGTTCCGATCTCGTAAGCCAGGGTGCTGCACGTTAAACTATTCGAACTAATAACGTATCAGACTGTAAATTTGCAACCAACTTTTACTCCACGGAACGAGTTGAGTCGACATGAGAGGTTGATTGGTGTTTTACGACAATGAGGACATTAGATAAGTAGCTGAAATTTGTCTGGTACAAGTAAGGGAAAGAAAATCGAACGTGTCCTTTGTAAAAATACTAACGCGGTAGCGAATTGAACCACGGAACAGCACCGTAAACATAAATTTGGATGGCCGGACTGTAATTTAAAAATCGTTCCTACCGAACACAAGTGTAGTCGCTTGCCTACCGCACCACCTAACTAGCTGTGAGTTCAGCAGTGAACGCTGTTTAACGCAGAACTCTGAGAGATATAACTATTTTGGGTTATTGAGACTGCAACGAGTGCTCGCTAAACACTGATGATTATCGTTATAATTCATCGTACTATACTTTGGATGCCGCGTAGGAGTGGATGGCAGGCGACCCGGAAGTAGGTGGTGCTGAATCAATTGATACTTCCAGATTTTGGTTGCTGCTTCCGAAAAACATATTTCCTGCAGCTGTACAGTAGCTGATATACACTGTATCATTTCTGTATACCGTTAGTACCTCAGGGAAAGGTGTATTGCGCGTTTGGAAATGATCAACAGACAAAAGAAACTGCGTTTGAGGCTCATTCTCTCTTTGGATACCACCGAACACGCTCACGACTAAAGATAAGGAGTAGCTTTGTTGAATGAAAGGGGAAAAAAAACCTCATTCTGTGTATACCACGAAAGCGGTACGATAGGAATCTACATCTTAAAAGATGAATGATAAGTGACGAAGGACTGCTATCCAGCCGCACAACACACAGGGCTAACTGTAAATCATTTAATTTTCCAGAGATGAAGCTTCAGTGTGGAGATGGTGGTTTATGAATGTGGGGCTGAGCAGACCTCAGCACACTTCTTATTTTGCCGCTTATGTCCTACGTCGTGTAACATGCAAGACAACCAGAATTGCTAGCAGAGCTCCTGGAGTTGCCAAGTTTGGTCTGAAATGTTTAATAATTTGTCACCGTAACATTCCTCTAGTTTTTAATAAAATTTATTACTGTATTCTACTTTGTCTGCCTGTGGCAAGTAAATAATAATAATAATAATAATAATAATAATAATAATAATAATAATAAACAGATTCATCTACGTCTTTACTAGGGATGGCAGTTATCACTGAAACAACCGGTTTTGGGTTATGTCGGTTTTTTTCCATGCCAGTTTAATCTTACTGTTAAAACTGCTCAAAATAACTGATTTCTGAAATAACCGATTTTAGATTTTTTATTCCTATTATTTCCCATAATAAACGTACAAATCGATCGAAGATTGAGAAATTTTGACTCTCTCAGTTTCAAGATATGTAATATCAAAGTATTAAATAATAGGCAATATAAGGAAACTTCGCCTGTCCACCGTTCGGTTCTTTTCTCGAAAAGTGATAAGTGGTTGAACACTAGAAAAAAACCATCATTATTCCCCTATGGTTTCTAATTTCTTGAAACTCTGTTCAAAAATCACGTCGTAATCGGGGATGATACCGCTATTTGGGCATTACGAATTGCCAATGCTAAAGGGTGAAAGCTGAGAATGAAGAACATCATTCTTTGTGTTACTTTGTCGATTTTCAAGGGCTACAAGCAGATAAAGGCATATTATGTAGAGACAGGCTGCAGATCAGCTACTTTCTATTTTCATTGTATACCATAAATTAATGTGGTTAAGTTATTAATTTATTACTGAACCTTACTGTTACCTTCCTCACTTATTATTTCATAGAAATGGCAGACAAATCTCTACTCTGTTAAAGCAAACGAAGCATTGTACTTCGCTGCTACGTGACGTCGTAAAAATATTGCTAGATTAGGGCTGGTGTCATTCTGCAATACAGCGACGACAGCGAGAAACTGCCATATAGATCGCACCTACACGCGTACCTTAAGCCACGATCAACGACAACAGAGACATTATTGTCTCAGCAGTGCTGTACCAATTCTTGTGCAATGCGTTTGCATTTCATTTCTGTCGGCACTGTTATTAAAATAGCACTGAGCGCTTTCCCCATTTTCTATATAATAACGTCATATTTCAAACAAATGCAAATTTTACGAATAAAAATTAATCCTTTTTATAAAAATGGTTTATTTAAAAACCAAAATTTTTAGCACTGCTGCTATGGCTAATTGATATTTCAGTTTTTTACTCGGTTATTAATGAAAAAGAAAAAAACCGTTATAATCGAGACCAAAAAATGTCTAAAAATAACGGTTATTCAGAACTAAAATACTGGTATCAGTTTAAACCAGTCGGTTTTTTCCGCCCCTAGTCTATACTTTGCAGGCAACATTACGGTGTGTGATGGAGCGTACTTTGTGTACTACTGTCAGTTCCCCGTTTTCACTCCCTTTTTCTTTTCCAGTGGACTATGGTTTGCGCGACGATAATAGCTGGCAAGGGGAGAGGAGATGCCGGGTACAATTCACAGTACGTGCCGATGGTCCGCATCGTATCTCAGGCCTCGACCGCTCAGCGACGACTCGTGGAGGGAGACTATAATATAGTGCATACAGTCGGGTAGTTCTTTCAGCTCAGAGGCCACCTTTGGCTTTGTGTTACTGAATAGGAATAGGCTATGTGCCGACAACAGGTTTCCCTCTCTTCCTTCCTTCCATTTCCATACCCTTCCTCAACTACGTAAGGACTACACTGACCGAACCACCTGCACGAAACATCACACTGAGCACAGGAGGACGCTGTCTCAGTGTTTCGGAATGAAAAGCAGGGGTCTGTACGATTGAAAAGAAATGAGTTAACAATTAGTAATATCAAGGTATAATGGCTCGGACCTCAATTGTAAAAAAAGTCTCTTGTCCACAACAGAAAAAGTGCGGTTGGTGTAGTGATCCTTCAACCCCATTAACCATAAATTGCTGGAGATTAAAACGGCACTGTTGTAATTTATTGAACAATCTAACTTGTGTACGTGTGTGCAGTGTCGCAGTTTAACGAGCTAGAAAAGTTGGCGTTTAGCTTACTTGGTAGTAAATGTAAATACAAAAACATGCACTGTCTTTAAGAATCGCTCATCATGAATATCCAGGTCTACTTATCATCTCAAAGTACCGACGATTAACATACATGGGCGTGCCGGAAAACAGGGCCTCTGTATTTTTATGTGTAAATTCTGAAAGCTTTTTAAATAAAACAAACGTTATTAACATTCTACATCTTTATTTTTCATGCCTACACATTTATTTCTCAGTGTAGTCACCCTGGTGACGAACACATCTCTCCCAATGAGAAACCAGTTCGTTTATACCATCATTTTAGAATGTGTGACTTTGTTGACGGAGCCATAACCTCACTTCCGCTTGCACCCCTTAATCACCATCAAAGCGAAGTCCTGGACGGTGTTCTTTAAGTTTTGGAAACACATGAAAATCGGTTGGGGCCAAGTCGGAGGTGTATGGAGAATGACAGATGACAGTGAACCCAAGATGTCGGATTGTTGCAGATGTCGCAGCGCTCGTGTGTGATCTGGCATTGTCATGCTGAAGGAGAGGGTATTCCATATGTGGACGAACTCTTAGAATTCGAAAATCGTTTACAGCACGCTGTTTGTCAAGCACCGATATATGTAGTTACGTCACACACCACCATGTTACAGGCTACAATTCGGAGCCCTCTAGCGGCACAGGGCTGCAAATGTGTAGACATGAAGAATGAAGATTTAGAATTTTACTAACGTTTGTTTAATTGAGAAATCTCTAAGACCTTCTACATAAAAAATCGAGGGCGCTGCTTTTCATCACAACCTTGCAGTTATTGACCCTCCGACCGCGCGTCCGTTTTCCAACAAATACTTATACACATCATGCTTGAACATACGCACTGACATTTTTCCTAGTGAAAAACTTGGAATCTCTCCTCTATTTATATTAATTGCGTAGCAAACTTGTTGCGAGCGAGCATAGTAAGTAACATAAAACTTTATCAGTGTTTATCACTAACAAAACTGTCCCTGTTTAATGAACGTGTAAGGATCACTTCAGCAGTGAGGGAGCAGCGTTGTTAACCAGGCATTCTCATTCTCCTCCGCTCTGCACAGAAACAGAAAGTAATGAGGTTGTTGAGGAACCAACCGTCAGAGCTGATATTGAAAAGCCATTCAAAACCGCTTCTAGGCCAGCCTTCTTCACGAAGATTAGTCTGCAATATCCTGTCGCTTTCAATCATCATACAGTAAGCAACACCTTTGCAAGCTCGAATGTAATTTCCCAAACAGTCTGCAGCCTTTTTCGCAACGGTGTCTGTGCAGTACTGTGGCTGACTTAATACTGAATCTTGATAATCTTTTCATAAAATCTGTACGCTAGTAAAACCACTCATTATTCGCATTGTGGAGAAGGGACGCATCCGTAAAGCGATTGTGATGGTCTCCGGTGAATCTCACTGTTTTAAGACTATGTATGTTCTTCGGTTAGAAGGCTTATTAATAGGAAATGTATTTGTATTCGTAACTTACAGACATATAGTGTGTTTGTTAGTATTTCACCTTGTGCAACAATGTTTTTAAACCGAAGATATTGCTCAGTAAAGCCAATTAATGTCCCAGCCACCGTACCTGACTGGGTACAGCCACGTTCACTACAGTGGGGGAGATCGGAGGGAATACGAACACTATCGATTTCTCAGTTGAGTAGCGCTTAGGTCAGTGGGAGACAGTGTTGCAGCATAGCGAATGATGCCAAAAGCTGTATCCAGAGGGAACGAGTTCTTGTAAACGTCAGTCTTACTGTGGCGCTAAAAAATAATTTTTATTGAATTTTTTATGGTTTTTTTGGGTTATGCTCAAACTAATGTAAGTCTTTCAATATATTTTTCTAACACTAATAACTGTAATGTAGGTAGATAGTATGGTTTCTAATGCGTATTTTAGCATACGTTTTGTAACTTTTCGAGCATTACCAAATCCATTAAAGTCTGGTCTCGGTCTGATGTCTGAGTGGGGCAATATCGACAAAAGGATATAGGGCAATGTTGACAGGGTGTTGATATTTCCACATGATCTAGAATTCAGGAAAAGAGTTGTTTACATTTAAGTAAGGTCTTGTATATAATTTCAGATGGCGAGGACAAAAAAGAAAAGTCAGAGAGGGCTAAATGGACTAAAGAATCCTAAAAATGCATTAAGTTTACATAAATAAAGGACATAAGTGGACAGCGTACCAAAAGAGTTGTACATACTAAAATTTACACTTTATGATAGATTAAAATCAAATTCAGACGATAAATTTAGTTTGGGGAGAAGCTCTGTTTTTACTCCTGAACAAGCACAAGAATTAGTCAACCGCGTGACTACATTGGCACAAATATTCAATGGCATTTCCCTAGTTGAGCTGCAGTGAATTGTCTACACCCTTGCCGAAAAACAGCTCACGATTTCAATAAAACAACCAGAATGGCTAGAGATGATTGGATTCCTGCTTTTAAAGAGAGAAATCCAAAAACAGGATTAAGAAGAAACATCAGCAAAAAGTATCAATGCAGTTCTAGGTCTAATTAAAGCTGAAGTCAATTTATTTTTTTCCACCTTGAACACTATTTTCAAAAATGATGCTGTATATTTATTTTGGTACATGTTAAGGTAATACAATTTTTGACTATCGTGGAACAGGAATTTTACTTTCGCTGTGTTCCATATTGTCGTTGTTACTCTGTAAGGACGTCGATACTAACCAGGTGCTCGGGAAATAACGACAAATTGCAGCCTTTAGAAAATGTTTATATAGCTCTGAAGTTATTCAACATTTTCCGATTTTTTTGGATACAGTTATGCGTCTATCATTCCTGGATTACACAAGGTGCCATGAATGTTTCCATGGCAGCGATAGATGTCAAAGCAAAACGAGAAGTCTCTTTAGCTGTCGGTGTTCTCCCTGTCTCCCTTACACATTGTTACTTCGCGGTGCAAGGATGTGAATTGATGGCGGAATATGACGCCATTAAATGTATTGATGATGAGAATGACAAATACGTAACAGTGAAGATGGGGAAGGCAACAGAGCGCCTTTATAGGATGGTGATAGATAGTTAAGTCAATGGTGTGCAAAATATGCAACAATGGTATACGGTGTTCATGGGAATGTTCTACGAGCATCTACATCGGAGAGAATAAAAAAATGTAGGAGACGAGGGGGTGCCCACAGTCGGCATTCGAGTGACAATAAGGATAACTTTGTTATTACACTGCACTATCTGCCATGATACTGGTACTAACAGTGTAAGAACTAAGAACTCCTCTACAACTCTACAGCTTTTGCTGCACTTTGTAATTCAAACCTACAGAAGAAGTTCACATCAAAATTATTCTGTCTAACGATTCTGTTCTTAAAACGTACAAGGACATATGAGTTATGTGTAAAGATTACAGTATGATTGCGAAGAGCATGTATCGTATCAGATCTTAATATAATAAGAAGGAAGCAAAAGAAACAACAGGGCCAGCGGTTTTCTTATACACATGTTGCACTGTAAGTAACTGCTGGAAAATGATATGAGTGCCAGGAGTTTGCCGAACAAAAGTGCTGATCAACGTCAAACTATTGTTACACCTCAAGCCTATGACGGCTGGCCAGTAGTGAGATAACCCGAGCGTACCCTGTTGCCGTCGCCGTGACGTCGCCATAGTTTTGTTGACCCTTGTGGCCTTCTATAGCAATATATACTGAGGCGCCAAAGAAACTGGATATAGGAATGCGTATTTAAATACAGAGATATGTAAACAGCCAGACTAGGGTTCAAAATGGTTCAAATGGCTCTGAGCACTATGCGACTTAACTTCTGAGGTCATCAGTCGCCTAGAACTTAGAACTAATTAAACCTACCTAACCTAAGGACATCACACACATCCATGCCCGAGGCAGGAGTCGAACCTGCGACCGGAGCGGTCGCTCGGCTCCAGAGTGTAGCGCCTAGAACCGCACGGCCACTCAGGCCGGCCCAGAATACGGGGCTGCGGTCGGCAACACCTATATAAGACAAGTGTTTGGGGCAGTTGTTAAATCTGTTATTGCTGCTACAATGGCAAGTTATGAAGATGTAAGTGAGTTTGAACGTGGTGTTATAGACGGCGCAGGAGCGATGAGACACAGCATCTCCGAGGTAGCGATGAAGTGGAGATTTTCCCGTACGCCCATTTCACGAGTGTACCGTGAATATCAGGAATCCGGAAAAACATCAAATTTCCGTTATCGCTGCGGACGGAAAAAGATCCTACAAAAACGGGACTAACGACGACTGATGAGAATCGTTCAACGTGACAGAAGTGCAACCCTTCCGCAAACTGCCGCAGATTTTAAAGCTCGGCTATCAACAAGTGGCAGCGCGCGAACCATTCAACGAAACATCATCTATGTGGGCTTTCAGAGCCGAACGCCCACTCGTATAGCTTTGATGACTGCACGACACAAAGCTTTACGCCTCGCCTGGGCCCGTCAACCCCGACATTGGACTGTTGATGACTGGAAACATTCTGCCTGGTCGGACGAGTCTCGTTTCAAATTGTATCGAGCGGCTGGACGTGTACGGGTATGGAGACAACCTCATGAATCCATGTACCCTGCATGTCAGCAGGGAACTGTTCAAGCTGGTGGAGTCTCTGTAATGGTGTGGGGCGTGTGCAGTTGGAGTGATATGGGACCCCTGATACGCCTAGATAAGACTCTGACAGGTGGCACGTACGTAAGTATCCTGTTTGATCACCTGCATCCATTCATGTCCATTGTGCATTCCGACGGACTAGGGCAATTCCAGCAGGACAATCCCACACGCCACAAGTCCAGAATTGCTACAGAGTGGCTCCAGGAACAAGCTTCTGAGTTAAACTCTTCTGCTGGCCACCAAATCCCCCAGACATGAACATTATTGAGCATATCTGGGATGCCTTGCAACGTGCTGTTCAGAAGAGATCTCCACCCTCGTACCCTTACAGATTTATGGACAGTGCTGCAGGATTCATGGTGTCAATCCCTCCAGCACGACGTTTAGACATTAGTCGAGTCCATGCCACATCGTGTTGCGGCAGTTCTGTGTGCTCGCGGAGGCCCTATACGACATCAGGCAGTTGTGCCAGTTTCTTTGGCACTTCAGTGTGTATCTGTAGTCGAACCCCCTGTCTCTGCCGTCCCCCAGAGGCGTTCACACCCGTCTACAGGGTGGTCCATTGATAGTGACCGGGCCAAATATCTCACGAAATAAGCATCAAACGAAAAAACTACAAAGAAGCATTGTTGTGTATGTGTGTTGTTTTTCGTGAGGTTATCATGTGTGTGATGAAATATGAAATAAAAGCGCCAGATCCATGACTCGGGATCTAACCACATCCAGAACGAATGCAGGACAAAGTTCAAAATGGTTCAAATGGCTCTGAGCACTATGGAACTTAACATCTGAGGTCATCAGTCCCCTAGAACTTAGAACTACGTAAATCTAACTAACCTAAAGACATCACACATATCCATGCCCGAGGGAGGATTCGAACCTGCGACCGTAGCAGTTGCGCGGTTCCGGACTGAAGCGCCTAGAACTGCTTGGCCACCGTGGCCGCCGCCGGACAAGGAATTGGAAGTGAACTGACCAATTGTTGTGGCAGTCTGGCAAAGGCGAATGGTTCGGGCGTGACTTTGAGTGTTCTGATTGGAGGAAACCAGCTCCAACGCGTGAAGTCTCAACTATCAAGTAACTTTGATCGCACTGTACAAACAACTGGGCGCTCATTTCTCAATGGTAATGACTCGTCAACCATACGAACGTTCTCAGAAAATATTACTCGTATTTAGCGAATAATAATAGCAGGTGTGGATGTAAAAACATTTTAGTAAAGGCAATCACATTTTTACGTTCGTCAGTTTCCAAATCTTGAGAAGTAAGAATGGCGAAGACTTCTAGCAAATTACAAGGTACGGTGTTTTCGAGGTATAGTATGTGCCTTTTACTGCGCAATATTCTCAGACGAAATGGAGGCTCACAAGTTAGCGTCGTGGATACATAAGTTTGCGCCCCGAGTTCGAAACCCGCTTATTGTATTTCATTTTTATTGTTTTTATTTATCCACCCATGTCCGCGGAAGGTTATTACACGAATGTCTCTTACGAAATAAGGGACTACAAGAGCGTTACATTCATTGTAAAATTAAAACTGGATTTCACAATAAGTGTCACATATTTATTAAATAATATGTGTGGCCACGATCTTTTTAAATTCTCATAGTCTTATATTTCATTCTCATATTTATTCTTATATTTTATTCATGCGTTTGTTGTTCAGAAAACACCACGAGCAACGCGCGAAGATAGGTCTGCACACTGACGTTTCTTCGTATGAATCTCACGCCGGAAACAAACGTCGTTAACATTGGTGAAGATTTCGCGCGTTGGCAATAATTTCGCGGCAAATCATGCATAACGAACCACTTTTCCAAGAACTGGCGCTTGCAGATTACGAATCAAGATACACTACATGAACTTCACCGAAAGCAATCTCAAATAATTTCCTCACTTTTTAAAAAATCGCCGGCCGTTGTGGCCGAGTGGTTCTAGACGCTTCAGTCTGGAAATGCGCTGCTGCTACGGTCGCAGGTTCGAATCCTGCCTCGGGCATCGATGTGTGTGATGTCCTTAGGTTAGTTAGGTTTAAGTAGTTGTAAGTCTAGGGGACTGATGACTTCAGATTTTAAGTCCCATAGTGCTCAGAGCCATTTGAACCATTTTTAAATAAATAATTTATCTGATATTCAATTAGTAGACGGGTAAGGACAACGTTATATTATGTACGTTGGAAAACATTCATGCAGTAATCTTCTACAGACATGGGTATATAAATGAAAAACAATAATAAAATTAATAATCGGGTTTCGAACACAGGACACAAAAATTTAAAAAAAAGCCACCATGCTAACCACTGTGCTACCATTTCGTTTGAGGAAGTCGCGACGCAAAAGGCATATACAGGGTGGTCCATTGATCGTGACCGGGCCAAATATGTCACGAAATAAGCGTCAAACGAAAAAACTACACAGAACGAAACTTGTCTAGCTTGAAAGGGGAAACCAGATGGCGCTATGGTTGGCCTGCTAGATGGCGCTGCCATAGGTCAAACGGATATCAACTAGTTTTTTAAAATAAGAACCCACATTTTTTATTACATATTCGTGTAGTACGTAAAGAAATATGAATGTTTTAGTTGGACCACTTTTTTCGCTTTGTGATAGATGGCGCTGTAATAGTCACAAACATATGGCTCACGATTTTAGACGAGCAGTTCGTAATAGGTAGGTTTTTTAATTTAAAATACAGAACGTAGGTACGTTTGAACATTTTATTTCGGTTGTTCCAATGTGATGCATGTACCTTTGTGAACTTACCATTTCTGAGAACGCATGCTGTTACAGCGTGATTACCTGTAAATACCACATTAATGCAATAAATGTTTAAAATGATGTCCGTCAACCTCAATGCATTTGGCAATACGTGTAACTACATTCATCTCAACAGCGAGTAGTTCGCCTTCCGTAATGTTAGCACATGCATTGACAATGTACTGACGCATGTTGTCAGGCGTTGTCGGTGGATCACGGTAGCAAATATCCTTCACTTTCCTCACAGAAAGAAATCCGGGGACGTCAGATCCGGTGAACGTGCGGACCAATCCACCTGTCATGAAATATGCTATTCAATACCGCTTCAACCGCACGCGAGCCATGTGCCGGACATCCATCATGTTGGAAGTACATTGCAATTCTGTTATGCAGTGAAACATCTTGTAGTAACACCGGTAGAACATTACGTAGGAAATCAGCATACATTGCACCATTTAGATTGCCATCGATAAATGGGGGCCAATTATCCTTCCTCCCATAATGCCGCACCATACATTAACCCGTCAAGGTCGCTGATGTTCCACTTCTCGCAGCCATCGTGGATTTTCCGTTGCCCAATAGTGCGTATTATGTCGGTTTACTTTACCGTTGTTGGTGAATGACGCTTCGTCGCTAAATAGAACGCGTGCAAAAAATCTGTCATCGTCCCGTAATTTCACATGTACCCAGTGGCAGAACTGCCCACGACGTTCAAAGTCGTCGCCATACAATTCCTGGTGCATAGAAATATGGTACGGGTGCAATCGATGTCGATGTAGCATTCTTAACACCGATGTTTTTGAGATTCCCGATTCTCGCGCAATTTGTCTGCTACTGATGTGCGGATTAGTTGCGACAGCAGCTAAAACACCTACTTGTGCAACATCATTTGTTGCAGGTCGTGGTTGACGTTTCACATGTGGCTGAACACTTCCTGTTTCCTTAAATAACCTAACTATCCGGCGAACGGTCCGAATAGCCATACATCAACACGATATCGACCTTTTCCGCAATTGGTAAACGGTCCATTTTAGCACGGGTAATGTACCACGAAGCAAATACCGTCCGCACTGGCGGAATGTTACGTGATACCACGTACTAATACGTTTGTGACTATTACAGCGCCAAAAAGTTGTCCAACTAAAACATTCATATTTCTTTACGTACTACACAAATATGTAATAAAAAATGTGGGTACCTATTTTTTAAAAAACGCAGTTGATATCCGTTTGATCTAAGGCAGCGCCATCTAGCGGGTCAACCATAGCGCCATCTGGTTTCCCCCTTCAAGCTAGACGAGTTTCGTTCCTTGTAGTTTTTTCCTTTGATGCTTATTTCGTGAGATATTTGGCCTGGTCACTATCAATGGACCACCCTGTATAGCATTTCAGTGTTCGCTTATTTTGACCCATCTTGCATTGAGCGAAGTTTCTGGAAAATAGAGTTAAGGCACTTGCCGTGTTGTCCTCGTAAGTGAAATGCTGTTAGTAATGAAAGCATACTTCAATTCATGTTGTGTAAATTTTGATGTTACCAAATTTGTAAGTGTTCTCTGCTATCATAACTCTGAATCAAATGTATGAGACGTGTATTCCTCCAGTGTTTGGACTAATACTTTTCTAATGCTGTATTTCTTTGAACTGCAATTTCCTGGAAGTTAAGTTGAAACGATGTTCTATAAAATGGAGTGAATAGAAACAGTTTTCTACTTTCAAACGTGATAATTTAAAAAAATATGAAAAACAAAATTATATGGCGTTACAGATATTGTCCTTAACTTTAAACTTATAATTTAATTTGGGATATATTTTAGGTTTTTATAATACAGCAAATAAAAAGAGGGGTGAATAGAAATGGCAGTGTTAATCTTATTATCTTTTTCTATTTATTCGTCTCTGGAGTGAATAGCGACATGTCAAAATCGGCTTTGGATCTAGGACAATGAGAAACAAAATGTATCTAGAATGAGATTTTCACTCTGCAGCGGAGTGTGCGCAGTTATGAAACTTCCTGGCAGATTAAAACTGTGTGCCGGACCGAGACCCGAACTCGGGACCTTTGCCTTTCGCGGGCCAGTGCTCTACCATCTTTTTTATTTTTTAATCTCATTTTGTTCTATACTGTTCGTTGAATTTGTTCGTATTTTTTAATCTCATTTTGTTCTATACGGTTCGCTGAATTTGTTCGTGGCAGACGTCCGATGACACTCGTTCAGGTTGCTCGTTGTTCCGTGCACTCATTTTTTGCCGCGCGGGATTAGCCGTGCGGTCTGAGGCGCTGCAGTCATGAACTGTGCGGCTGGTCCCGGCGGAGGTTCGAGTCCTCCCTCGGGCATGGGTGTGTGTGTTTGTCCTTAGAATAATTTAGGTTAAATAGTGTGTAAGCTTCGGGACTGATGACCTTAGCAGTTAAGTCCCATAAGATTTCACACACATTTGAACATTTTGAACTCATTTTTTTTATTATAGAGGGTAGCTGTACCCTCTGACCGAACACGCTGAGCTACCGTGCCGGCACCATCTGAGCTACCCATGCACGACTCACGACCCGTCCTCACAGCTTCAATTGTGCCAGTACCTCGTCGCCTACCTTCCAAATCTCACAGAAGAGCTTCTGTGAAGTTTGGAAGGTAGGAGACGAGGTACTGGCAGAACTGAAGCTGTGAGGACCGGTTCTGAGTCGTGCTTGGGTAGCTCAGATGGTAGAGCACTTGCCCGCTAAAGGCACAGGTCCCGAGTTCGAGTCTCGGCCCCGCACACAGTTATAATCTGCCAGGAAATTTAAAAATGTATCTGGTTCAGGAACAGGTTTTTTTCAATACAAAAACTGAAAGTATTGTATGAATTGTGGTAGTGTATACTGTTTTCCAAATAAAATTTTTTATGGCTGCAATTACGTAATTTTAACAGTAAACTGATGAAATCTGTTTGTTTGTTAATGCATTAAGCCACTGGAATTTTGTTTAAAAATGATGTATTTGAATCTATAAGTCATTCCCTTAGAAGTGACGAACAGCTTTCGAAAAACGTCTCCATTACAAAATGGCTTCATCTGTTAAGATAAACTTGTTTAATCGGCCTTGTTTCCTCAAAAAACACTTCAACATAACTTTTGCCATCTAAATAAAAAATTTTACGTGCATACAATCTAAATGACTGCTTACTTTTTCCACATACTTTAATCACAGTATAATCTCCTTGTTTCAGAAGAGTGACAAGTGGTTCTTCATTTCCGTCGAATTCTTTGCCTTCTTCTGAAGAATCACTGACGATTACTGTTTCTATTAACTGCACAAATTCCGAAAATTCAGCCCTACATTTTCTATGAGTCTAAACAAAAGTAAGATTAAAAGTATACTTTAAAACTGAACTGGTAGTTCATGAAACAGGACTGCAAATTCGCGTACTGGGTACTTAAAGCAACACAATTTATAGTGATACAAATAAAGTTCAAAGTAAGCAATTTCAGCACCAAATCCCATATTTGTCATAGAGAGAACAAAACATCGACTGAAAGCGTCGTTTACTTTGAAATTCATAAATCTCATGTTACGTTGGTTCACTGTCAATGTAGACAAACAAACTTTTGACTGATAGTCCCGTTTGTCTTCCGACACTATAGCATAGAACTCTTCTGGATGTTTTGTTTCTGTTCACTCCGATGTTTCCACTCACCCCATTTTACGGTACTAATCACTGATGTTAACAAATTATTATTATTATTATTATTATTATATGAAACAATTTTATATATTTTATTATTAATATAATAATCGTGAGCCTCTGTTACACGTTAAAAGTGCAGTTACGATTTTAGACTGTGCCTAGTAGCTAAAGTGTCACAATCTTGAGATTAAGGTTAGC
Source organism: Schistocerca serialis cubense (assembly GCF_023864345.2). Classification (NCBI taxonomy): domain Eukaryota; kingdom Metazoa; phylum Arthropoda; class Insecta; order Orthoptera; family Acrididae; genus Schistocerca; species Schistocerca serialis. The sequence continues at coordinate 610,887,734 of NC_064640.1, read as the reverse complement.
AACAAACCGTAAGATGTGGCGACTAACGTGTTCTTTTTCAGAAGTATTCAGTAGATGTCGAAACTGATGCTCGCTTATGCATTTAAAGATATGTGCGTTTGGTGTGCAGGGCGCAGCTATGGTCACATGTCAGGGTGCGTCCCCAGGCGTCAAGGCCAAGCATGCCGCAACGCTGCGCACGTGGGTCTGTTTCGGCAGCTGGCGGCTTCAGATATAGATCTGCCCGGCTATTCCGGTACGGCGCGCAGCCTTGCATAACCACCTGTTGCTGCGGCCACTACCCCCGCGCCCCCTGCCGCACCACGCGCTACCCTGACCGCCGCTTCCTGTCTCTTGCTGTCAGTTTATCATTCTGCGGACAGTCATTCAAATTTACCATCGTGGTATTAAATCATTAGGGTCTTTAAATATGGCGAAGATGAGTTTTTCCCCCACTGTCTCTTGCTAAATACGAACGTCTTCCTCTTTAAGCGACCGCGATTCTCGACGTACGCTAAACGTACGGCATGCTTAGAGAACAATGCAACTAATGTGTGCTCGCGACATTATCACACAGGCAAGCTTTCGATCTTCATTTGAGGGCTTTTATCACTTCCTATCCAACTGTCTCGCAATAAAGCATTGTCTCCGTTTCTATTTCTTTTTCACTGGTTCAGTTATCACGAGATCCACATCTATTTATTTATTTGTGCATTTATTTCACCTGGCAAGATTAGGGCCTTCTGCCGCCCTGCCATATGTGATGAGACTTCATCAGTGAGTAAACATTACAATTTGTGTGCTATATGAGCAATGAAGAGGGTGGTCAGAAACAGCATTAAAAGCTCGTAAGGATGTTTCAGGATAAACTGTGCTGAGAAATAATTGTTAAGAAAAGAATTCTGTATTTTTTGTTCGGTTTTCGGAAACCAAAACGGACACGTTTGGCGACATCGTCTCTGGAGGGCTGCTCGAATTTGCGCACGCATCAGCCTGACTGGCTTACTTCAATGCCAATTAACTCGGAAACGACGCAACGTATCTTACTTTTTTCTTATAATTATATCTCAGCACAATCTATCCTGCAACGACCTTACAAGCTTTTTAGACGGTTTCTGACCACCCTGTGTAATTTCGATAGTAAAATGACAGTATTATTGAATAGCAGTCTTACTGAGGTTAAGCAGTTTTCTTGCTGTCGATCTTGGCCCCGCTTCATAATATTTGGGGTTCACAGTAATGTAGAATTTTTTAAAGGATATCATATTCTCCGTTGAATGTAGAAATTAGTTATTTAACAATCGATATTTTGGCTTTGAGCCATTTCCAAGCCGTACTGCATGAGATTACGTTTCAACACAAATCAGACTTTAAAATCTTCCGATATGTATACAACGTGCGTTACTCGTTGTTGACCGTACAAATTATTTATTTCACAATTGCAGTTTCGGTCTTTCGGCCATATTCAGGTGGTATTGCAACAGATTTTGCTTCAGCGCATGTCAGATTTTAAAATCCTCCGACATGTATACAGTGTGCGTTATTCTTCGTTGGCCGTAGAAATTATTTATTTCACAACTGCAATTTCGGCTTTGGGCCATTTTCAAATGGTGCTACAAAAGATTTTGTTTCAGTACATGACTGAGTTTAAAATCCTCCGACATGTATACAACGTGCGTCATTCGTGGTTGACTGTACAAATTATTTAGTGCACTATTGCTATTTCGGCCTTTCGACCATTTTCAAGTGGTACTCCAAAAGATTTTCTTTCAGACTTTAAAATCCTCCGACATGCATACGCGGGATCTCGCATTTGGGAGAAGCAGGGTTAAAAGGCTTATTTAGCCCTCCAATGGTTTCACGGTATGGCTCGGTGAAGCAATGGGCAAGTGGCAGAGTACAAATGTAAACGTCTAGGGTTCGATCGCTAGTCCCTAAAATTCTTTTCTGTCACTTGTCGCTGGTTCCCATCTGACCGTGATTCATTAATGGGAAAAATGCCATGTTACACCCTGGTTCAGAGCCCACGTGAAACCGTGGCCGGCCTCCCCTAACCCCCTCCATATCTGACAGCGTTTGCCAGTTCAAAGGTCCACTACCTAGTAAAGCATGCCATGTCCAAATCAAACTTTGGCTTTATCTATTCATACAAGGTTCACCTCACAATGGTATAGAATTTGTCATCATAATGCAAGAAAAATGATAGCTCTCAAATATACACAAACGTAGACTATATAAATATGTTTTTACTAGGATAGTAGAGGTAGTCGTCCGTGGCCTTCCTGAAGGAGCCATCCTGATATTTGCCTAAAATGATTTAGGAAGCCAAAGGCAAAAACCTAAATCTAGACGGCCGGACTAAACAAACTCCATCCTCCCGAATATAAAATCAGTGTCTTAACAACTGCACTGTCTCATTCGGTTGGTCTCTATTACATAACGTTATGTTTGTCATACGCAATTTTCACCAGGTAACTTACAGAAACATAGTTCTGAATTGCATCACTGGACACATTATGGACACCCGCTGCTGACTGCAGGACTACGAACATGTTGCTATGCACTATGCACCCTTCCTTCTATCGGAAAACTGACGCAAGAGCTGTAAACATGCCACTATGTCCCATGCGTACGTCTCCATTTCCTCTTTTCAGTCGGTCTGGAAAACTGAGTACTCCACCTGCCCGCTCTCCCATTCTATAATGTGTGAGGTACTGAGCTCCGGAAAATGACAAGATATTACAATCATGCACTATAGATCTTGGCGCATGATTTTCTTGTAAAAGCTTTAAAATTATGGTAATAAACTACAACATGAAAGGTGCTGTAGTTGTCCCCTTTCGGTTTTAACGCCTACTCTGAGTCCTCTGTGTAATCTTTAATAGTTTAGTATGCATTACTTACGAAGTATGTTTCAATTGACTTATTAACATAATGTATTTTAGTGATGTTTTTCATCTCCGGAGGGAAATTAATTACACAATTTTATTCCCAGATGTAAAGTGCTGGCCGGCCGGAGTGGCCGTGCGGTTCTAGGCGCTACAGTTTGGGACCGGGCGACCGCTACGGTCGCAGGTTCGAACCCTGCCTCGGGCATGAATGTGTGTGATGTCCTTAGGTTAGTTAGGTTTAATTAGTTCTAAGTTCTAGGCGACTGATGACCTTAGAAGTTAAGTCGCATAGTGCTCAGAGCCATTTGAACCATTTTTTTGTAAAGTGCTGTTTGGTTTTTTTTGTTCGTTTTTTTCCGACATGATTCCTCGTATAAGATCACGGGCGAATCCTTCCATTATTCTGCAAGGGAGCCTGCGCTCCATCTCTAATCACATCACCTTCAACGAGATGCTGAACTGTAATCCACCTTCTGTACTTTGAGTACGACAGCAAATGCATCCATAGATTAAAATAAATGTTAAGACTCTGAGATAAAAGTAGATTTTACCACATGATTTCAAAGTTTCTGTTTATACTTAGGAAAATTTCGGCTATGAAAGGGCATTGCACGACTCAAGTTCGCTTGTCAATGGAGTACTGATATTAATATTGCAGAACAGAACTATTGCACTATCTTTTAATTTGTAAATTTTTCTTATTTTTCTTCTTATCTATTATAGCATGCTGAAGTGTGATTAGTACTTTCCTGAATGATAATTTGATATATATCTGTAGCTCATCGTCTGCATATCAGGTACGTGCTGCAGATGATAAGCTGAGCCAGACATGTTAAGATTACAAATCTAGAAATCACTCATCATATTATTAAATGATGTAATAGGTAAGAGCAATACCAAAGAAAATGCATAAATTCACAAGCAAGTAGTTTAATACTTTAACACATATTGAAATTCTTCTTAGAAGACGTAATATTAACCTCCTCTGGATTTTATAACAGTAGCGAAAAGTGCTGCGGTGAGCATGTTGTTGTTGTTGTGGTCTTCAGTCCTGAGACTGGTTTGATGCAGCTCTCCATGCTACTCTATCCTGTGCAAGCTTTTTCATCTCCCAGTACCTACTGCAACCTACATCCTTCTGAATCTGCTTAGTGTATTCATCTCTTGGTCTCCCTCTACGATTTTTACCCTCCACGCTGCCCTCCAATACTAAATTGGTGATCCCTTGATGCCTCAGAACATGTCCTACCAACCGATCCCTTCTTCTGGTCAAGTTGTGCCACAAACTTCTCTTCTCCCCAATCCTATTCAATACTTCCTCATTAGTTATGTGATCTACCCATCTAATCTTCAGCATTCTTCTGTAGCACCACATTTCGAAAGCTTCTATTCTCTTCTTGTCCAAACTATTTATCGTCCATGTTTCACTTCCATACATGGCTACACTCCATACGAATACTTTCAGAAATGACTTCCTGACACTTAAATCAATACTGGATGTTAACAAATTTCTCTTCTTCAGAAACGCTTTCCTTGCCATTGCCAGCCTACATTTTATATCCTCTCTACTTCGACCATCATCAGTTATTTTGCTCCCCAAATAGCAAAACTCCTTTACTACTTTAAGTGCCTCATTTCCTAATCTAATTCCCTCAGCATCACCCGACTTAATTAGACTACATTCCATTATCCTTGTTTTGCTTTTGTTGATGTTCATCTTATATCCTCCTTTCAAGACACTGTCCATTCCATTCAACTGCTCTTCCAAGTCCTTTGCTGTCTCTGACAGAATTACAATGTCATCGGCGAACCTCAAAGTTTTTATTTCTTCTCCATGAATTTTAATACCTACTCCGAATTTTTCTTTTGTTTCCTTTACTGCTTGCTCAATATACAGATTGAACAACATCGGGGAGAGGCTACAACCCTGTCGTACTCCCTTCCCAACCACTGCTTCCCTTTCATGTCCCTCGACTCTTATAACTGCCATCTGGTTTCTGTACAAATTGTAAATAGCCTTTCGCTCCCTGTATTTAACCCCTGCCACCTTTAGAATTTTAAAGAGAGTATTCCAGTCAACATTGTCAAAAGCTTTCTCTAAGTCTACAAATGCTAGAAACGTAGGTTTGCCTTTCCTTAATCTTTCTTCTAAGATAAGTCGTAAGGTCAGTATTGCCTCACGTGTTCCAGTGTTTCTACGGAATCCAAACTGATCTTCCCCGAGGTTGGCTTCTACTCGTTTTTCCATTCGTCTGTAAAGAATTCGTGTTAGTATTTTGCAGCTGTGACTTATTAAACTGATAGTTCGGTAATTTTCACATCTGTCAACACCTGCTTTCTTTGGGATTGGAATTATTATATTCTTCTTGAAGTCTGAGGGTATTTCGCCTGTTTCATACATCTTGCTCACCAGATGGTAGAGTTTTGTCAGGACTGGCTCTCCCACGGCCGTCAGTAGTTCCAATGGAATATTGTCTACTCCCGGGGCCTTGTTTTGACTCAGGTCTTTCAGTGCTCTGTCAAACTCTTCACGCAGTATCTTATCTCCCATTTCGTCTTCATCTACATCCTCTTCCATTTCCATAATATTGTCCTCAAGTACATCGCCCTTGTATAAACCCTCTATATACTCCTTCCACCTTTCTGCTTTCCCTTCTTTGCTTAGAACTGGGTTTCCATCTGAGCTCTTGATATTCATACAAGTCGTTCTCTTATCTCCAAAGGTCTCTTTAATTTTCCTATAGGCGGTATCTATCTTGCCCCTAGTGAGATAGGCCTCTACATCCTTACATTTGTCCTCTAGCCATCCCTGCTTAGCCATTTTGCACTTCCTGTCGATCTCATTTTTGAGACGTTTGTATTCCTTTTTACCTGTTTCACTTACTGCATTTTTATATTTTCTCCTTTCATCAAGTAAATTCAATATTTCTTCTGTTACCCAAGGATTTCTACTAGCCCGCGTCTTTTTACCTACTTGATCCTCTGCTGCCTTCACTACTTCATCCCTCAAAGCTACCCATTCTTCTTCTACTGAATTTATTTCCCCCATCCCTGTCAATTGCTCCCTTATGCTCTCCCTGAATCTCTGTACAACCTCTGGTTCTTTTAGTTTATCCAGGTCCCATCTCCTTAAATTCCCACCTTTTTGCAGTTTCTTCAGTTTTAATCTACAGGTCATAACCAATAGATTGTGGTCAGAGTCCACATCTGCCCCTGGAAATGTCTTACAATTTAAAACCTGGTTCCTAAATCTCTGTCTTACCATTATATAATCTATCTGATACCTTTTAGTATCTCCAGGGTTCTTCCATGTATACAACCTTCTTTCATGATTCTTAAACCAAGTGTTAGTTATGATTATGTTGTGCTCTGTGCAAAATTCGACCAGGCGGCTTCCTCTTTCATTTCTGTCCCCCAATCCATATTCACCTACTATGTTTCCTTCTCTCCCATTTCCTACACTCGAATTCCAGTCACCCATGACTATTAAATTTTCGTCTCCCTTCACAATCTGAATAATTTCTTTTATTTCATCATACATTTCTTCAATTTCTTCGTCATCTGCAGAGCTAGTTGGCATATAAACTTGTACTACTGTAGTAGGTGTGGGCTTCGTATCTATCTTGGCCACAATAATGCGTTCACTATGCTGTTTGTAGTAGCTTACCCGCATGCCTATTTTCCTATTCATTATTAAACCTACTCCTGCATTACCCCTATTTGATTTTGTGTTTATAACCCTGTAGTCACCTGACCAGAAGTCTTGTTCCTCCTGCCACCGAACTTCACTAATTCCCACTATATCTAACTTCAACCTATCCATTTCCCTTTTTAAATTTTCTAACCTACCTGCCCGATTAAGGGATCTGACATTCCACGCTCCGATCCGTAGAACGCCAGTTTTCTTTTTCCTGATAACGACATCCTCTTGAGTAGTCCCCGCCCGGAGATCCGAATGGGGGACTATTTTACCTCCGGAATATTTTACCCAAGAGGACGCCATCATCATGTAATCATACAGTAAAGCTGCATGCCCTCGGGAAAAATTACGGCTGTAGTTTCCCCTTGCTTTCAGCCGTTCGCAGTACCAGCACAGCAAGGCCGTTTTGGTTATTGTTACAAGGCCAGATCAGTCAATCATCCAGACTGTTGCCCTTGCAACTACTGAAAAGGCTGCTGCCCCTCTTCAGGAACCACACGTTTGTCTGGCCTCTCAACAGATACCCCTCCGTTGTGGTTGCACCTACGGTACGGCTATCTGTATCGCTGAGGCACGCAAGCCTCCCCACCAACGGCAAGGTCCATGGTTCATAATACAAATAATATTTTGTAAAAACAACCTAGTATTCAAAATTCTAACAAAAACCACAATTAAACCATTGGCGAGTCATTTGTGTGATGGTATCCTTAGCAGTGCTTGTGATATCGTCTTGTAGTCATTAATATCTGGAAACCCTCCATAGGTGGGAATGATCATAATGTGTAATACACATCATAAGTGCCACATAGCCTTGAATATAGATCCTTAACGCTCTCAGAGCCGCCATTTCACAGTCACCCATTCACAATCATTATAATTTTTGGACAACTTGTCCGATAATAAACATCTTTCAGCGTACTCTACGATTTTACGTATTAATATAGAGGGAAGACGTATAGCGGCCGAGCGCTGACTACCCTGTTAGGTTGGTACGCTACTTTCATCCCAAGGGGTCGTGGGTCAGGGAACAACAGTGAATTATTAAGTATTTAGTCGAGATTCTCGCTGGTGCTCTTCGTTTATCAGGTGAAAATGCCAGTTTCCGAAACCGACAGCCTTTGCAGGGATTTGCTTCATTTAATATTAAAAGGTACTCCGGAAGTCCCCTGTAATCTAGTTACGACAGCCTCTTGGGACTTGACAAGCAACTTGTTAATAACACTGTTCCAAAGTAATTACAGAGTTATAATGTGTGAACTGTTACGAACAGCTATTGTTAGCTACATCTAAGACATTGTACAAACTGGACATGCCTTGGATGCGACCACATTTTTATCTGCAAATCCACCAAAAACAAGGAATTACTTTTTAGTTAACTGTCAGATACGTTATACGACAAGGCTGTCGCCGTCAAGCACAATCTTTATCTGCTACTTTACGTTATCCGTCTTTATGGGTGAGGGTGAGATCAAGATAAGGTCCATTCATGCACTTTATAAATCTTAGGTGTTTCATTATAATTATTGGTAACGAGTTACGAAAAAGGAAAAATCGGCTTACCGAACAGCCTTGCGAAAAGAGATTTAAATAATAAAGCACTGCAGTACTTACGTTTTTTTTTTTACTTGCAGCACGACACGTCTCAGTTGACAACTTCCAATTTCAAATACTGCGGTAGTTTACATTTCATCTACCTCAACAGCTACATAACTACTCTGCATACTTAAGTGCCTGGCACAGGGTCCATCAAACCACTTTCACACTGTTTCTCTACCGGTCCAGGATCGTAATAAAATAAACCGTAATCGTAATAAAATAAATAAACTTCGTGAAAAGGTCTCGCCGCAATGAAAAAAGCCTTTGTTTCAATGATTCCTGTCCCGACTCGCATGTGATTTCCGTGACCCTTTTTCCCCTATTTCGTGATAACATAAAACGAGCAGCCCTTTTTCGAACTCTCTCGCTGCCCTCCGTCAGTTCTATCTGGTAAGGATCCCGCACCGCAGAGCATTACTCTAGCAGCGAACGGACAAGGGTAGTGTAGTCAGTATCTCGAGTTGAGTTGTTGCATCTTCTGTTCTGCCAATAAAACGCAATCTTTGGTTCACCTTTCCCACAACATTATCTACGCGATAGTTCTAGTTTAAGTTGTTCGTAACTGCTGTCCTTAGGCATTTAGATGAAGTAACAACCTTCAGATTTGTGTGATTTATCCCGCAACCGAAATTTAGCGGATTCCTTTTAGTACTCAAGTGAATTGCCTCACACTTTTAATTATTTACGGTCAATTGCCACTTTTCGCACTATACAGATTTCTTCTCTAAATAATTTTGGAACTGATCTTGATCTTCTCATGACTGCTAGACGGTAAATGACAGCATTACCTGCAAAAAATCTAAGATGTCTGCTCAGATTGTCTCCAGACTGATTTATGTAGATTAGGAACAGCAGAGGGCCTATAATACTTCGAAGAGGAACGCCAGATATCACTACTGTTTTATTCGTTGACTTCCGGTCAATTACTACTAACTGTGAGCTTTCCGACAGGAAGTCACCAATACAATCTAATGACTGAGACGATATTCCATAGGCATGCAATTTGATTAGAAGCCGCTTGTGAGGAACGCTGTCAAAAGCCTTGTGAAAATCTAGAAATAGGGAATCAATTTGAGATCCCCTGTCAACAGCACTCGTTATTTCTTGAAAACGATACTTAATACAACAACGATACTTTCTGCATCCCTGCTGACATTGTGTCATTTGATCGTTTTCTTTGAGGTAATTTATAATCTTCGGGACACAGTTCATGTTCCAAAATCCTACTGCAAACCGACGTGAGTGATAGGGATCTATAATTCAGCGGAATACTCATATTTCCATTTTTGAGTATTGGTGTGACCTGTGCAACTTCCAGTCATCAGGTACAGAGCGTTCGTCGAGCGAGCGGCCGTATATTATTGCTAACAAGGGAAACTCCTCATCACACCCTCCTTAGATTTAGTGATCAGATGGCCCAGTGGATAGAAACGGGAGGAAGGTGTACTGAACTGTGAAAAACGCAAAATCGAAACAGTGAACTGTTCAAGCTCAAGATGTGCAATATAGAGCGAATGTGAGTAGCCATGGCGTCATGGTATCATCGTTACAACGTCGCCCATTTTTCACATAATTATGAACTGTCCGTTCAGTCATGGACGAGTCTTTTCGCTGTATTTAAGGTGGTGGTTAGTGTTTAACGTCCCGTCGACAACGAGGTCATTAGAGACGGAGCGCAAGCTCGGGTTAGGGAAGGATTGGGAAGGAAATCGGCCGTGCCCTTTCAAAGGAACCATCCCGGCATTTGCCTGAAACGATTTAGGGAAATCACGGAAAACCTAAATTAGGACGGCTGGAGACGGGATTGAACCGTCGTCCTCCCGAATGCGAGTCCAGTGTGCTACGCTGTATTTAAATTTGTGCCTGTGACGTGGTGTAACGTTCAACAGCGAGTTGTACGAAAGGGGTCTCCAGACGTGGGTACCTCCTTTTGTTCTACACAAGTACCACATGTTATGACTTTTGCGTTCCGTTCTGGAAGTTTTGACTTTTGAATTCCCTTGTTGTAACATAGTTCACACCCGTGTATTTGTTGTTTTCATCTCTGTGAGAGGTCTACGTGGAAAATCTCCCGCTCTCACTATTCATCACATTTACTTGCGATGGTACTATATTCCTACCACATGACTCATATTCTGTTACCAGTGTGTAGTACGAGGGTAATCCCAAAAGTAAGGTCTCCTATTTTTTTATAAGTACATAGACCTGTTTATTTCTACAATGGTTTACATCAGATTACAGCTTGAACATTTAGCTATTTTTCGACATAATCACCATTTCTGTCGATGCATTTTTGTAGACGCTGTGGAAGTTTTTGTATGCCCATGTCATACCAGCTCGCCGCCATGCTGTTCAGAAAGTTATGAACTGGCGTGATTGTTGTTTGGTCTCAGGTGTAAAGTGGTATGCCCAGGTTTCGTCACCCGTGACTATTGAATCCAGAAAGTTGTCCTGTTCGGCTGCAAGGCGGTGAAGAAATGCGCGGGAAGCATCAACTCGTTGCCGCATGTAGTCCTCAGTCAGCATGCGTGGCACCCATCTTGCGCACGCCTTCCGGTAGTTCAATGTTTCCGTTAAAATTCTGTGAGCGGTGCTTTGGGAAACCTCAGGAACCAACGTGCAGAGATCATCCAGGGTGATCCGCCGATCTTCACGCATGCTTTGCTCAACCTTCAACACTGTCTCCTCAGAAATTGACGGTCTCCCGCTCCTTTGTTCGTCGTGCATTTCGGTCCGACCAGCTGCAAGCTCTCTATACCACTTACGAACATTTTTGACATCCATGCACGACTCACGGTACACTTCCGTCAATTGGCGATGGATTTCAATCGGCGCAGTGCCCTTTGCGTTCAAAAACCGAATAACTGCGCACAATTCGCACTTGGCGGTAATATCCAACGGGAGCTCCATTCTTAACGGCTGTCAAGCCAAGACTGAGCGCCTCAGCGCGGTGTGCGCATGTTTACACACAGCGCGTGAAGCACACTTCATAACAGTGTGACCAACTGCCACACAAAAAGAGTTCTGTACTTATAAAAAAATAGGAGACCTAACTTTTGGGATTACCCTCGTATAACAATAGACAAGCCTACAGAAGGCGACCACACATATCAACGACCGAACGGAAAGTTCATAATTTTGTGAAAAGAGAAAAAAAAGTGGCAGGAGGGAGATTAGAAACAGATCTCCTGCTTTGTAATCCAACACCGTCACCACACAACGCCCTGAATCTTGGAATTGGCTCGATGTTGCTCATCTTGAGCTTGGATCGTTCACTGTTTTTATTTTGCTTCTTTTTTCATAGTTCAGTATACCTTTTTTTGGCGGGTTATCCACTGGGCCATTATACCACTATATGTGAGGGAGGGTGAGATAGGGAATCTCCCTTGTAAGATGGTGGTATTATATCAGCTTACAAAGGGAGGTCACGACGTTGGGATCACGGACTTACTTCACACTTTATACACTTTTAGCAGGCCATTAAAACAACATAATGTGCAACTAGTAAAGGACATTACTCTGGCAGTTACTAGATATCTCAAGAGAAGTTTTACGTGTCTATTATGTAGTTTATGTATCTGTGCGTAGGTGCTGGGCATTAGATTATTAGAGTTCATGGTGGTTAAGTGGTTAGCTTTCGAACTCCGTAAGACGAATGTGTATGAGGCAATGGCTTGTTGCAAATGCCTCTGAGTACTATGGGACGTAACTTCTGAGGTCATCAGTCCCATAGAACTTAGAACTACTTAAACCAAACTAACCTAAGGACATCACACACATCTATGCCCGAAACAGGATTCGAATCTGCGACCGTAGCAGTCGCGCGGTTCCAGACTGTAGCGCCTACAACCGCTCGGCCACTTCGGCCGGCTGTATGAGGCAATGATTCGGCTCCCGTTCAGACTTAATTTTTGTAGTATAAGTGTAAATTCTGTGATATTCAAACAATTTGCATCTACACTATTCGTTCTTGCTACATTAGCAACGTCTCACCGCTACGGGGGTTAACTGCCAAATGGGGCCTGCATCTGTGCCAGCAGCTCGAAGCGTCGAGGTGGAAAGTAGTTCCGGGTACCTTACCAGATTGTATGTACAAGAGATGTCGCAAATCACGATAGGCATACATTTTTGGGTACAGTCAATGCGTTTCTTCGTTTACTCGTCGATAGTTATAAATATGTTTATTCTAAAAATTAAATTTAATTAAAAATAGTAAGTAGTCAAATAACACGAAACTCACTAAAACTTCATACAAATACACATGATTTTTTAAATTATATTATCTCTCAAATGTCATGTAAATTAAATAGTATGACCAGTGACGAAAAAATATAGATTAAAAATTGAGTTTGAGCGGGAGTCGAACCGTCGCCTCATACATGTTCGTCTTACGTCGCTCGAAAACAAACCACTTGACAACCAATAAATCTACCGTCTGCCACCTACGCACCGGCTCATAAGCCACATAATACACGATTTTCTCGGAATGCCACAGTAGAGAACCTTACACATCTTGTTGTTTTAATGGCCTACTGAAGGTGTGCAACGTTTGAAGTAAATCTGCGATCCCATCGTTATGGCCTCTCCTTATTAGTCTACTACATCACTACTGTACGTGAAGTTTGCGTTTGTGGTGTTCTACTCCTATAGCCCTGCAGTCGTCTTTTTCGGTCTCTCTACAACAGAAAAATGAAAAACATAAATTTTGGAATTTACAGACGATAATATTAGGAAATAATATGTTTTTGAGTGTGTACTATTTTGTAACCATAGCCTCTACAAATTCTAAGATTTATATTTTCCGGTTGCCGCAAGACTATAAAAAGACGTTGCAGGGTAAGGGGAATAATTCAACGCTCGTGCAGCTTCACATATAGTATTAATATTAAGTCCAACAGCAAATGAAAATGGGAATAAATTCGTGAAACGTGTCGTGCTACGCGTGAATTGGTTCAGTACTGTATTACTTAAATCACTACTGACACAGTTATAGGCTTTCGAGAAATATCTTTTATGATGGATGAAGTTAAGTTGTACAAAAATAATAGTGCAACAACAGTGAACACCCCTGATTTTCAGTTATTAACTTTCAAGAGGCAAAACTGTGTTAAACGTGCCCCCTTCTCAGTTATTCTATTCACATTATGAATTAGAAAACGTTCACCTTCTTACAAAAACACTTTTTTTTTGTTTTGTTTAGTCACCAAACACGTATCACCACAGTTGTGGTATCTTCAGTGGGTTTTTCTCTTATTGTTTCTGAAATATACACGTACAAATTTTATAAAGTTTAGGAATATGTCGACATGATGTTTTTCGTTGCTGAGATTACTTACGCTATTTGACCCGCCCCGTTAACCATGCGTCGGTTTTCACCCTCATCACCGGCACGCAAGTCGCCCAATGTGGCGTCGACTGAAATAAGACTTGCACTCGGCGGCCGAACTTCCCCGGATGGGGCCTCCCGGCCAACAATGCCAGACGATCATTTCATTTCCGGATCGAATCCGACCGGCGTATTAACGAAGAGGGTCGCTGTGCTGGCCAGCCTGAATGTGGTTTTTAGGCGGTTTTCAACATTTCACTAGGTGAATACTCAACTGGTATCCACGCTCCGCCTCAGTTACAAGATTCGCAAACGTGTAGAAATTTTTCGCTCTCTTTCCCATGCATAACACCATGCCAAATCCGTTACTAACCGTGCCGATCCGGCACTAAGGCACAAGCGAAAAAAGAAGAAGATTACGAATGCACCTTTTTTTACATACATTATATTTACCCTGTGGCTTTAAAAAGACTTCAGCAACAAGTCTGTATTAATACAGCATGTTACATGCAACACATGGCTCATAGGGCAACGCCTGTATTGAGGTGTTGTTCAGAATATAACGTATAAACTAAGTATTCCGATTAAAAAGGTCATATATGCCTCTTTTGACTGTTACCATTGCTACAGCTGACTTGTCCTGATCTGTACTCGATTATTATTTGCCTACTAAATGTGTTATAGTTATTATTTTTATATGTAAAGTGAATTGTGGACATTGGTATAATTTCGTGAGTTTTTGCTTTGGAAATCAATTTTCTGTGGTTTGTTATTCGTATATTGTCTGAGGATTTATAACAGCCTTTACTTACGTTTTTCGTACTCAGTAACGAATTCTGTATGTTACTTAATTGCTGTTTCTTACACACAGTTTTCACGGCATATTTACGTTTCAGATATGCTGCTGGCAGTCGTTTGTTTCACTGTTTTGTTGTCGATTGGCGGCCGGAAGCTTGCTTTTTTTCAGTTATGTTTTCATTTTGTGTATAAATGTTTGTGTCTTTTGTTTGATAGTTCGTTTAGAGTGTTAAATAATGTTCTGTTGCCCTGTGTGATAGCTATTTGGAAGAGATAATTTTCTTTTATAAAAGGTACAGATTCTTACTGCGACTTAAGATCTGGAGATCTGTTTCTATGCCACTGGGCTGATGGTTGTTTCCAGTGGAATGGTGGAGTGCGTACTGCAGCTTTTCAATGTTCTTAAATGCTCAGAGTGTCTTATTCTGAGATCTGTACCTGTCTGTCACACAGATACTATTTTCAGACTCGTCCTGCTACATACCTATGTAACGTCATAAAATGCTATGTGCACCGATCTTCTAATTAACGGTTTAAGAAGGACATGCCGATCGCAGTCTAGGTACGTATACCGCATACTGCATAAAGTCAGTATTGACACAAAAATTTAGTAGAACTATAAGCAGTATGAAGGTGAGAGCAATTCTACTGGTAACTAACACTGAAGATAACGTAGAGCAAAGTTGCAAGGTAAAATTGGACAACTTCCCCCTGGCGAGATACTCTCTCAGTATTTGAATCTTCAGATTTATGAAAGATTGGGAATATACTCGAGTCTCCCTAAAGTGTCTGGTTAAATGTGACGCACTCCATCTGTATCGTCTGCAGGTCGGCAAACTACTAGCTTATCCCCTCCAGTTCGAGATGATTTAAAAACAGACTTCTTCTTAAGTTGTAAAAAGTTTTCATCGTAAATTTTCCGTCGCACTAGTCTGAAAATGCCGAGCTTGCTGCTAAAAGCTGTTCCGGTAGCTACTCGTCAGAGCTTCAGCTTCAAAAGCAGCTTAACCAGTAATAGACTACCATTATGCGCGTTTCTCTTAGAGATTCTGAAGGGCTTAGTGTGTCTGATGCGCTACCGCATACTAAATCTGCAGTCTCGTAGACATTCTTGTTAACTATCGGGTGAGCCAATTACCAGCGAACGCTGCAGTTAATCCTCTTCCACGTAGGTTTCACGGTACAGCCTTCAGTGGAGTTTGGAGGGGGCGTTGCTTAACGGCTAGGCGCTGAAGTGTACAGCTGTGCTCTGCTGCTTGTTTTCGTACGGCATAAAAGCCCACTGCTGTAATGCCGTTCAGTCTAATTTTCGAATTTACTGACATAATTAGCAGCGGTGCCGATAACCAGCTAAAATAGCTAAAGGAAAGCAAACCTGATGCAGTTCATGTTCGGTTTCGTTAAGAATTTGCATTGTATTTGCGCTGCTATTAACCGTAACTGGCCGTCAGATCATCCGGATCACATACATAACATGGAAACCTTTATACATACTCACATTACTAAATTGAAATCTACCACCGTGTTTTTCTGTCTGTATGTGAAGGCTAATCTCAGGAACTAGTGTAGGGATTTTGATACGGTTTTCAATAATAGATTGATTCACAAGGAAGATTTATGTATCGTTATACTAGACGAGGCGTCCGGCCATATACCGAATGTCTCTCCTAAGAGTTATCAGTCAAATTTTCTCTCTTGTTTTTGAAGGTATTCGCAACTTTGCTTTTGCAGCGTGTACTTGGAGGGTGCTCGAACAAGCACTGTTCACCGCGTCTCCCATGCAACGTCCACCATAGACGGAAAGTTCGATTTGTTTCCCATTACAAGCAAAGTGATTTTTAAAGTTAAATTTTATTTGCCCGTTCGATTGAGCAGTACCAAATTAGTCCAGTGCGATATCCGTATTACCGACATGTATTAAGAGGGACAGTAAAACATGAGGAATAACGAGTACTCCAGCAGCGCCCTGGCCCGCAACGACTGCCACCGCCATGCAGAAGCGCGCTGCTCAGTCGCTGCTGGACTACTGATTACTCTTCGTGCCTTACTGTTCCTGGTAAAACATATCAGTAAAACTAATATCGCATTAGACTAATCTGATAGCGCCCTGACAAATGGGCATGTAAAGTTCCGATTTAAGAATCATTTTGTTTGAAACGGGAAACAGACCGACGCATTCCCTCGTCGCTGGGCGTTTTATAAAAGACGTGATGAGCAGCATTTGTTTGGGCTGACGCCAGTTTCATGTTGCAAAAACGAAATTGCAATGACCTGCCGAAACACCAGAGAAAATGCGCCTAACGACCCATGAGAGACACGCTCGTTATACTTAGTGCTACCCGTGCGAAGCTGGGCAGGTCACTACTCTCCTCCCTAATACACGTTATAATAAACACGAAATAGTCTTGATCATTTTGTGATCCAAGGCTGATATTGAGAAGAACCAGCACTGCTGGATTACCGTATATATTTTATTATGTCAAGACCCGTTTCATTCAATGAATATCATCAGGCGACACTGGACAGTCTTCATAACAAATCCCCAGTTGTGCCGATATCGTAATTCTTGGAATCTAATTGCTTTACGCAACATTAGTTACACAGTCTGGAACACGACGGCACGCAACACTGCGGCGACCGCCGGGCACAACAATAGCGAGCAGTGAGTGAAGAAGGTAACCAGGCACGCTATTCACATTACAGCAGTATGCACAGAATACCATCTTCCCTGCAATCATTGTTCGCTGTTCCAGAACGTGCCTTTAACGTTACGTACGATAATTAGACTGCGTGAATCATTATATGGCACAATTCTGTGGGGGGTCTGTTATGGAGATAGTTGGCAGCGTCAGTTGATGATGATCAGTGAAGGAAACTGGTCGTGACATAATCAGAGTACATTGACACTGCTGTGGTGGTTCTTATTAATATTAATGACAAAAGAATCTATAACGAGCATCTCTTCCCATGCGGAAATCTACCACACACATTATTTTGACGGGTAGAATATTATTTACAACTTAAATGATAAAATCTTAGGATATCACCAAAACTGGTGATCTCACACTGAACGGGTGAGTGATGGAACATTTAGCAAAATCGGTCCACAGGTACACTGTACAGTCTCATGAATGTGACCATCAGTCAAAAGACTGAATAACCACCTCTTGCAGCGCAGGCCGCTGCGAGACGTACAGGAAGAGATTCCGTGGTGTTCTGGAAGGTACTGACAGGAATGTGGAGCAATGCCGACTCTACTGCCGTGGCCAGCTTTGCTGTTTCACGGCTGAGCATCCACGGCGCGAACAGCCCGATCGAGGTGGTTCTCCATATTGGGTTTTAATCTGGACAGGGGAGTACGATGAACTCATCCTGGTGCTCTTCGAACCACGCACATGCTCTGCGAGCTGTATGACATGTTGCATTCTCCTGCTGGTAGATGCCATCGTGCCAGGCAAAAACAAACAGCATGTAGGGGTGAACATGGTACCCAAGGATAGATGCATACTTGCGTTGATCCACTGTGCCTTCCAGAATGACGAGACCACCCGGGAAATGCCATGAAAACATTTCCCAGATCATAATGTCCCATCCTCCGGCCAGGACACCAAGACAGCTGTCGCAGAGTGTTTGCTTTCAGAAGTTTCACGCCGATGGAGCATGAAACGTGATTTATCTGAAAAGCCCATCTTTAGGCACTGAGTGGGCGTCCAGTTGCAGTAGTGACGTGCAAATCCCAGCCTTCGTCGCTGGTGAACAGCAATCATTATGGATGCATCAAACAGGTGCCTGCTCGATAGGCCCATAGACAGCAACGTTCGCTGAATGCTCGTTGAGGAGGCGCAGTTGGTAACCCCTTGGTTCATATGGGCAGTCAGTTGCTCATTAGTTACACGTCTCTTCGCCCTTACACAAACTTAGCTGTTTCGGAAATGCTTCCAATCTTCGCACGAAAGCCAATGATCATGCCATTTTGAACGTCAAATAAATCGCTCTGCTCCCGCATTTCGACAACCACCTACACTGTTTTCCGCTTTCCCCGGACACGCTTTATATACTCTTCACTGCTAGGGGTGCCACCTGCCGTCTGTGGGTGGTTACTGCGCGTTAACGTCGAACATAGGCGGTGGTCACATTAATGAGATTGGACCATGCATTAGCCTAGAGAGTTCCGCAGAGAAGGCCAACCAAACAGAACATGGAAAGGTTACGTTTAAAGTTCACAGTCGGTCGAAGGGTTTAATATATCATTATTATCATTGTTGTTATTATTATTTTATCATTACTTTTATTATAGCCGGCCGCGGTGGTCTCGCGGTTCTAGGCGCTCAGTCCGGAACCGTCCGACTGCTACGGTCGCAGGTTCGAATCCTGCCTCGGGCATGGATGTGTGTGATGTCCTTAGGTTAGTTAGGTTTAAGTAGTTCTAAGTTCTAGGGGACTGATGACCTAAGATGTTAAGTCCCATAGTGCTCAGAACCATTTGAACCATTTCTTATTATATTTTTATCCTGCAGGAAGCGCTCGCTTTACAATAAATCTAAAAGTATTTTGTAGCAACGAAAACTTAATCTATATTTGCAAGGTGCTTTCAATAAGTGATGCAACATGTTTTTTTTCTGCCAGCAGGTTGGTTTTATTCAGGATTACAAAACACCATATTATACCATATTATTTGGCTACAAAACCCTGTTTATCATCATTATTTTCGTTCAATTCGACGGCCTTACGCCACCTTACTGGCTTACTGGGAGGGCCTGTATGCCGGTATGGTACCACTCTATCGGTAAAAGTCTGAGCCAGCATCAATAACCTCCCTATCATTCACGTACTGTTTCCCGCGAAATGCGTCCTTCATTGTGCCAAACAGATGGAAGTCGGAAGGTGCGAGATTAGGGCTGTAGGGTGGATGAGGAACAACAGTCCAATGAAGTTTTGTGAGCTCCTCTCGGGTACGCCGACTTGTATGAGCCCTACGTTGCCACGGAGAAGGAGAAATTCGATTGCATTTTTGTGACGGCGAAAACGCTGAAGTCGTTTCTTCAACTGCCTGAGGGTAGTAAAATACACTTCAGAGCTGATCGTTGCACCATGAGGGAGGACATCAAACAGAATAACCCCTTCAGAGTCTCAGAAGACTTCACCGGCTGAGGGTGCGGCTTTGAGCTTTTTCTTCGGAGGAGAGATGGTATGGCGCCACTCCATGGACTGCCGTTTTGTTCGAGGAGATGAACATATACTTCACCGCCTGTGACGATGTTCGACAAAAAATTGTCACGATCGGCCTCGTAACGCGCAAGCAGTTCTGCATAGATGGTTCTTCGTTGCTCTTTATGCTCTTCTGTTGGGCGGCGAGGAACCTAGCAGGCACTCACCTTTGAGTACACCAGCTGGTTGGCGAGTCCAGATGTAAAGTGAGATGTTTAATTGTGATTCGTCGATCACCTCGAATGAGAGTGTCCGCAATTCCAACATTGCAGGAGATACATCTGTGTGCGGCTGGCCGCCCCGCGGACGTCGGACAGGTTGGTGCGACCTCGTTGCGACGATGATAGACGCCTCAACCATTAACTCACCGTGCTTTTGTTCACTGCTAGATGTGCGTAGACATTCTGCAAACGCCTATGAATATCTGCTATACTCTGGTTTTCCATCAAAAGAAACTCAGTGACAGCTCTCTGCTTCGTACGTACCTCCTTTAGAGACCCCATTTTGAAGGCCAGTATAGTGCCGCCACCAACTGGATCTTCATGAAACTATAGGGGCTGAAGCAGGGAAATTCAACTATGCCACACAACAAATTCTGCGCTTTTTCAACCGAAATGGCCGAGAAAACAAAAATTTGTTGCATTACTTATTGAAAGCCTTATTAAACGTAATTGCGTGACGTTCTGCGTTGTCTCTTTAGATTTGTGCGACCTCGACAGTATCACTACAGACATCAGCTTTGAATTAAAGTCTTCTAGATAAAACAGAATCTAAGCACTATGCGCTAATAATTTATTTAGTACGTCATACTTCCAATTTTAAGCTCTTATTGTTAAGCTTCAACTGGAAATGCTTTCGTATGTCAACACTTCCGGTTCTCGTGCTTGGCACGTGTCATGTAGGTGATGGTATCGTGTGTTCTTGAACGCTATTATATACAAATATACAACATATTTCACGAATATAGTTCCACAATGTGCAAGGGTATACGACATATACAATAGTAATACCTAACGCTCAATAACAAATGAAATGTTATCATGTGGACAGATATTTTACATCTGATGGACTGCCAGACAGTATCGCATCCGGTTGATGGTAACTAAATATGATAAAAAATATCACGACTGAAATGAATGATGATGGTACTCATGCTCTAGTAAATACTCACGTGCTTTAAGATGGAAAAGCTGTCTGTATCTTCTGTGAAGAAAATACTTCTGTGTTCCGTACCTACCCAAAAATAGTGGTCTTCGTTGTGTACTATTAGCTACCGAAAATCTTATTTCGCTATGGAAAACAAATAAATACAGCTCTACGATCAGATCTAGGGGGCCGGGCGACGTCGACAGACCGCTGTTTCGTCATGATTAGAGAAACGCGAGAACGGAAACGACACAGAGTTTTGCTCCATCTCCAACTTGTCGTCCCAGATCTAACCAAGCGGCCAATGGAAAGTGAGAAATGGAATTCCTATCGGAAAGCACTATGCTTCACCTGCGTGCAGGTTTATGTTCGTTTTCTTACTAAAGTTGTTTTTGGCATATCGAAGATTTATCACAAACCTATCACCCTTGGTAGGATTTCTTATAACTAAGTATCAGTTAACGACGCACTGACGAAAAAGTCATCAGAAAATACCAATATGAACAATAACATTGTCTCTTCTGCTCGACCGTAAATGTGGCTGTGTAGTTAAGAACATCATATTCGCGAGTGAATGGTCACTGGTTTGTCGCTCGTTGTACGCAGATTTTTTTTCTCTGCGTTTGGAACGGATTCTAAGAGTAGGAATAATATTTGTACTCTTACCTGCCGCAAATATTTGACGGTTCTTTTCGATTATGGCGCGATTTCCGTGGGTTTGATTAGACAAGAATCTAAGGCTACAACTTAAATTTCTGTGAGTGAACGAGCAGCGATAACATTTAGAGAGGAAAGTGCCTAAACGCGGACGCCCATTTCGTTTTTATTTAACGAATAGAGAAGAGCAAAAAATTATGTTTTGAAAACATGTAATATTCACTTTATAAATTTATGCGCCATTTACACTTTAGTAGGAGGAAGTAAACAAGGAGCTATTATGAAAAATATTTTTAAAAACTTTACAATTACCTAGTTCCAAAAATAGCTCCCAAAATTGGATCCCTAGTACAAATGATCAGAATAGCACTATACAAAAGTAGAACACGAATTACATCGGAGAAAACATAATCTATTTGCGGAATAGGTACACTACTGGCAATTAAAATTTCCACACCACGAAGATGTTGTGCTAAAGACGCGAAATTTAACCGACAGGAAGAAGATGCTGTGTTATGCAAATTATTAGCTTTTCAGAGCATTCACACAAGGTTGGCGCCGGTGACGACATCTACAACGTGCTGACATGAGGAAAGTTTCCAACCGATTTCTCATACACAAATAGCAGTTGACTGGCGTTGCCTGGTGAAACGTTGTTGTGATGCCTCGTGTAAGGAGGAGAAATGCGTACCATCACGTTTCCGACTTTGATAAAGGTTGGATTGTAGCCTATCGCGATTGTGGATTATCGTATTGCGACATTGCTCCTCGCGTTGGTCGAGATCCAATGACTGTTAGCAGAATATGGAATCGGTAGGTTCAGGAGGGTAATACGGAACGCCGTGCTGGATCCCAACGGCCTCGTTTCACTAACAGTCGAGATGACAGGCATCTTATCCGCATGGCTGTAACAGATCGTGTAACGACGTCTCGATCCCTGAGTCAACAGATGGGGACGTTTGCAAGACAACAACCATCTGCACGAACAGTTCGACGACGTTTGCAGCAGCATAGACTATCAGCTCAGAGACCATGGCTGCGGTTACCCTTGACGCTGCATCACAGACAGGAGCGCCTGCGATGGTGTACTCAACGACGAACCTGGGTGCACGAATGACAAAATGTCATTTTTATCGGATGAATCCAGGTTCTGTTTACAGCATCATGATGGTCGCATCCGTGTTTGGCGACATCGCGGTGGACGCACATTGGAAGCGTGTATTCGTCATCGCCGTACTGGCGTATCACCTGGCGTGATGGTCTGGGGGGCCATTGGTTACACGTCTCGGTCACCTCTTGTTCGCATTGACGGCACTTTGAACAGTGGACGTTACATTTCAGATGTGTTACGACCCGTCGCTCTACCCTTTATTCGATCCCTGCGAAACCCTACATTTCAGCAGGATAATGCACGACCGCATGTTGCAGGTCCTGAACGGGCCTTACTGGATACAGAAAATGTTCGACTGCTACCCTAGCCAGCACATTCTCCAGATCTCTCACCAACTGAAAACGTCTGGTCAATGGTGGCCGAGCAACTGGCTCGTCACAATACGCCACTCACTACTCTTGATGAACTGTGGTATCGCATTAAAGCTTCATGGGCAACTGTACCTGTACCCGCCATCCAAGCTCTGTTTGACTCAATGCCCAGGCGTATCAAGGCCGTTATTACGGCCAGAGGTGGTTGTTCTGGGTACTGATTTCTCAGGATCTATGCACCCAAATTTCGTGAAAACGTAATCACATGTCAGTTCTAGTATAGTATATTTGTCCAATGAATACCCGTTTATCATCTGCATTTCTTCTTGGTGTAGCAATTTTAATGACCAGTAGTGTATAATATAACATCTACCAGAAAGTTACAGAGGTGCTGTGTGTTTTCATTGCTGAACCAAAGAGCCTTGCTGTAGGATATTCCTGTAGGATTTATTTTGACAGATGGCTTTATGTCGTTTAAGAACTACCCACATTTTACCACCAATTTCGTTTTCTTACGGGTGTGCAATGCTATTTCTCTCACAGTTCTATACTCATCGTTCACAAGACACTGAGAGTAGATGTGAAGAAAGAAGCTTCCATGGCAAGACAGTACTGTACTAAACCAGCTCTTCATCAAGATCTTTACCCAAGTGTAGGTTTTGTTTTTTATGCTTCCTCAGGTGTTGTCGGACTCTGCCACAAGAGTTGTTTTTGAAATATTAAACTGCTCACTGGCCTTCTTCCAATTCACTTGTTTTTGAACTGCACGAATAACTTTAGTCATTTTAGATAGACTCCATTTTCTTTGATCAACCCTTCCTATTAATCTCTTAGAATCAGCAAGAGAATAACAGTGTGTACTAATACAGGAGGGAACTTCCTGGCAGACTAAAACTGTGTGCCCGACCGATACTCGAACTCGGGACCTTTGCCTTTCGCGGGCAAGTGCTCTACCATCTGAGCTACCGAAGCACGACTCACGCCCGGTACTCACAGCTTTACTTCTGCCAGTACCTCGTCTCCTACCTTCCAAACTTTACAGAAGCTCTCCTGCGAACCTTTCTTTCAGGAGTGGTAGTTCTGCAAGTTTCGCAGGAGAGCTTCTGTAAAGTTTGGAAGGTAGGAGACGAGGTACTGGCAGAAGTAAAGCTGTGAGTACCGGGCGTGAGTCGTGCTTCGGTAGCTCAGATGGTAGAGCACTTGCCCGTGAAAGGCAAAGGTCCCGAGTTCGAGTCTCGGTCGGGCACACAGTTTTAATCTGCCAGGAAGTTTCATATCAGCGCACACTCCGCTGCAGAGTGAAAATCTCATTCTGAATACAGGAGGGCTTTAAACATAGGAAAGTACGGGGTTCAGCTTAAGCAACTTTATGAGGTCCAGTTTACGTAACTAAAGCCTACATTTGGTAACAGAATTATTTTTTAACAAAATATCGAAATCAAAATGTAAAAACTTTTGATACAACAAATGCATCGAAGTACAACAATTATATCGTATGTGAATTCTGTATCAAACTTATGACGAAAAATAACTATTTTCCATATAGTGCTATGCGTTTACACTCTGTGTAAAACAACTACACTTCATACAATATATCTGGCGTCCATTTGATAGAATTCACGAAAAAGGGCTTGTTTCTACCGCTGCCCTGTAAAGTGCACCAAACATTTCTGGTAGAAACTATACAAAAAGCTTCAGATTTCACTTCATACATGCATATGTTATCTGATTTCACTGTATAAAACAACAGTACGAAAAAGGCACAACACATGATTTTCCCAAACAATTACAATTATCGTAAATAAATATAATTTTCAGAAGAAATATTTTTCACGCGTAAGTAGCCAAAATTTCAAAGAACGAGCAGTGTTTTAGATGGCCAACAAAAATCAGTTGTTTCCCATCTGGAAAATTGACTCAGTTTGCATGCGCGCTGTTGAAACATAATGCTTTCCCATTGGCCTTCCGGTTCTGACATTTCATTGGTAGCTTTGTTAGAACTGGGGCCGACGTGGTGGGGATAGTGCAAAAGCCTGTGTCGTTTCCGTTCTCTCCTGTAGGAACGCAGGACAGCGTACTGCAAATTGTAACTAGCGCAACACTCTTCCAACATGGACTGCAGAATTTAGAAACAATAACCGCTAATTCGGATAACCTGTGTAACAGCTTAATTACCCGGTGCAGCTTCATAATCACTTTCCCTTTAAGCAAAGTTATATTGTCTCTATTACAGCTGCAAAAGCAATGAAGCCCACGGAAACAGTCACATGACATCTACTTTACACATAACGCGTTCATTATTTGGAGATCGCACCCCGAGTAGAATGCAGCAA
This sequence comes from Schistocerca serialis cubense, assembly GCF_023864345.2. NCBI lineage: Eukaryota > Metazoa > Arthropoda > Insecta > Orthoptera > Acrididae > Schistocerca > Schistocerca serialis. The sequence goes on along the minus strand of NC_064640.1, from coordinate 610,862,618 downwards.
CCTATATGTGCTTGAGAACGGTAACAATTTTATGCTACTCGGCATACTGAATCAAGTACTCCAAGGAGACCTAATTAATTCGTTTTTCACGAATGACATAGTTGCAGATAAGAAAGTACCGTTTCGTAGGTAATATAGAAAAACAAGGCTATTTCTTAGTACAGTGTGGTGAATGTTGCAAAAGTTTGTGAAGGGATGCAGGGCAGCGATGGGAAAACAATGAGGTCAGATGTTGATGAACTACAAAACAAAAATAAAATTAATCATTTCAAACGATATCATGAAACTGTGGCAGCGAGTTACGGCCATTCGCCGAAATTTTTCCACAAGGGCACTATCCTGAAATATCCAGTTTGTTAGTCAGATGGTTCAAATGGCTCTGAGCACTATGGGACTTAACATCTGAGGTCATCAGTCCCCTAGAACTTAGAACTACTTAAACCTAACTAACCTAAGGACATCACACACATCCAAGCCCGAGGCAGGATTCGAACCTGCGACCGTATCGGTCGCACGGTTCCAGACTGAAGCGCCTAGAACCGCTCGGCCACACCGGCCGGCTCTGAGAACATGTCGTGGCCTAGGAATTATATTTGAGAAAAAGTACACAAGCTGTATTTGTCTCAAACGGCTGGCAGTTGCCAACTTAGTATTTTAAGGCAGGTTACTTTAATACATAGACAATACGTATATTTCAATATTGTATGCAAAATACATGTTTTTATGTTATTATTATGAATACAGAAGCCACATTTCTTATTGTACGACCTGAAATTAGTTCCTCGTGTCATGAAATCTAGAGTATCCAATGGTTTATGAAGGAAAGCTAGAAAATACACAACAATGTTATTCATATTTACACAACGCTAGATTGAAGCTCAAAATTAAAAATCTGAAATAGAAGAAAGATCAGACTGACTGAACACATCCTATTAGATAACATAAAAAAATAAACGACAAAAATGCCAGATTGATACTCCACGAAGTGGAGACACGGGGAATTAACTTTAAAACGGTTTATTAACTATCTACAACACTTCGTTTCATTACAAAACTTCGCATCTTGTCAATGGATTTATTGCTTTTGTTTCATGTTTTCTGTTTTTTAATGTTGACTGGCACGCTTTAAGTTTGAGAAACGTATTTTCGAAGCTACATTTTTAGATACAGTGTAGCCCAGGGCCACTGTATGAGTAGATGAACGTGGGAAGTCTCCAACAACCACCCTCAAATTAGCCGGTAGAACCGACTGTTAACAGCCCAGGTGGACACCAAACGCAGTTTTCGTCTCTCTTGTTTGTCGCCTTATTGTACAGCAATGCCGACTAGGCTGCAGAATTCAAAGCTCCATGACTGCCTATGGCACTATGTTACACCCTATAGTGATGAGGAGGTCCCAACTCCCGTAGCGGCAATCTTTTCTATCTTAAAAATTTAATGCTTTACTTCCTTTTTCTAAAGCAGGAAATGGTGATTTCTCTTTTAGACTAATACATTTAAACCTATACATTTTGTATAAATGTACACATCTGTTTCACCGTGTTCAAAACTCTGCCGTGTAAAAGTGCCACTGGTCTCTGTCGACATAAAAATGGTCACCTACTGATGTGACTCCGTTGCGCAGCAATGGAAGTGGCTTCCTTTTGGGAACTGCGGATGGATGATGGGACGTATACTGCCAGTCCATTTTTGCAGCTCGATAATGGCTGTGCGAGAAGCGACAGACGTAAGATTCATGCGTCCAAGTTGGGATAGTTCTGTCAGGGTTCGCGTTCATCTCGACTGCGTTAACAACGCCGCAATCGCCGCCGCACCAAGGTTATCCTATGAACAGTGAAACAACTTCTGCGTCGCAACGGGAGATAATTACGGGGGTTAGAAAAAATGGCCCTTCACTTGTATTGTTCAGTGTAGTTGTACACAGCTACATCTAGCACTGGTTGGTGCCTCTACCATAAATATGTTTATGCTATGCAAATACACGGCGCAATAGAATTAAAGGACCAGTTCTTCGAAACCCCGTGATTCCCACTCATTCGGAGGCACAAGTTTGAAGTTTGGATCAAAGGCGTGTACAATCTTCCTCTCTATTGGTGCAAAAGCATGGTGCCCTGCGACGTCACCCTCGGGCTCGACGACGCTTCAGACAGCAAGGAGTAGACGCATGCGAAAAGAAAGCCACTGTTCAGAAGTTGATGTGGAGTGTAAGATGGGTTAATGATATCACATTGGCACCAAACTGCACCATTATTGTACCCAGCGCTACCGTGGACGAGTTACACGATGGGAAGGTCGTCACAGCCCCTCTTACTCACGTATCACCCCTTCTTTTTACACCTCTGCGATGGAAGCTCGAATCACAACGCTCGACGGTTTTCTTATGAGTGGCCGAGGAAATTATTCCCGACACACCGCCGCTCGGAATCGTCAAGAGAAGGTCTGAGGGGGTAGCATAAATGGTATCAACGAAACTACCCCTTTTGCTAGGGCATTGCTTCCCACATATTTCGCTGTCGAAAACGACAGTTTGCAGAGCGATGAGCAACAGGAAGACGTTCTTGACAATCTTCGACTCTGCTGACACCCTCGGACGTTTCAACGCTTCGTTAAAGACATTGTGGGTCTGTATCCCCATTAAACGTGATCTGACTCCTTTGTCTGGCAACGCGACGGCAATTTTTACTCTCGTGTACGGTAGGAACCACTAGGACAGTTCAAAACCATTCCACGAAATCTGAACGTGATCCGCGGCAGGAAGGATTCTTATGCATTTTCACCCCTCCTTTTTCGCTCGCTCTTATGGCGTGGTATGGGGTTGCGGGGAATGTGGGAGGGGGGGGGGAGGGGGTGCAACATTAAGATGAGCGTGAATAAAACGCTCAACGGTCCCTTTAAGATCCCCTAGTTCGGCAACACCCTGGGTACTACTCGCGCACCTGTTGAGCACGTTACAAATGTACGCGTCCACGGTGGCGCTTGGCAGAATCGTAGTAAAGTGTTTTTGGTGCCAATGTGACATCATTAACCCACCTGACACATCACATGAACGTCTGAGCTATGGCCTTCTTTTCGCAAGTGTCTATACCTTGCTGTGTGAAGCTCCGTCGAGCCCGAGTGTGACGTCGCAGGGAGCCACTCTTTTGCACCTAGAGACAGAGAGAGGAAGGTTGAACACATTTTTGACTCAAATTTCAAACTTATGCGTCGCTATGGATGTGAGCTATGGGATTTCGAAAAAGCAATCCTTTAATTCTATTGCGCAGTGTACTTCGATATACTCAATTTAATGTAGGCCCAATGCCTGAAAATTGTGATTTTACTTAGCTATAGAAGATTCACAGCGTGTGCAAAATAAAACTGGCATGGATATTATTTGATGCACATTAAGAAAGGCAAACCAGTTTATATGAGACAAAAACAGGACGGATGATGTCAGCTGGGTTGCCTATCTTAAACTGCTTGAAAGATTTTCTGAGCCAGTTTTATTTTTCCGACTCTTTATTTTACTCGTTCAGTTAGCACCATGATTTAATTTTATTTATGACATGATCTGCAAAAATAAAGTGATCATACTTACCTTACATGGAATCTAATCCCACTCGAAGCATGTTTCTAGTCTCTGTTTTTAATCTGGTTCTCAAAGCCTTTTTGGATATGAGAAATGACGGAAATACAAGTTGTCCTTCTATTGCCGTTTTGCATATTAGACCTCTTAAGAGGTTTAACTTTGTACCGATATTGTTAATAGAGTTGGGAATAAAGGACTCTACTGAAAGGGATGTCGGCTTTAACCTCCTACAAAATTCAGATCTCGCTATTTTACGTCGAGCTTTTCGTTGCTGGGCAACGGGAAACGTTCCTCTAGAGATACTTCTCCACGTGTCGCTAGTTTACGTTCGTCGCAAAGAGGATTCAAAGTTGACGCCCTATGCGCGTGTTAAGCCGCTTACGTTTGTTGACAAACAGCTGTCGTCTCCATGATCCGGCAACAGCTCGCATTTTGTAACAAAAGGACTTGCTTCGGTATTTTCTAGACACACACTGATGTAATGGAACCGAGTTTTTCATCTACGGCGGTAGTGCACACATTTACAACGTGTCGTTGGAGGTGAGAAATGAGAAGCAGCACAGGAACAGCCAGATATCCAACCGCCAAATCAGGTATTTTAGTAAGTATTGATTTCAAAACAATGATGATACAACACGAAAAATGAGTGGGAAACCTAATTAGAGACAGCTGTTGTTACCGATTGCTAAAAATTCAGTAAACTTTGTTATGTCATAAAACCGCAGTAGAATTGTTGTTCGGACCTACCTCGCTGCCACACACCTAGGTGTGTTTCAGATCAAGTCGGTGTCGTATAACTATGTAGCGTATCACAGAAAATGTCTTGTGAAATTGATAGTCGTGATGATGTGCTTGGCAGCACAATTTGTAGGCAGTGTTCTCGTAATTTCAAATTTCAAATATCATGATATCACTGTTTCACAGAGACAAGCCATTTATGCCTATTATTATTCTGAATTAGCGCATTCACCTGCAAAACCAAACACAAAAGAAAAAAAAGTATGTATATGAAGTCCGTTATAATAGTTATGCCGGTGACTCTTCGTAAAGCTCCTACCAATTCTCAGCAGTACGGATTGAGTGTAATATGTTACCCACCAGTATACACTGATAAGCCAAAATATTATGACCACTGACCGCCACTAGACTGGTGGTGTTCCTGGCACAGATGCGGTAAGTGCAACACACAGGGTGGTCAGAAAGAGTCTGGAAAGCTTGTAAGTGTATTGCATGGTGGAATGCGCTGAAACATAACAGCTCAGAAAAAAATTCGATCCTTTGCAACGCTTCCGAGGTAATTAACACTGAAATTAGCCAATGAGGTCCTTGCGCGCGCAAATTCATGCGGCCCGCCAGAGACGGAGTCTCCAACCGTGTTTTTCCTTTAGTTTCCTAAAACCGAACAAGAGAGCGGTACAAATTATGGACATGGGACGGTAGTAACAATGCATCGATTTTTTTTATGAATATGTATTTGTCAGCAAAACCTGCCCTGCAACACCCTTAGAAGCTTTACAGATTGTTTCTGCCCAGCCTGTGTAGAAACATCTACATAGACGGAGCCTGCAATGTATGCGATGCAGTATGGCCGTTTGCTGCTAGATTTATAATATTTTCCTCTGTCATACCAAAAACTGATACTGTCAAACGTCTTTGGCATATGCTGAGGACCCATTGTATAAGGCAAAATAAGTTATATGAAAAAGTGGCACTCACATTAAGTAGTACAAAAGAACATACATTAGAGATAATGGTATTTTGAAAGATATTTTGTATTCTATAATGCATATGCCGCTGATGATAAACATGTGCCCGATAATAGTCCGATAATAAATACAGAAATGAAAGTAATCTCTGTTGGGCAGCTTACGTCAATATACACGGTCCAGTCACGTTACTGTGACACAGCCTACGTTCGACGTAAACGTGGAATAATCGCTCACAGACGGCAGTTGGATGCACTAACAGTGGACGATATATAAAGCGTGTCGTGGGGATGGGGAGGAAGTGGGGAGGGGGACGACGATGACACACTGCAGTTCCTGTCGTTATGCGGAAGCGGAGCGATTTATCTGACGTCCAAATGGGCACGATCACTGGCTTTTGGGCCAAGGGTGGAAGCATCTCAGAAAAGGCTAAGTTCGCAAACCGATCACATGCCGCCGTAGTTAAAGTGCACGGTATATGGCAAAATGACGCTATCCAAACTGACGCCGAAGCAATTGCGGTGCGTTACAGGCCATAGACAACTGGGGAGAACCACGGCTGAAGAGATGTTTTCAGGTGTATAGACCTGCAACCATTGAGAAACTAATAGCCCAGATGCATCAAGGGGATACTAGCAATGTCTCCTCAACGACCCTTAAGCAAACGTTGTTGCGTATGGGTCTCCGGAGCAGGCGCCTGGTTCATGCACTCAGGTAAAAATTTACACTACTGAGAATAATCACCATAGAGTTTGTAGATGAAGTAAAAGATGGTCGAGGTCTCGAAACGAAGATTAAAGTTTCACGTTGTGTCGATGACATTATTATACGCGGAGCACAAGCGATGAGTAAGGAAGCCGCATCGATGAAATATGTAGGGATAATGTTGCAAAGCAAGATGAAATCGAATGAGCAAATCAGGTTGGTGGTAGAGAAGGTGAATGCTCGACTTCGCTTTATTGGGAGAATTTGGGAAATTATAGCTCGTTCATAAAGTAAGTGGCGTACAGAGCGCTAGTGCGACCCATTCTTGAGTACTGTTCGAGTGTTTGGGGTACCCACCAGGTCGGATTGAAGGAAGAAATCGAAGCAGTTCAGAGTCTTGTTGCTAGATTTGTTGCCGGTAGGTTCGATCTGTATGCAAGTGTTACGAAGATGCTTCGCGAAATCAAAAGGGAATCACTAGAGGGAAGACGACGCTCTTTCCTTGAGGCACTGCCGCGGAAACTTAGAGAACCGGCATTTGAGGCCGAATGCAGAACGATTCTACCGACCTCAATGTATATTTCGCGTCAGGATCACGAAGATAAGATGGGAGAAATTAAGGCTCGTACGGAGGCTTTTAGACTGCCGTTTCTCCCTCGCTCTGTTTGTGAGTAGAACAGGAAAGGAAATGCCTAGTAGTGGCACGTGGCACCCTCCGCCATTCACAGCCCGGTGGCTTGCTGAGTATGTATGTAGACGTAGATGTAAAAGGAATACGGTCCTGTCCTTTTCAAAGAAACCATCCCGGCATTTACCTTAAGTGATTTAGGAAAATTGCGAAGAACCTGAATCTAAATTGCGGGACCAGGATATGAACCGCCATTCTCCCAAATGCGAGTCCAGTGTCTTGCTACTGCACCATCTCACTCGGATATGCCACAGCATGTACTGCGAAGTACTCCCGGAATAGCAAAGTACGGCACTTCGAGAAATCAACTGTCCATGATGGACATCAAATATTTTTTGATAAACTAAATTGGTGGTGCACGAATCACAATACTGAGGTGTCACCATCAACGAATTATTTGAGATACATATATGTCGCGGAAATTTCACCTAAGATAGCGTCAATTCTTCATTGTGGCATGGAAAGAGGGCATCAACTACAACAGGGAGCAGACACTAGAGTGATGCTGGGGCGGCTTCAACTCTGTCAAACCTCGAGACGGTCTTTACCGGTCTGGATTTCAATCGGGAGAGAGATTAACACGAAAGTGTGGGAAAAGAGATTTTTACATGAGGATTGTTTGAGGCGAGAGACTGCCCTAATGACAGAGAGCAGAGGTTGCATCCGATAAGCGTTCTCAACTGCACCGGAGCTCGGGTGCTCACTTTGTCGGCTGCCTTCCTCGAACAGGGGTGGGGGGACTTCCCTATGATGTGTGGTCCTCGGGACACGTTTAGCTATGCAGACCGTTTCCCGCGACGTTATAGAAACTTTCGTAGTAGTTAGTTTTCATATTTACTTACAATGGTGCTGTTATGCAGCAGTACCGAAACTGTCTTTGTAATTCGCCGCAGAAGGGACAAAGACAATGCAAGGATTCACGTTAAGTAAAAAACAAAAAAAGGATTATTCTGAACTCAGGAAATCATAGGAGGTTGGTGGATGGACTTCATCATTTCAGCGCGGGCGCCAGTCACTTTACGGCAGCAGTTTTTTTTTTTTTTGTAACAATTGGTTCGCAGTTCTGTCTTTACTTCGATTGCACGATGATTCAACACGATCTAGTGCTGTTGTATGGTGGTAATTTTGTACAGAATCAGGTAACTAATAGGTGACGGAGATGTGAGTCCAAGAAATGGACTTCGTGAGGTTTTTTAGGCTGGGTATAAAAATCTTCGTTTCCCAGAGAACTAGAGTGTTTTATTGTGGCGTGACATTATACCTCAGCTTTATTTCCGTTGCCGAGATTTCCAAGAACATTTGTAAGATCAAGCTGGAGGTTAAACAGAGATAGTAAGTGCTGTACTATTCAGCCCATTGAAGGAGTCTTGGAACTCGACTGTGTATAATCAGATTGCTACAGGTCAGTGATCAGTTGTGACCCAGTTGCGAACTTTAACTTATTTCTCGTGTATTAAAGCGAGATTTGCGACGCTTATTGAAAACTTTTTCACTAATACACCAGTGCAGCGATTTATTCGAGCCCGATATTAACAGTTACTTCGCTGATAGACGTGTAAATACGGATCGTAGCAGGATTGCGTGTGTCAGCGCCCGTACCGCGACATCGCGCTGTTATGAAGAGGAGACTCGGACTGTTACAACCCACAGACTTCCTGCTAGAAGACATATGTAAGTAAAAGGAGCTCCACTGGTCACCGACAAAAAGTCGTATTATTGTCTACTGGTGGTGTGAATCGTCATTTTTAACATTCATTAAATGATATTATGTACCTGGTGTACAAAACTTAAGGACGAAAGTAACTTCCGCATGATATGTCACTGTCAAGTAATATAGCTCGATGAAACTTGGACCATTTACCGAAAGATATGCTACAGTGTAGTACAGAAGGTAACTTAAATAAATACACAATTAGACGAATAGATATGAAACTTTTATTCATAGACAATAATTACACTGAATACATCGTGATTTATGACGGTCCCTGGACATTCCAGAATGAGAGATATTGTTCTTAATAGGGCGCGTGATCACCACGCATGCTCTGCAACGCGCTCCCATGCTCGCCATAAAGTTGGTAAGGAGTTCCTGTGGATGGGAGATCCATACCTCCACTAATGTTGTTGACAACTGCTGGATGATCGTTGATGGGACGTACAGAAATACGTCTCCTCAACGCTTCTCACACGTGCTTGATGGGCTTTACGTCGGGGAAATTGGCACGCCAGTCCATTAGCCAAATATCCTCTGGTTCCAAGAGGTCATCCACCTACTCTGTCCGATGCAGTCGCTTACTGAAAATAAAGTCAGAGCCAAATGTACCACTTAAAAGACGCAGATAAGAGAGGAGTGTAGTGTAACAATAACGTTAGCCGGCGAGTGTATCGTGTTCAACGATTTGGAGCTCAGTATGCCTATGCAACATCGTGCCTCCCTACACCATAACACCTGGACCACCAAAACGATCATGTTCGACAATGTTCCTGAGTGCATTACGTTTTTACACTTCTTGAGTCAGAAGAAGCCTGATCTCCTCTTCAAATGGTTCAAATGGCTCTGAGCACTATGGGACTTAACTTCTGAGGTCATCAGTCCCCTAGAACTTAGAACTACTTAAACCTAACGAACCTAAGGACATCACACACATCCATGCCCGAGGCAGGATTCGAACCTGCGACCGCTGCGGTCGCGCGGTTCCAGACTGTAGCGCCTAGAACCGCTCGGCCACCCCGGCCGGCTGTTATAGTGTGGAGAGGCATAATGTTGATGGGCCTCTAATTCCTTGAACACGGTATATTTGCTGGTCAATGCTATTGTGACACTGTACTCCTTCCCCACGTGCATCATTTCAGGGATGCATTCGGCCTCGACTTCAGTTTTATGGATGACATGCGCAACCGCATCGCAAAGCGCACGTGGAAGATCTCTTGGAACCAGGGGATATTCGGTGAATGGACTGGCCTGCCGGTTTCCCCGACTGGAATCCCATCGAGCACTTGTGGGGTGCGCTGGGGAGACGTATTGTAGCACTTCCACATACACCAACGACCGTCCAGCAGTTGTCAACCACGATGGTGGAGGAATGAAGTTCCATACCACTAGGACCCCTTATCAATATTGTGGCCAGCATGGGAGTACGTTGCAGAGCAATGTCGTCCGTTGTGATCACACACCCTATCAACAAGCATTTCTCACCTTGTCTAATATCCAGAGGAACGTCATAAATCGCAGTGACTTTAGCGTACTTACTGTCTTTGAAAAGAAGTGTCATTTCTTTTCGTATCATTGCGTATTTCTTTCAGTTACCTTGAGTACTATACCGTAGCAGTCTTTTCTATGTAAGGTCCAATCGAGCTATTTCACGTGATAGTAAATTATGATGTGAAACTTACTTAAGTTTTGCATACCAGTATATTTAACTGAAATACTAACCTCTTCCAGTTCCGTAAAAGATGACATGTTTCCATTTATTATCCTCTTACAAAAAAATGGCTCTGAGCACTACGGGACGTAACATCTGAGGTCATCAGTCCCCTCGAACTTAGAACTACTTAAACCGAACTAACCTAAGGACATCACACACATCCATGCCCGAGGCAGGATTCGAACCTGTGACCGTAGTGGTCGCGCTGTTCCAGACTGAAGCGCCTAGAACCGTTCGGCCACACTGGCCGACTTTCCTCTTACCATCTAGCCAAAGTTCGTGTGATCGTCGTCCATACGGTACCACGTACGTCGGCCTAAATAACTTAAGTTTTCACGAAACGATGTTATGTTACCAGACTAGTTCATTTTCTTTTTGTCGTTGAATAAGGAAGAACGTGGGTTGCATGCTGGGATAACGCAATAGCTTTCGAAAATATTACTTGCGCTGGGATTTGTGAATTGGTGTTGGGCGGGAGTGGCAGGTGGGTGGGTGTAGAAGCGGATGTATGTAATTTGTCTGTACCCACTTTATGCAGTTTCCTCTTTTCCACCAACTTGTTTTATGTGTTCTGGCGGGATATTACGGGCTTTATAAAGACATCAAGCTCTAAGGGGTGGGCCAGTGTGCGTTCTCTCTCATTCTCTCTCTCTCTCTCTTTCGCTCTCTCACCACCCTCTCTCTCTCTCTCTTCCCCCCCCCCCCCCTCGCCTTTTGTGTGTGTTTGTGTGTGTGTGTGTGTGTGTGTGTGTGTGTGTGTGTAAGAGCGAATAGTTTTCAGTAGGTCGGAAAGATAGTTCGTTTTCGTATTCATGCATACCAAGTTTCGGATAGCCAATTTAAATTCACCGCAACTGTGTCTGTGTGGTTAACTAAACTAAACGGTAAAATGTCACAGGAAGGATTGATCCATTTGAAGATGTGCCGTGTATGACGCCCGAATGTTGAAGCTATATAGAGCGTACTATACGAGTGTAGACACGATATCTGAGCGGTCTTCTACAGGTCGTATTTTTCATAGCACCTCGGAGATACGCCAAGCGCTCCCAGGAAGGTCAGTGTTGAGCCGAACTGTCAACTGTAAAACCAAGTGAGAACAAGGAAGATTTCTATTGGCGAATTAGGACGGTGTGTATAACAACATGACCTCAGTATTCACGTCATTTGCAGATTAATAATTATACCTATTACAAGTTGTATGTTTTTAGGTTGCTTAGCACTTCCAAGTACCTGAGGCAACAGAAGCCTTTAAAGCTTATTTCCTCTTGGGCGGTACGTCAGGTGTTGAAGTGTGGACGCAAAACGGTTAGTCTATACTGACAGACGTAATCCACTTAGTGGTGCACTACGACCTTGCAGAAAACATCACGTCACGAAGTTTGTGACGTGTTTGTGGGAAGACAGTTCGACGCAGAGAAAACATAAGTGTACATATTTTGGTACCACATACAAAAATATCTGTACCTATACCCGTCTCACCGTGTACGTATACGAGGGCGTGCTGAAAACTAATGGCTCCGAATTCTTAACACGAAAACTCTTAAAACATTTTTAATAAAACGAACGTTATTAACATTCAACATATGTATACTTCACGTCTACATACTTATAGCCCTCTGTCGCCAGAGCGCTCGTAATTGTAGCGTGTAACATGCGGTATGTAACGTAACTATGTCCGCGCGTCAGAAATAGTGAGCCGTAATCGAGTTTCGAAGAGTTCCTCCACACATGAAGCAAACTATCCTTCAACGTGACAATGCCATAACACACAGGAGCGCTGCGACATCTCCAACATTCCGATGACTTGGGTTCACTGTCATCGATCATCTTCCATACAGTCCCAACTTGGCTCCATCCGATTTTCATCTGTTTCCAAAACTAAAAAAACACATTCGATGACTTTACACTGATAGTGACGAAGCAATGCAAGGAGATGTAATGTTATGGTTCCGTCAAGGAAGTCAAACGTACTACTGTGACAGTATCAACAAACTGGTCTGTCATTGGGAGCAATGTGTTCGTCGCCAGAGTGACTATGTTAAGATATACATTTATAGACATGAAGAAGGAAGGTGTAGAGTGTTAATAAGTTTGACTTAATTAAAAAAAACTTTAAGAGTTTTTACATAAAAAATTCAGAGGCATTAGTTTTCACCATGTCCTCGTATATGCAGGGTGGTCATAAACAGTCTGAAAAGCTGGGTAGATGGTGCCAAGAAACAATTGTTTGGAAAAAATTAGATACGTTGCGCCGTTTCTGAGTTAATTAGCTCTGAAATTAACCAATCAGGCCATTATGGAAATTCAAGCGGCCCACCAGGGACGGTGCCGCGAATCATTTTGTTCGTTTGGTTTTCTAAACCGAACAAGGGTGCCATACAGCAACCGAACATGGGACGATAGTTAGAATAGAACCGAGCCAAAGGCTGAGCAGGACACTAACTGAAACTTCATTGCTAATTAACTCGGAAACGGCGCATCGTATGGAATTTTTTTTCTTAACGATTATTTCTCAGCACAACCTATACTGAAGCACTCTTGCAATCCTTTCATGCCGTTTCTGATCACCCTGTGTGTGTGTGTGTGTGTGTGTAACTAACGATAGAAAACTTCGTATGCAGTATATGCAGTACAATGGGATATGTTATGTGGTCATACTATGGCTGACCACCACCTTTTCAGCATGTCCGTAACGAACCACAGTCTTGACTCGACGTCAGCATACTGTAGTGGATATGGACTTGTCTGCGTCGATGCCTTGGTGCTGGCCGTGGTGGCCGAGCGGTTCTAGGCGCTCCAGTCCGGAACCGCACTGCCGCTACGGTCGCAGGTTCGAATCGTGCCTCGGGCATGGATGTGTGTGATGTCCTTAGTTTTAAGTAGTTCTAAGTCTAGGGGACTGATGACCTCAGATGTTGAGTCCCATAGTGCTCAGAGGCATTTGAACCATTTGATGTCTTGGTGCCATCTGCTACGAGCTTGACAGGTGGCGCACATGCCATTGAGTCGGCTTTAATTGTACAGAAAACATGAACGTCTCGGACAGCAATACGCAAGTGGAAGCTGTAGCCAGTGTGCTGACTGGCAAAACATAGTGTTAGATTGAAATTACAATGAAATGAATACCGCTAGCTGCATGCAGGCGTTGATATAAGTCAACTGGGACAGCTGAAAATGTGTGCCACGACCGGGACTCGAACCCGAGATCTCCTGCTTACATAGTGAACGCTCTATCCACTCTTTTTTGTTGATCTCATTTTGTTCTATATTTTTAGTTGAATTTGTCCGTTGCGGACGTCCGATGACACTCGTTCACTCAGTTTTTTTTATTACAGAGGGTAGCTAAACCCTCTAACCGAACACGCTGAGCTACCATGCCATCTGAGCCACCGAGGACACAGAGGATAGTGCGACTGCAGGGACTTATCTCTGGCACGTCTCCCGTGTGTCCCACATTCCCAACTTATTGTCCCGCACTATATTCATAGTGGCCCCGCCCATTATACTCATTACTCGCGGCTTTTTGCGGATTCCCGCAAGAGTTCGGGCACTGTTTGCGCATCCGCACAGAAGAAGATGGTCAAATGGCCGGTGAGCCTTAACCAAAATTTGACAACCTGCATTACTGATTGGAATACGGGGCAAACGCAGTTTCCCATGGTTTATGGCGCCAATGGTAACGCAATGCTGCCTCCACTCACATGCACAGAGGGCAATCTGAACAGCACCTGGGGCAACTGGACGGTTTTAGAGCTCTAAGTATTGCTCTTCTTCCTTGCGACTCCACATGCCTTATTTTGGAAGGACAATGCCGTATCACAGGTGACGAGGAATGTGCAATGTTCTTGCATTTCCGTATCTACATTTCCGTCTCGGTATTCATATGCAGTTCTGTAATACAAATCATTTGTTTCTCGTTACGTACCTAACCTGTTGTACAAAGTTCATTGGAGTTATGTGTATCATTCCCGGTCTGGCAATTTACACTTATATTCATGGCTGACTGACTGTGTCCTAGATGAGCACCAGGACATTAAAGGGGAATATGAACAACGATCATAGCAGCCATAACTCAAAAGAAGAGACGCTACCTTGTAGTCACTGAATGTAGGGTATTAGTAGAATACCTCCTGATTAGTGAATTGTGACTGTCTCTGCGTCAGGAATTCTGTGACTGTTGTATTCTTTTACCGTTTCAACCTACTGGCGAGTATTTATGGTAAGTGTTTCTCATTTATAAATATGAAAGCTCTTAGCTACTTTGCTAGGTTGTTCTGTTTTGTCACTTAATTTGCCAATGGCTTATGCGTAGGATTTTCATATCTTCTCAGATGTTATCAGAGAAAAATAGTCTAGGTATTCTGTGAGGGCTTCGTCCGTGAAGACGTTCTGTACTTACTTGTGGATTTTCCTTTCTTCAAGGGCACGAAATGAGTGTCCGGCCCAACCAAGACTCCTAGCTTCCATTTTGGATACAATGTACGGCGCTCTGTATCTATCGTAGATCTCTGGGTTAGTTTTCTTCATTCTGAAGGAGTATTACCTCAGATTCTGTCCAATATTTTTCTTAAAACTTTCCTTTCAAAACTCACAGGCTGAGAGAAACATGTACCTTTGGCCAGTCAGTCAGGCTAGAGTTCTCGGCTGTGATACGAGTGTGTCTACAGAGCGACAAGTTAAGTGCTTATGCTTTTCTGTGTTTTCCACGTAGTATGTTCAAATGCGTGTGAAATCTTATGGGACGTAACTGCTAAGGTCATCAGTCCCTAAGCTTACACACTACTTAACCTAAATTATCCTAAGGGCAAACACACACACACCCATGCCCGAGGGAGGACTCGAACCTCCGCCAGGACCAGCCGCACAGTCCATGACTGCAGCGCCTGAGACCGCTCGGCTAATCCCGCGCGGCTTTCCACGTAGTATATTTACTAAATTTTGTGCGTGTTGCTCTGTTTAAGAGGGTTAATCTCGCGTTTTTGTAAGTGTAAATTCATTCAGTCTTTAGCGCAATAGCTGCTCACCGAACAGCCAGCTACGTAGCTCTTAAACGCATCAGCGTGCATCGGGAGGGTAGCAGGTCGCATATCTAGGATTGTCTGCTTTTATAGTTCATTTCTTCAGTTAGTCTTGCTATGATGGATAGGATGCGTGAACGCTGTACGCAGACGCAGGAGGAACTGGCCGCACTTCGCGAACAGCTGAACGTCCAGTTGGGTACGGTCAATCACATTCAGGCTGCTGGCTCGGGGTGTAGCGTTGGCGGAGAATATGGTGCGTCGCATGGGACAACTCAAGTGTCACTTGTATTGCCCACGGGCTCTGCTTCCGAGGCACCTCTAGTGCACACAACGCGGTGGATCCACCCTGACAGCAGGTTGAGTCGCGGATGGTAATGCGTTCGCGTCGCTCGAGGCGGAGGGCGAATGTGGAGACTGGCCGCCTGGTCTCGCCCATTCACCCTGTCAGTGGACAGGTGGCCGCTCCTTCAGCAGGGTCCGAGCAGGCGCACGAGGGGAAGGGTTTACTGGTTACTGGGAGCTCCAATGTTAGTCGCGTTATGGAGTTCCTTAGACAAATAACGTTCAGAGCTGGAAAGGAAGCCACTGTGCACTCGGTATGTCTGTTGGAGGGCCTCATCCGAAATGTGGAGGCGGCCTTGCCTGTGGCTATCGAGCGTGCAGGGTGCAGTCGTCTGCAGGATGTCGCTCACGTCGGCACCAACGACGCCTGTCTCATGGATTCTGAGGCGATCCTCAGTTCTTACAGGCGGCTGGCGGAGGTGGTGAAGACAAATGGGCTAGCGCGCGGGGTGTAAGCAGGGCTCAAAATTCGCAGCATCGTTCCCAGAGTTGATAGGAGTGCTTTGGCTTGGAACCGAGTTGAGCGTCTCAACCAAAGCTTTCGTCGACTCTGTGACGGTCTTGAGTGCAGATTTCTAGACCTGCGTTATCGGGTGAGTATTTGTAGGACTCCACTTGATAGGTCAGGGGTGCACTACACAAAAGAAGCAGAGTACTAGTGACGTGCACATGAGGTAGGCTAGGTGGTAGTTTGAGGTGCTCTAATGAACACTGCAAGTCAGTTGACAACAATGGAAGTCAAACGACGTTCAGAATAAAGGTACTTCGACTGCCACAATTCTATCAGTAAACTGTCGAAGTATTCGCAATAAAGTTCCCGAAATTACTGCCCTCCGGGAAAGTTCTCGCGCTCAAATTATTCTTGGGACTAAGAGCTGACTCAAACCCGAAGTGGAAACCTCTGAGATATTTAGCAACTCGTGGAACGTATATCGGAAAGACAGATTAGGGGCCATAGTAGGAGGAGTTCTCATTGCAGATGACAAAAATATTGTCTTTATTGAGGTCGAAGTTGAGCGTGACAGTAAAGTCATCTGGTCGTGTATAACAGGTGTAGGGGAAACTAAATTAATTGTTGGATGTTTTTACCTGCCACCGGATTCCGCTGTGGCAGTTCTAGAGTCATTCAAAGAAAGTCTGCGATCAACAGCGCGTAAATACCCAGTTCATGCAATACTACTTGGAGGTGACTTTAACCTGCCGAGTATAGATTGGGATGTCTATGGATTCATTGAAGGGGATACAGATAGACAGCCATGCGAAGTACTTTTGAAGACATTTCCTAAATTTGTCTTGAGTAGCTAGCTTGGCAGCCAACATGCAATGGAAATACACTCCTGGAAACTGAAATAAGAACACCGTGAATTCATTGTCCCAGGAAGGGGAAAATTTATTGACACATTCCTGGGGTCAGATACATCACATGATCACACTGACAGAACCACAGGCACATAGACACAGGCAACAGAGCATGCACAATGTCGGCACTAGTACAGTGTATATCCACCTTTCGCAGCAATGCAGGCTGCTACTCTCCCATGGAGACGATCGTAGAGATGCTGGATGTAGTCCTGTGGAACGGCTTGCCATGCCATTTCCACCTGGCGCCTCAGTTGGACCAGCGTTCGTGCTGGACGTGCAGACCGCGTGAGACGACGCTTCATCCAGTCCCAAACATGCTCAATGGGGGACAGATCCGGAGATCTTGCTGGCCAGGGTAGTTGACTTACACCTTCTAGAGCACGTTGGGTGGCACGGGATACATGCGGACGTGCATTGTCCTGTTGGAACAGCAAGTTCCGTTGCCGGTCTAGGAATGGTAGAACGATGGGTTCGATGACGGTTTGGATGTACCGTGCACTATTCAGTGTCCCCTCGACGATCACCAGTGGTGTACGGCCAGTGTAGGAGATCGCTCCCCACACCATGATGCCGGGTGTTGGCCCTGTGTGCCTCGGTCGTATGCAGTCCTGATTGTGGCGCTCACCTGCACGGCGCCAAACACGCATACGACCATCATTGGCACCAAGGCAGAAGCGACTCTCATCGCTGAAGACGACACGTCTCCATTCGTCCCTCCATTCACGCCTGTCGCGACACCACTGGAGGCGGGCTGCACGATGTTGGGGCGTGAGCGGAAGACGGCCTAACGGTGTGCGGGACCGTAGCCCAGCTTCATGGAGACGGTTGCGAATGGTCCTCGCCGATACCCCAGGAGCAACAGTGTCCCTAATTTGCTGGGAAGTGGCGGTGCGGTCACCTACGGCACTGCGTAGGATCCTACGGTCTTAGCGTGCATCCGTGCGTCGCTGCGGTCCGGTCCCAGGTCGACGGGCACGTGCACCTTCCGCCGACCACTGGCGACAACATCGATGTACTGTGGAGACCTCACGCCCCACGTGTTGAGCAATTCGGCGGTACGTCCACCCGGCCTCCCGCATGCCCACTATACGCCCTCGCTCAAAGTCCGTCAACTGCACATACGGTTCACGTCCACGCTGTCGCGGCATGCTACCAGTGTTAAAGACTGCGATGGAGCTCCGTATGCCACGGCAAACTGGCTGACACTGACGGCGGCGGTGCACAAATGCTGCGCAGCTAGCGCCATTCGACGGCAAACAGCGCGGTTCCTGGTGTGTCAGCTGTGCCGTGCGTGTGATCATTGCTTGTACAGCCCTCTCGCAGTGTCCGGAGCAAGTATGGTGGGTCTGACACACCGGTGTCAATGCGTTCTTTTTTCCATTTCCAGGAGTGTATCTTAGACCTTATAGCTGCGAACGGGCTGGACCTTATCGACATTGTCAGTATAGAAATCGGGATTAGCGATCATGATGTCATTATATCAACTATGATTACAAAATTTAATAAAATGGTCAAGAAAGCTAGGAGAGTGTTTCTGGTAGACAGAGCAGATACGCAGTTACTAACATCTCACTTAGACAGTCAATTGGCATCACATAGTTCCAGTAAGATGCATGTAGAGGAATTATGGGAAAAGTTTAAGCAGATTGTAAGTCGTGGTCTGGAGAGTTACGTGCCTGGTATATGGATAAAGGATGGAAAAGACCCACCATGGTTTAATAACGAAATACGGCGGATGCTTAGGAAGCAGAGGCTGTTGCTCACTAGGTTAAAAAGTAGACGCACAAATGACGACAAGCGAAGGTTAGTAGAGATTCGTGCGTCTGCGAAAAAATCTATGCGCGAAACATGCAACAACTACCACTGTCACGCCCTAGCAAAAGATCTGGCACAAAAAACCGAGTAAATTCAGGTCGTATGTAAAATAGCTAAGCGAGTCTAAGGCTTCCATTCAGTCCCTTGTTGACCAGTCTGGTGTGGCAGTTGAAGACAGCAAAACGAAAGCCGAAGTTTTAAATTTCACGTTCAAGAAATCGTTCACGCAGGAGAACCGTACAAATATACCGTCATTTGACCACCGGACAGACTCCCGTATGGACGAAAGAGTAATAAGCATAACTTGCGTACAGAAACAACTGAAAGATTTGAAAGCAAATAAATCACCAGGTCCAGATGGAACCCCAGTTCGATTTTACAAAGTGTACTCTACGGTATTGGCCCTTACCTAGTTTGCATTTATCGTGAATCTTTCGCCCAGCACAAAGGCCCAAGAGACTGGGAAAAAGCGCAACTGACTCCAGTGTATAAGAAAGGTAAAAGAACGGACCCCCAAAATTACAGACTAATATCCCCAACTTCTGTTTGCTGCATAACGTTTGAAAATATTTGCAGTTCCAATATAATAAACTTTCTTGGGGCTAAGAAGCTTATGGCCACGAATCAGCACGGTTTAATAATGCATAGCTCGTGCGAAACTCAGCTTGCCTTTTCTCACGCGATATACTGAGAACAATGGATGAAGGGTAACAGGCAGATTTCATATTTCTAGATTTCCGGAAAACATTTGACACTGTGCCCCACTGCAGGCTGTTAACGAAGGTATGAGCATACGAAATAAGTTCACAGATATATGAGTGGCTCGAAGACTTGTTAAATAATAGAACCTAGTATGTTGTCCACGATGGCGAGTGTTCATCAGAGACAAGGGTATCGTCATGAATGCCCCAGGAAAGTGTGACTGGACCGCTGTTGTTCTCTGTACATATAAGTGATTTGGCGGACAGGATGGGCAGCAATCTGCGGTTGTTTGCTGATGATGCCGTGATGTACGGCAAGTTATCGAAGTTTAATGACTATATGGAAATACAAGACGACTTAGACAACATTTCCAGTGGTGTGATGAATGGCAGTTAGTCCTAAACGTGGAAAAATGTAATTTGATTCTAGGCGCTCAGTCCGGAACCGCGCGACTGCTACGGTCGCAGGTTCGAATCCTGCCTCGGGCATGGATGTGTGTGATGTCCTTAGGTTAGTTAGGTTTAAGTAGTTCTAAGTTCTAGGGGACTGATGACCACAGATGTTAAGTCCCATAGTGCTCAGAGCCATTTTGTAAGTTGATGCGGACGAGTTGGAAGAACAAACCTGTAATGTTCGGATACAGTATTACTAGTGTCCTGCTTGACACAGTCAAGCCGGCCACGGTGGTCTCGCGGTTCTATGCGCGCAGTCCGGAACCGTGCGACTGCTACGGTCGCAGGTTCGAATCCTGCCTCGGGCATGGATGTGTGTGATGTCCTTAGGTTAGTTAGGTTTAAGTAGTTCTAAGTTCTAGGGGACTGATGACCACAGCAGTTGAGTCCCATAGTGCTCAGAGCCATTTGAACCATTTTTTGACACAGTCAAGTCCTTTAAATATCTGGGCGTAACGTTGCAATGCGATATGAGAAGCAACGAGCATGTGAAAACAGTGCTAAGAAATGCAAATGGTCGACTTCTGTTTATTGCGAGAGTTTTAGGAAATAATGGATCATCTGTAAATGACACCGCATACAGTATGCTGGTGCGACCTATTCTTGAGTACTACTCGTGTGTGTGGGATCCGTACCAGATCGGATTGAAGGAAGACGTCGAAGCAATACAGAGCCAGGCTGCTAGATTTATTACGGTTAGGCTCTAAAACACGTAAGTGTTACGGAGATGCTTCGGGAACTCAAATGGGAATTCCTGGAGGGAAGGCAACGTTCTTTTCGAGAAACACTATTGGGAAAATTTAGAGAACTGGCATTTGAAGATGACTGCCTAACGATTCTATTGCCGCCAACATACATCGCGCGTAACCACCAAAAAGGTAGCATAAGAGAAATTTGGGCTCATACGCTCATAGGCAAACCTACATTTGTAGCATTTGTAAACTTGGAGAAAGCTTTTGACAATGTTGATTGGAATACTCTCTTTCAAATTCTGAAGGTGGCAGGGGTAAAATACAGGGAGCGAAAGGCTATTTACAATTTGTACAGAAACCAGATGGCTGTTATAAGAGTCGAGGGCATGAAAGGGAAGCAGTGGTTGGGAAGGGAGTGAGACAGGGTTGTAGCCTATCCCCGATGCTATTCAAACTGTATATTGAGTAAGCCGTGAAGGAAACAAAAGAAAAACTCGGAGTAGGAATTAAAATCCATGGAGAAGAAATAAAAACTTTGAGGTTCACCGACGACATTGTAATTCTGTCAGAGACAGCAAAGGACTTGGAAGAGCAGTTGAACGGAATGGACAGTGTCTTGAAAGGAGGGTATAAGATGAACATCAACAAAAGCAAAACGAGGATAATGGAATGTAGTCGAATTAAGTCGGGTGATGCTGAGGGAATTAGATTAGGAAATGAGACGCTTGGAGTAAAATAACTGATGATGGTCGAAGTAGAGAGGATATAAAATGTAGACTGGCAATGGCAAGGAAAGCGTTTCTGAAGAAGAAAAATTTGTTAACATCGAGTATAGATTTAAATGTCAGGAAGTCATTTCTGAAAATATTTGTATGGAGTGTAGCCATGTATGGAAGTGAAACGTGGACGATAAATAGTTTAGACAAGAAGAGAATAAAAGCTTTCGAAATGTGGTGCTACAGAAGAATGCTGAAGATTAGATGGGTAAATCACATAACTATTGAGGAGGTATTGAACAGAATTGGGGAGAAGAGGAGTTTGTGGCACAACTTGACTAGAAGAAGGGATCGGTTGGCAGGACATGTTCTGAGACATCGAGGGATCACCAATTTAGTATTGGAGGGCAGCGTGGAGGGTAAAACTCGTAGAGGGAGACCCAGAGATGAATACACTAAGCAGATTGAGAAGGGCGTAGGGTGCAGTAGGTACTGGGAGATGAAGAAGCTTGCACAGGATAGAGTAGTATGGAGAGCTGCATCAAACCAGTCTCAGGACTGAAGACCACAACAACAGCGCTTTATTTGCGAATGTAACAGGAGGGGAAATGACAAGTAGTGGTATAGAGTACACACCGCTACGCACCGTACGGTGGCTTGCAAAATATCTACGTACATGTAGGAAAGTGTTTTGAACAAGAGACACCAGATATGTCCAAAACTGTGACCCATATTACCGACGTTTCAGAATACAGTATCGTGCATAAGAAGTATGTGTTGGACGTCAACATCACGCTGGTTAATAAAAAACGCACTGTACTATATGAATATCTGACATAATGTCGAACTTACACTGTCATCGACTGAAGCTACTTGGCGCTGATAATCACTGGGGAGACTACGACGACAACAACAACAACAAACGGACTGCTACAATATGTTGGGTTACAACAGAAATAATTTTTCTCTATTAAATGTCTCCTGCGTCATTAATAATAAGACAAAAAATGGTAGAAGAAAGCCCGAAAGGTGTAGCACCATAATCATATAACAAATAAAAATACACTGAAGTGACAAAAGGCATGGAATACCTCCTAAGATCATGCCGAACGTCTTTTGCCAGGTATAGTACATCAGATCGACGTGGCATGGTCTCAGCAAGTCGTTGGAAGTCCCCTGCAGAAATATTAAACCATGCTACGTCTATAGACGAACGTAATCGCGAAAGTGTTGCCGGTGCAGGATCTCTTACATGAACTGGCCTCTCGATTATGTCCGATAAATTTCGATGAGATTCACGTCGGGCGATCTTGGTGGCCAAATCATTCTCTCGAATTGTCCAGAATATTCTTCAAACCAATCGCGAACAACTGTAGGTCGTTGCCATGGCACACTGTCATCCATAAAAATTCCATCTTTCTTTGGAAACATGAATGGCTGAAAATGGTCTCCAAGTAGCCGAACATAACCATTTCCAGTCAATGATGGGTTCATTTCAAGTAGAGGACCCAGTCCATTCCATGTAAAAACTGTCCACACCTTTATGGACCCATACCAGCTTGCACAGTGCTTTATTGACAACTTGGGTCCACGGCTTCATAGGGTATGCGCAACACTCGAACTCCACCATCCGCTCTTACCAGCTGAAACTGGGATTTATCTGCCCAAACCACGGTTCTCCAGTCGTCTAGGGTCCAACCGATGTGGTCACGAGGCGACGAGAAGCTCTGCAGGCGAGTGGTGCTGTTAGCAAAAGCACTCACGTCGGTCGTCTGCAGCCATGGCCCATTTACGCCAAATTTCGCCGCTCTGTCCTAACGATTTCGTTCGTCGTGCGTCCCACATTTATTTCTGCGGTTATTTCACGCACTGTTGTCTGTCTATTAGCACGGAGAACTCTAAGCAAACGCCGCTGCTTTCGTTCGTTAAGTGAAGGCCGTCGATCACTGTGTTGCTCGTGGAGTAATAATGCCTGAAATTTTGTATTCTCGGCACACTCTTGACACTGTGGATCGCGATATATTGAATTCCCTAGTGATTTACGAAATGGAATGTTCCTTGCGTCTAGCTCCAACCACCATTCCGCGTTCAAAGTCTGTTAATTCCCGTCGTGCGGCCATAATCACGTCCGAAACCTTTTCTCATGAATCAACTGAGTACAGCTCAACCAATGCACTGCCCTTTTATACCTTCCGTACGCGATACTACCACGATCTATATATATACGCATATCGCTATCTCATGACATCTGTGTATGTAAACCAAAGATTATGTGACTTGTTGAAGCTACGAATAACCAAGTCCAACGTGACTCGTAGTATTCCCGACCAATTACCTCAGTTCACCAGTTACGCTGCTCCTATGCTCATGAGCCGAAACATCATGACCACTGCCCATCACGAAACTGAATGCCACTTGGTGTCGTTGTCGTGGCTCGTGACGCAGTAAGGAAAGTTTATAAGCCGGGAAGACGCGTTTGGGGAATTATTCTAGTGACGATATGGGCCGAAAATGTGAACATCGACTGACGTAAGCGACTTCGACAAAGAGCAGAGTGCTATGACCAGTTGCCTGGGAAAGAGCATATCGAAAATGGCGAAGCTGGTCTGCTGTCCGATTACTACTGTCGTAAGCATGTATGGAAAGAGGTTGAAGGACAGTGGAACCACGAGTAGACGACTAGGTAATGCACGTCTATGCTTATCACAGAACGTGGAAATTGTAGGTTTGCCCGTTCTGTAAAGCTGCATATGCGGCGATCTGTGGCAGATATGAAGAATAGAGTACAATGCTAGCACAGGCACAAGTGTTTCAGAGTACACTTTTCACCACCCACTGTTAAACACGGGGCTCCGCAGCAGGACATCCTTAAGCGTTCCCACGATGACACAACGAAATCGTTAATTACGTGGGCACAGGATCATCAAGATAGGACAGTGTCAACGAGTAGCCTGGTCGAATAAATTATGTTTCTTGTTACACCAGATTGATGTTCCTGTCCAGGAACGCTATCATTCAACCGAATGGCTACTCGAAACGTGCACAACGCCACGGAGGAGGCAGTATGATGTTATGGGGAACATTCACATGGCCTTTTATCAGACCTTTGGTAGTAACTGAAACCAGCACATCTGTGGACTAGATGAACAATATTGTTGATCACCTCCATGCCTTCATGCTTGATGTCTTTCCCCTACGGCGCTGGCACCTTCTTACAGGATAACTGTCCGTGTCACAAGGCCAGAAAAGCCCTACAGTGGCTTGAGGAACATGGTACGTTATTGTCTCGTGAACCACATTCGCCTGATATGAACCGTTGGAACACATCTGGTATGCTTTCTAGAGCCAGCTCCGCGCCCGCAAATCACCGGCTCTTAATTTGTGGGAATTGCGTGGCCTGTACGTAGACATGTAGTGTCTCATACCTCTAAGAACCTACCAATAACTTATCGAATCCATGCCATGCAAAATCACTATCATATTGCGGTCCATAGGAGATCGAACGCGCTGTTAATCCAGATTTTCATGTTTTGTCTCATTAGCACGAGAGGTTTATTTGACTGTTGAAAGCAAATGGGTTATCCACTACTGACTTGCTAGGCCTATCGTAGCTTCACCAGAGCCCATTTGGCCGTCGCTTTTCGGGGTTCCTGTACGGCCTTCACTGCTACCATAGCTGTCTCGGGGCACACACAGTGCACACTATACTTCGCCCCTTCAGGTAATCACCTACTTCACGCCATTGCCCGTCTCCCATGACGCTACGCGGGGTAGCCGCGCGGTCTGTGACGCGTTGTCACGGTCCGTGCGGCTCCCCCCGTCGGAGCTTCGAGTCCTCCCTCGGGCGTGGGTGTGGGTGTTGTCCATAGTGTAAGTTACTTTAAGTTAGATTAAGTAGTGTGTAGGCTTAGGGACCGATGACCTCAGCAGTTTGGTCCCATAAGACCTTACCACAAATTTCAAAGTCACATGACGTGGACGAGGGTTGGACTCGCGGGAGATACGAAACATCCTGCAGATCAAGCCCCTAAAATAAACTAAGAGAAATAAGCTTTAATTGTTTGGCCACATTAAAAGAACGAGACGAGAAAGACTTCCGAGAAAAGTCCTAGAATGGATTGAATCTGGACGAAGACCAATTGGAAGATAACGTACAAGTTGGGGAGACCGGATGATGGATGATCTGAACTGAAGAAGATTGCAATGGGAGGAGATTCTAAATGATAGACTATGGAAGAAAAGAGAATCTTAGAAGAGGCTCTGTGAACGACCTGCGCCGGCCGGAGTGGCTGTGCGGTTCTAGGCGTTACAGTCTGGAACCGAGCGACCGCTACGGTCGCAGGTTCGAATCCCGCCTCGGGGATGGATGTGTATGATGTCCTTAGGTTAGTTAGGTTTAATTAGTTCTAAGTTCTGTACTCAGAGCCATTTGAACCATTTTTTTGAACGACCTGCATAAGCAGAAACATTTCAACAAGAAGAAGGAGAAGTACGACGGGACTTTAAAAGGCTATACATTGTTTTGGCAGGCCAAGTAACTTTTATCGAATGCTACACTTTACTTTAAAGTGACACAGATAAGTAACACTATTTTTCAACATAGTCACCAGGTCTATGCAAACAACGGTCAGAACGTTCTACTAATCGTTAGATTTCTCGGCGATCGAAATCTGTTTCTTCCACAAGGAGCCGTTCAAGAAGCGCTGTGTGAACGTCATCACTGGAAAATCTCTTTCCCCTCAGATTCTTCTTTCAGCTTGCTGAAAAGATAAAAACCGCATGGTGCAAGATCTGGACTTGGTTCAAATGGCTCTGAGCTCTATGGGACTTAACTTCTGAGGTCATCAGTCCCCTAGAACTTAGAACTATTTAAACCTAACTAACCTAAGGACATCACACACATCCATGCCCGAGGCAGGATTCGAACCTGCGACCGCAGCGGTCGCGCGTTTCCAGACTATAGCGCCTAGAACCGCTCGGCCACTCCGGCCGGCGATCTGGACTTCTCGACCAGCATCAGGCACATCAGTGCGGTCCTGGTCAAATTGTTGGCACAATTTCACTTTGACTGGACGCAACATTGCATTTGATGCATAAACAACTAGAATTTCACGATGGATCTGTGTGCAACGTAGACGTTTTGCCCAAAAGAATCGTACTGTCCAACCTACTTCATCTCTGGAGCACGTTACCAGTTGCCGTGCCGTTTCAGTCGCACACTAATAACCTACTATCCATACTGCAGCAGAACTGCGTCTACAGGACACGCGGAACATGTACTGTTTCCTGACAACGCGCCACTCTCCTTGCAGTATGGTCTTAGCATGGGATGATGTGTATTACTTTCTCAAGTCCCTACGTATGTTTACAAGTAGAGTTTAGTGCGTGACGGTTTGGGAGTGTGCTAGACATGTGGATGTACTGAAGAAAGTTCTCAAGTGGCTGTAAGCTACGCAGCAAGCAGTCCACTGGCTTCATGGTGCCGCTGTGCGGTGCGCCGGGGTTCACGAGTGAAGCACCGCAGGTGCGCGGGCGTACTCGGGCGCGGCGAAGTTGTTGCGTCTTACCTGGCCCTCACGTACTCAGGCGAGACGGAATGAAATCCCACGTGAAGGTCGTACATCTTACCGATGCCAGTTGAATAAGAGCGCTGGCCTCCTTGCTAGGCCGCATAAGAGCAGCATAAGCAAACAATCTTGTTGTATTAAGCTGACAACAGACATGAATCGAGGCCAGTATGAAGTTAGCCACGCACAGAAAAGTAAGGTTTCGGTTTAACATCGCGTGGACGACGATGTCATCAGAGATATGTCTCTACCTTGGATGGGCTAGAATGGTGACGGAAAAATGAAATCATCCCTTGCCATATGTTTGTCTTTTGCCACTGCTACCCAGCCAGCCTGAATGCAGAACTTCAAATGGTTCAAATGGCTCTGAGCACTATGGGACTTAACAGCTGTGATCATCAGTCCCCTAGAACTTAGAACTACGACCGTAGCAGTCGCACGGTTCCGGACTGCGCGCCTAGAACCGCGAGACCACCGCGGCCGGCGAATGCAGAACTGCTGACTGTTTTCATTTCAAGTCTGACGTCAGATGACAAATGACAAAACAAACATTTTTTCGTATGATACAATTACAAATTTACAGTTTTCGGATTTTTTCCTGCGGTTATACTGAGAAACCTTGCTTCTTGCCAAATTTCATGATTCTACGCCAACGAGTACCGAGCCAGGTGGGCACGTATGACATTCGTAGTTTTTTGAGCCCAAAAGAAAATAAAAACAAAACAAAAATACTGAGTCAGGTGCATAGCGGCTAGCATACTGGACTCGCATTCGGGAGGACGATGGTTCAAACGAAAGTCCCGCCATCCTGACTTAGGTTTTCCGTGATGTTCCTAAATCGCTTCAGGCAAATGCCGGGATGGTTTCTTTGAAAGGGCACCGTCGACTTCCTTCCCCATCCTCCCCTAATCCGACGACCTCGCTGTTTGGTCCCCTCCCCCAAATCAACCAACCAACCAACTAATAAGTATCAACGTAAAAACACAAAATGGCCATATCTTTTCGTTGCATTGACTTAGAAGCTTACGTTTATTACGCTGCCAAGAGTCTATAGATCTTAGTGTGAGACATAAATTTAAACTTGATACCGTTCTCGTTCCAGAGAAAAAGTAATCTTAACAGACGGAGGTACAGAAAGACGGCCAGACAGTCTGCCTGATAACAAATGACAATTTTTTTTCGTATGATATAATTATAAATTTACAATTGTTGGATTTTTTCCTTTGTTCATATTGTCAAACTTTTCTTTTTGCACAAATTCACGATTGATTGCATTAAATTAGAAGCTTCAATGTTTTACACCATCATGGGACCGTAGACTTGAATATGTGACGATAAATTTCAACTTGATTCCAGAAAAAAAGGGTTTTTAACAGTCAGGCAGACATACAGACAGACAGACGACAAAGTGATCCTGTAAGGGTTCCGCTTTCACCGACTGAGGTACGGAAAGCTAATAAAACGCTGACTGCAGCGCACGGCGCGGCCCGGGATGTTTAATATCTGCCACACAAAGTGATTGGCGATGTGCCTTGTTGGTACTCACAGCGAATGCAAGCCACTTAGGAAACTGCGATCGCTTTTAAATCAAAAGGTATACTTAAATCACTGGCTATCAACAGAATGCGAGGAATGAATACGCCTTCACCTACGACAGCTTGCCTTGTTCCGTTACATATTTAACAACGGTAACTAATCAATAAATAAGAATTTACAGTTATGTTTCTGTCACATTCTCGAGCTTTCGCTCGTCTCGCATTTTAATGACGTTTGGTAGTATTACATGCAAGGCGGTTATCGCCTCTGTAATTTATTCAAAAAATGGTTCAAAAGGCTCTGAGCACTATGGGACTTAACATCTGAGGCCATCAGTCCCCTAGAACCTAGAACTACTTAAACCTAAGTAACCTAAGGACATCACACACATCCATGCCCGAGGCAGGATTCTAACTTGCGACCGTAGCGGTCGCGCGGTTCCAGACTGAAGCGCCTAGAACCGCTCGGCCACAGCGGCCGGCTATAATTTATTCTCACAATAGGAATTAAATTCAGTTTATCACGTTATGTTTAGTTTGTTAGGCATTTAATTTTTCATTAATCTTCTTCATTGTTTCATCTAAATGTAATAATTTGTAGTAAATCGCAAATAACTTAAAAGAGTTTTTTTTGGGACAACCTTTCCCCGTTATATATTACATACATACATGTTTCAAGTCAGATTACGAAATCTTATGTAGACAGTGATCTTCCTCTTGTCTTGAAGGTAAAGTGTGCCAGTTCTCATCAAGACTGAAATTAAACTGTAGATACGTATGAATTACAAACGAACGAACAAACGGGCACTCTATTTATATATGTATATAGATTTGGATTGGACCTAGGACAGGTCTTGAGCTGCTCGTCAAATAAACGAAACTAAAAAGTTTTTATTTTTGAGTTTATGACGGAACGAGGTGGAGCAATGGTAACGAGATTGGAATCATATGTAGGAGAAACGGGATTCAGACTCGCTATACAGCAATCCGTCGTTTCGTCATTTACTTAAGGTGAACGCCGAGATGGTTTCTTTGACATGGATACGGATGATTTTTCTTCCCTATTCCTGGCTGATTTCAACCAGGGCTCATCCTCTAATGATTTCTTCGTTTAACAGCCATCTTCCATCTTTTCCCTACGAGTCTTGAATCAGCGGACTGTGGGACAATACACTGCAGTATTTAATCTAGATGTCCCTTCTATATTCTATATGAAAATTACTAACATCTATAGCGCTTATAAGTCTCTGAATACGATGTAGTACATGCTGAACGTCCACCGCATCTGTGCATAGTTTCTTTGCGGGATGAATAAGATGATGTTTGTGTACACTAAGGTGACAGGAGTCATGGGATAGCGATACGGACACATACAAATGGAGACAATGTCACGTACACAAGGCATGAAAGGGCAGTGTATTGGCAGAGCTCTCATTTGCACTCAAGTGATTCACGTGAAAAGGTTTCCGACGTGATTATGGCCGCACGACGGGATTTAACAGACTTTGAAAGCGAAATGGCAGTTGGAGCCAGACGCATGGGCTATTCCATTTCGGAAATCATTTAGGAGTTCAACGTACCGAGATCCACAGTGTCAAAAGTGTGCCAGAATACCAAATTTCAGACATTACCTCCAACACAGTGGCCAATGTCCTTCGCTTAACGACCGAGAGCAGAGGCGTTTGCGTAGAATTGTCACTGTTAGCAGAGAAGCAATACTGCATGAAATAACCGCAGAAATCAATGTGGGACGTACGATGAACGTATTCGTTAGGACAGGGCGGCGAAATTTTGCGTTAATGGGCTATGGAAGTACACAACCGACGCGAATGCCTTTGCTAACGCCTAACAGCATGACATCGCCCGGAGCGCCTCTCCTGGGCTCGTGGCTATACCGGCTGGACCCTAGACGACTGAAGAATCGTGGCCTGGTCAGATGAGTCCCGATTTCAGTTGGTAAGAGCAGATAGTGGGGTTTGAGTGTGGTGCAGACACCACAAAGCCATGAATCCCAGTTATCAACAAAGCACTGTGCAAGCTGGTGATGGCTGCATAATACTGTGGGCTGTTTTTACATGGAATGGACTGGGTCTGCTTGTCCTATTGAACCAATCATTGGCTGGAAATGGTTCTGTTCGGCTGCCTGAAGACCATTTGCAGCCATTCATGGACGTCATGTTCCCAAACAATGACTGAATTTTTATGGCCGACAATTGTTGTAATTTGAAGAATATTCTGGACAGTTCGAACGAATGATTTCGCCACCCAGATCGCCCGAGATGAATCCCATGGGACATGTATGGGACATAATCGAGAGGTCAGTTCGTTAACAAAATCCTGCACCGGCAGCACTTTCGCAATTTTGGACGACTATAGAGGCAGCATGGTTCAATTTTCCTACAGGGGACTTCCAACGACTTGTTGAGTCAGTGCCACGTCTAGCTGCTGCACTACGGCGGGCAAAATGAGGTCCGACACGACAGTAGGAGGTATCTCATGACTTTTGTGACCTCTGTGAATCTGTTGCAGTTGGTGCAGGATCGAGTGCAATACGTTCTGATGAGTCTTCCTTATTGCTGACATCAGAAGTTGCGATTACACGTTGGTTGTTCGTAACAATTTCTGAAATTATGTGGGAATAAAATCGTGTTGTTGTTATGGCCTTCAGTCCGAAGGTGGATTTGCACCTTCGTCTGTCCCGTGAAAGTCTGTTCTTCTCTGAGCAAATACTGCAACCGGCATCCATTTGAACCCGCTTACTGTAGTCAGACCTTTGTTTTCCTCTACATTTTTACTCCTACACTTCCCTCCAACGACAAACTGGCGACTTCTTGATGACTCAGGATGTGGCCTACCAAGCGATGCCTTCTTTTCAGCCAAGTTATGCTACAAAATTGATTTCTACTAAATTCGATTCGGTACCTACTCACTAGTTATCCTACCTATCCATCTAGTCTTCAGGGTTATTCAGTAGCATCCAATTTTCAAAAACTTCTATTCTCTTCTTGTTTGCATTATTTATCGTAAATGTTTCACTTCCGTACAATGCTACAATTCAGGCAAATATTTTCGAAAAATACTTCTTAATACTTAACTTATATTCCACGTCAAACAATTTCTCTTTTTCATAAACACATTTCTTGATATTGCCACAAAGCATTTAATATACAGTCTATTCGGTCATCATGTTATTTTGTTGCCCAAATAACAAAAATTGTCTACTACTTTTAATATCTCTTTTCCCAATCTAATCCCCTCTACGTCATCTGCTTTAATTCGACTACATTCCATTACTTTTGTTTCACTTTTGCTGATATCCATCTTATAACCTCACACCAAGACGCTGTCCATTCCTTTCAATCGGCCTTGCAAATTCTTTGCCGTCTCTTGACATTAACAAAATTCCACCGGGAATCCTCAAAGGTTTTGCGTGTTCTTCCAGAACCTTAATTGCCTCTCCAAATGTCTCTCTGGTTTCCTTTACTGCTTGCTCAATGTAAATTCAAGTATATTGGTGTTAATAAAACATAACTTTATGCATTTGACCAATATTTATTCCGTTTCTATATACATTGCTAGCAACCTGCCCCAGCTTCTCTCGGGTAGCACAAAGTATCCACGGCCGGACGACTCGTCAGTGGTAGAGGTAACAAATTATGTGCAAAAATCTTCTGTTATCTGTTAGTGAAAACGTATCAAAATCCCTACAATATTTGCTGAGATTAACCTTCACATACAGACTGAAAGAAGCGTCGAGAGACTTTAATTTGTAAAATGTATGGATACTGAAGACTGATATAACCATATTGCACCAGGAATGCACAGTAATGCCTTTCTGGTATTTTGTGTGCGTCTGTCTGGACAGCACGGCGGCTCCGCCAGCCTTGATACGCTGATTATATTAATACACAAGCTGAAAGACTAAATTTTTACCACACTGGTATCAGAAGAAAAACATACTGATAAGCTGTGGATGACATGTGCTTATCTCATACCTCATATGTTTACATTAATCATTAATATGCCTTATGTACTGTCTGGGAATGGCCAACGACCTGAACTAGTCGCAATGTGAACATAATTAAGTCGATATTGAGGAGCCGAGGTGGAACATGTGCTATATTCATCTCAAAACACATGGAGGGTGCGGAGCCTGGAGTCAACAAAATAGATAATTACAGTGGAGAAATAGCTGTTTGAAATGTGGGCATGCGGAACATGTGGTTAGCACCCGACGGTGCTTAAGCTACACGTTACGAGCTTGAACAAGTTTTGAAGATGAGACACGGAATAACCTTAAGAGATATAATTCTTAATAGAAAGTAAGAGCAAGAGATTGCCTACTGGTATTTCGTTTGAGGTTTCCTTCCCTCGCAGTACGTACATATAGGAAAACTTACAGTTGTGTGCAGTGGTCACGGTTTTTTTCTTAATTTTTTTTCTGTATAAAAGCGTATACACCGATTTTACACACTTCATCTCTCAGTTGTCGGAATCGGGCATTCCAGAAATTATTTTTGGGTAATGTATCGCACCTTTCCTCCGGTATCCATTGGACTACCATTCGAATTTTTCATAAAAATCTCTTATAGTGGAAATAGGAAGTATTAATCTGTATTAAACGTCGCCAGCTATGCGCGAGACCCAGTGTCGTCGCAGTATAAAACTGAAGTGGCGATTGATGAGTTGAGCAATTGAGCGTATCCGGACAGTAGGAGAGCCGTGGCCTATATTCGCTAGCTGCAGCCAGTCCCAGACGCCTGCAGTCCGAAATCAATAGCGAGCCAGACACCAACTCCGGGCCAACTGCATTATTTGGCCTTGAAGCATGTGCACCTCCTGCCTAAGCTTAAAATGTCCACCGCGGTGCGATCGTGCAGCACTGGCGGCCGTGGGTCGAACCCCAGCAACAATGAATCTTACATATGCTTGACATCGTTCGAATGTGGGTGGGTGGGGGCGGGGGTGGGGGGGGGGGGGAGATCTAGAATAACGTGAAATATAGAAGTAAAACCTTCAGCAGCCAGGATCGCTATTTGTAATTTAATTTCTGATTAGCGGTTTCGGCAAACCTAAGTTGCATATAATCGGATCGTGTCTTTCATCTGTTGCGTGAACATGAGCTTGTGCAGTCGGTGCAACATGCATAATATTTTATTTAAATCCTGTTTTATTACTGACATTGTGATGCATCATTGGCTGTATGTTCCTGGAATGACGTAATGCGTCTTGACAGGATTAGCGTGCGTATGATGGAGATGTATTGAGATGTATTGAGTCGTATTTGCATATAACCCGAAGATGACAACTTAGACTTGCCAAAACAGGTCATCAGAAATAAAATTATATTTAGCGATCTAGGCTGTTGGAGTTTTAACCTCTATATTTAACAATGAATTTGTTATTTTCCATGAATTTGCTAGAGAGCTCCTTTACGTAAACCCATTTAAGATGCTGCACACGGTATGTAACATGTTTGAATCAGTGGTAGCGGCAGAAGTCTCACCTATTTAGAATGTGACCTTTCCAAATGGTTCAAATGGCTCTGGGCACTATGGGACTTAATATCTTAGGTCATCAGTCCCCTAGAACTTAGAACAACTTAAACCTAACTAACCTAAGGACATCGCACACATCCATGCCCGAGGCAGGATTCGAACCTGCGACCGTAGCAGTCCCGCGGATCCGGACTCCAGCGCCTAGAACCGCACGGCCACCACGGCCAGCCCTTTCCAAATGAAATGCATCGTTCAGCAATAACATAATAACGGCTTTACTGTCCCTCTAAAGCCTGTAACATACTTTTTAACCCTCGATTTCTAAAACCTCATAAATGTGTGACTGCAGTTGTTACCATTTCACGGTTCCCGCCTATCTGGTGTTGTCAGTATACAGTGTAAAACAAGGCATTTTGTACGTGACCTACCATTTGATACCTTATAATTGTAATTAACTAGTGCATAAACTATATATTATGACTTCCTTGGAATAAAATATGGAGTATTAAAATTTACGATGGTTTAGTAACAATGTAACATTTTCCCTCTTTAGTGGTCTACGGTTAAGCATGAGTTATTCAGGTTCATTAAATTCCTGGAAATCGCTATACACTAATATTATTTCGGTGTCAATCCTACGACAGGCTACGACTTACAATATTTCAATAGCTATTTGGTACGGTTGCAGGTACGAAGCTTTTTGATTAATTCATTATAAATAAACTGATTTAACATCTTTGTTGTTTATAACGCCAAAAGCATTTACTGGACTGTCTCAAATTTTATTCACATTTTTATATCACCATGTAACATATGTGTAATGGAAACATTCTTGAATTGATCGTTAGTGACACTTGACATTTAGATACTGGCACATGTGAAACACTACGTGAACCCTAACACGACTGACAAAATTGCGGAAGTTGTGAAGGAATATTTTGTCAGCATTTTGGTCTGCGTGATCCGTTGTCTCCCGTGAGTCTTTACAGAGTTATAATGTAATTATATTGTACTCAGGACGTTAACTACCACCGAACCAGGTGCTTAGCACACTGGACACCCATTTGGGAGACGGTTCCAATCCACGTCAGACGATCCAGATTTATATTTTCCGTTATTTACCTAAATCACCACAAACAATGGTTCTTCGAAGGGGGTCAGCCAACTTCCTTCCCCTCCCTGAAGCAAACCAAGCCTGTAATCAAACGACCTCAATGTCGACGGGACGTTAAATTTTACACTGTCTTCCTTCCGTCCCTCCTTGTTTGTTACGCCTATTATCATTGTTTCTGTTGACTGAAATTCTTCTGGGTGTTGTACCGCGTCATTGCATAAAATAGTTTAACTATAAACTGTAAAACCAACGTTTCGACACTATTGCAACGGCCTTTCTCAGGGTAAGACTGGTTTCGCTGGAGGAAAGGTGCCTCTATCTATTGCAGACGATCGGCTTAGGTAGGTCATATTTGAGAAACTTTATTAGTCCTAGAACACAGGTTGTTCGGAAATTCCCGTTACAAACTTTTAGAATTTGTAGAGGAAAGTGTCTACGTAAGATTCTGTAGTGGAACGCACGTCCGAAAACGTACCGTTTCCGTGCCATAACCATTTGAAATAATGTTGGTGACGCGACCACTTTTACAAGTAATTGATTAGGTGTGACCCAATGCATCACTTGTTTTAGAATTCCACCCATTAACAGATCAAAGAAATTGCTCACGTACTCGTTGATGGGTTCTCTTCAACGTGATTCAGTATGGCCTTTTCCAATTCGGGTGTGCTGTGTCTCCTTGGCGCACCACAGTCACACCTGCTGACGGTAAAGGTACCCTCTCTCGATGCCGTTGCGTAATTGTGGCGGAAAGGGTTTGCGATGAGGTCGGACGTTTTGGAGAACGCTCTTGATAAAGGCGACGAGCAGTTTATCCATTACCGCGAGCTTCGCCATTCAAAAGGTCACGTCGTTGTATTCTGCAAACGTGTACTCAACCATGTTGCTCCAGCTCTCAGAGACTCGTGAATGAGGGACGAACTAGGTCAGAGAGGTAGGACGGACCTCAAATGACATCAGTCAATACGACGTAACCACCCGCCTCCACGACTACCCTGTCGCATACCTACCGAGCAAACATGTATTCAAATGGCTGTATCACGGAAATGGTACATTACCGGACATGGGTTCCTGTTCAAAATATTATGCACTCACTCCTCTCTATAAGTCCTAGAAGTCTGTAACGGGAATTTCCGAATACCCTATGTAATAGGCTAGTCATAATGAAAGGGAGTGTTAGGGAAGAAACTATTCGTAGCCTCGCCAGCGTATCACTGATGTGCGACAGGCTGAAAATCAGCGCTTGGTTTCTGATGGGCATGATTTCTTCCTGGTGTGCGCGGAAATACACTCTGTAGCTGTTTGTTTAGACTGTCCCGTTCGTGCCCGGTGAGACTTCTGCCCCGTGAAAGGTCGCGGCCCATTGGACTGGGATAGCCGGCAGCCAGAACGCTGTAAGTTTGTAGCCGCCTTCTCTATTGATGCTGTCGGGCTGCTTAATAGTTTAAGTCACCTCTCAAATTTTGCGTTGGCGCGTTGCAACTGTACTCGGGCTCATTCACCACCTATTCTTCACGTCGCTCATCTGCAAAGGGGGTTGGTAGTGAACGGTTGCATTTGCGCCCCTATACTGAGTCATATATTGGGTAGCCTTTGAACAGTAGTGAATTGAATACACAATTGTCTATACTACAACCGTGCGAAAAATCAGGTGCATTATACAAGTTCAGGCAACGGCCTTACCGCAGTGGATACACCGGTTCCCGTCAGATCACCGAAGTTAAGCGCTGTCGGGCATGGCCGGCACTTGGATGGGTGACCATCCAGGCCGCCATGTGCTGTTGCCAGTTTTCGGGGTGCACTCAGCCTCGTGATGCCAATTGAGGAGCTACTCGACCGAATAGTAGCGGCTCCGGTCAAAGAAAACCATCGTAACGACCGGGAGAGCGATGTGTTGACCACACGCCCCTCCTAGCCGCATTCTCATCTGAGGATGACACGGCGGTCGGATGGTCCCGATGGGCCACTTGTGGCCTGATGACGGAGTGCTTTATACAAGTTCAGATTGAAAATTATTTATTAAAAAAACACTTCTAACTTTGTGGCCATGCAATTAAAGTTCATAAATAAATCCGATCTGAATCAATGATAATCGATGCAACTGCTACACATGGTTTATTGTCTCGCACCTATACACTTTCACGTTGTTCCTTCACAGTTTATTCGCATACACTGGCGTCCATGCTTACACTCGCGGCACTTTGCCGCTCCGAACTTACCACCACAACGTACAACGACCAAAAAACCCACTTTCACGCTCATATCCCCAATCCTGAGTCGGGTCACGTGACACTACATTAATGAAAATAATTCCCAAACATGGCCACAATTCGTTTACAATTTTATAAGATTTAAATACTTAAACCTAAATACATTATATAATTTTACACACATTTATCACCACATAATTTTATAATACGTTGCAATAAAAAAAAAAACACTATGCAGCGGAACTACGAACGCTCATCAAAACACAAAACAAGTACTTTCATGTCCATTTTGCATTACACTATTTTCACTCTGCATTTAATACATAATTTTATTCTTAAGCACGGAAAATTTAAATCAGTACTAATTTATGACACACTATCATATTTACATAATTAGGAGTAACTCCGTGTTTTGGCACAGTTTCACCCCTCTCCCTTCATTTAATAACGTCTTTGCACGAAAAATGGGACATGCAAATACTTGTCTGGCACTACAAAGATCGAAACTGAATGGTGTCTTCATAATAAAATAATGACTTACGTTGCAGTTTTTCTTAAACGTCTTTAAAACTTAATTCTACTATGAAACGTTTTGATTGAAGTACACCAGCCCAACATATTTCTGTTGCTGTGCTTTAAATTTAAATTACGAACTACTTAGAAGAGCTCGTTTTCGCACGACTTCTATTTCAATGGTTAGGTATCCAGCAAATTCAGGGACTCACATTACAAGCACACCCTACGTTATTTACTTAAGTGCAAAGTCATGTACAGTAATTTTATGCAACTGTGTAACCAAGTAATTTAAACCAGCTGAAACTGCTGAATGCTGCCTTCTCTTTATCAGGGAAAGATGAGTCTATAAATGTATTGACTTGTGTTTGTGCTTTTCAAAATGGTTCAAATGGCTCTGAGCACTATGGGACTTAACATCTATGGTCATCAGTCCCCTAGAACTTAGAACTACTTAAACCTAACTAACCTATGGACATCACACAACACCCAGTCATCTTTGTGCTTTTCACATCTCCATTGCCAGCGTCCACGAAGCGTCTTTTCCAGGAAGCCCGAGTGCTGGCGAAAGAGTCGTGGACGCGCCAACGCAGAATTCGAGAAGCGATTGAAATTATTTAGCAGCCTGACAACATCAGTAGAGAGGATGGCGTCCTGGCTGCCGCCTATCCCTGTCCAATTGGCCGCGAGAGGTCGTGGGGCAAAAGCCTTCCCGGACACGGACACGACAGCCTAAACAAACAGCTATAGGGGGACTGTCAATGTATTTCCACGCACGTCAGTAAGAAAACGTGCCCACCAGAAACAAAGCGCTGGTTTGTAGACTCTCACCAATCACTGACAAGCCGTCTAGCCCACGAATAACTTCTTCCCTACCCTCTCTCTTTCGTCTTATATTCTAGGATCAATAAAGTTTCACAAATATGACGTGTTGACACCGACTGTCTTCAATAAAGAGAGGCACATTTGCACCATGAAAGGCAGGTCGACAGCGCGACATCACGCGAGCAAACCGCGCAGCGAGCGCGCAGGAGGGGGTCGATCGCTGACTGGCGAGGTTTGCCCCGCCACCGGCCACATCGGCCACTCCACCTATGACAACTTCGACACCTGCAGATGGGCATTGGAGGGAGACGACAGAGGTTATTGAATTGGTTTATGAGAATTCAGTGTTTCACTTGGGCGGAGCTGTGCAACCGCCTGGCGCTGCGGCGACGAGAGAACAACACACACAACTGATGCCAACAACAGCTTCTACCGGTAAACAAGAGCGCTCGCGGAAGCCGTTGGCGCCACGTAAAATTGAAACTTTACGTACGAATAAAACTCGTACGCTCTGCGCGGTAGCGTCTTTCACAACGAACTTGACATGGAACAGGAAGTGACAACACCGCTGAAATTCGGCGAGAACATCGAACTGATGGACAAAGAACCATTGGAAAGAGACAGCATCTTTGCGGAAACGGATGATTTCGCCCTGGTGCTACACAAACGGCACTATCGAAGAAACTCGCAAGAAGACGCGAAGCCTCAGAAACGATGAGCTGAGATGACTGAGACTACCAATAGGTTCCCACCTATTACCGCCCAGAGATAACAACAAGGACGACTCCACTCAGACACCGAACCGCGAACTAGGGACGACGGAACAACAAGCCGCTGCTGCATATGACGCAGCAAAACAAAAACGTGTTCCACCAGTGACGATTTATTATACTGGCCAGTATGTGGAACTCAATAACGCGTTACAACAACAACTCTCCGGATCCCTGAAGACCATCTTCCAGAAGGATCGGATAAAATACAATTTAGAGTCCTTTGAGGATCAAAGAAACGCTCTCAAATTTTTTGAGACCTGCGACTTGCCACACTTCACACATCAACCACCGGAGGAAAAGGAATTTAAGGTGGTGATCAAACGACTGCTTGCACAGGTCACAGAGCGTCATTTCCAGGAAGCATTAAGTGAAAATGGATTCCCCCACGCCAGGTTAAATCAGTATAAAAGCAGAGGAGGAGATCAAGTCAGTGGTGACTTAGTTAGGCTGCCCACCTATAGTGTCAGCCTTCCTAAGGCAAAAGACAGCCATAAAATCTACGACATCCGTTACCTTCTCTACACGGCAGTGCGCGTTGAAAATTATCGGTCCAATGCTGGGCCGACACAGTGCAAAAACTGTCAACGCTTCGAGCGTACGGCAAATTATTACCGGTTACCACCGCGCTGCGTTAAGTGCACTGGAGACCATCGAACCAAGAACTGCAGCCTGCCCTGCACCTCCAAAGTAAAATGTGCTAACTGTGGCATAGACCACTGCGTCTCATGGCGCGGCTGCGAAAAATACCAGACACTCCTCCGGAGAAATAAGGTCCAACCGTAACAGCAGGCCAAGAAACCGACGGTGAAGATCGTCCAAGATTGACTGTTAGGCACCAGTACAACAGCCACCCTGACAGCCTAAAAAACCAGCTACCCTACAGAAGATGCCAAGACGACGGATTTCACGATCCTATGCAGACATACTGTTGCCTAGGACAGACCAACCTGCAACATCTGCTTCCACTACAGCCAGCCAAGGCACCTTGACACCAGTCATATCGGACATCGCAGCCCTACTTGAGTAACTTCAACAAAAACTGACAGGAATCCTCACGCTGGTGAAGGGGATAATCAAGGCGTTTGTCGCTAAGGAAAGGATAGCGGCTGCAGAACAAGACACCTCCGAATCTGCATTTGGAATGCCAATGAGCAAGACGTAGACAAACTGAACTGAACGAATTTGTTAGTCGGCACAGGTTAGACATAGTTCTGATATGGGAAACGCACCTGACGGTGATGGCTAGTTTCAAATCACGCAACATGCATCGTTACAGGACGAAATGGGTTGGACAACGAGGTGGCGGAACTGCAGTGTTCGTCCAAAACACCGCACGACATCATCAGAAGGATCTACCGCCCATGGAATCACTGGAAGCCACAGCGGTTACAATCTTCACGGCAACAGGCAACATAACTCTGGTGGCGGCGTATCTTATCCCCAAGAAACAGATGGTCGCCAGAGATCTTCATGCTGTCTTCGACCGATTCAGTAATGTCTTTCTGGGAGGAGAACAACTCCAGACACGGGGCTTGGCGCTCAAGCAGGACCAACCGATAGGGACAGCTGCTCAACGATCTAGAGAACAACTTTAAACTCACCGTCTATGGGCCACGGGAGCCGACACGCATCCCTAAGTTCGCCGTCCAGGAGGCTGACGTTCTCGATATAGCGATTGTTAAAAACACTGCTGCAAAACTACAGCTCAAGATAATCCACGACCTTTCATCTGATCATCTACCAGTTCTCGGACTTCTCGAGGGTGGCGGCCTCCCAATCCCACCTCCAAGCTCCAGAGCTGTTAACTGGGACCTCTTTGCCACTTACCTTAACAATAATGTCCGACCAACCCAAGCAGTCCCTACAATTCCGGAAATTTATATTGCTGTGGGAACCTTGACAGCCGAAATCCAACGGGCAACAAGACGTGCAGCAACTGATATCTTTCGTCACGATTGTCAACTTGAAACATTCCCTCCTCATCTTAACGAAATCAAGCATCGCCGGAATAATCACAGA
The DNA here is from genome assembly GCF_023864345.2 of Schistocerca serialis cubense. Lineage (NCBI taxonomy): Eukaryota > Metazoa > Arthropoda > Insecta > Orthoptera > Acrididae > Schistocerca > Schistocerca serialis. The sequence goes on along the minus strand of NC_064640.1, from coordinate 610,821,373 downwards.
AAACGATGGAAACGATATAAACATCCAGGAGATAGACGGCTGATGCACCGTTTGCCCCGGGAGGTACGCCGCCGAACTGAAGAATGGCGGCAAAACCTCTGGGAAAAAAAGGTGGACGAAATGTTTCTCCAGACTAGGGAACAATGGCAACTTGTCAGGGCACTACGTCAACCGAAACCACCAAAGAGAACAATATGCGGCCCAGATGGCCTCATATACGACTCGCTTGGTTTAGCTGAATTGTATGCCGACGTATACAAACACCACATGACAGCTCCGCCCCATAGGATGCACAGGACGCAAGGGAAGAGGACCGTATCCGGCAACGAATCGCCGACTTTCGCCAACTCCCCATACAACAGAGGTCCGTTCTTAGCACTCCCTCTGAAGTTAAAAAACTCGTCAGGAAGACGAACAACTCGACGCCTGACAAGGACTCTGTGATCAGTGCCGATCTTAAGCATCTTCCGAGAAAGGCCATCGTTCTCTTTACTCGAATTATCAACAGTTGCTTACCAAAGGCTAATTCCCTGCAGACTGGAAGACAGTAAAGACAATCTCTGTTACAAAAAGAGGAAAAAAACCCAACGTTGCCAGACAGCTACCGACCGATTAGTCTGTTGCCCACACTCGGCAAAATACTGGAATGTGAGCTGCTACAGCGTCTCGAAGACTATCTACCACGAACAGTTTGGCTTCCAGCCACGGTTATCGGCGGAGCTTCAGCTGCTCCGGATCACAGAATCCATACAACTCAGCCTGAATAGACGAAACACCACAGTTGGAGTTTTCGTAGATATCGAAAAGGCATACGATCGCGTACGTCGTGACAAGCTTATAGTCAAACTAGTCGATCAAAACCGTCTCGCCGACTGTTACATCAAGCTGTTTGAAAGCTTTCGGCAGGACAGGCGTCTATTTCTACAAATAGAAGGGAAGAAGTCATCACTGAAAACTGTCTCAGCTGGCATCCCACAGGCAGCGGTGATACCGCCAGGCCTGTTTTATTAGTCTATTGTCGGCATTTCCCCCGTTCAACACGTCACCGCCAGTCTGAATGCCGATAACACGGCCTTCCGAACCTCTGAAAGGAACACCGATAAACTTGTCAACAGGATTTAGCGACAACTTGACGTCACCGAACAGTGGGAGAAGAGCAATGAGATCACCCTACACTCCACGAAAACTGCAGCAAAACTGTTTACGAAGAAACAGCGGAACTGAGGATGTGACTTGCCATCAATGGACAGCCAATACCCTGGACTACGACAACGAAATATCTGGGAGTGATATTGGATAAAAGGATGACTTTTACCCCACACATACAACATAGAGAATTGAATACTATGAAGATGACTAGGGAAATCACGCCAATTTTCAGGAGCAGGAATCTAAATCCATCAACGAAATTAAAACTTTGTAGAGTAGCCGAACAACCCTCTCTGGTGTGCGGCTCGACGTCTTGGGTAACAACTTGTGACTCTAATATACGCAATTTGCAACCACTACATAACAAGTGCTTCAAGTGGAGCCCAGAAGCCCCAAGGTGGGCAATGACGAGAGAAATACACGAGCTGACTGGAGAAAAATATAATACGTCGCTGAGGAGATAAAAGACCAGGCATCTTTTTTTTCACAAAGTAGACGAGTATCGGGGAAATGTCCGCCAACTTGAGAATGTAGGCTAGGCCCTACCACCACACTGACACAAATACACTACTGGCCATTACACCAAGAAGAAATGCAAATGATAAACGGGAATTCATTGGACAAATATATTACACTAGAAGTGACCATTGATTACATTTTCACGCAATTTGGGTGCATAGATCCTGAGAAATCAGTACCCAGAACAACCACCTCTGGCCGTAATAAGGCCCTTGATACACCTGGGCACTGAGTCAAACAGAGCTTGGATGGCGTGTACAGGTACAGCTGCCCATGCAGCTTAAACACGATACCACAGTTCATCAAGAGTAGTGACTGGTGTATTGTGACGAGCCAGTTGCTCGGCCACCATTGACCAGACGTTTTCAGTTGGTGAGAGATCTGGAGAATGTGCTGGCTAGGGCAGCAGTCGAACATTTTCTGTATCCAGAAGGGGCCGTACAGGGCCTGCAACAGTCGGTCGTGCATTATCCTGCTGAAATGTAGGGTTTCGCAGGGATCGAATAAAAGGTAGAGCCACGGGTCGTAACACATCAGAAATGTAACGTCCACTGCTCAAAGTGCCGTCAATGCGAACAAGAGGTGACCGAGACGTGTAACCAATGGCCCCCCACACCATCACGCCAGGTGATACGCCAGTATGGCGATGACGAATACACTCTTCCAATGTGCGTCCACCGCGATGTCGCCAAACACGGATGCGACCATCATGATGCTGTAAACAGAACCTGCATTCATCCGAAAAAATGACATTTTGTCATTTGTGCACCCAGGTTCGTCGTTGAGTACACCATCGCAGGCGCTCCTGTCTGTAATGCAGCGTCAAGGGTAACCGCTGCCATGTTCTCCGAGCTGATAGTCCATGCTGCTGCAAACGTCGTCGAACTGCTCGTGCAGATGGTTGTTGTCTTGCAAACGCCCCCATCTGTTGACTCAGGGATCGAGACGTGACTGCACGACCCATTACAGCCATGCGGATAAGATGCCTGTCACCTCGACTGCAACTGATACGAGGCCGTTCGGATCCAGCACGGCGTTCCGTATTACTCTCCTGAACCAACCGATTCCATATTCTGCTAACAGTCATTGGATCTCGACCAACGCGAGGAGCAATGTCGCGATACGATAAACCGCAATCGCGATAGGCTGCAATCCGACCTTTATCAAAGTCGGAAACGTGATGCTACGCACATCTCCTCCTTACACGAGGCATCACAACAACGTTTCACCAGGCAACACCGGTTAACTGCTGTTTGTGTATGAAAAATCGGTTGGAAACTTTCCTCATGTCAGCACGTTGTAGGTGTCGCCACCGGCGCCAACCTTGTGTGAATTCTCTGAAAAGCAAGTCATTTGCATATCACAGCATCTTCTTCCTTTCGGTTAAATTTCGCGTCTGTAGCACGTCATCTTCGTGGTGTAGCAATATTAATGGGCAGTAGTGTACAAGGTGTCTCGAGCGTTTATTGAAAATCATCAAAGGTGAGAGGAAAAAAAAAAAAAAAAAAACAAAAAAAAACCGTTCAAATGGCTCTGAGCACTATGGGACTTAACATCTTAGGTCATCAGTCCCCTAGAACTTAGAACTACTTAAACCTAACTAACCTAAGGACACCACGCAACACCCAGTCATCACAAGACAGAGAAAATTCCTGACCCCGCCGGGAATCGAACCCGGGAACCCGGGCGTGGAAAGCGAGAACGCTACCGCACAACAACGAGCTGAGAGGCAAAGTTTAGTTATTCGTATCCTACATGTAAATAGTTACTGTCAATCACTCGTACGACTACCTAACCAACACCCTCAAAGGACTAAAGGACCCATATAGAGTCCAAGTACCTTTGGAAGCGAATAAGCAACGAAGTGAAAATATTTCGTGGTGTAGCAATTTTAATGGCCAGTAGTGTACAAGGTGTCTCGAGCGTTTATTGCACCCCCAGAAAATCATCAAAGGTGAGAGGCAATGTTTGCCATTCCAGAATAAAAAATCGCCAAAGGCAATCACTCTTTGGACACAACACGCAAAAAAAAAAAAAAAAAATCCATGAAAACCAGTCTTGCCTTGAGTTAGGTCATTGTCATACGATCTAAACATTGGTTATTACTGTTTTTTAATTAAAGTATTTTATACAATGACACGGTGGAACCCCAGAAGAATTTTAATCATCATTACACCGGCCGCTGAAGCCTACGTACTTATGTCACTGTTACTGTCAAAATACATTCACAACAGTGGAACAGCTTGTAATATGCGAACACCAAAAACGTAAAACACAAGCAAAGAGCAACACAACTCTCAAATATTACAATACTGTGAGGGGGTTGCCATCGCTTCGTAAACCGATCAGCGTAGTATCATTGTGCCGGTCATCCACTGTGATCAGTGAACGAAGAGAAGGAGAAGAATGAGGATGAGGAGGAGGAGGAAAAGATTAACGTTTAACATCCCATCGATAACGAGGTCATTAGAGGCGGAGCACAAGTCTGAATTAGGGGAGGATGGAGAAGGTAAGCAGCCGTGCCCTTTCGAAGGAATCATGTCGGCATTTTCCTTAAGCGATTTAGAGAAGCCACGGAAAACTTCAATCAGGATGGCCGGACGCGAGTTTGAGCCGTCGTCCTCTTGAATGCTAGTCCAGTGTGCTGAGCACTGCGCTACACCACGTGGTCACTATCAGTGAACCCATATACCAGCTGCATATGGGAAAACTCTTCATCAATAAGCCTTTCCACACCGCTGTGTATCGCTGCTAGCGCACAACTAACACTGCTGGAGAAACAAACCCCTGACAGAACTGCGCAGTACTACATGCAATCTTGAGGGTGAAGTGTAGAGTGAGCATTATTGTGGTCATTAGCATGTGTCGTGAATGAATGAAACAAATTTGTTACGAAATAAGACACATATACTGACGAGCCAGAACATTATGACCACCGATCTACTATCGATATACACCCGTCCAGGCGGCAGCAGTGTCACCTGGCGAGGAATGACTGCTAGTCAGACACACGCAAGGTGCATGTAGTGTCAGTGTGCGTGCTGTCCTTCTGTAGAAAGGGAAGGTGCGCAGTCTATCTGAGTGTGACCAAGGGCAGATTGTGATGGCACGGAGGCTCTGCACGGGCATTTCGGAAACTGTACGACTTGTCGAATGTTCGAAGAGTGCTGTGGTGAGTGTCTCCAACACGTGGCGAAACCAAGGTGAAACCACATCCAGACGTAGTGGGTTTGGGCGGCCACACCTCGCTACAGATGTCGGTCGTCGCACTCTGGGCAGATTGGTAAAACAGGACAGGCGGTGAACTGTGACGGAATTAACATAAGACTTTAATGATGGGCAGAGTACAAGTTTGTCTGAACACACAGTGCAACGGGGGTCATCCCAGCCGACTACCCATGCATGTGCCACCACGACATCGGAAACTACGACTGAAATGGACACGTGACCATCGCACTGGACGTTAGCGCAGTGGCAGAGCGTTGCATGGTCTGATGAATCCTGATACCTTCTTTATCATGCCGATGGGAGAGCGCGAATCCGTCGTCTTCCACGGCAACAGCTCCTTGACAGCTGTACTGCGGGACGGAGACAAGCTCGTGGCGGTTCCATTATGCTCTTGGGAAAATTCACATGGGAATACAAGGGTCCAGTGGAGCTCGTTCTAGGCACCATGGCGGCCAAGGAGTATCGTACACTGGTTGCAGATAACGTGCACCCCTTCATGACGATCATGTCTCCCGATGTCAGTGGTATTTTTCAAGAAGACAATGTCGCAAGGCCATGAGTGTGATGGAGTGGTTCAAGCAACACAGTAGCCATTTCAAATTGATGTACTGGCTCCGCCCCCCTCCCCCCCCCAACTCGTCAGATCTGAACCCTATCGAACACCTCTGGGAAGTGACTGAACGTGGCGTCAGATATCATCGCCCCCCTCCACCCCCCCCCTCAGAATTTACTGGAATTAGGTGACTTTTACGTGTAGATGTGGTGCCAACTCACTCCAGAGACATACCAAGGCCACATTGCTTCCATACCACGACGCGTCGCCGCTATTATCCATGCCAAAGTTAGACATACCAGCTATTAGGTAGGTGGTCATAATTTTCGGGCTGATCAGTGTCGTACATACTGTCAAAATTTGCTCTATTGTGTAGCAACTTTCAATGCAGTATAGGTACAGGAATAAATGGGTGTAAGAAATCAACGAAAAGCAGTTACTCTGTACAGAACCACCGGACTCCACCGGCCCCTTATACCAAAATCTCCGAAAATAACCATGAACAACTTCCGAAGTTTTGCTGATAGAGTAAAGGTTCACCTAGTACATTCTTCTTTCAGGATTCTGAGTGACTTCAGACGTGGAAAATGATTACTGCAAATTAGCAAAAAAAAAAAAAAAAAATGGCTCTGAGCACTATGGGACTTAACATCTGAGGTCATCAGCCCCTAGAACTTAAAACTACTTAACCCTAACTAACCTACGAACATCACACACACCCATGCCCGAGGCAGGATTCGAACCTGCGACCGTAGCAGCCGCACGGATCCGGACTGAAGCGCCTAGAACCGCTCGACCACAGCGGCCGCCGTTCTTGATTCGAATTGTGGAATATTTACTTCGTCTTCTTTGGTGAAGCAATTTCGAAAGGCTGTGTTTAGTAACTCTGCTTTCGCAGCACTGTCGTCGACAGTACACACATCAAAAAAAGTTTTGCATCACCCCGGTTCCCAGAACTTCTGAAGATAGACGTTGACTATGGGTGCTGTATCACAGACACAGTCCTTTTGAGTGTTCAGAGATGTCACTAAACCCGCCCAAAGATGTAAACAACCATGCACGATGAGCGCCTATTAGACGGAGGGGGTCCGACAGCCGATCAGTTCACGGCTCATGTTGTCTGTAGTTCGACCATGCCGTGGGGGAGAGTCAGGAACTGTCGATGACACGCTTCGCTCAGGCCGCCCAAGGGCTACTACTGCAGTGGATGACCGCTACCTACGGATTATGGCTCAGAGGAACTCTCACAGCAACGCCACCATGTTGAATAATGCTTTTCGTGCAGCCACCGGACGTCGTGTTACGACTCTTAACTGTGCGCAATAGGCTGCATGATGTGCAACTTAACTCCCGTCGTCCATGGCGAGGTCCATCTTTGCAACCACGACACCATGCAGAGCGTACAGATGGGCCCAACAACATGCCGAATGGACCGCTCAGGATTGACATCACGTTCTTTTAACCGATGAGTGTCGCATATGAATTCAACAAGAAAATCTTCAGAGACGTGTTTGGAGGCTACCCGGTCAGGCTGAACGCCTTACACACTGTCCAGCGAGTGCATCAAGGTGGAGGTTCCCTGCTGTTTTGGGATGGCATTATGTGGGGCCGATGTTCGCCGCTGGTGGTCATGGAAGGCACTGTAACAGCTGTACGATACGTGAATGCCATCTTCCGATCGATAGTGCAACCATATCGGCAGCATATTGGTAAGGCATTCGTCTTCGTGGACTACAATTCGCGCCCCCAACGTGCACATCTTGTGAATGACTTCCTTCAGGATAACGACATCGCTCGTCTAGAGTGGTCAGCATGTTCTACAGACATGAACTCTATCTAACGTTCCTGGGATAGATTGAAAAGGGCTGATTATGGACGACATGACCCACCAACCACTCTGAGGGATCTTCGCCGAATTGCCGTTGAGGAGTGGGAAATCTGGACCAACAGTGCCTTGATGAACTTGTGGATAGTATGCTACGACGAATACAGCCATGCATCAATGCAAGAGGACGTGCTACCGGGTATTAGAGGTACCAGTGTGTACAGCGATCTGGACCACCACCTCTGAAGCTCTCGCTGTATGGTGGTACAACATGCAATGTGTGGTTTTCATGGGTAATAAAAAGGACGGAAATGATGTTTATGTTGATATCTATTCCAATTTTCTGTACACGTTCCGGAACCCTCGGAACCGAAGTAATGCAAAACTTTTTTTGGTGTGTGTATTTCCATTGCTATCGTTCAGAGAGGCCATTGACTGTCTTGCCGTTAGCATACTTTACATACGACCAGGATCTCTTTGAATTTTCTGTAAGGTTTCGAGATAAAGTCTCGTTGTGGAAACTATTACAAGCATATCGCATTGATGCCCACGCTAAATTATGAGCTTCTATAACAGATCGACAATCTTGCAGTTTTTGCGTTCGTTTAAATTTGGCATACTTTTTTCGTTGCAACAGTGTTCCGACCCGTTTTGTGTACGAAGGATTTGGTAGGCGTGGAGATTGTCTCTCAGGAAGGCATCAAGTGACTTTATCTGCTTTTTTGAATAGGTACATACATCGTTTACTTTTGGGGATTACAAATTCAATCTCGCTACGACAACAATTTAGCCAACATCGGCATTCTACTTTTGGTGTTGCGGAAAGGTCGAAGGTAAGGGAAAATTTGGCCGAGCGGTTCTAGGCGCTTCAGTCTGGAATCGCGCGACCGCTACGGTAGCAGGTTCGAATACTGCCTCGGGCATGGATGTGTGTGATGTCCTTAGGTTAGTTAGGTTTAAGTTGTTCTAAGTTCTTGGGGACTGATGACCTCAGATGTTAAGTCCCATAGTGCTCAGAGCCATTTGAACCATTTAAGGGAAAATTACATTTCCCGAAGACATCCATGTCTACTGCGTTGTAGTGAAAACTTAAAAAAGTGAGAAGATCCATTATGGCTAAAATAACATGGAAGAAAAGTTTTGTTATAATGCATCATTGAAATCGAAGTTACTCGAGACGACGCACAAAGTTCTGATGGATTAAGTGTCATATCTCTAATCCCGATACTCTTGCTGCTTAAGCCGAGACGTACACATAGCATAAAGAACATGTCTACCTAAAGGCTCTATTTCCACGCTGGTTTTAAATGCGTATATTTCCCACACCACCTGGATTGCACTTTCTGTTCTCATCTTCTGCGGCAAAAGCAGATTTCACAATGAACGAGGGCTATTTTTTTCTAGGTCATTGGAATTAAAACCACAGTGAAAATCAGATGAAGCCTTGAGCAGCTGTGTTGCACAGTGTCTTTAGCATATCCGCTGATCACATCACTTCTCACTTTTCAGCTCTGAGCGTACAGTGAGCAGATAAAGATGTCTACATCTACATCTACATGGTTACTCTGCAATTAACACTTAATTGCCTGGCAGAGGGTTCATCGAACCATTTTCAGACTACTTCTCTACCATTCCGCTCTCGAATGGCGCGTGGGAAAAAGGAAAACCTGTATCTTTCCGTTCGACTTCTGATTTCTCTTATTTTATTATGATGATCATTTCTCCCTACGTAGGTGGGTGGCAACAAAATATTTACGCATTCAGAACAGAAAGTTGGCGATTGAAATTTCCTAAAGTTGCTGATTGAAATTTCCTAAATAGATCTCGCCGCAAAGAAAACCGCCTTTGTTTCAGTGACTGCCACCCCAACTCGCGTATCATATCAGTGACACTCTCACCCATATTACGCGATAACACGAAACGAGATGCCCTTTTTTGCACTTTTTCGATGTCCTCCGTCAATCCTACCTGGTAAGGATCCCGTACATTCCAGCAGAGGACGGACAAGTGTAATGTAGGTTGTCTCTTTAGTGGGTTTGTCGCATCTTCTAAGTGTTCTGCTAACAAAGCGCAGTCTTTGTTTCGCCTTCCCCACAATATTATCTATGTGGTCTTTCCATTTAAGTTGCTCGTAATTGTAATTCCTATGTATTTATTCGAATTGACAGCCCTCAGACTTATGCGATTTATCGTATACCTAAAATTTATCCGATTTCTTTTTGTACCCATGTGGATGACCTCGCACTTTTCTTTGTTTCGTGCCAATTGCCACTTTTCGCACCATACTAAAATTCTCTCTAGATCGTTTTGTAATTGGAGTTGATCGTCTGATGATTTTACTAGACGGTAAGTTACAGCATCATCTGCAAACAATCTAAGGGGGCTGCTCAGATTATCACCTAGATAATTTATGTAAATCAGGAACAGCAGAGGGTCTAGGACACTACCTTGCGGAACTCCAGATATCACTTCTGTTCTACTCGATGATTTACCGTCTATCACTACGAACTGTGACCTCTCTGAGAGAAACCCACGAATGCAGTCACACAACTGAGACGATACTCCATATGCACGCAATTTGATTAATAGTCGCTTGTGAGGAACGGTATCAAAAGCCTTCTGGAAATCTAGGAATATGGAATCGATCCAAGGTCCCTTGTCGACAGCACTCATTACTTCATGGGAATAAAGGGCTAGCTGTGTTGCACAAGAACGATATTTTCTGAATCCGTGTTGGTTAATTATCAATAAGTCATTTTCTTCAAGGAGATTCATAATGTTCGAGTACAGTATATGCTCCAAAATCCTACTGCGAAATGAGGTCAGTGATATGGGTCTGTAATTCGATGGGTTACTCTTATTTCCCTTCTTGAAATTGGTGTGACAGAGTCTCCCACCAAGCGTGAAGTGCATGCTGTCGTTTGATTTCTTCATTCTGAGGGGGTACAACCTAATTTCATCAGCCCATATAAAAGGAGAGACAACAAAGTGTGGCAATGGTGTAGGAACTTCGAAGCAGGACGCGCAGACATTCTTCATGCGGGCGGTCATGGAAGAAATCGAATATGAGCTGATTATCTTGTTCAGCGAGTATATTTAGGTGATCCGAGAAAATTTTCTACGAAGGACATTTAAGAACAAGCGACCAGGAATGTTCCCATCAGACACTGTCCTTCTTCATGCCAACGCTCGAACGTACACGGCAGCTGCTACAAAGACACTCATGCAGCGTTTTCTGTGGGAAGTGTTTGACCACCCACCATACAGTATGACTTGGCTCCCTCTGTTTTACAGCTCTTTGCTAACATGAACCGCCGGCTATAAGGACACCATTTTGGCACAGACTGTGACATGCAGCACAGCGGACAGCACAGGTGACTGTCTTGGAAAGTTGGCACAACGCTACGACAAACGACAACGTCAGAGCGGCGACTACGTAGGAAAGCAGATGGAAGAAACAGCTAAACGTTCCAAATAAAACATTTCTGATTTTCACTGTGGTTTTCGTCTCACGACAGATCTGACCTTGAAAAAAAGATAGCCCTCGTATAGTGAAAGCAACGGTTTTCACTTAAAGTGCGAACATTTTAGGTTAGGCTTTAATATGATTGTTATTGACAATAAATAAAACAACAAATTTACTGTTACCAGTCACTGTCTATTTATCTCCACGACGCGTTTCAAAGGTTTAAACCTACATCATCAGGTGTATTTACATTTGTTACTATAACATGAGTGTGTGTGTGTGTGTGTTTTGCATTACGCTTTTTTGGAGGAACTTATGGCACTGTCTCCAGTGGTCACAGGTTCCTTTCACTGTCGCAGTACATCACATTATACTGCCATATTTTGTAAACAACTATGGCACCATATTTGGTTCCTAAATATGACAGTATACATGTGATGTGCTACGGCAGTGAAAGGACACTGTGACCACTCCGACCCGACAGAGATCCGTACCCGGGCCTCTTCGGTTAACGCATCGTCTTCAGAAAGACAAGCTGGAACACCAAGCGCTCTCCTCTATAAAGAAAAAAACAGTTTAAACAGTTCCAAATGTAATTTGTTTTTGCTTTTTAACGAACTTTTCTCAATATTTGCTTTCCTTAAATGAATGTACGTTTTGTAACGTGTATTTGCAATCAGGGTTGACACTGTTAATTTCATCATAAACAGTAATAATTAATATTTGATACTTCTTTAGTTCTTTATATTTTATTGTATTTGTTATTGCATGTGTTTTTTGTATTATTTTGGAGGGCTGTGTTTTCATGTATGTGGACAGTGTTTTATTAGGCGTATTTACGTGTTTTTGTTGTGTGTATGTGCGAGCCCACGTAAGTTGTGGCGTCCGCCAATAGATCGTTAAATTCTGAGCGTCAGTTAGGTGTCTCGTCCGCTACTGATACAAGGCACGCTATAGGTGGGAATTTTGAACCCAACAGCTGTCAACAACGTAAACTGTATTTACAATCAATAAGACGTCATATTTCGACATACTCATAACCAGACGAGAGTTTATTTGGCTCTTAGAGTAATAATTGAACAAAATTATAAAAAAATGGTTGAAATGGCTCTGAGCACTATGGGACTTAACATCTATGGCCATCAGTCCCCTAGAACTTAGAACTACTTAAAGCTAACTAACCTAAGGACATCACACACATCCATGCCCGAGGCAGGATTCGAACCTGCGACCGTAGCAGTCGCGCGGCTCCGGACTGAGCGCCTAGAACCGCTAGACCACCGCCGCCGGCGCACCGTCTTAATTACCCAGAGTGGATCTCAGAACCGTTTTCTTCACATATGGTTCTGATCATGACAGGACTAGGCAACACTGCATGTTATGGCTTAATTACGTTACACTACTGAATAATTTTCTTCACAAGGTCTATAAATATCATCATCCATCTGCATAACGCTCGTCTAAGAATCATGAAGATGTCATACGTTCGCACACATTCGTATATATACATGTATTATAATTTAAAGTCCCCCCCCCCCCTTTCACCTAATTTTTATAGCTGTATGTGAGGAACTAAAGTAAATACTTTGATATGGTTTGCATTAATGTATAGGCTGATTCAGGAGGAAGGTTTGTGTATATAATTTATTACCGCTACGCCAGACAAGTCGTCTCGCCGTAGATAGACTCGTGCGAATTCGTGGTGGATCACTAATAGGGAATAACTTTCCCACATCCCATTCGTGAGTGGAACAGAGGGAAATCTTGAAATACCATACAACATAACTCGCTTCCCACCAAGCTAGCAGTAGCAGCTTGACAAAGCTGGACAACGTAGTTAAGTGGTAACAGAGTGTCCCTTGCCGGCGCTGTAGCACGCAGTCCGGTATCGACCAGGATATCACTGCCACCGCAATCACGCGGAACCTGCATCATTAGCTAATCTCTCAGAGTGGAATGTGGAGACAACAGCGCTCTCGCTGTGTTGTGCTACATCTTCAGCGTGTAGACAACCATATGGCAGAAACTTTACGGATTTATTCTTGATATCAAAGTTTCCTTCGTTACGGATACATGAGAGGTTTTATTATTCACGGCATAAAAGTGATAACTTACTAAACACTTTTACATTTACAAATATTTCTCGAAGAGACTACCTCCCGCTTTCATGGATCCCCCGAACTGTTCCATACTTTTCTGTACGATGTGGAAAACTCGTGGTATGTTCCATATTTGGTCAAATTCATTTTGGACATGCTCACTCAGAACATCAAAATTGAGTAAAGGGGTTTAATACACTAAGGATTTTAAATGTCCCCAAAGGAAAAAATCCATCGGATTCAAATCTGGCTGTCGAGCAGGTCATACAATGGATCCCCTTCGACCAATTCCCCTTTTGGAAACTGGATGTATAGATCCAGGTGAACTACACGTATAAAGTGAGATAGATCACCATCGTGCATAAACGATATTCGTTAGATGACATCTAAAGGCACATCAAGTAAACGAAGCAATTCATGTCTGGCTGAACTTGGGCTGATGTCTGTCTTGTCGCACTTCATGAGTGCTTTCAGACGCTGAAGATTCAATTACATCAGTATGTAAGGTACGTGCTAATAAGTACAGAAACACAGCAGACGGCCTAACATGCGTTGACAGAAATTAATTCTTGGCTATAAGTGATACTAGTACAGAAGATTTTGATGCAGAATATTCCAGATCGTTTTCCGATTAACACATTCTCTTCTCGCAATTTTCCTTGTACTATCTGATGGAGTTTCATCAAAAGTGCGATGAAACCCTTCTTCATGTCAGTCGTTCGTACATTCCGTGGTCTTCCATCATCTACAGCCGGCCGTGAGTGGCCGTGCGGTTCTAGGCGCTACAGTCTGGAGCCGAGCGACCGCTACTGTCGCAGGTTCGAATCCTGCCTCGGGCATGGATGTGTGATGTCCTTAGGTTAGTTAGGTTTAATTAGTTCTAAGTTCTAGGCGACTGATGACCTCAGAAGTTAAGTCGCATAGTGCTCAGAGCCATTTGAACCATCATCTACAATACTCTTCTCAAAATGTGTCTGTCTCTCGCAAGCGTTGACGGAGTCGTACAAACGTTCTTGCACAAGGTAACTGCCTCCCATGGTAATGTTGAGCATAAAGCTGATGTCAGTGTACGCATTCCCATCATCTGCTAGGCCGTACATGTAATGCACATCCGTCATTTCAGACACTGATATACCGTTGTGACGTGTTGTGCTGGTATTTACTCTAAAAGATGACAGATGACCATCGGACAAAACAAAAAACAAAAACAAACAACAAAAAATGCCATCACCAACTGTAAACAAGAAATTGAGGAGAAATGCAGATTTCAGGTAAATTTCACAACTGGGAGTCACTACAGGGAGTTCCTTTCATACTTTCCTAACGAAGGATTTTCGAACCCATGTTCATGTGAAATTTTTGTAATGTTTTGATGTCAAGAATAAATTCTCAAAGGTTCTGAGGCATGTTTTTGAACACCTTGTATAGTCTGAGAGTCACTCTACAGTGGATAACAGAGGGTACTTTTCATTGCTCTTCATTGATCTTGTTTGTTAGAGCTCCATTTACGAATGGACGGCGAGAAGAATAACTGCTCATATATCTCGATGCGAGCTGACATGAGTCTAATTTAATCTCACGGGACCCTCTGGATGTGACAACCAGACTTAGCAAGGCGGTACTTTGGTAAGATACTCTAGGAGAAGCTTGGGGAATACTGGACAGCAGATTCTAAACCATAGTACTAGTGACACCACCTGCAGCGCTGCTTCAGTGTGAACTATGGAGGAACAAGACAACAGTACACTTAGAAGTTGGAACAAGTAATGCGTTCACAGTGCGTATTTAGATGCACGAACGTAACAGTGGAAATGTGAAACTACCACAGCGGTACGTTCGGGCTGTACCGGAGAAATCACATGGCAAAAAATTTAAGTTTTTCTGTTTATTTTTCTGTAACAGGCAAAGATGAAGACGTCAGGACAGATATGAGATGAAAATAACATGTTGGAAACCGTAAAAACAGTCATACTTCTCGGAATGACAACCAGGTAATCGACTGAGAAAGTTCCAGGAAGTACATTAGATGACAATTATTAAATCTTTGCGGGAAAACTAAAGACGTGGCCATGAAACCTATTTTAGGAAAGACTTAAGACTGAAGAAAGATGAATTCACGAATTTGCAGTTAGCAGCAGGTTTCAGCAAGGAACAAGTTTATAACCATTTAAGATCCAGTTAAGACTTCTGAACAACAAAAACGCGTTTTTGAGGCATTACAATTTCATATTTGATACAACCTTCCAAAAATTTAAATGACCAAAATGAAAATGGTGGACAACCATAAAAAGAATCAACGAATTTATATTCATAAGACACCGAGTTTTATAGTTCTATTGATTTGTGTATCGTATGGTTATTGTGAAGAAAGTACCATTACAACCTTGAGAAAATATTACAGTTTAATTTAATTATTTATATTATAATATATTCGATACGATACAACCCTCCAAAAATTTAAATGACGAAACTGAAAATGGTGGAAAAATATAAAAAGAATCATCGAATGTCTATTCATAAGACACCTATTTTATAATTCTATTAATTTATGTATCGTATTGTTATGGTGAAGAAAATACCGTTACAATCTAGAAAAACATTATAATTTAAAAAAAGCGTACCAGACCCATAATATCCACCTTTACCGGACGGCGATTCAAGCAACTATCCAGGCACAAGGATTTATATTTTCCGTGCCCTAAGGCAAATGTCGGGATTGTTCCTTTAAAAAATGTAAGGTCTGTTTCCTCCTGTGTCCGAGCTTGTCGTCAGTCCGTATGAGCCTGTCCTCGATGCAACGATAAACCCTTATCTCCCTTCCTTTCTTTTCTCAGAGAGGTTGTACGAGATTTATCATTATTCCAGTTGATTATCCTATCATTTGCGCTACCCTTCTTGTATACGACCGATATCCCCTATTCGTCCTACCTGATATGGATCCTACACATTTGCGAAAACTCATCTATAGGCATTTTATAAGCAGTCTCTTTCGTACAGTCTTCCAATAAATGGAAAACAGTCATTGCTTTAACTGAAACTGAACCTATGTAATCATTCCACTCCTTAAACCTTCACATTTTTACTCACATAAAATAGTACGCCACGACTGATTCCTGGTGTGCTGGTTAACTGTATAATCATCAGCTACTACTGTTTGAAGTTTCATGAGATGCAAACAATTCTCTACATTAATAACTCGTTACCACTCTTTCTACCAGCCTGATATTTATGATGATCTAATTTGATATCAAGCCAATTTTAATCGGATGACGCTGGCTCATTAATAAAGGCATAATCTGCAAAAAGTCCAAGATTGCAAAAAATAATATCCACTAACTCATTAGTGTATTAACGAGTCTAATTTACATATAAACAATATGTATATATCGAGTGGTTGCTCTGTACTTCATTGTAATCCTCTGAGGCGTTACCTGCTCAACTGTCAGCTACATCAGTAAAACTTATATTGTATGAAATGATAATTAAATCAATACCTTAAGTTGTCACCAGGCGTAGATATACATCAACGGGGACAGTTGAAAATGTGTGCCCCAACCGGGACTCGACCCCAGGATCTCCTACTTACATGGCAGACGCTCTATCCATCTGAGCCACCGAAGAAACAGAGCAGAGAGCGACTGCAGACGTGTCCGAAAGAACAGATACCATCTCCGTATTGTTAAGGCTAACCGGTCATTGACATTCTTCTTCTGTGCGGATGCACACGCATTGCGCGAACTCTTACGGGACTCGGTAAGATTGTCTGCTGCGAGTAATGAGTGTAGTGGGCAGGGGCACTACGAATGTAGTGTGTGGACATTAAGATGGGAATGTGGGTCTCACGGGGAGCGTGCAGGGGATAAATACCTGCAGTCACACTATCCTCCGTGCCTTATCCGATGGATAAAGAGTCTGCCATGTAAGCAGGAGATCCTGGGATCGAGTCCCGGCAGGGGCACACATTTTCAACTGTCCCCGTTGATGTATATCAACGCCTGTCGACAGCTTAAGTTATTGATTTAATAACCATTTCATTCTGGAGAGCTTCATGGTCACCGATGGTATCAGTTCTTTCGGACATGTCCGTTGTGTTGTTCTTTTCATCATCATCTCAACCCCATCGACACGCAAGTCGCCGAAGAACAGGTACCACCTCCATATATTATGACAAACTATCGGCTGCTGCGTCATTTATCCCCCCTTAAAATACAGCTCACCAATTTATTAGACCTACGAAGTATTTATCTCATTTAATTCGCCAAATAGAAAGCTACTCTGGAAAACAGAGGAGAGTTTTGTTCCGTTTGAAGCAACAAAGCTGATTTTTTTATCGCTGTGATTAATAAAGTTGCCAACGGCCTTGCCACAGTGGTAGCGTCGGTTCCCGTCAGATCACCGAAGTTAAGCACTGTCGGGCTTGGCTAGGACTTGGATGTGTGACCGTCCGGGTCTGCCGAGGGCTGTTGGCAAGCGGGGTACACTCAGGCGTTATGAGGCCAATTGAGGAGCTACTGACTGAGAGGTAGCGGCTCCGGTCATGAAAACCGACAACGGCCGAGAGAGCTGTGTGCTGACCACATGCCCCTCCATATCCGCATCCAGTGACGCCTGCTGCTGAGGATGACACGGTGGTCGATCGGTACCGATGAGCCTACAAGGCCTGTTCAGACTGAGTTTAGTTATAGTTTTAGGTTATGATTGTTACGTTGTTATTTGTTTTCCGTGATCCTTGTGACTGGTCGTGTAGGTGGAACAAGTTTATCAAATTATGCAACCTGTCAAAGGTATTTGAGGTGAAAAGGTTTATCATTCATTCAGATGTGTAACATGACATACAAATCGTAATCGCAGGACTTTCCGGAGACATGTAGCACCTTATTGTAACTGTAATGCGTAGCGAGAATGATATGAAAAGCTGAATTATAGGTAGCTAAGAACATGGCTGTTGGGCATCTATCGTACGACGAGTGCGGAGTTCAGCGCCGTATTTTAGTCACAATTCCAGAGTGACTAAGTTGCGAGGCAAGAAGCGTACATGTAACTCGTCTAATTCGATTTTTTTGGCGATGAAATTTGTTGAAACAAAAATGGCGTAAGCTCTGAAAGAGAGGAACGATAGGACACGGACATTTCCTTCACCGTCCTCATCACTGCAAAATTTTGCTCTGCCACTAATGACCTCGTTATCGACGGAATGCTACAACCCTATCTTCCTTCTTTCTGAAACCCCATAGCCTGCAATTCCCAATGATTTGTCGATCATGAGCAACTTGGTTTCCCTCGTAAATAACTCTTCCGACCGCTAGTACATTTCACTGACAAGAGAACATTTCGAAGAGTAAATAAACGATCTTGACAAAACTTTGAGCGTGTGAAGAGGGGGCAACATAATGCAATACGTATTTATTTTGTGCTCAACTTCACTTTTCAGGGGTAAAACATTTTTAAAAAATTTGGTATATTAGGTTTGGTGGAAATATCTTTGAAAAGACTATGAATAAAAAATGTTTCTCATGTAAAAGTTGATATGAATTAACGTTCTTGAAAATTGCATAATCGAATTTTGTAATAATTTGAAATTTTGCAAAATACCCCAGCACCATAAATTAATTATGAAAAATGAAATATACTGACAGAGTATTTTCAAAGTACCTAATTAAAATATCTAAATATTCATCAGCATTCTATTTATTTAATTACATTTGTTTTGCGTTTTAAATGGTTATTTTATGTTTTACATCCATTTTGTTTTGTTTTTTGGTTTACCGTTCCACATATGTGTATTTTGTTTGAAAATATCAAGTAACTCATTATTATGATACAAAATCTTTACATTAATGATAATCAGTAAATAAATTCTTAAAACATAACGTTTTCTTACATCATGCGCATAAAATGAACGAAATTCGTTCACATAATACACACGACGGAGAACATGATATAAAACAAAATTCAGGAGGATTTCAGATTGTCTGTGGTTACCCTCTAAATATCCTGATTTGTATGAGGTATATTTTGGCCCATTGGTAAGCCTTGCCGAAGAAAATTGATTACGTACTAGTGACTGCAGCTTGATAATAATGTTTCTGATGTGGAGACTGACATCATAATCATTCAACAGAACTAGATCTGAAAATCTCACAAAGTTCTTCCAGCATCGACAGCTATATACATCTCACGACTGTACCTGTGCCGTCGAGCTCTTTGGGATGTAAGTAAAATAAATAACTAGACTAATAATGAACGTTAGATATTTCAATTAGGTATGTTGAAAATACTCGCACAGCACAATGTGCACGGCTTATTTTCCAAAAATGGTATTTCAGAGTTCAAATTGCTCTGAGCACTATGGGACTTAACTTCTGAGGTCATCAGTCCCCTAGAACTTATAACTAGTTAAACCTAACTAACCTAAGGACATCACACACATCCATGCCCGAGGAAGGATTCGAACCTGCGACCGTAGCGGTCGCGTGGTTGCAGACTGTAGCGCCTAGAACCGCTCGGCCACAGCGGCCGGCGTATTTCAGAGACCAGCATTATTACACATGGGTGTATGTAGCTTGAAACTCAGTTAATTTAAGTTGCAACAAGAGTTCCCATTTTTCGTAATTAACTAATGGTGCTTGGGTATTTTGCAAAATTTCAAATTATTAGGAAATTCGATTATGCAATTTTCAAGAACGTTAATTATATATCAACTTTTATATGAGAAACATTTTTATATATCATCGTTCCGAAAATATTCCCTCCTAACCTAATGCGTCAAATTACCTTTCGGGGTGTGTTTTACGCCTTAAATGTGAATTTGGACACAAAAAAATACGTATTGCGTTATGTCGCCCCCTCTTAACACCCGTCAAGTTTCATCAAAATCGTTTATTGAGACTTGAGAATGTTCCCTTGTGACAGTCATTTAAAAAGGAAAGAAATAAGACAAGCTGAAATACAACAATATCTATCAGTTTCCATTAACAGGTTCTGCAAACACAGCAACACTGTTTGCAAAGAATTTACGGATAAAGCCGCGAAGAATGAAAATACTGAAGCTGAGGTTGAAAGTTACTTGTTAGGATTTCAACTTTCAAAATATTCCTTCTTCCACGATCCTGAATCGCAAGAATGTTGCAAAGACGTTTTGTACCTGGTGAAATGAAATGGAATGTCGTCTGGTAAGGGCCTCCCGTTGGGTAAATCGTTCGCCTTGTGCAAGTCTGTCGAGTCGACGCCACTTCGGCGACTTGCGTGTCAGTGGGGATGAAATGATGATGAAGAGAACAACACAACGCCCAGTCCCTAGTCGGGAATCGAACCCGGGGCCCTTGGCATGACATTCCGTCGCGCTGACCGCTTTTTTTTTTTCATTTTGTTCACTTCAGTTCGTTGCATCTGCTCGGGGCGGACGTCGTAAGACATCCATTTAAGTTCGTTGTTGATCTGTTAACTCAGTTTTTTTATTACAGAGGGCACATTCCACTCAGCTACCGGAGTGGACGTTCTGGACCAGCTGATCGATTACTGACGCTTTCACAATGTTTACTAGTTGCTTAAAGTCATGTCTGCGAAGGTATACTTCGACGGCTTTAGGTGCAAGCTAACCACAGTCCTGTGCGGAACAAGAGGTCTCTATGCGAGGCATCCGCATCCTGTTCTCTTCTCTGTTCAATTTGGTTTCTGACTGCGTTCCCGGCAGGCTGTTGCTTCCACGTATTGGCTGCGGACGACTAGTGTAGCGACATACTTTATAGTTTCTTTTTGATGGTTATTCTATGCAACGAGTTCAAAAAGTATGGTGAGACTGCGGTTTACGTTTTACGACTTGGCATAAATTTTGTTTGCAGCATTTTTAAATATACAGGGTTGTCAGAAACAGTCTGAGAGGCTTACTAGGGTGTTGCAGCATAGGTTGTGCTGAGAAATAATTGTCAAAAAATTCGATACGTTGCGCCGTTTCTTCGTTAATTAGCACTGATGGTAGCCATTGAGGCTGTTGCTCGCGCAAATTCAAGTAGCCTGCCAGATAGCGTTAGTGTCAGTTGTTCTCGTATCTTCGGTCACGAGTAGGCAACAGGCCCGAGCATGGATTTCGTAGGAGGGAGGGAGGGAGGGAGAGAGGGAGAGAGAGAGGGAGAGAAGAGAGAGAGAGAGAGAGAGAGAGAGAGAGGGAAAGAGAGTGGCGTTCGCACTGTACTCCGTCTGGGACGCATTTTGTTGTTCGCATATTTCCAATCTGGCTTCTTTGTAATAAAGCCGATGTTTGGTAAATTCAAGCGCTTAAGACTTTATAATTAAAATAAACAAAGAAATGATGACTTAGTTTATTTCGTGTTACAAAACAACCCATGACTACGCGATCGGTAATGAAAAGCATTTCTTGACAAATGTACAGGGTTATTCTAAATGATGGACCCATATTCAAAACTTCGTATTTATTGAAGTACAAATCCAAAATGAACAGGTTTTATACCAATGAAAAGAGGAAGTTTGAAAGTTTTTTTATAATGTATGATATCAATTTAATAAATTTAATAATTTGTAATAAACATGCGGTCGGCTTGTGCTTTTTCCTTTGAACACACTCCCAGTCTGTTTAAACTGCTTAAACAAACGGCTAATAATTTTGCGACTTGGTGGTTGAATACTGAATTTGGTACGAAATGCCCTCTGCACTGCAATTTGCGATTCACTTTTCGTGAACTCAGGAATGCAGAAAACCTTGTGCTTCACAGTTGCCATCTCACTTACGACTGACGAAACGGAATGACGAACCTATTGCCGCGCGAACTCTACCGGTCGCTTCTGAAACCATCACCGCCCACCTACCGCCGCCCGCCAGGAACTTTGAAACTTCCTCTTTCATTGGTTTAAAGCTTTTTCATTTTGGATTTGTCCTTGAACACACACAAATCATTTAGAATCACCCTGTATTTTGAAGTGAGCGTGATGATAGATTCTGTGGATATAAATACAGTAAATTTTAAACACTTGAATGACGTATCAACGGCAAAAATCGCAAAGTTACTCATAATTTCTCGTCGACTCGGACTGCCCATCTCATTGCTTTAGTTTGTTTTTCTATCGATTCTCCTATTAGCGTTAATAAATAATTCTTGTCCATTGTGGATGTATTAGAACACAGCAACTGTTGAAGCTGAAGGTTATTTATAACGAATTACATGCAACTAGATGTTCTTACAGTCGTCTATTTTTTCCATGATATTTCAAGTTGCATGACATCCCGCCTTCAGATGTTTACATTTAGAAAAGCTGGATAGATTGACTACCTTCTTTTGCAAATATAATGAAAGTCTTGTTAAGATCAAATACGTTTCCCTTTATTCTAAAGAATCTTTAGTGATCAGGTTTTTTTGTTGTTTACGTCATTCTTCCTGTTCTTCCTCATATATGTGTTAGATATTAGCATACAACACTTTCACTACACTAAATATATTCATTTTTCTGTGTTGTGAAGAACCACTGTCATCTCTCCATTTCGTGTGTTTTGTTTTGCTATTTTGAATACCAATATCTGGGTGCATTACATGTTTCCACTTGTGCCATATGAGGATAGGTCCAGGATTACTACTTAGATTGATTCTGCTCTCATCCGAGAAGAGCACACGAACCCACTCTTCGTTTATCCAGTCGCTAAGCTCTTGACCACACAGTAAGGGTGCCGCCGATGTGTGAATGCGCATTTTAAAATTAAAATGCGAGCATTTTCCATAGAAACAACACAGAACCTTGTGCGATAGTCAGGTAAGCTATTATCCTAAACATGTATGCAGTTTCCCAACAAATGAGAACTGCGAGACAAGTGGGAGCCATGGAGTGTTGCGGAGCAGGAAAACAGATGAACAGAACAGTGGCAGGTACCAGAAATACGTGGCACGCTTTTCATATGCACGGAGAGCAGTTCCGCGCCACTGCATTGGTACAATCGACGCATAAGCGTCCCGGACGGATAGCGAGGTGTCCACAGAATGTAACTGCTCATGCGTACTGCAATTTACCGCTGACATACTGGTCCAGAATTTAACTACAGTCGAGCATCCGGTTCCCTCCACATGCAAGCGTGGGCGTCCTCTTTGCTACACAAAAAATACTTTTTTCTCTCCATTAGAGCACCGTCAACATTCTGCAAAAGATCCTTGTTTCCTTATTATAATCGTATTTTCGCCTTACGTGTCAGTTTCATTATCTGAATATTTTAATTATTACTCCCGCTTTAGGTACTTATCTATTCTCAGTTAACGTGTTTTTGTTCCCTAAAGGAGTTTTGTAGGGCCATTAGCGTTCACATATGTATAGGTGATGTGGTGACGTAGGTATATTTACACCTGGGCGCCTTGCGTCTATTCGCCGTTCGCCTGTGTTTGCTTCACGCCGGTCTTTGTGGCCGAGTGGTTCTAGGCGCTTCAGTCTGGAACCGCGTGACCGCTACGGTCGCAGGTTCTAATCCTGCCTCGGGCATGGATGTAAGAAGCGTGTTGGTGCAGCCCTCTTCCTTGAAATGTCGTATGCGTGATTTCATTCGTACCTAAATACAGCCACGCACGGTGCTACAGTGATAAAGACGTCCGCTTTGCTAGCGGCAATTGTCACCGCAGGCAGAGACGAAGACAAAATCGTAGAAAGGAGCTTTAAGTACTAGGATACCTAATACCCTTAGCGTAATGCATTTGTATGCGTGGCAGAAGAGGTAAATATGACAAGGAGTGTTTTGTTTATTAAATGTCCTTGTGATTTCTAAGTAATACTCCACCCTGTTGTGGCACTGACAGTGAAGGAAAATACAACCTACAAAGACTATATCAGTGAGTACAAGGCT
The DNA here is from genome assembly GCF_023864345.2 of Schistocerca serialis cubense. Lineage (NCBI taxonomy): Eukaryota > Metazoa > Arthropoda > Insecta > Orthoptera > Acrididae > Schistocerca > Schistocerca serialis. The sequence continues at coordinate 610,797,703 of NC_064640.1, read as the reverse complement.
AGCACTGATGCTTTGAACTGTTGCTATCGGGGACAATTACCACTTTTTGGTGTTCCAGATCAAGGTACCTATTGCACTGAAATCTATCAACACCCCCAAATTTTTCCAGGTTCTGGTAAACTACATTAAGCTAGGTTCATGGCTACTTTTTCCAGTAACGTTTTGAAGTTGATCGATGATTTGATGTTGCACATATCTTATTATACATTTTTTTATTATTCTGACATTCGTAGAAATTCAAGTTTGACAGCTAGCTGTTTACTCAAAGATATTTATGTTGTTGTGGGTCGTGTATCAATGAACTGTTAGTGATGTGTTTGCAGTCTCTGTTGTTTTGGTTATCCGTTACCCATATATAAAAATTTTTAAACCCTGAAATCTACAAAATTACGAACAGTAACAGCACAAAATTTTATATACGACAGACGGGATGAAAATTCATCATCCGATTCAGAGAACGTACGAGAGAAACAAATAACAACCAATCCACCTTCTTTACACACCTAAAAAATGAAAAACACGAAGCTGAGAACATTGGTAACGCATCACAAATATTGCAAAAATCCCAAAAAGTCCAATCATGATTATTTTGGAGGAATTTCAAATACGCATACACACTAAGGATTATCCTCACGATACACTTAATGACCAAACGGATTTCAAGCACATACAGTTTAAAAAAGTTATTGAAATTTTATGCAAGGATAACGGATAACCAAAACACTAGAGACTGCAAACACATCAGTAACAATTCCAAAGAACATAAATATCTTTGAGTAAACAACTAACTGTCAAACTTGAATTTCTAGGCGTGTCAAAATAATAAAAAAGTATTATAAAATGTATGAGAAACATCTTTAAAACGTTACTGAAAAAAAATTACATGCATCAAGTACGGACAGCAGTAATAGTTTACTCGAAGTTGGCATACGTCCATCTACAACGTCAGGGCGTGAGTACAACGTCCAACGTACAAAACTGTATAAATTATATATTATGTAAAATGTATATAAATGCGATTGTTTGCAGATGCACTGATGAAGCAATAAATCTGAAATAAGCTTATATACTAAAATAAAACATCAAGCGGCATACTGTTTACTAATTCTCTGCACCTTTACGCCTTTCGTCGATGCTGCTATTGTATACAGCGTGAACGAGAACTCCATCGACAAACTTTGAGAGGTTGTTACGGCATACCTTTTGAGTATTTTGGTTTGTTACTGCAGTCTCCATTATTTCTGTGAAAATAACGGAGAAGAAGCCTTCAATACGCAATAACCGAAACTTGTAACACACAACACAGGGTAATGCAATAACCCTCAGACGAAAAACTGCACAGTGATGTGGTTGCCGTCACTGCGGAAACAGCTCAGCAAAGTGTCGTTGTGCCGCTCTTCAAATGCATTCACGATGTGTATATCAGCCAACTCTTTTATCAGTAAACCAATCCACAAAACCGTGTATCACTATACGTTGAAACTATTGTATACCCCTGTTGGATAGACATCCCTTTCAGCACCTTCGTGTTTCGGCTTGCAGGCCATGCAGGAGAGGCCGTGAGCAGCACGAGCCTCGGCGGCTATTCACCGAGGTCGTTTAAAGCAGATGGACTGCTTCGCCACACCCGCCGCGGAGGCCAACAAGGGAGTACGACGATATCATCCGGCCAAGAGAGCCGACAGACGAGGAGCTCGTTATCTCCAACAGCGGCAGCCAATACCGCGGATCCAATGTAGCAATCAGCGCTGTGTTATAACGTGTGGCTACAGGGTTGCAGAGGCAGTTACAGTTCGCTCCGGATCGAGTTGCAGTCGCAGTTACGAAGTTACCAGCACGTGTTGTAGACCACTGAGAGTTGCCTTACTAGGATATACCGGGTTAGCAAACAAGCTTGTTATTGCAACCACCGCAGCCACAGTGCTGCATCGCAGGTACGGACTTCATCTCTGGATCATATTTACTGCTGGAAGCAATAACATGTCATGGACTGAAGTTTCGTCTGTATTGTATACTTGTGTAACAGAGTCCACGTCAAAGTGTCTCGTGAGTTATAATAAATGAAAGATCTTTTACTCAGATTTGTTTATTTGTGTGATGATTTCAGAACGCTGCACTGGTGCAACCGATAATACACTATGTTTATAAATTAGTTGTTGAAAAGTAATCTTTAATTGTGAAAAGGGTAAATAACTTTCAGAAATGTTTGATACAGCAATGAACACAGTATATATTCAAGTTTTATTCCCGCCTAACATTCACCATAGAGTCATAAAGGCGCAGAGCGTGCACAGTGTTGTGAATCCAAATTTGCTACCACATCGAAAACAAACTATTATTAACCGCTACAATCGTTTCACCGAAGCTGGATGTGTATCACATAGGGCCCCGGGTCTGGAACAGCCAGTAGCTTCTGACGCAGCAAATGACCAAGTTCAGTTGTCTTACATTCGCAGTCCAGGTAAATCAATGAGACATGCCAACTTACAATTTACTATAGCTAGCGTTAAAATGTGGAAGGTATTACGGAAACACCTCTCATTTAGTCCTAGAAAATGGAACTTTTTTCAAGCTTTGATTGGACGTTGTGGAACAATATCTTGGCCACTATCATCACCTGATTTAATCCCAATGGACTTCTGTGTAAGGGGATCATGAAATACACAATTTTTGTTCCTCTGCTTCCGGGAAACGACAGTGAGCTGCGACGATAGATAACACAAGCAGCTGTCACAGTATATCAAGACTTATTTCATAGGATCTGGCAGAAAATTGATTACAGATGAGATTTTTTTCGTGTTACAAACGGTAGCTACATTGAACATTTGTGAATAAAATTTAGATATAACATTATTTTACAGAATGTTAGTGTACGTTTCCGATGGCACAGCTGGTTTACTTCCGAATCCTTTCCAATCGTAACATCTGCTTCGTCTCTAATAATTTCGTCATAGACGGGATGTTTATTCTTCCTTTCTTTTTTCCTCTCGAATGTGTGTCACGAAGATTAAATCACAGCAGTTGATCAATCTCACCAATAATCATGTTGATCTTAGTAGTAAACTATAAAAGTTTTATTCATCACAGTTGTTTGAAGCGATTTTTTCGATACATTTACGCCAGACACGGTACAAATGTTACCACCTGCCTTCGCTGCCTCCAGCTCTCTATTAAATCCAAAGAGATCAAATGTTACTAATTTAGACTTTTTACGTTTCACTTCCTGTTTTCTTACCCTTACACAGCGTCCCTGATAACATTTCCACTATGACACGTTCAATAAGTGATCGTAAGAACATTTCCAGAACCTCAAGTAAAAAATGACGATGGATAAATATACTTGTAGCAACATGCGTGACAATATGTCACTCGAAATCTCCACGAACTTACACATCAGTCTACTTTTTTCAAGGGAATTTTGCCTGTGATGGTAGATTGCTAATTCAATGTTCTTCACACCATATGCTGGATGAGAATAGATCACAACGCCATTGTCTGCCCAATTATAAGAGACGAAATGCGGTTTAAAGGAGCAAAGAGAATAGCGTGCTTTGTGTTTACGCTGCGCTGTATTTACCACTACACCATACATACATACAACAGGGCAGCACAGTGAGAAAGCAATACTTCCTGCAGAAATTTCCGCATCCTATCGCGTTGCTAGTTCGTGTAGATGGCCGTTGTGTGGTTTATTTCAGTGACTGCAATACCAAGCCGAAAGTGTGCATTGGGTAGCCAAGGGAGTGGGTGATTGGCGATGCGGATGAACTAGGATATGTTTTGAATAGGCTGTAATCCACCTTCAGGGTGTCAGATTGCTCATACAGTGTGGAGCATCAATAACTTGTACCCTACACCTATGGGCAATTAGGTTAAAATGGTTCAAATGGCTCTGAGCACTATGGGACTCAACTGCTGTGGTCTTAAGTCCCCTAGAACTTAGAACTACTTAAACCTAACTAACCTAAGGACATCACACATATCCATGCCCGAGGCAGGATTCGAACCTGCGACCGTAGCGGTCGTGCGGTTCCAGACTGTAGCGCCTTTAACCGCTCGGCCACTCCGGCCGGCTGGCAATTAGGTGGTCTATTGGAATCATTCTAGCGTTGTATGCTTAAGGCCTTTGTTCGGTTCACACGTCAGGCAGCTATTTTTAACTAGCAGGAACAGATTCCCTCTCAACCTGCGGAAGTTGCGGCAAGTAGAAATTCTGTCACCTGTAAGCTTTCTTACACCAGGAATCGAAAAAAATGTTCAAATGTGTGTGAAATCTTATGGGACTTAACTGCTATGGTCATCAGTCCCTAAGCTTACACGCTACGTAACCTAAATTATCCTAAGGACAAACACACAGCCATGCCCGAGGGAGGACTGGAACCTCCGCCGGGATCAGCCGCACAGTCCACGACTGTAGCGCCCAAGACCGCTCGGCTAATCCCGCGTGGCACCAGGAATCGTATTTTATTAATAAATCAGACATGTGATGTCACAGGGCACTTATTTATTACTGTATTTCAACTTGAGATAATGAAAATTTTCATGCTGGTGGGATTTGATCTCAGATCTCCTCTTTCGCGGACGTTGTAGTTCTACTGTTTCGTTGTTTCCCTGAGACTGCAAACTCTTCAAGATCTCCACGAAACTGAGTGTCTTCGTTAGAATCCTAGTCCGGCACAAAGCCTTTCGTCACGACATTTCAAGCTTTAGTTTGCGCACATCAAACTACAGGTGAAAAATAATCACGGTTTTAACGTCTCTCCGTCAACAATGACGACTGGTGCCGGTTTCGACTCCTAGTCAGACACGGAACTTTACACCATAGCATTTCACGTTCAGACATGTCACTCCTAGCTACTGGTGAAAAAGAAATTAATAGTTAACGTCTCTTTATGTGGAGTCAACAGCGATAGTCTGTATGGCGTCTGATTCCCATTCAGCGCAGAACGTTTCGTCACTTTATTTCCAGTATATGCGTACATTTCACTACTGCTAAAGTAGACCAATATTTAATGTCTATTCATTGTTAGAAAAGGACGGTGATACGTGCCGTGTTCGAGTCCCCGGTAAGACAAAACTTTTTCGTCTCGTCACTTCGCTTTGTCATCTCATTAGTGGTGAAAAAATTCCAAATGTAACATTTGATTGTACCTAGTTAACAATCTGATTAGGTTATGCGTTCGTGTTACCGTCTAACACGAACCTTACATCACGTAATGCACACACTTTATTACCTGTGATTGCAACGATGTTTAAGATCTTTCGTCGTTCGTTGACATGGACAGTGGTTGCTGGGAAGGAATCCTGGGTCCCAGTCCACTGCAAACATTTTTGTCGCGTTATATGACGTTGAAACTTGCTCCTCCTACTATTATTTATTGTAATAAATTTGAATTTACAAGCGTTAAATACTGTCATCTCTAATAACATATTTCCTGATATTTGCATTATCGTGGTATTAATTTGCATCTGGATTAATAGTCACAGAGAGCAGTATTCTGTACTGGTCTCTGGTAGCAACCATTGTTTATAGTCAAACGATGCACCGGGCCGCGCGGGATTAGCCGAGCGGTCTCAGGCGTTGCAGTCATGGATTGTGCGACTGGTCCCGGCGGAGGTTCGAGTCCTCCCTCGGGCATGGGTGTGTGTGTTTGTCCTTAGGATAATTTAGGTTAAGTAGTGTGTAAGCTTAGGGACTGATGACCTTAGCAGTTAAGTCCCATAAGATTTCACACACATTTGAACATTTTTTTTTGGACTGTACCGGAAAGAGATTGGAGTGCCTGTAAGACCGTTACGTTATGCATACAAATAGGCGGAAAGTAATTCAGGTCGTTCAGATACTTTTGTGTAGGCTTATTCACCGATCTGCTCGAGAGCGCTGTCTCGCGCTCACGCCTCAGCAGTGAGCAACCGTCCGGCTCACGACGAGTAATTGTAGGGATAGAGGAGGGGAGGGGGACACGGAAGAAGGCAACACGGCACGAGAAACTGTTGTCAACTAGTCTATTCTACGGCTGCTAATAGTTACACGCGGATGCATCGCTCCACGGTGCGTAAAGACTTTCGTGGCAAATTTATTTCCTAAAACAGTTGCATTGATGAAAACCGACAATGAAACGAAACATTTGTTTTAGTTGATGAAGCAAAGAACATGGACTAGCTAAGAACGAAACATGATATTTGTTGCGTCTAATGCAGCCTTATTATGAATGTCGTTTTCAGATGAAGTTTAAATTGACATCATCAAGTTGTATCTTGTGACGACTTTTATTCACACGTTAAACAAAGAAACACTGCATGTCAATGAATACTACTTATGAGTTCCGTTCAAAAAATTCCAGAACATTCGTAATTTCGAGCCAATAGTGTGTTGGTAGTAACCATTGTGTATAGTCAAACCACAATGGTGTGTTGTCATCTAAGCACACGCCTGTGCTCAATGTGTAACTGACGGAAGTGTCATTGTTTTATGTCCGTTAGGTATTCCTCAGTGCTGTAGTGAATAGAATGTTGTGTCGCACAGTTTACGAATTTCGAAAAGGCAGAATTAGAAAAGCTGCGTGTCTGCATTTAATTTTGCGTGAAACTCAAGAAAACCGTTACCGACACACACCAAATAATGCAGGAAGCCTACGGTCATGTCCTTTGACGTCTACCGACGACGCTCATATGTCAGGAACGTCAACGAAATTGCGCGTGTCAATCGAAGACTGACCGTCCGAGAGATTGCAGAAGAATGTAATATTTCGGTTGGATCATGTCATGAAATCCTGACATAGCATCCTACAATGCATCGTGTTGCCACCAAGTTCGTCCCACGGCTCATGACTCAAGACCAGAAAGATGTCCGCCTCGCAATCTGTGTAGAGTTTTTGGATCGCGCCAATGAGAACGAGATGTTCCTTAAGAGAATAGTAACTGGTGATGAGAAGTGGGTCTACGGCTATTATGATGAGACTAAGATTCAATCTTCACAATGCGTCGGGAAATATTCTCCAAGACCATGAAAGCTCGTCAGGTCAGGTCAAAGGTCAAAGCCATGCTGATAGTTTTCTGTGACTTTGAAGGATTAGTTCATCATGAATTCATAGCACAGAGACAAGCTAATAATCGATTGTACTATTGCGACGTGTTGGAACGCCTGCGAGGAAATGTGAGAAGGAAACGGCCTGAAACGTGGCGAGACAATTCATGGCTCTTGCATCTCGATAACGCACCCGCACATTCATACCTGTTGGTGTGTGACTATTACACAAAAAAACAAATTACTGTGGTACCTCATTCTCTGTACTCTACAGATCTGTCTCCTGTGGACGATTTTTTTGTTACTGAAGTTGAAAACCCCGTTGAAAGGACGAAGATTTGCAACAACAGACGAAGTAAAGGAAAATTCGCAGACGGCACTTCGCGCAATCCAGCAAGAGGCGTACTAAGACAGCTTCCGGACGTGGAAACGGCATTGGGAGCGGTGTATCAGTTGTGGAGGAGAGTATTTCGAAGGATACCACGCGCAATAAGTAAAAGGTAAGCGTAGAAAAATTTTGTGGACAAAGTTCGGGAATTTTTTGAACAGACCTCGCATTTTGCTTTTGGCTAAAGCATCAATGTCTGATACCACTTTCTGAGCACTTTTAATTCGAAAATGAGCTTTTAAATTGAAGTCTGTGAGCGGGCTTATGCAGGGATATTACCTTCTCTTAACAGCGGAAAAAAGGGTGCTCACACAAATACGAGGGATATCTGGGAAGTAAGTTCCGATCGGTCAAGAAATGGAAACCACTGTGAAAATCTAATAAAGCTTTGCACATATGTGTTCGACAGTGTCTCTTGTGTGCCTGTCGATTACATTACTTATTTTCAGTTCTGAGCGCATGGTGAGCACATAAAGATGCGTAGAAAATAGCGTCTCCCACCAAGTAAGAGGTCCTGTTGAGAGATTTCGCCTGATGTTATGCAGCCCACATTACAGAACTGTCATACGGTTCCTACTTTGTTACAATTCTCGGTCGCAATCTGCAGGGGAAATGAAAATTCTCTTGCAGCGTTTTCTATGGGAAGTGTTTGATCACCCGCGCCACAGCCCGTAATTACATCCCTCTGTGTTTCATCTCCGCTCACATTAAATACTGGCTATGCAGACAACATTTTCGCACTGACAACGTGCTATATATGAGCGTAGAGAATTGGCAGGAAGCAAAGGCGGCTGCCTTCTATGATGAGGGTATTGGAAAGTTGGTACAACGCTACGACAAATGTCTAAGTCGGAGTGGCGACTATTTAGAGCAGTGCTGGAAGCTACAGCTAACTGTTGCAGATAAAATATTTCTGACTTTCAAAGTGGTTTCCATTTCGCGATCAGTCGGAACTTACTTTCCGAATATACCTAGTATGGAAGTCCAAACCTCAACATCATTATCGCTGCAAACTTGTAAAGTTGTGGAAATTTATGTTGAAGAAAATTTTTATACGAGTCTACAAGACTATTTTCTTATGAAACCTTCAGTCAGTTGCCTGTCATACTGCAGACCTACTAGTTCTAGCTGTGGCTAGGCCTGCCGGAGTGACCGTGCGGTTCTATGCGCTACAGTCTGGAACTGCGAGATCGCTACGGTCGCAGGTTCCAATCCTGCCTCGGGCATGGATATGTGTGTTGCCTTTAGGTTAGTTAGGTTTAAGTAGTTCTAAGTTCTAGGGGACTGATGACCTCAGAAGTTGAGTCCCATAGTGCTCAGAGCCATTTGAACCATTTATGCTGGGCATCCTGCACTGACGTGTTATAAATTGATGTTGATGTATTTGACCTGTGCTTTGAAATTCTCAACCCCTCCACAAAGCTGCTTTTCATTGATTTTAAAACAGACAGTCTCCACTTTAAGCACTGAGCTATTAAGCAATAGGCTTACGTCTAAGGCTACGGCAAAGTCAACAACGGCCGTTCCGTTGAAGACAGCGCACAGTTTGCAATTAACTTGCACAACATAATGACGTCTGACTATCCTGTTTTACCGCGAGAACTCACTACGCTCTGTTTTTTAATTTAATGGCTTTTGGAACGTGCCCATACAGCCATATCAGCACTGGAAATGTTATGCTACAGTTTGTTTTGACAAAGTGTACATTAGTTTAAGCCCTGCCCTGGTACGAAGTTATGTGGGCTTAACAAAGGACATGTTCCGAAATAAAACAAATTTTACATCCACAGTATGCTGAAACGAGTAAAGAAGACGATAATGCAGCACCGGATACGCAGAGGTACAAAAATCGTACTGGTAATACATAAGAAATGATAAATCGTCGTTGGTACATATGTGAAGTATTCCCAGTTCAATCTGTGTTAATGATTATGTATCTAAATTAGCAATGATTTTTTTGTGTGAATATTTGGGGTGAGAGGTATGGAAAGAAAACGGTTGGTAAAGAGATAGGAAAGAAATAATAACTTCCAACCACACAGGCACTGCGGCACTGCGACGGCGAGAGTTTAAAATTTTTGCCGGACTGGGACTCGAACCCGGACAGGGCAAATAGCACACATACCTATAAATGATTAAATGATCTTTTGTATGTCCCTAAGAATTGTTTCAAAAGCTGCCGATAGAGAACTGAATATCTGTGCAGGTCTATAAGTACCATCTCTCAAAACATGAGAACAGAATACAAGAATTAAATTTGGTTATTACAGCATGTATAGATACATCAGTATTCAGACAACATACATGCGAGCACTCTTGCTCGCCTAGCCGCCTCCTGAAAAGGCCTGCTTTCGAGAGTGATAGTTCACAACAAATCATTAAAAAAAATCAAATGGATCCAAGCACTATGGGACTTAACATCTGAGTCATCAGTCCCCTAATTTTGGAACTACTTAAACCTAACTAACCCAAGGGCATCACACACATCAATGCTCAAGGCAGGATTCGAACCTGCGACCGTAGCAGCAGCGCGGTTCCGGACTGAAGCGCCTATAACTGCTCGGCAAATCATTTCCCACAGTAACCCACCACTATTGGTATGAAGTAGTCACAGCTACACTTTCCACTAGGAAAAATAATTTTCGATCCCGCTTAGCAATATACCCATAAGAGTAGGTTATGCGTTAGCCTATTTGTTCCATTGTTTTATGGCGTATCATTCACGACCACCGACGTGGTTAACAAGGAACGTGATTCAGTCGACCAGAAGTCACGTTTCCCTTGATCCACAGTCTAATGTCGATAACTCTGTGCCCACTGCAATCGTAATGATCACGTCGTTGGGTCATCAAGGGGTCACATTTGATGAGAAGCCCCATGTTTAACAACACTGCTAAACAGTATGCTCCGGAACAGTTCTGCCTGCACCTGCATTGTACACCCGTCGTCAGATCTGCGGCAAATGGACGCCTCTCCCGCTTCACAGAGCAGGCAAGCCTCCGACCTCCGCGTTCTGTGATCAGGCGCGGACGTTTAACGCCTTGTCGTCTGGTCGTGGTTTGAATGACCTTCAATTACTTTTCATACGTGCCAACGATAGTAGCACGCGGATTGCCGATTAAATTCGCTTTTTCCGAGATGCTCGTTCTCAGGCTCCGGGCCATGACGATGTGCCCTTCGTCAGAGTCATTTATGTCAGTGGATTTCCCTACTGTGGCACATATCGTCTCTAGTATGAAATGAACTGATCGTATGGCATCGATGGCCGGGAGTCCCACGTGGGGAAGTTCGGCAGCCGAGTTGCAAGTCTTTTCAGAAGACGCCCTATTGGGCGACTTGCGTATCGATGATGATGAAGACAACAAAACACAACACCCAATCTCTAACTCGGCCGGGAATCGAACTCGGGCCCGCTGCATGGCAGTCAGACGCGTTGACCGCTCAGCTAAGGAGTCGGGTCTGTAGAATGATTCAGAATTTATCTCTCCTCCGCTATTTTTTTTCCTTACCGCGGCACGTGCCCGCAACGCCAAGAGGCGGTATTCAGCCTCGTTATGGTTAGTGGTCATAATGTTTTTTCTCATAAGTGTACGTATTTGTGTGATGCCCCAGTTTCTTTCTTTTTTTCCCACAGGTGTTGAAGGATGGCCAAGACATCGGTTACGGGTGAACATTTAACCGGGCAGTAAGCACACTGGCAAAAAGTTTGTCGCTCCAGTCCACTTTCTTAATTTTCTTCAGGTATGCAATATCCAGCTGAAGAAAGTCATTCGTGAATAAATCGCACAGAGCTACCGAACTTCTTGGGTGTTGACTGTTACATTTCACCCTCTGCTCCAGACATTTTCTACGTAATTAAGGTCGTATCATATAGCAGTTCAGTCGAGGTGCGGTGGAATGCCTGAGTGTTCGCCAAACTAGGAAGATATGCATGAAGCCCCACGAACAAGACGGGGGTTCCCACAGGATGCAAATCATGAAGATGTTAAAGAAAGGGCAACACTTGTCCGACTGTTTTGCAATGAACATCAAATGTTCAAATGTGTGTGAAACCTTATGGGACTTAACTGCCAAGGTCATCAGTCCCTAAGCTTACACACTACTTAACCGAAATTATCCTAAGGACAAACACACACACCCATGCCCGAGGGAGGACTCGAACCTCCGCCGGGACCAGCCGCACAATCCATGATTGTAGCGCCTGAGACCGTTCGTCTAATCCCGCGCGGCTCAATGAACATCAACCGTCCACGGTAACCTGAATGAGTGGCCCCGAAACATGTTACGGAAAACACACCAAAACTCCTCAGAACCATCTCCGGCCTGAACTGCAGCCTCCACATATTGCGGCTTAAACACGTCACTGGACGGTCGGTGCACTCGACGTCTCACATGGCATGAAAAGAGGCTTAACAGCGACTCTTCCGACCACATTATGCGCCTCCTGTCAGCTGTTGTCCAGTTTCTGATTGTTTGGACAATATAGTACGTGTAGCTTTATTTGCTGCTGTGAATAGTGGCCGTTGGCGAGGTACCTAACTGCAAATGTCCATTGTATGCAGTACCCTTCGCACTATTCACTCGGAAACTTGTAGAGACGTACTTACATTCGCTGACAACAGCAATTCATGTCGCATTTGAAGTCGATTGTCACTGACAAGTCGTAACGCCGTTCTCCGATCCCTGTCGCTTAGGATTTTTTTACGACTACCGTTGGTACGCCACGCTACATTGCTGCGAGTTTGACACCATTCCATCGTCGACAGTCCACGTTGATACACCAACAAATCAGGCAGTTTCACGCGCGGAGTGGTTATGAGCTTGTCCGAACATGATTCCTTCTTTTCGCCATTCGGTAACGCCTCTACGTCGACCTATCTTACTACACTCATTCCATACAGTCGTTGCCACATACACGCTGCCTCAGTGCCACAACTAGCGTCATCCGACTGCTACCAGTTTTACACTATCTGCAACGCTCCGTTGCAACCAGCGTATTATTTTGGTTCGTGGGACACATGGTCCCACTTGACCAGTTTTCAGAATCGGTCAGCTTAAATTTTTTTAGTTGTGGAAGTGTATCATTCACAATAAAGGAAGACAGTTTTTGACCTTTCGTTTTTCACATACATGCAAAATAAATTTTAATAATGAAAGGGTTAATATTATGTGGGATAATACTCTGTCTCAGTTCCACTCTTACAGGGAGACATCACCAACACGACCTCATACAGAAAATAGCACATTTTAAGATATCATCCCCCAGCAATGGGTCCCGACCGAAATTTGGACCATAATGCTGATAGTACGCGGTTACGACCTTCTGAACATGCAGCTTTGAAACATGTACGCGCATCGATTGTCACTCACTCGTCTCCCCTGTAACCGATTACTGCCTGAGCACGAATTTCTGTGCAGTGCATTGGGTAAGGGGTTTGTGAAATACTGCTTTGACATTGGCAACATGCTTTGTTCAGTGTGTCAAGTCTGCCGTTTCCAACCTGTAGCTGGTGCCAGAGATCTTCTCACTTTGAAAGTTTTTAGTTTGCGATTCGCAAATGCAGTGTAAGTGAATTAAAAGAATGAGAGTGTCATTAAAAAAGTAGAGTAGCACTATTCAAGTATTAACAACGCTGTTTGCGTTATTTCCTTTGGACTGTAAAGTTGACGCTGTTCAAGTGAAGTACACCTGCAAGAGTTGCTCTGTTTTCAAGTGTTTGGCATGATTAAATTATAAATCGAAAATTATTAACTTCATTTTGACTGCTGCAGAACATCAATACCAGAATAATGTTAAAATAATATTGAACACACACACACACACACTGTGTGTGTGTGTGTGTCTGTGTGTGTGTGTGTGTATGTGTGTGTGTGTGTGTGAAACTGACATATTAAGTACTCATATTTACCATTTTTCACGTAGAATAACTTGTGTCCCCAAACAACATTTCAAAACACGCCTCCAATATCCCGCGAATACGAGGGCTCTGATTGTCACTCCGCTGTACAATACTTCGCTCTCGGGCACTATGCAGCTGTAGCAGGGAGAACTGAGTGACACACAGCCGGTGCGTGCACACGTTTAAGTCTCCCAATACCACCTTTTGGAAATGTTGCAACCTAGTCGTGAAATCTATATTTTAAAAATTTTTGAGGAAAATTTTTATTCTTTATAATGATTTCTTATACCAGAATTTGTATTTGAACTCGTTTTGAATTTTTCGGTTAAAGGAAATCACCAAATTTTAAGTCTTAGTAATAAATGTGACTTTTTGCAACAAATGTTATATCCGCATTTTCAAATTCAGAATCCTTCTTACACATCTGTATATCTTTAAAAAGTATGTTGTGAGTAAAACTTAAGTATATCTGCATTTTTTTTTAAATTTTTGTGGTCAGAAAGTAGGCCTCCTCTCTGTGTACACATTACGGAAGATGCGTTGCTACTGCTAAGATTGTGTTAAAAGATGTTTTCAGGTCCTCGACCGTTCTTATACATCAGTTACTATTTAAACAGGATGTTGATAGTAAAAGCTAACAACAACAGACGAAATTTTTTTTAATTTTTTTTTTGTTGTGGGCATAAAGTACCCTTCGGTAGCACACATTATGAAAAATACGTTGGTATTGAAAGGATTAAAAGCTGTACATACAGAAGTTCATAACTGCGTATTTATGAATTACGGTCCAAAGTTTCGCGCGGGATTTTTCGGTTAAACGAAATCACCAAATTTTAAGTCTTAGTAGTCTGGGGCTGATATCTTACAGGTGTACCTTTTATCCCTAAAATAAGAGGTAGAGTTGGTCATGTTTCCTTGTTAGACATAAGGCATTCATGTGCAATAATAAGGATGATAAATAGTATAGGCTCTGTATCCTCAAGTCTCATGTAGAAAACAGTGCTCACTAAGAATACAACTGATCTTTGCATTTCTTGCTCAGAAAGGGACAAAATATACAGTCTTGAAGGTATTCTGGAAATCCCCCCTCAGTCCCTGGACTTTCCTAGTGGATTGAAAGTGGTACTGTATTAGATAATATAAAAAGTGGAAAGCGAATTTCCACGCAATACAAGAATTTTTGTTTTGTTATACAATTCTCTCTCTCTCTCTCTCTCTCTCTCTCTCTCTCTCTCTGTCCCTCTGTCTCCATCTAATACACAGGTCCGAACAAATCGATACCAGCTAACTTGAGGGGTTATAGAGTGTGTCTCTGGGAACAAATTATCATTGAGAAATGTTACAGAGCGGCGAAGTCCGAGATGCTATCGCTTGCCACGACTCCATTCCTTGGCCACGAAACGAGTCTGCAGGCTGACGGAGCGGAAGCAGTGTTGTGACAGGCGGGGACGCATTCGGTGCCACCCAAGGACCTAAATAAGTCAGTTCTGCTTTCTGTCCGAGATGACGTTTCCGGTCATAGGTTTCTAACCTACATTTCCTCCTCAAGATACCCCCAGAGGTTTTTCAGTATCCTTGTGTTATATACAAAGGGTGAGGCATCCAAAAGATGTCCACAACGAGTGAATATATCGAGGTGCAGTATTCGCTAAGATATAGTAGACAATGTGGCGAACTTTTCTAACGGAAACAATTAATGTTTAACATTTATAGCAGCCGAATTATGACACCGACTTCGTTTTTAGAGTACCGTACCTCAATCGGTAAAAACGGAACCTTACAGGATCACTTTGTTGTCCGCCTGTCTGTTTGTCCTTTTTCTCAGGAACGGGTAGAGGTATCGAGTTGAAATTTACCTCGTACACTAAGATCTATGGTCCTTTGCCGGTGTAAAAATTTAAGCTTGAAAGTCAATGCAATTAAAATATATGGATTATTCTTGCGACACTCAAACTCACTCATCAAAACCTATACAGCACTTCCCGTCGACCTAGAATCATGGCATTTGGCAAGAAGATAGGTTTCACAGTAAAAGTACAGGAAAAAAGTTCGAAAATTGCTAACCTGTAATTACACTACATCAAAAATAATTTTGTTGCCATTCGTAATTCGTCAGAAATGTGATGAACTACTGTCAATTAGCGTAGCATTTTACTGTAAATCTAAAATGAATAAAATAAATGAAAAATTACGATAGGGAATGCGAAATTACACAAAAATTTAAACTTAAAACTGCGGAATCGACGCACTTGCAAATATGCGCTCCGCATGTTACGTCGCCGCATTTCCTGCAACCGCCATCGCGACACGAGGGCGCTTTTACGAACGCCGTTGCCAATGAGATGCAATCTTCCCTTCTCCGAAGCTCCAGCGGTGGATGTGCTGAAGTTCGAATATTAATGCACTAACCCCATTTAATGTATGTACCAGCTGAATAACATTTACAGACTTCTATAGTGGCCAGGGCTCCACATCTTCTGAAAAAAAACATTGTATTGGAGAGTGACAGATTTATAAGTCTTTTGTACCTGTATATATTTCTATATTCAAATCTTCCGTTAGCAACGAATCCTGCAAATACAGCGACAAAATTATATATTTGATATTAGATGTACAACAAATTACTAACATGAACAGCATCTGTTCCTTGCTCCTGTATCCACTGAAGAACCACACAACATACAAAGGAAGATATAACAAAAACTTAAAATTGAAACATTCGCGGAAGTCTTGCAATTCCTAGGACCGATATTTTGCCAGTAAAGATATCGATAACAGGAAAAATCGTCGAAATTCTCGATTCCCGGTATGGGTGAAGTATCTCGTATACATAATTAAGTCTTTACGAACCTTCGGAGCGCTAGCCCTACTTGCACTTGTCCGGTTATTTTTAATAAATCTCTCTTAATCATCTATAGGGTGACAATTATTGAACTATACGAAAAAAACGTAAATTAGTTACAAACTACGGCGTGCACACACTTTATTCAACATGCAAACGTTACTACAGATATTCGGATTTAGGTTATTACATGTTCGATATGCCGGCCATCATTGGTGATGATGTGGAACTGACGAATAGCGAAATTCTGCATGTCCCGCTGAAGTGTCGGAATAGCGATGCTGTCGATGACCTGTTGCGTGTCTGTTTTCAGCTCAGCAATGGTTTTGGGGTTATTTCTGTACATCTTATCTTTAATATAGCCCAGCAAGAAGGAGTCGCATGTGTTGAGATCTGGAGAACATGGGGCCAATCGAGTCCCATGCCAGTGGCCACTGGGTATCCCAGAGTCAGAATGCGGCCCCCAAAGTGCTCCTCCAGGACATCAAACACGCTCCTGCTTCGATTGGGTCGAGCTCCGTCTTGCATGAACCACATCTTGTCGAAATCAGGGTGACTTTAGATAATGAGGATGAAATCATCTACCAAAACTTCACGTACCGTTCGGTAGTCAGCGTGTCATCAAGGAATATATCACTGATTATTCCGTGATTGGACATTGCACACCACACAGTCACCCGCTGAGGGTGAAGAGACTTCTCGTTCGCGAAATGCGGATTCTCAGCCCCTGAAATGCGCCAATTTTGCTTATTGCGATTCGTCGCCAAACCAAACATGCATGCGCATACTAATGCCCAACCTGCCTGGCGGCCAACCGTACAGTTTGAACATCCTAACACAAACCGTTCAGAAGTTATGACAATTTTATTTCATATAGTACAATAAATGAAGACATGCGCGGAAAAACGGGCCAACCCTCAAATGTGAAAGCTTAGAGATAAATGTTGCCATCTGTTGCTGGGTACGGGAACTATCAAAACTGACATTGGTCTCACTCCTAAATATCACGTTAGGATATTTAGGGGTAAGACCAACGTCAAGTTTGATACTTCCTGTACCCAGCAACAGATGCCAACACTTATCGCGAAGCTTTTACATTTGAGGGTTAGTCTGTTTTTCCGCGCATGTCTTCAATTGTCACCCTGTATAATACAATATTACATCACCTGTCAAAGTTATTTTACAATTGTCATTTTCTGACGTTAGCTACTTCGAGAAACAAAAACTTCGGCTATTTTGCTGACAGCAGTGCAAGAAAAATTGAATCAATAGTTTAACTTCTCTTGCTATTACTCCCACAAGATTTTTGAGAACGTCATGATTACCGCCAAGAGCTGCTGATAAAATTTCTTTATTTAATAACCAGTTACGGGTCAAAGACCATCATCAGGTTCATGAAAACGCTTACAACATCATGTTAGATGTTATTAAATCATTAGCGTCGGATAACAAAATCCATGAATTCGTCACTGTTGTCACATAGTAACATAAACTATATCGTCAGTCATAAACCGTGCCAGACATTGCACTTACGTTGACAGTCGATGTAACATGAATGAGTGCACCGTCTGTCACAGTTAGTGACTGGCGATGTAATTTATGTTACTATGTGACAACAGTAACAAATTCTTGGATTTCATTGTCCGACGCCATTGATTTTATAACACTAATATGATGTTATAAATACTTTTATGAACGTGATGATGACAGTCTGTGACTCGAAACTGGTTGTTCAATAAAGAAATTTTATCAGCAACTCTTGGCGGTAATCATGATGTTCTTCAAATATTTACGAGATGTGGGAGATCACCTTGTGAAAATACCACACAACTGATGAAATTTTAGTTTTTAGCTGCAATTAATGTCGCTCGATTTAGTGTTTGCATAATCTTCGACGTCGTCCCCCCTTTGCGATGTAAAACTATGCTAGATACGATATTTATGGTAGAGATCTAAACAAAATGGAAGTAGATACTGGCTCTGAGCCGCGCGGGGTAGCCGCGCGATCTGGTGCGCCTTGCCGGGGTCGCACCATTTTAAGGGGCTGAAGAGGCTGCAGTTTTGAAGAAAAGGTAACATCTGTAAGTACTAATAAAATTAATAAAAAATAATATTTGTTAGGCTGCAGTTTTGAAGAAAAGGTAACATCTGTAAGTACTAATAAAATTAATAAAAATAATATTTGTTGTCAAAATAAACAAATAAGTAAATAATAATAATAGCTCCTTGTAATATATCAATTTATTCAGCGGCGAACCTCCCAAAACTCATTCACTCGTCAGATAGCATGCTGCAAGCATAAGAAAGAAATTTTTATCGTAGAGCAGGTAGAAACAGGCGCCAATGCACCTGCTCTGCAGCAATAGTACGACAGTTTCCCCTCAAATTAATTAAAAAGTAGAAGAAGAGATGACTGGCTCTGCAATATTTACAACGCAATTATTGCTGCTTGGAAACACGACCACTGAAATCATATTACTTGTTCAGAAGCTACGTGTAACCTGTGATGAGAGGCAAAATATTGCTTGTGTTGATGCTGTGTTTAATATGCTGTTCGAACAACCCTTTAGGGAGCCTTAGGGGAATAAGATTCCACGATGTATGTAGTTCCACGATGCAGTTAGGGCCACATTTACTAACTTTTTCTGGTTTGTCCTTTGTTAGTCGCCACATTAGTCGTCACAGTCCAACGGTTTACAAACATTCCCGGTGTGACTTTTCCTTGTGATTTAGGCCGTGATAGTAAATATTTGCATGGCGTTCTATCATCTTCTGCTAAATATACCGTCAGCGGCTATTGCGAGGCAGTGGCTGTGGTAAATTTCAGCAGCTATCTCTTACAGCTTCTGAATATGTCTCCCGTGGAGAATCCGGTGGTATGAAGTTAAACCTATGCCAGTAGATTAAGTCCCTCTAGTCGTAATCCACTAGAGCCGTAAACATATACAATTTTTTTTAAAAAATCTCGTACTATAGAAGCACATGAGACTGATAATCTTTTTGATCTGTTCGTGACGTTTATGTATCGATCTTCACAGAGTATACGCATTTTCACAAGCTGTAACTCTCTAAAATGCGTATTACTGTCACCCTGGGACGTAAGTTAGACGTAGAGTTGTAAATCATATGAGCGGCGCCAACAAATTAGGAAGGATGTAGTAACAGTAACGAAGCGACAGAAATCATGTTGTTGTTGTTGTGGTCTTCAGTCCTGAGACTGGTTTGATGCAGCTCTCCATGCTACTCTATCCTGTGCAAGCTTTTTCATCTCCCAGTACCTACTGCAACCTACATCCTTCTGAATCTGCTTAGTGTATTCATCTCTTGGTCTCCCTCTACGATTTTTACCCTCCACGTTCCCCTCCAATACTAAATTGGTGATCCCTTGATGCCTCAGAACATGTCGTACCAACCGATCCCTTCTTCTGGTCAAGTTGTGCCACAAACTTCTCTTCTCCCCAATCCTATTCAATACTTCCTCATTAGTTATGTGATCTACCCATCTAATCTTCAGCATTCTTCTGTAGCACCACATTTCGAAAGCTTGTATTCTCTTCTTGTCCAAACTATTTATCGTCCATGTTTCACTTCCATACATGGCTACACTCCATACGAATACTTTCAGAAATGACTTCCTGACACTTAAATCAATACTGGATGTTAACAAATTTCTCTTCTTCAGAAACGCTTTCCTTGCCATTGCCAGCCTACATTTTATATCCTCTCTACTTCGACCATCATCAGTTATTTTGCTCCCCAAATAGCAAAACTCCTTTACTACTTTAAGTGCCTCATTTCCTAATCTAGTTCCCTCAGCATCACCCGACTTAATTAGACTACATTCCATTATCCTTGTTTTGCTTTTGTTGATGTTCATCTTATATCCTCCTTTCAAGACACTGTCCATTCCATTCAACTGCTCTTCCAGACAGAAATCATATTATGTCTAAATTTTGCAGCACTTGAGAAATTACTCTGAGTTTTCGATGAGAAATTTGAAAACATCTGAATTCCGTGAAAGAAAATAAATTTCAGAACTTAAGTAGTGACTCGTTGTTTTATGTCCTCTTCTCGTGTCCTACCAAACATTAAGATTCAAATGTGGTTTTTGCTGGACCGCAGGGTTGGTGGAGGCGCCATAGACACTGCCAGATCAACTGGCCCATTCGGCACACAGTAGTTTCTTGACCATTTGCTTTACTTCAGGATCATTTCATTACACTGATCCTCCCTATGCTTATGAATTTTCTCTCTGATCTATGCTACGTTAATGCAACGAGCGCTTATGCTGATTCACTCACTGCGATTGTGGGATTACTCTAGATACTATCACGATTATTTGCAGACTTTCTGTTTTAAGCGGCTGAGTGTTCCAGAATGGTGAAACCTTTAGATCTTCATCACTGTAACCTTTCTGTCGACTGCAGTATGAACGGTGCGCCTGTCTTTTGTTCAGTAACATGTAACTCCGTTTTTCGCAGTTATGTGTATATCACACTCAAATTTAGCTTCACAGTTGTATTGTTGAAGATATACATGTGCTATACCAACTAAAGAGGGGTAAAAGCCGAAACCAGTTGTGGCATAAATAAAGCAGTATAAAGGGTAGCTGGTTCCTGTGTTTGTTCAGATAACGTAATCCATAGACATGGAGTTCGACCAACACTATTACAGATAAATTACTATAGTCATCTCAGGAATATTCTAATTAAGCTCATTATCCCCATGAAGTAATGAGTGATATCGGCAGGGGATCTCAAACAGATTTCATATTTCTAGATTTCCAGCAGGTCTGTGATACCGTTCCTCATGATTTCCTGTCAGAATGCTCACAGTTCGTGGTAATAGAAGGAAAGTCATCGAGTAAAGCACAAGAGGTCCTTGGTGTTCCCCATGAAAATGTTATATGTCTCCTGCTGTTCTTAATCTACATAAATGATTTAGAAGACAATCTGAGGAGCCTTTGTAGATTATTTACAGATAATGCTCTCATTTACCATCTAGTAAAGTCACCCGAAGCTCAAAACCAATTGCAAAATGATTTTGACAAGATATCCGTCTGGTGTGAAAAGCGCTACGGTCGCAGGTTCGAATCCTGCCTCGGGCATGGATGTGTGTGATGTCCTAAGGTTAGTTAGGTTTAAGTCGTTCTAAGTTCTAGGGGACTGATGTTAAGTCCCATAGTGCTCAGAGCCATTTGAACCATTTTTTTTGTGTGAAAAGTGACAATTAACTCTAAATAACGAAAACTGTGTGGTCATCCACATGAGTACTAAATGGAATCCATTAAATTTTGGTTACACAATCCCACAAATCAGTCAGTCAACTAAATACATAGAGATTACACTTTCGAACAACTTGAATGGGATCATACATAGGTTTTTGAGGAAGGCGACCCAAAGACTGCGTATTTATTGGCTGAACACTTAGTAGGTGCGACAAATCCACTAGACTGCCTACATTACGCTTGTCCGTCCTCTGAAACAGTACTACTGTGAGATTCGGCATGCTTACCAGGTAGGACTGACGAAAGAAATCGAAAGAGTTCATAGAAGGGCAGCTCGTTTTGTACTATCGCGAAATAGGTGGAAAAGTGTCACGGATATGATACTTACTTCTTGCGGTGAGATCTTTACACGAAATTTCAATCACATCTTTTTCCTTCGAATGCGCAAATATTTTGTTCACGCCCACTTACACAAGGAGAAGATAATCGTAATAAAATAAGAGAAATCAGAGCTCGCATGGGAAGATTTAAGTGATCGTTTTTCCCTCGCGTTGTTCGAGAGTGGAACGTTAGCTAAATTGTGTGAAAGTAATTCGATGAACCTTCTACCAGGCACTTAAGTGTGAATTGGACAGTAGTCATGTACAAGTAGATGAAGATGTGGAAGGTTACTACGTAGCAACCCAAATCCCAGAACGGCAGTTTTTGTGCTCTCTTGCGAGGACACGAGATGGAGATGCGTAATGTTGTGCGTAATTTGTGACTTGGCATGTTTCTAAGTAAATAAGGAGGTAGGGATTAACACTTGTACAGCGCAGCTTCAATCTTGTTAACGGTGGAGAAACACACAGAAACAGTTGCAGACGCAACTGAGACTTTTTTTAATATTTGATGACGAACTACACAGTTACAAATATTGAATTTTATTCCTGAAATTCAACTTAACTATAATAAGCACAGTCGCACTACCTACAGCAACGTACGAAATTTTGTGCTGGACCGGGACTTTAACCCAGATTTCCCACTTATCACAAGCTGTCGCCTTACAACTTAGGCTATTCGAGCACACTTCCCAAACCGACCCAAACTTCGACATGCCACACGCCAATCTACTGCTTCTCATAGTTTATTAATTCATTTACCCACACTCGAATATTTTGCGATTGCCGCTCAGGTTTGAGAATGAACAAAACGAGAAGTCATAGACTATAGTTCTCATTTTCGTCACAGGCCGAATTAATAATCTATGACAAGAAATAGATAGGTGTGTATCTTATGGAAGTTTTAGCCGGCCAGTGGAGTGTGCTCGGATAGCCTAAACGTTATGGCCGCCTCTCGCAATAAGCGGGAATGCAGATTCGAGTCCCGGCCCGACACAAATTTTCATATGTCGCTTTAGAGCACTCACCAGCAATTCACTTGGTTCAATGTTTGTGCACACAGGTCTGCAGACTATCGTTTTGTGAATATGCAGGCTAAATGTGGGAATGCTGTATATTACATTGGTTTCCATCTACTTTGAGACAGTCAAGCTGCTAGAGCGTCTTTCTCCCAATATCTTGAGTTACTCGACTTCCTGGACTTTGCCTGCTCCGCCTATGGACTTATTAACAGTGTCAGATTCCTTGTTGGCAGGAGGTACGGTCATGCCGTGAATTGGTGCTTTTACGTGGCTCAAATGTAACGTACCATGTGGGCTGGCACTGAAGAAAGCTACTGAAAACTGAAAGTATTGAACTAATTTTATTTTCTTAGAACTGCTTGCCATTTTCGAGACTCAAAGTTCGTATCCTACTTTATTCTCTGAAAATCATCTGAAAAATATGAAAATTAATGTATGTAAAATTATAAACGCATTTACTAAAATGTTGTTTGGCGGAGAAGGGGCGGGTGGTGGTTCGTGACACCTCTCGTCCTCCTTGGAGCCGCACCTGCAATCCAGGTACTCTGTGTACAACAGTCGTCGCATTTTCTCATCCTCGCATCACACAGTAGTGATGAAGTGCTTCATTAATATCCAGACGTTTAACGCAAAAGCTAACAGGTGGGAAACTGAAAGACAGAACCTGTATTACTAAACCACTATCCTAGAGCCAGATACCAGTTGAGGTTGCAAATCTACCAGCTTCCAGGGGCAACTATAGTTTGATTTTTCAACATTTCGCGTAATTATTGACCGAATTTAAAAATTTTAAATGTTGTCAAAATCTAATCATTTGGTGGTATAATCTCGTGATAAAAGTTTAACACCCCATACGACAAGTATTAAAGTTAACAACTGTATGCTCGTCTTGAGGCATCGGAACGCACAGCGCGTACTCGCACTTTATACATCCAGTATTTGAGAATGAAAGCACTTAGCGACTTCCGTCAAACTTAACACATAATTTCAAATCTCCACGAAATTTTTTCTCCTTGATACCCGACCTCAAGATAATGAAAGGAAAACAATTTATCGCTTACTACAATTCCGCTGTTACTGCATTCAAACTTTAGCATCAGTCATGACTTTTTAATTTATTACTTCTTTACTATCGGCTCTATTCATAACACAGTTTGCAGACTGTATTCACATATACCGCTGACTAGACCTGAAAACTTACATCACTGTACGACACATATTTCGTGGGCTATGACGTCGTAAGCATTTAGATGAGTGAAAAACTTGTTTTCGCTTAAAATGGTGCGCAGTAAAACTTCAACATCAGGCATATTTTAATTTATCAGTTATTTAGTACTATCTCTATTTGCAACACACTTTGCAGACAGTATTTACATATATCACTGAATGTACCTGCAAAATTATATCATTGTACGACGCATTATTTAGTAGATATGACATTATAAAACATTGAGACACGCGAAAAAGTAGCGTTTGCTTGAAATGGAGTGCAAATTACCCATAGTATATTCATCCAGTGTTCCATAATCGAAGTGCCTAACGACTTCCAACAAATGTTAAGTACAATTTAAAAACTTTCCTAAACATTTTCTCGTTTATTTGCTTAAAATGAAACAGTTAACGCATTAACTCATTTGTAAATTACTCAGACGCCTGAAGCAGCTTTTTACCTGGAAGTTAGATTCTTTAAAGAATCCGGGGATTACTGGTATTACCTGAACTGTAAATGAGTGTCAAATTCCACACGGAACAACAATACGCTCTGTTTCTGATAGGAGCGTCGTTCAAAAATAACAGACATTGCACCCGAAGTGTCTCAGTATCATTGAATACATCACAGCGTCATTACGAAGGTTTGTTGGTGGAGACGTAGGAAATGTTCTTCGTAGACCGCACAGCTGTCTCAGGCGTACTGGTGACTCAACAGTTTTTTTTTTTTTTTTTTTATTGTGGCTCAGAGCCGTTGGCATGTGTAGCAGATGTTCAACAATGAGTTTCTCATTCACTTTTGTTATGGAATCGACAGCATCCAGATAGGACTACGAATAAATGAAGGAATGCGCTCTTCACAGACGAATCCAATTGGTTTGCAGAATGATTCTCGTGTTTTTGGTGTCCGTTAAGTGGTACACCGCACAAACAAAGTGACATCGGGGAATGAAAACAACATGGTGGTGATGCTGTGGTGCTAGAACTGGGAGTAATCATGTTATCTGTGCATACGGAGCCAGATATCCTCATTTGTGATCGGTGTTGTTAACGATCAGAAGTAAAGAAATCATACGCAGTTTTTCAAAGGTGCAGCTGACCCAGACTTCCTCTCCGCGATAGTTACTCCCTGTCCCGTCTAGTTGCTTTGGTGGATATGTTTCTAAGTTTCTCGCGGGTGATATCCATCTCATGTACTGGGTCGCGGAGTTCGCCAGTCTGAATGCTTACAAACATGGCAAAGTCTCTGAGGGGACAGAGTACTATTGGTATTTCCCTGAGACATGCCGCCTGTCACTTTAAGACGCCCAGGTGGTTCATTGATAAGGAACTAGGCTTTCAAGGCGTAGTCGATTCAGACAGTTAATGTTAATGAACATTTACAAAAAATGATTATAAATTATGAGGACCGATGGGAAAATTTAACTTAAAAGAGTTATTGTGTACGGAGAAATGCGCTAAATTTAAAAAATTATGTTCGTATTGTTATTAAGAAGCGGCCGAAAATTTACGAACTTTACGGGCAAACACTGTGGTCGCTGAAGCTCGTTGTCAACGTCTAGCTGACATACGGAGTGTGAGTTACAGTCTAGTGGAGGTAAGGTTTAGGGAGGAGTCTCTTTTGCGAGTGCGATTCATTAGTGAGGTATACCGCAACACAAACTCCAGACGCTGTTGCTGTTTAAAATTACAAATCACTGCTCATTATCTGTTTCAGAGAGCTCTGTGAATACAACTAAATTTCTGAAATTGGATAAGTGAGTTATCACTTCAGCGATCAATGAGATCCACTGCACAAAGACGAGCCACCTATTCTTTATTATGTTTCACACTTGTTGAGATATGAGTGGTACCACGGTGGCGTAAGCAAAGCCCATGCAGGAGTCTCTTTTGTCTGTGGAAGCATATGCGGTGGAACCTCATACTTGACATCCCCGGCAGGGTAGCAGTTTTTGTTCTGGCGAGGCGCGTCCTTTGCGATAGAAGAACAGTGCTACTTTACCTGACGTGAAAAAGTAAATTCCGGCTGCAATGGAGAAACAAGTCTGGAAGTAGAAGAGAACGGCAGTAGCAGTGATGGCAAGACGAGTCAAAAAGTACGCCCGTGAGCGGCTCTGCAAAGGCATGTCCGTTACGTTCTGGGCGCGCATGTCATGTCCTCGGTTTGATGTGGAGACAACACTATGTTTACTTTGCAAAGCCCAAGTGGAATTGGAACCCTCAGAAGATTTTCGTATAAGGGATTTGTGTTACCTCATTAATGAAACAGGAAGAATCACAGCTGAAAGTGTAGTGAGGATGGAAAAGACGACAACAGTTTATCAAATAACTTAAAGAAAAATGAAGAGATGCCAAAAGGAAGTGAGTCAAGTAGAAGAACAAGAATGGGCAGTTAATGATGTTGATGCTGCCATGCCAAAAGAGTGAGAAAAAATTTTAAGGTCCCAAACTAATAAAAAATCAGTAAATGTTAACCCCTTTAGGCCGAGTGTCATGAGGTCGCATTATACCGATACTGTGCTAATAACTGGAAGGTTAATTGTTTTTGAATGCCATGCCTGCAGATGCTGATTCTTCATGAAGCTACCAACGCTTCTGACAAGTGCTGCATTCTCCTGAGTGTTTCGAGTCATCACGACTTTCGATTTTTACTTTTCATCTAGAAATTTATTCAAGCCTTAAGGGGTTAATTTAAGTGTTTCATATGTGGCAGAGCAAAAATAGAGGCCTAACACTGTATACAGACAGAAAAATTGTGATAATAGTAAACGCTGTTTGCGGTCTCTGTAGAAATACAAAGTACAGTCCATATCAAGATTCACGATAACTATTTTGAGGATTAGTGAATGACGTTAATAAAGAGATTAGAAGAAGTGTGGATGAAGGATATGTGTTTGTAGCCAATGGGACCAGTAAGTGTGAAAGTTAAGACTAGAGAAAAGTGCGAATTTTGCTTGAAAAACCTAGGAATATTTTCGAAAAGAGAAAAGGGGAAATATTCGAGGCATAGTAACACAAAAACGAAACCGAAATAATTACTGTCTATTACAATATTCAAATGTATCTAATGTACACGTATAAATGTGCTAGCTGTCTTGAAGAAACACATTCCTGTGTGCAGCCCCGTTCACTAGAACTCAAAGACATAAAGACTAAATTCCCTGGATTATGCAAACAAGCAACAATTAATTTACTCAACTTTTAAACTCCAGTGCTTTATACATATATTTTCTCGAAAGCTAGAGTCACAGTCATGCGACAGAGAGATCATCTTTCTCTCAAACACATAGAAAAACTAATATTTCTAAATAGTACCACAAAGGAATGGTTGAAGTAGTCATGAGTTTTTCTACGAAAATGGGAAAATTGGAAATTTGTGATAAGGTCTTATGGGACCAAACTGCGGAGGTAATCGGTCCCAAAGCTTACACACTACTTAATCTAACTTAAACTAACTTACGCTAAGGACGGCACACCCACACCCATGGCCGAGGGAGGACTCGGACCTCGGACGGGGCAGTCGCGCGGAGACAAGACGCCTAGACCGCGCGGCTACTCCGCGCGCGGCACTACGAAAACAATTCAGTAGTTTTGCACATGTATGTAGCACGGAACATACCTGAAAGTATATTTTTAAGTACAATTTCGAATCTATGTGCCTTACTGCTTATGATTTGATTTCAAACTCAAGCTGGTTCATATAAACAGCACAGTTTCTATATTTTGTCTGGTATTGTAAATGAATGTTTTTGTTTCGGAAATTCTTATTATAATGATAGGTTTGTTATTGTACTCTACTGCTTCCGTTCGTATATTATTATTATTGTATAATATCTAATACTGGAACGTCCCTACCCAGTGCGCATATGTTTAAGTACCGACAGAAGACGACATTTTGCATTGCGCTAGGCAGCCAAATTGATGTCGTCTGCATCACCATACGAGGCTTTCAGCGATGCTTCGATGTAGAATGACGAAGTAGTTGTGCCGATGGGCGACACGAAGTTCGCTCCACGCCGAAGCGATGAGAGGCAGGTCACAATTTCCTCTGTCTGCCACCTCGGGCTGCTGCGTATGTGATATAGGTCTCGCGTGCCTTATTGCCTACACATATTCGTCGGGGCGAAGCTAAACTTCACGATTGCGTATCAGCTTCGATTTCCCTGGTTTCCGTGACCTCAAACAAAGTGCTAACCTGACCTTTGCGACTGTGGAGACAGTTCCCCCGGAATGAATATCGACCTTTTCTGCTGTCTGAGATTGACCCAGTTTCTTGTCACTCTCTCTTGCACATTGTAAAAGTATGTCAACAACCTCGCGGTCTTTGCGTGACACGTTTCTCAGTCAATCTTGCATGGTAGTGACCCAGTTTTTTTCGAGTAAACTGGCTTATCTGTTGTGCACAATATGTTGGGGCGGTATTTTCACTCGGATACTGTTTGCAAAGGGGGTAACAGCCAAACGGCCAGTTCCTTTGTGGTATCATTAAGTATATTTGAGACGCTTTCATGACAGTTCTGAATTTAGTGGTCAACTAGTACACAAAAATTAGAATATACTAAATTACACAACCCATCAGCAGGAGACTGAAAGACTACTGCGAATGGAAACACTCTCTTACTTAAATGGTACAGAGAAAACAACAGTTTCATTACGGACAGCCCTAGGCCAGATATGAATTAATTTCATTTTTAAATTAAGTTAATCTGTGAGCATTACTCGTAGAGTGTTAAAAGAATGTATAACTTCAAAAGGTGACACTTTAACTCTTTACTAAACATAATCATCTCAGGTTGGACATGTCATTCCCAAAATTCTCGATGTCTCTCGGGTTTTACTTCGCCCACCCGAAACATTCACAGGATACTGTGTGTATAATACTGAAACATCTGTGGAGAGCAGTGGAAATCATATGTCATGACAAGTGAACTAAAAGCGAAGTAATCATCTCCAAATTTTAATTTTCTTTAATGATTATGACTCATTGGAATAAAAAAGTTTTTATTGACCTCCATTTCTTAGTTATGTACTTAATCATGTCCATATCTACTTGTCGGTGTAGAGGTTATGATTTTTTTTCATTTCACTCAGCCTGCAGTCGCGTCTTTTGACATTTTTCTGAATGGCTCTGTCGGGTCGTATTTTGCATCTAAATCAACATCGTGAGCCGCATGGTGTGTGGCGGAAAGTACTTTAGGTACCAGTAACTGATTCCCCCCAGCCCCACCTACCCTGTTCCATTCGCGAAGCCTCTGTACTGGCTCCAATTCCTCGAATTTTCCCTTTGTGGTCACGCAAGATGTACGTGCGAGGAAGTAATACGCTGTCCGACTCTTCCTGGAAAGTGCTCTCTCGAAATTTCAGACGCAAACCTCTCCGTGGCCATAACGCCTCTCTCGTAACGACTGCCAGTGGAGTTTGTTGAGCATCTCGGTAACGTTCTCGTGCCGATCAAACGATACCGTGACGAAAACTCTTCGTTGGATCTTCTCTATCATTTCTATCAATTCCTCCTGATACGGATCCGATACTGACGAATAGTACTCAAGAATCGGTCGAACAAGCGCCTCACAAGAAGCTTCTTTCGTGGATGAGTTATATTTCCTTAAGATTCTTACATGAATCTCAGTCTGGCTTCTGCTTTTCCTGCTGTTTATTTTATGTGATCATTCCACTTCCGGTAGCTGTCCTAGATGTTTTACGGTAGATAGTGTTTCCAGCAGTTTCTCATCAATAATGTAGTTGTTCAGTGGTGGCTTTCTTTATCGATGTACGCACAGTGTGTTACATTTATTTACGTTCAAGATAGACTGCCAAAGTCTGATCCACTGACATTCTCTGCAGGTCATTCTGCCAGTCGATACTGTCTTTTGGCGTTGCTACTTTGTTGTAGACAACCGAATCATTCCTTTCAGTTTGGTCTTCATCTTTTCAGGAACATCTGACCTCGATATCTTGATCCCGACGTTCTGTTCGCTTATTCACAATCCAAGATTCGCAGCTATAGGACACAGTTAGATCTATATACAACTACAGCATGAGCAAAATAAAACTGGCCCGGAAAATATCTGCAGTAAAGCTCGACTTTTAGCGTTCGAATTATTTTCAGATAGTGAAGATTTTTATTCTGTACAGAGCCCGTTTCGTGCCATTTTACCATTAAGTTTTACATTGCGTACTTTGACGGATCCTTTGTCAAAACTCTTCCAATCTTAAAGTCTTGCGGAAACAATTCCGCACACGTTTTCCACGAATTGTGCTTTGCATAACACTCGACACTAAATACGCGCTGTTCGTAATGAGCACCGTTGTGTGTTGCATTCAACTGACCACTAATCACGTCTGCTGCTCTCACTCACTCAAACGTAATGACACCACGGAGTACTCGGGACAGAGCATGCAGGAGATGTGCTTGCGCAGAAATGTAACAATAACCGACTAGTTCGTCGAAATCACGGTTCCCGGCATTTTCCAAGATGGGCTGTTCTGCTGTTCATTCGCAACAAGGGTCAATTCCGCGTCAATCTCATGCATATTTTCCGTGCCGGTTTTATGTTGCCCATCCTGTGTCTTTATTCCCTTCTATACATCGCTCTTGCTGAGGGACATGCATCAAATTGGATTAAGGAGACGGTCTGCTGCTCAGAATCTTCAAGTAATTCTTTCTACCATTTTTTCCATTCTAAATGGTTATTGAGTGTAAGCACGTCAATTCAGCTTCCTCTTCTATCTATTCTGCCCCAGGGAAGTCAGATAGGATCACTGTTATTCTCTATATGCATAGGCGGACAGGGTAAGCAGCAGTGTGCGGCTACTTGCTGATGATGCTGTGGTGTATGGAAAGGTGTCATTGAGTAACTGTAAGACAATACAAGATGACTTATGCAAAATTTCTGGTTGGTCTGATGAATGGCAGCTAGCTCTAAATGTAGAAAAATGCAGATTAATGAAGATTAATGTATAATTTACGAATACAGCATTAGTAGTTTGCTGCTTGACAAAGTCACGTTAATTAAATATTTAGGCGTAACGTTGCAAAGCAATATGAAATGGAATGAGCATGTAACGACTGTATTAAAGAAGGCGAATGGTCGACTTTTGTTTATTCGGAGGATTTTAGGAGGGTGTGGTTCATTTGTAAAGGAGACCACATATAGGACACCAGTGTGACTCATTGTTGGGTACTGCTCGAGTGTCTGGGATCCGCACCAGGTCGGGGTAAAGGAAGACATCGAAGCAATTTAGAGGCAGACTGCTACATTGGTTACTGGTAGGTTCGAACAACACGTTAGTATTACGGAAACCGTCTTTTTTTCCGTTTTTCGTCGTTCCTTACTTGCTTCAAAATTTGTGGGGGTATGTTCCGGCTATGTAGTTAAATGAAACGCTGTTTGTTTTTTTGCCATACGCGTCTTGTTTCTTTTAGTTATGGAGCATCTTTAGTGGCCTGTAATACTTGTTTCCTTTTATACACATAATAAATGCATTACGTAGTTACAATATGTTACAATGTTATAATTTGTCATGAGTTTCTCTTATTTTTCAGATTAGAAACAACTTTTGCAGAACAAATTTTGTGATCCAGAATGAGATTTTCACTCTGCAGCGGAGTGTGCGCTGACATGAAACTTCCTGGCAGATTAAAACTGTGTGCCGGACCGAGACTAGGAAGTTTCATATCAGCGCATACTCCGCTGCAGAGTGAAAAACTCATTCTGGAAACAACCTCCAGGCTGTGGCTAAGCCATGTCTCCGCAATATCTTTTCTTTCAGGAGTGCTAGTCCTGCAAGGTTCGAGGTGGAGCTTCTCCAAAGTTTGGAAGGTAGGAAGCTTGTGTAAAGTTTGGAAGTAAAGCTGTGAGGACGGGACGTCAGTCGTGCTTGGGTAACTCAGATGGTAGAGTACTTGTCCGCGAAAGGCATAGGTCCAGAGTTCGAGTCACGGTCCAGCACACAGTTTTAATCTGCCAGGAAGTTTCAAATTTTGTGATGTTAAATTATCATTTGGTGTTACGATTTCCAGTGTTGTTAGTCCATGTATGTGGCACTAGAGATGTGTGCATTCGGTCCTCATGCTCCAGCTAGCTGATTTACGCCGTTTTTTCACCCACATTTATTTCAACTCGTCACTTGCACTTTTAATTTTGTGGTCAACATGTGCATGTTTACAGAGTGTCGCTGTGTTTAAGTTTGTCTTTTGTTTATGTTGTGTATGTGGTTTGATATTTTTTATTTGCTTTGTGTGTGTGTGTGTGTGTGTGTGTGTGTGTGTGTGTGTGTGTGTGTGAGAGAGAGAGAGAGAGAGAGAGAGAGAGAGAGAGAGAGAGAGAGGGCATGGAGGATAGAGAGAGAGAGAGAGAGATAACGAGAAATAAGGGCAAATAGGAAGATTCATTAATTATTTACTCTGGCTATGTTTCAGAGTTCTGTTTGTTATTGTTTTTGTGGCTAACATGATCAGAGAGTTATTGCTTATTTTGATTTGGTCATTAAATACTTTCTTTTTCACTGCAAGGACTCTTTGTATTTGAAAGTTTTCTTGTAATGGCAGGAGTTCTTTTTTGTGACTGTTCACTCTAATAATTTTCATGTCTTGTTCCATATTGGATGGTTGACGTCCATGTTTTATCAGGTGTTCGGTAAGGGAGAATGATGTTTCATCCTTCCAGCTTCTTGTATGTTCTTCATACCTAGTTTTGAAAATACTGCTTGTCACTTCCGGATATACTGATTCACATTCTTGGCATTCGAACTGGTATATACCTTCTCCTTGGAATTTATCTGGTTTGTCTGTTGTTGTTTGTCAATGTGACTCGAGTGTGTTTCTTGCTCTGTAAGCAATGTGTAATCCCTGTTTCTTTAATATGTTTGCCGTCCTGTGTGTTGATTTGTGTTACTATATTAAAGTCTATCATTTCGTTTTATTAGTCACGTCATGAGTGTTATTGTTTTGTGTTTTCGCGTGTGCTGTAGTGTCTATGGGGTTCTTTGGTGCTTGTGTTCTCTGCCTGTTTTAATTTTTCTTTAGTTGTGTTTTGGTTTTTGGTTGAGTCTTTGTACTTTATAGGTGCTGTAACCATTTTTTGTGGCTATGAGTTGGATTGTTTGTAATTCTTTTTCATAGTTTTCTTTGCTGAGTGGGATATTATTTAATCTGTGTAACATGTGTCGTAGGGCTGCTAATTTTTGATATTGCGGATGGCTGAATGAAGCATGTATAATTCTATCTGTGGATGTTGGTTTTCTCAAGATGTTAAATGTGTCCTTATTGCTGCCTCTATTGTTATACCCAAGAAATGTAATTGCTTTTTTGCTTCTTTTTCCGTGGTGAATTGAAATTTTTATGTGTATTGTTTAAGTCTGTACGAAGTTTATCTATTTTCTCTGTTAGTTTATCTACCATACAGATCATGTCAGCCACATCTGTACCAGTAAACAATTTTGTATCCTTTCTTTGTGATGACTGTATCGAATAATGTGTTTTCTTTGTAGTTGATGAATACTTTGCCACTGTTCCTAATAGTGAGGATCCCATTGGAAGTCCATCTTCCTGTATGTAACATTATTTTTCAAATTGGAAGTAATTTTGGAATGTCATTGCTTTGAGGGTTTTGGTTATTTCATTAACACTGTATGCAGATACTTCACTGTATGTCAGTAAATTTTCTTCAGTTAGTTTTATTGTGTCTGCAGTGGTATCGAGGTGTGCAGGTCCTGTATGTCGAAAGAGATGAGTGATGCTGTTTGTGGAATGTGTAAGTCTTTTATTTACGTTATGAGCTCACATGTGTTTTTCACTGTTCTGCTGCTCTTCATTTCGTAATGTTATTATGATTTTGTCCATGTATTTTGCCACGTGGTATGATGGTGCCGTACATGAAATTAATAACCGGTCTCAACGGAATAAGGGGTTTGTGAACCTTAGTTTGACTTCTGAGTGCTGGTGCTTTTGGTTCTTTTGTGTAATGTGTTGCATTTGTTTTTCTGTGTGTATGTGTTTGATGTCTTTGAGGTTGTTTTTTATGTATGCCTGAAAACGTGCTGTTGGATCAGAGTTCGGTTTTGTGATATTGTTAGAGAATATGTAAATTGTTAGAGGAGATGAACTCTCCAGTTGTTTCTATCCCTATCCCTCTGTCAGGATACTTTCTGTTTCTAAAATCAGGTTTCGTACATACTGGATATTTATTTTTGTATTTATGTTGTGTTTGAGCCCTTCCTCTAATAGCTGTGTTCCTTTCTCTGGTTATTCTGTATCTGAGTAGTTTATTAGTTTCGGGTGAAATTTGAGGTGGTGGGTATTGTGTACTTTGCCGTGCTTTTCTTTCTGGTTATTTTTGTTGGTGAGGCTTCTGATTTTTCGTTTGAGTTTGTTCCGTGTGTACTGCAGTGTTCTGGCTGTGAAAGTTGTTCCTAATCTGAAGGATAAGAGATACGTATGACAAATTATAACATAGTAACATACTGTGACTACTACATAATACATTTATTGAATGTATAAAAAGAAACATGTATTACAGGTCACTGAAGATGCTTCGTAAATGAAAGAAGTGACACTCATATGGCAAAAAACAAACTGCGTCTCATTTAGCTGCATAGACTAAACATACCTCCAAGAATTACGGTGGTGTTTCGGCAACTCCAATGGGAATCACAGGAGAGAAGGCGACGTTATTTCCTAGGAATACTTTTGAAAAAATTTAGAGACCAGTATTTTAGGCTGACTACAGAGTGATTCAACTGCGAGCAACGGACGTTTCGCATAAGGTCCATGATGATTTGATGAGACAGATTATAGCTCGTACGGAGGCATGTAGACAGTCGTTTTCCCTCGCTCTATTTGCGAGTGGAACAAGAAAGGAAACTCTAGTAGAGGTGCACGGTGCCACACGGTGGCTTGCGGAATGTGTATGTAGATGTAGATGTAGTACATGTAGATGAACATCGGTCGTCATTGCTGCTATAACAGCCTTATGAACAGTGATGACTTCCGCCACGGTAATTATTTCGAAAGGTTCGGGTCTGCTAATTTCTAGAAGGACTGAAAAAGTAAATAAATACATAAAATGAAAAACGACCTTGACCTCACGAAGCGGTTCTCTGACCGTTCGAAGTATTTAAAATAACGTTGAGAAGAATTTCACGCGAATTCCTCTCTCTGGCGTCTGCTTTAATCGTGTGACACTCATTTTATAGCTGGGAAATGAAAGTCTCTCCTACTGCAATAGCAAGATCAGGAAATTTACTCGGGATATTCTCCAAGTTTAATCTGAAACTCTCCGCCACTACCGCTCCGGAGGCAGGTGATCTATTAAAAGTATCGGATTATTGTGTTTGACCTACTTTTGATGTTTACCTTTGCCCACATAATTTCATGTTCGGAATCTGTAATAACTTCACTACATACTTTACAGTAATAAATACACCTCCACCATTGCTGATTAGTCTGTCCATAAAGCATACAGGGCTATTACAAATGATTGAAGCGATTTCATAAATTCACTGTAGCTCCATTCATTGACATATGGTCACGACACACTACAGATACGTAGAAAAACTCATAAAGTTTTGTTCGGCTGAAGCCGCACTACAGGTTTCTGCCGCCAGAGCGCTCGAGAGCGCAGTAAGACAAAATGGCGACAGGAGCCGAGAAAGCGTATGTCGTGCTTGAAATGTACTCACATCAGTCAGTCATAACAGTGCAACGACACTTCAGGACGAAGTTCAACAAAGATCCACCAACTGCTAACTCCATTCGGCGATGGTATGCGCAGTTTAAAGCTTCTGGATGCCACTGTAAGGGGAAATCAACGGGTCGGCCTGCAGTGAGCGAAGAAACGGTTGAACGCGTGCGGGCAAGTTTCACGCATAGTGATGTGAAAGATTCAGTGTTTAAACATCCTCTACCAAGAAACGTGCCAGAACTGCGAGCTCGCATCAACAATGCTTTCGAGCTCATTGATGGGGACATGCTGCGCCGAGTGTGGGAGGAACTTGATTATCGGCTTGATGTCTGCCGAATCACTAAAGGGGCACATATCGAACATTTGTGAATGCCTAAAAAAACTTTTTGAGTTTTTGTATGTGTGTGCAAAGCATTGTGAAAATATCTCAAATAATAAAGTTATTGTAGAGCTGTGAAATCGCTTCAATCATTTGTAATAACCCTGTACATTATAACATGAATTTAAAATTTCGCTGCTATTCACTTCTAGTTTCTGCTAGCTTTTTGTCCCTCATAATAGGTGCACATTATTACTTTCAATAAGCCTTAATGATTCTGTGACTCTATCATTACAAAGATGAATGAAGAGGTGAACACATTTAGCAACGGAGATACTGACGGAGCTAAAAGTTATTCTAAGTGTAATTTTGACAAATATCCCCTTTTTTTTAGTACTCCCGTGACGTACATCTAGTTTTTTTTAACACCAATAGTTCCTTTTCTCGCGCATTTAGAAGTGAAAAATCGAGGATTGCTTGGACACGATTGCTTTGTCGAACAGTACCATTTGCCTTTAGGGTTACGGGCAAAGTCAACTAAAACTGGTCATTCTGTCTTTGGTTTGTTGCTTGCGCACTGTAAATCACTGTGTGGTAATGACAGTGGCACGTAAAGTGCCCTCCGCCACACACCGTTGGGTGGCTTGCGGAGTATAAATGTAGATGTAGATGTATTTCAATAGGAAATAGGTGCTGCGCTTTAGTTTCTCCCTATACCCTCATGAGCTGGTGTCCACTATGGCTGAATCAGTTCATGTAGCTCGTTTGCTCTGTTGAGACTTCCCAGTATGTCATGAACTAGAGAGACTCATCGAATCCATGCCTACTAGGAAGCTGTCGCTCTATACATCTATTTATAAACAAAAGCCTAAAACTAGGAAACAACTCAGCGGTTAATACTAATGCTTTTGTAGATAAAGAGGATCGTTTCTGTTACATTTATTCACGATAAAAATCAGCTCTAGCAGAGGCGTACGGCAGTTTGTGGGTGTTCGCGAACAGGATGATTTTTCATTTTCACTCCGCAGCGTAGTGTGCTCACTGATCTAAAATTTCCCAGCAGAATAAAATTGTGTACCGGACCGGGACTCAAACCTACGGCCTTTACCTTTCGCGGGCAAGTTCTCTGCTGACTGAGCTATCCAAACATGACTCATGACCCGCCCTCACACCTTTTAATTTCTTTCTGGATGTGAGCCGTCTTGAGCAAACAGAATTTTTTCTCTTTCACCTAGACGTGTTTCGCTGACATTACAGCTTGTTCTTTCTATTGAACAATAAGAAGAATGCTCTTTACTATCTGTATATATATAAATTTGAGTTTTTAAGAAAATATTCACATATTTGCAAGCACAATATTTTTGATATATTTTTTGTTACCACTTTCTGTGGTTTTTGTGGTTTTATATGTTTTGCATTACAGTTGTTGTTCTTTCACAGTTTGTCATTTGCAACCATACAGAACTTAATGTAGAAAATTACTTGAATAGAAAATTTACGACTGGAAATGTTATGGGTAACTTTATTTTGTTCTATGTGGAAGATTACAAAACGACGAAAAGAAGATGGCAGACAGCTGAATGCGTTTTGTTGCAGGAAGGAGTTTTGAATCTTTCGGAGGTGCATCTGACACTAGTGTGTGTGTGTGTGTGTGTGTGTGTGTGTGTTTTATGTTGGTTACGTCTGACAGTTCTTTGAGGGCAGAGAACGGACTTCCGTTGTTTGGAGCAGAGAATAGAGATCCGTTGCAGAGAGCTGTATATTCGTTTATTACTTTTATTTTCTTTCAACCATGGGTTTCTGAATTTGGTAATACCTCATATTGAAATTACTGCCGGTCTGTCCATTATAAATTGAACTTGCTTTGTTATATACCATATATTATAACCATTGTTATATACCATATGTGTTAGCCTGTTTAGGTTTTGGTTGTCCTTCGTATT
The DNA here is from genome assembly GCF_023864345.2 of Schistocerca serialis cubense. Classification (NCBI taxonomy): domain Eukaryota; kingdom Metazoa; phylum Arthropoda; class Insecta; order Orthoptera; family Acrididae; genus Schistocerca; species Schistocerca serialis. Next base: position 610,759,762 of record NC_064640.1, on the reverse strand, counting down.
CTCTCTATTGAGTTATCTGTTCTGTAGGCTATTTTTAGTCCTTGTTTTCGAATATGTTGTTTGTCCTCTGTACTGTACTATTTGCTTGAGAGTATGCTATTTGCTTGTTGCTCTGGGGTTTCTTGTTTTTGTGTGGTTGTGTGTGTGTTCTGTGTGTCTGTGTTTTTATGTTCTTGACGATCTGTCTGTTTTTGTGTGCGAGGTTTCCATTTTTGTTTAATTTTGTGATTCAATTTGTCTATAGTGTTTCTGTCCACTCACCACAACTGTTTGTTTAATTAGCTACAGTTCATTTTTGTAGTTGTCTACAATGAGTAAGGTTTTATAAAGTCTGTGCAACATGTATTGGAAACCGTCTTGTTTGTGCGTTGATCTAGTTTGAGTTTTTGTGTATGGTTGTTCTGGTGGTGGCGACTTTTCTGAATATGGAGAAGTGGTGCTGCTGCGTCTGTATATTGTAAGGACAAAGAAATTTATCTTCCTAATTCTCTCTTTCTATGGAGAATTTTATTTTTGAATGGATGTCATCGTGGAGTTGTAGATTGCGACTGTGTGTTTCATCTAGAAGGCGTTTGATTTCATGACATAGCGATGCCAGTATACCTACTACCCCGTGCTGTTCGGGTGTTATTACGGTTTCAAATATTTTCTCTCAAAATTATTACCAAAGATGGCACGTAGGAGTCACCAGACTGTTGACCCCATGGAAGACCCGTCTTGTTGTGAGTATGGGAGGACCGTCGTGTTGTGAGTAGAACTGTTTGTCAAATGAGAAATAGTTTTGCTCTATTATTAGTTTTAGAATGATTAGTATTTCTTTTATGTGGCGTTTGCGAATGTCTTTCTGTTGCTCTAATTACTGTTTGATGGTGTTGATAGTTTCTGTGGTAGGTATATTGGTGTACATGGATGTGGTGTTGATTGATGTGACAGTGGCTATTGTGTGTATGTTGGATCTGATCTTTTTTTGTCAGCTCTGTGTTGTTGTGAATGCTTCTGTTTATTTTGCGTATACAAAACGTTTCTGTAAGTACTGTGTATTTCTCTGGCTAGGTGCTCTCGCACACAGACACGTTCCCAGTCATTAATTTTCGATACAAGTAATTTTCTACATTAATTTCTCTATGATTGCGGATGACAAACTGTGAAATAAAAAGAATTGCAATGCAAAACACAACAAACCACAGCTAGTGGTAACAAGGTATATATAAAAGTATTATGTTTTCAAATATGTGAATATTTTCTTAAGAACTCAAATTTGTGTAAGTATAGACAGTAAGCGGCATTTTTGTTGTTGTTTAATAGAAAGAAAATAAAACACACCAACTGACGATGATGTAACTTTAACGAAACATTCTTGGGTAAAAAATAATAAAATTATGTTTGCTCAATGTGGACGCCATCCAAAAACAAATTTATTTGCAAGCAAACACGTATTTGTGATCAAACACGGATGCAAGAGCTTCGATTTCAAGATGAATATCTCACAACTTTACGTCCGCCAATACATCTACTCTCCAAAGTACACAGAAGTTTTCCTGCATCTCCTACTTTCAGGTTGGAATTTTAAAAGCATTTGTGGCTGGTAGCGTTCCCCACCAACATTTCTTAATTAATAAGGTTACTTCTTAAAGGAGTTTAGGTTGTACATAGGTTATAATTCACTCGACTCTTCACTTTTATGTAAGAAGTAACGTACGAAAGTGAAGTTTACAGTGCGTTGAAAGTATCAGTTCCTCTGTACATATGTTGCTCACATTCATCATGTATAGAAGAGTAGGAGAGAGATTTGTCGGTGTATTTATGAGTCGTTTTTAACAGCGTGAGAGGGGAGGAGTGCGAAGGAGTAGGGAGCACTACATGTATACCATTTATTATATGCACTCGTTCCGTCCATAAAAACACTTTACATTATATAAACGACAGCTTCACTGCAGTATCAGAGAAGGAGCGGTAGCCTGCTTGAATTTATTTTAAGGCTGATTTGATAGTGGGCCATATCATCCTATCTGGTCCGTAAGGCACTGAAGGAATTGAAAATTACGGCGCAGCGTCAATGTTGCTGTCACGCATGGCCTGCGTGCAATTAAAAATGAGAGGTAATTTTATTTTCAGGCCAAGGTCTGGCGGATCTGGCGTGACAACTGACGCACGGTAGAGGTCGCCAAAAGGAGGTCACACGCAACTTCAGGACGGCGTGCAGAACATTTCCTGTAATAACACACATCATTACTCATGAGACCACTAGTACTGTATTGCCGTAGGTCTGAAGTGGCTTCTGCTGCTGTCTACTTTCTGTTGCTATTTACATCGTTTTCATTTTGTGTTGTGTCTACTTCTAAATACTCAGAACCACATGAATTACAAATTCCTCTTCTTGTTTTTTTGTGTGCACCCTCCTATCGCGAAGTCGTTTGGAATAGTGTCACGCACCCAGGATGTCATCAGACCATATCCTAGCCATCGGAGTGCCAGTCGACGTTAGGGAAGGGAAGAGGCGAGATATCAGTGCATTTGGTCGCGGCCAAATGACGGCGCCCGACGCATCGATCTCTCCGCCTCCGAAGGATTGCGGGAACCGAGTTTTTCAACCTGCCACCGTCTCAAGTTTGTACGGTGAGTAAAGTTGCGCTCTACCAAAACCGCGTTTCGGTAATTTTGGTACAGTACATGAGAGCTGCATCGAACCAGTCTCTGGACTGAAGACCGCAACCACAACAACATAAATGACGTAGTGAATTGTGGGATTGCCGGTAGTATTGGTACCACTGGTAGGGAAAGAAACATAAACGATATGTGGGAGAGCAACTGAGAGCCTACGACTTCTCTTTGTTTTGTATTTGATTATTTGTTTTTTAAAAATAATTAGAACCTCATATTGTTCAGTGTTAGTCCATTGCGTATTTTATATCCTTGAAAAGTATAAATTGCATTTTGTATGTAATAAAAATTAGCTGCTTCCCTACCTCCGGCGCTTTTAGGTAACCAACGCAATTACTCTTCATACAAGTACAGTTTACATGCACAAACACAAAAATCTACATAATTATTGTCGTTATTTTGTTCTCAATAGAACGTTCTTCATCATGAGCAAAAATTCCTGTTATTATTAATAAGTGCAAAAAAAATCACTCCGTCTACAGGCCACAAGTGGCCCATCGGGACCATCCGACCGCCGTGTCATCCTCAGGGGAGGATGCGGATAGGGGGGCATCGGGCTGATCCCGGCGGAGGTTCGAGTCCTCCCTCAGGCACGGGTGTGGTTGTGTTTGTCCTTAGGATAATTTAGGTTAAGTAGTGTGTAAGCTTAGGGACTGATGACCTTAGCAGTTAAGTCCCATAAGATTTGACACACATTTGAACATTTTAGGGTGGGCGGGGGGACATGGGGTCAGCACACTGCTCTCCCGGTCGTTATGATGGTATTCTTGACCGAAGCCGCAACATTTCGGTCGAGTAGCTCCTCAATTGGCATCACGAGGCCGATTCACCCCGAAAAACGGCAACAGCGCATGGCGGCCTGGATGGTCACCCATCCAAGTGCCGACCACGCCCGACAGCGCTTAACTTCGGTGATCTCATGGGAACCACTGTGGCAAGGCCGTTGCCAATAAGTGCGAAAGCTATTTAGCAATAACAGAAACATGTTTTATATAATATCAGCGAAGTATTGATGCGATGTTTGATACGTTTTTTCTTTGCTTTTTCTTTAATTTTATCTTTTTTGCATTTCCTAGCGCTGTACGATAAATCTGTATTGTTTTTTTATTTTTTGAACATCCTGTTTCACGTTATAAATCAACATTTTTCCAATAAAACCTTAATGAAACATTGACAGTTTCAATCTTTCTATAAACACTGTTTATTTTTGAGTAAAATAGAGCAGGATAACTATGTAGAACAAAAATATTCCATAGGATAGGCGGATCTTTACATATCCTTACCCAGTTTCTAGACGTTTCACCGCTTCCGGTTTCTAGGGGAAACTAGTAAGACACTGGTCGCGTACGCAAAAAAGCGATAGTTATGCAACACACCTAATGCACAGATAATGCTGTTACGATTTTAACTGACCAAAGCTACTTGGAAAACTACCGTAGTCTACGCTTACTTACAGTAGTCCACCGCAGCCTAGGGTACTTTTACGACTCTAACCGTGAGTATCTCGACGCGAGGAAAAGTGGTACCGCTATAGTCATCTGCCGTTGGTAAATGTATGGCCGTCAACTGTCACGTGTTGTATCAGCGGACAGATGGGCCACAGTTCCGCAAATCATTCGCCAGTTCAGTAATTAACAATGTGTGGCCAGCCATGTCTTCCAGGAAAACTTCACAAGTTCCAGAGATTAGCACTTGCGCAAGACGCTCGAATAGTGGAAAATGGTCGCCTAGAGTGATGATTTGCTGTATGCGTTGGTACTCGCCGATGGCGGCAACAGGATACGATTACCTTGGAGCAACGTGGCGCGATGAATCACACTTGCCAGAAAAGCGCCTACAGGCAGCTGACGCAAAAATTGTCGTGTGCCCCATGATTAAATAGGATGAAATGTGGGCCAGATACGTACGACATCGGCGAACAATACAGGAAACGAATTTCAGTTCGAGACCATCAGCTCGTCCGCTTACGGCGCCCAACAGGCCACAGGCAGCCTCTGCGTTCAGCAAGGGAATGCATAAAGCCCATGCTTCAGATCGGTTTGAGGACCCCTCCATGGACATGAGAGTACTCGAGTAATCCTTGCAGATACGTAGTTGCGTTGATCGACGTTTTTGAAATCTATATCTTCACAGCTTTAATCCGTATCTTGTCGAGATGATGAGTAATACATTTCTAATTCGCATTTTAATACATATTAAAACACTTCCATAAACATTATATTACTTAGATTTTCTCATAGACTTATTTCAAATCAGTACCAGTACTAGAACGCATCAAACTCTTTGCTTATTTAAAAGACATATAAAGAAAATTTCGAGTAAAAATGAAAGTGATTTGAAAATAAATGCAAATTTCATGCGCCCGAAACGCAAGCAGTTATTTTAGAATACGAGCTAGTTGTATGAATATCCAAGTTCTATGTTTGACTAATAATAATATTGATTTCTCAGTTTCTCCCGGCGTACTCCATGACGAAAGATTTCGCTGGTGAACTGCCGGCTATTCACGCGTGAAATATTTCGTCAGTAATGATACAGGTAAATGAGATCATCGGATACCATTTCTTCAAGATGTGTGCCCAATGTTTTCAAATATTGTCATTCACCATAAAGGAAATTGTTTTATTGTCTTAAAGTGCAGGCTACGTCTGCTGGTGTACTGGTAAAAAATCATCTGAACAAGCTCGAACATCTCGGCGTACACCGACGAAGGCGATGATACTAAACGGTAGTTAGACCATAACAAGTACCTATAACTACAATACGAAGCGTAAAGCGAAGCATAGCCAAATGAAGCGTAGTGTGTACTTTCAAGGGAAACGGTATATATTGGAATTTTTTTTACGTACAGTACGTTCACAGTTCATTGCTTATTTTCCCGTCTGCATTCCTCGTTCAACCTTGTATTTCTTTCGTCAAATAATCCTAAATAAACAGACAGCAACATATATTACCTCCGATCTGGAACTGTATTCTAAACTCCGCCCGGTCATACCAATTTCGTCTTTGCATGGCCTTTTCTTTGAAAAGGACTGGGCCGATTTCCCTCCTTCAATGTGCAGTCTGAATTCTGCATTTCTGATCGCGTCGTCCGTGAGATGTCAAATTTTCGAACGTTTTCAAGTGCCACTTAAAACGTAATACGAGCTATACCGTCAATTGTAGACTGCATTTGTGTCTTGCACAAATTTTTTTAATGCTATTCTCATTCAGATAATTTTTCCCTTAATTTCACTGTATATTTTGGTGAATTTTCGGAAGCTTAAGAGTGTCGTATGTATCAAATTTCGTAGTAAACCCACGGCTGAGAGTTACAGGTGTAGATCTTTACAAATTTTGGAAGCAATGACTTGTTCGGAAAATAGTTTCCCCTTAATTTCAGATAATGTACCTACGCGTATAGTGCAGAATATCCACTTTTCCCGCTTATTGACCACTTTATGCTAAGAGAGCCATGTTCACTGTTGTGGCCTAATATTGTGTTTTGCAGCTGTTGAAATGGTCCATTACTCCCTTCTTCACCATAAGAGTATATCGTATCCGTTTGTCGGAAATTTCCTCTGTTTTCGAATTTGTTACACGAGCATGTCAATGAACGTAACCTGGACAAAACAAAAGTTCGAGACAAAGTCCAGAGCAGGTTCCGCAAATCGGTGATTTTTATCCGAAGTTTTTTTTTCCATTTTAGAACACAGAACACCTACTTGGGGGTTGTAGCTTACATTATTACAGGGAATTTGTAATTCTCTAGTGTAACGACTTTTGAATAGAACAAACTGATGTATACTTAATACGGCGCTAACAAATGACATTAGGAAAGACGGCTACAAGTTACCATGCATACACAGTGGAAATATACTCTATTGGTTCTTTTAATTTACTCGTAGTATCTGTAGATCCACCGTGATAAGGGAGACTTATTACGCCAACTAGTTTCAGCAATATCTTCGTTCATCAGTAGCTCTCTGATTCGGAATAACTAGAGAGACAGAATACGTGCAGTGAAATCATATAGAGGGTAGGGCAAATAAAAGTGGCCCGGAGAACAAAGTTCCAGGGCAGAAAGAAAAACAGCAGAGAAAACGAAATACAGTACTAACCCGACTGTAGCAGATGTTTAAAATGATCACCATTAATTTCTTGGCACTCCTGGGCCCTAGTCAGCATGTTACTGAAGGGAGATCGAAGTTGGACTGCTGGAATTTCTGCAGTCTCATCCGAAATGTTCTCTTGAAATTCTTGAAGACTGTGAGGGTCGTTGCAATACACCTTAGACGTGAAGGCTCACCACGCGAAGTAATCGCACACTGACAGATCTGATAACCTCATGGCCAGCCAGGACCGCGGCCAGAATGACGTCTGCTAACAATTCTGTGAGGCGTGAAGAGTGCGTAAATGTGCTTCAAACTTCGGCCGGCTGTATGAGTAGTTGCCCTATCCTGTTGGAAGTATCTGTAGGTCTTTTCCTCCCCCGTTAATTCTGCCACCAATTGACGTCCAATTGTATCCCCCTGTCCGTGACATTTTTATTTGTCCCACCCTGTATATATAGGATGGACAACTTCAATCCATAATGGAAAAAAAAAACAAAGCCCCGGCCAAACAGGTCACCAAAATATTTTAGACAAAAGTTATAAGTTGCAAAAGAGGGTCACTCTTTGATACAAATGGCCGTGATATTGAACGTGCTTGTCAAGGTGACTTTGAGGCTAAAGTAATTTTTTGAAATGAGAACCGTCATATTTGATTTGAGATTTGAAAAGAGCGGCAAATTTTACGTATAGAACGATACATCATCCAAGGTCATGGCAAGGTTAAATCAAGGTCGAATAAGCAAATATGTTTTTAGTTCTAATAGGGATTAACTCCAGACTGAGGGGAAATATAGCAAAATACAACGCTACATGCAGACTGAAAGGTGCATAAGGGACACTTATCATGATCAATAACCGAGATTTTAAAGGTAATTTTGGAAAGTACGGAGGTTGCCCAGAAAGCAATGCACCGAATTTTTTTTTTTTCTCAGCTGAAAATAATGCTATGAATGCGAAACGTTACGTGTGTATATTTGAAGTCTCCTGAGTGAGCGCGCCAAGTTTCCGTCACTTCCGACAGATAGCGTAGCTGCATGACCGTTTCAAAATGGAGTCTGTAGGTGATATACGTAACAAGCAACGTGCAGTCATCGAATTTCTCATTGCAGAGAAAGCAACCGTGGGGAATATTTACGAATGCTTGTGCAAAGTCTATGGAGCACCTGCTGTCGACAGAAGTACAGTTAGTCGCTGGGCACGGAGGGTGCGGTCATCAGATGGCGGTTCGGCGGAGCTCCACGATTTGCAGCGGTCGGGGAGACCATCCACGGCTATCACACATGACATGTTGCAGTGAGCTGATGTCATTCGCGAGGACATTAAAGGATGCCATTCGTGGAAGACACTTTTAGGACGATGAGAAGGTGATTCACACAGTGAAGCACTGGCTCCGCCAGCAGGACAAGGTTTGGTACCGACAGGGCATACACGCCCTTGTTTCGAGCTGCAGGAAGGGCATAGAACGGGATGGAGATCATGTGGAAAAATAGGGTGTGTAGATAAAACAACATTCTTTCGTGTGTGTAGTTCTCATTATGTTCAAAATAGAATTGTTGAAGAAAAAATGCGGTGCCTTACTTTCAGGGCAACGCTCGTAATTCGAAGGTTGAGTTTTGTTTCATAGCAACCCCTATTTCTGACGTCGGATGAATTAACGTTTAACTAACGTGTTTATTGGCAGAAAAATAAATACATCACAACGTGTTAATTCTATTGTGGCATTTGCAAGACAGAGCAAACATAAATAAAACGTAGATCATTGATTTACAAGTCGATGAATGAGTCCCCTCGCTTCTCATTCCTTCCCTTCCAGTTTGTATCTCACATTGTATTTTTCTGTATCCTACCTCTATTTTAAATTAATCCATATTAGAACTAAAAACATATTTCCTAATTTGACCTTCAATGAACTAGCCATGTCCTTCAATAATGTATCATTTTACACATAAAATTTGCCGCTCTTTTCAAATCTTGAATCAGATATAGGATTTCTATTTAAAAAACCACTTTAACCTCAAAATAACACTGAAAATCACGTTCAAGGACACGACCATTAGTAGCAATTCGTAACCTTCTTTGCCACCTACGACTTTTATCTAAAATATTTTGCTATATCTCATCTCCATGGCGAGTTATTCTCCATTATGGATTAAAATGGTTCACCCTGTATACATTCTTCTTAACATATGTGTTCTCGACATTCCCCTACCAATCCTTTCAGTTCCTGGCTTTCGTGGTTCGCCGGCCGAAGTGGCCGTGCGGTTAAAGGCGCTGCAGTCTGGAACCGCAAGACCGCTACGGTCGCAGGTTCGAATCCTGCCTCGGGCATGGATGTTTGTGATGTCCTTAGGTTAGTTAGGTTTAACTAGTTCTAAGTTCTAGGGGACTAATGACCTCAGCAGTTGAGTCCCATAGTGCTCAGCGCCAACCCAACCCTTTCGTGGTTCATTCTCCTCTTCTGTGGCCCATCGCCTCCGTATCTCAGTTGACATCATCCTTCCACCTTGTCCGTGGCCTTCCTCGGCCCCTTCTGCCCCCCCCCCCCTCCCCACGGATCCTGGTAACACTACACGCGGTAGTCTTTCCTCTTCCATCCTAATTAGGTGTCCTATCCACATCAATATTCTTTTCTTCATCCTTTGGACAATATCAGCTTGTGAGTATAGGTCTGCCAGCTCCTGTTTGTTCATCTGCTTCCCTAATTTAAATGTTTCAGAGCCATATGGAGCTCATATATACAGGGTATCTCTCCTATGGGTCATCAGGCGCATTTTCTTTGGTATTTCGGCAGATATTTTCACTTTAGTTTTTACAGTGTGTAGCTGGAGCAAGCCCAAATAAATGATGTTTATCATATCTTCCACGCGACGCCCATTGCAGATGGAAAGCATCGGTTTGTTTCCCACTACGAGCAATTTTTTTTTTAAGTGCCAATTCGTATGAGTGGTCAAAAATTAGTCCAATGCTATATTCGTTTTATCGATCTGTATTAAAAGTGACAGTAAAACATGAAGAATAACCATTACTCCAGCACCGACCAGGCCCACGCTGACTGCTACCGCCATACAGCAGCTGCGCTAGTATTAGTCTTAGTCATAGGAGAGAGGAAATTTTATTAAAAGTCAATGAACGCGCGGTTTGACGATGGATTCTTGGGCCGCTGGCGGAGTGTTTCAACAGTGACAGCTAGCAGGACAGGCAATGCAAACATGGCACTCGCGAGCGCGGTGCTGCGAAGGTGCTATTGTGCGCACGATTTGCTTAGTGTGAAGCAACAACGAGGCAGCAAACTGCAGCGTTGCTTGAAGTTATTGCAATATGAGGCGAGGTACTAGGCCAGAGACAAGTGGCGATTTGTAGACGGCTGACGTGTGGGAATTTATCCCTGCCATAGTTTCTGTCTCTCTCTCTGACACTACGACAGAAGCGAGGGGAAAAGCAGTTTAAATAGTCAGGTACTTTTAGCTATAGACAAGCGTGTGCCAGGTCAGACGAGACCTGTTCTTCATTTCTATGTACTTGTTCGGGCTGTATTCCGTCTACGGAGACACAACACCGGGGCGGGACGGAACGGCAGCCGGGTACTTGGAGATTGCACGGTCTGCCTGAAGGAGGGCAGTGACAGTGGTCTGCAGCGTGTCCAGGACGGACCACGTTCGCTTCCCGTCTGGCGTACCCAGGTCCGGGCAGGGGTACGCTGCAGGAAGCGCAGCAGCTCTGAACAGCGTTGGAGACGGGGGCGAGTGTTGCCATCTGGCAAGCACCACTAGCGGCAAGTTGCGGCACCGCATCCAGGAGGGCGCGGATTCGAGTCTGGTCCTGTCCTGAGAGCAGCGGCGACCCGAGGGCCACGGGAACCAATACATCCACCATCGTTCCATGGTAGGACAGAGCAGGCGAAACGGGGCGAAGGGCGGCGAGGACCAGGGACTGTAGCAGTCTTCGAAATCACGGGCACCAGCGCGGGGCGAGGCGCAAAGCTCGACCAGACAGAGCACGGCCGACTTACAGCTGAGCGGCCTTGTTGACACCAGCAGCGGCGTCGGCATAGCGTCGGTATACCAGGAGTTGCTTAGCCGGCTGGACTCGCAGAACAGTGCGCGGGCGGCACACCGACGCTCCGCTGCACTCATCGAAACACTGTAAATTAGGCAAGTAAAGAAATGCTACCAAATACTGCTGTATAACTCTGCACTGTCCCTTGACGCTATTGAACTTGCTCGGTCTGCTGACGAAAGACGGGGTGGTGGGCCCTTGCTTCAGCTTGGCCATCTGAAGTCCCGGGTTCGACCATCGACGACATCGCAACACAGTAGTCGCTGCTGGAGTATTAGTTATTTTTCGTGTTTTACTGCCCCTGTTTATACGTATCTATTAAACAAATAACGCTCTAGACTGATTTGGGACCATTCAATCGCTTGGGAATGTAAAATTCAGATTTAAAAATCATTTTGCCGGCCGCGGAGGTCTACCGGTTCTGGCGCTGCAGTCCGGAACCGCGGGACTGCTACGGTCGCAGGTTCGAATCCTGCCTCGGGCATGGGTGTGTGTGATGTCCTTAGGTTAGTTAGGTTTACGTAGTTCTAAGTTCTAGGGGACTTATGACCTAAGATGTTGAGTCCCATAGTGCTCAGAGCCATTTGAACCATTAAAAATCATTTTGCTCATAATGGGAAATCAACCGCAAGCGTTGTTCGTCGCTTGAAAGACTTGATGAGCAGTATTTGTTTGGGCTGACTCCAGTTACACATTCCAGAGACGAAATTGTAAATATGTACCGAAACGCCAGAGAAATTGCACCTGACGGTTCTGTACTGTTAGATGCCCGCTTCCCTGATCCATTCGCAAATGGTGCGTGAGATGAACGACTGCTCGCATCTTTCTGACTTAATGAAATATACGTAGGATGAAGTGATGTGTTGCCTGACACTCGTTTAAAAATACGCTCTTGCCAGAGCCTCTCATGTTACGTTTGCTAACGCAGTTTGATGAGCATTTCTGCGACGCTTTCGCGCTTAGTAAAGGAGTCCATGACAAAGTGCGCCGCTCTTCTTGGGATGTGCTCTATGCCCTGTATCGATCCTACCCAGTAAGAGTCAGATTCAGTATATTTTCTTTCCTCATGTATCATGCAAACTAATCACCATCAACTGAAATAAGTTATATGGGCTATGCATTTTTGTTTTAGGGTTTGTGTGAAGAGCCTGTTACATTTCTACTTTCACAATTTTAGAGTTCATTAACCCAAGTACTGAAATTCCAGCCGTGTCGCCATTCAGTGACAACAGCAGGATTCAGGACGACTTAGACAAAATTTCTATTTCGCGTGACGAGCTTAGAAAAAAAAGTGATTAATGCAGATGAGTAGGATAAACATTCCTACAATGTTTGAATACAGTATTAATGCTGTGTTGTCTGGCACAGTCGCCAAATTTAAATATTTAGGTGTAACGTTAGGTGATATGGACTGGAACGAACTCGTAAGGTCATTATTAGGGAAGGTGAATGGTCGATTTCGGTTTACTCGGAAAATTTTACCAAAGTGTTGCCCATCTGTAAAGGAGACCGTGAGTAGAGCACTAGTGCGTCCTCTTCTTGAGTACTGTTTGAGTGTTTAGGATCCCTACCTGGTCAGATTAACGGAAGACATCGAAGCATTTCAGAGTCGTTCTGCTGTATTTCTTACAGGTGGGTTCGAACAACACGCGAGAATTACGGAGATGCTTGGTGAACTCAGATGTGAATCACTGGGGGGGGTAGACTACATTCTTTGCGTGAATCACTATTGTGAAAATTTAGAGAAGCAATATTTGCACCCGACTGCAGAACGATTCTTCTGCCGCCAATGTACGTGTCATTTAAGCACCGCGAAGATAAGAGAAATTAGTGCTCGCAGGAAAGCACGTAGGCAGTCGTTTTCCTCACACTACATTTGCGAGTGGAACAGGAAAGGAAATGACTAGTAGTGGTACAAGGTAACCTCAGCAATGCACCTTTCGGTGGCTTGCAGGATGTTTATGTAGATGTAGAAGTTCGTAGTTGTCCACGTGGCGCAAAACTATTTTTAAGCAGTTTATTCCTGTGCTCGGAACTGGAAAAGTGGAAGAAGCTCCTTCCGGAATAGGAAGACGATGTCTCGTTTGTCGATAACGACGTCGCAGTTGGCGGGGCTTATATTTCAGGGTATTAACGGTATCGGACAGAAGAGCTGCTGCTGCGTGGGCAGAGCGCAGCGTCCGCCGGCTCCCCTTCTAAGTGGCATTCATTTGCAATCAGCGCGTCACCTCCGGCTGGCCACAGCCTGTTAGTGTCATAGAGACGCAGCTCTTGTCCCAATGCGGTTATACAGTAACAAAGAAAAAAATCATGCGCTACAACTATGTTATTTCGTTCAGGCTCAATCTCCCTTAGTTAACAATTATCAAACGTCTCATATGACACCACTGTTGCCTACAATTTGAATGCAACAGAATTGCAGCGTGTTTTATGTTATGCTTTAAACTACTTCAAATATCCCCTTGCACAGAATGTAAAATCACTTATAACGAAACGCTTAATGTCGTCGTTATCATCGTCTGCATACAGGCATTAGGCACCTGACTGTCTCGTCTTCACAAAGTTTATATCCATGGTTATCTCTGCCGACCTACGTACTTTCTAGATTTTTTAGGTATTATTTCATTCTATTCTACCTAACTGTATATTCATTTTCTTTTTCTTCTTTAGTATATCCGTCTTATGACAGGTTTCAGTTGGAGGAGCTTCATCGTGTCCTGCTCTGAGCGTTCTCTTACATCTGTTTCTATGTTTGTCCATTTATAGCGTCGTCCATCATTCGAATCTTCTTCCCACCTCTTGCTCTCATTTCATCCAGTTTTACCTCTATTATTATCGGCTGCAGACAATTCCTACGCAGTTTATGCTCCAGCCAAGATTTTTTTTCTCATCCTGTTACTTGCAATAATCTTTTTCTTCCCCTATTTTCTTCAATTCTTTTTCATTCTTAAGTTTGTCAGTCTACTTCATCGTAAGCAATTCTCTCTACAGCTTCCGAAACATGTCAAAAAAATTCCCAGATACAGGAATGATTTTCCTTGGCATTTTAACTGAATCAACTGTGGGTTCTTGGTGATACATGGTAAATTAACTAAATAAACACTATTTTTTCCTTGTTTCACAGATTTAATTATTAATGTTACTGCACAACCTAGGTTTCGGGTTATAAGCCCATTTTCAAGTACATTACTGTTTCCTAAAGATGTTAATGCACAGATAAACATGATGATAAGGCAAAGATAGACTTCTCAACTTATTAATGTATCGATTCATGGCTTAATTTAAAATTACTTCAATTACCATTTTTTTAACAATTATGTATGGGATAACACAATTTAGCTATTGCATTAACATGATGGGACTAAAGATATGCATCGGCCAAGAACTTTTTATCTACTGATGGACTGAGGCCCAAAGTTTTACTTCTAACCTGGAGATGTGATACCATCATTATTTGTGGCTATTGTTTTTATTGTATTACGTTCCTGGGTGAAGTCGTCTTGGAACACAGGGATAGAAAGGAGACGGTGCATCATGTGGTGGAACGCTGCAAGTCTATAGGCTGTAGGATGTTGGGAGGAAGTCGGGACGAATGTATCAGTGAGGGAGCCTTCGATAAATTTTAAATTTATGGTTACTGTCTTCTGTCTTCTTTAAGCTAGTGTCGAGGAAATTTATGCTGCCCCCCCCCCCCCCCCCAACTCCATGCTGACCTTCATATGTTCTACAAATTTGCCGCGCGGGATTAGCCGAGTGGTCTCAGGCGCTGCAGTCATGGACTGTGCGGCTGGTCCCGGCGGAGGTTCGAGTCCTCCCTCGGGCATGGGTGTGCGTGTTTGTCCTTAGGATAATTTAGGTTAAGTAGTGTGTAAGCTTAGGGACTGATGACCTTAGTAGTAAGTCCCATAAGATCTCACACACATTTGAACATTTTTTTTCTACAAATTTGTGGAGTTGTCTATTGGAACCCTTCCATCTACATATCTGTACCAATACACAATATGTTTTGCCAGTGGTTCCCTCTTCTCTCCGTCTATGCGTAAGTTTTCTGACACCTTCAAAATGGTTCAAATGGCTCTGAGCACTATGGGACTTAACATCTGACGTCATCAGTCCCCTAGAACTTAGAACTACTTAAACCTAACTAACGTAAGGACATCACACACATCCATGCCCGAGACAGGACTCGAACCTGCGACCGTAGCAGTCGCGCGGTTCCGCACTAAAGCCCCTAGAACCGCTCGTCCACCGCGGCCGGCTGCCTGACACTTTCTTCTTGCTTATTCGCATAACGCTTTTTTCCCTATATATTTTAGCGGAAGACGCTGGGTAGCTCCGTGGTGTAGTGGTTATGATACTAAACTGTTGCTTGAAGGTCGTGAGTTCAAAACTCACGTAGACTGTACAACTTTAATTTCTATATTCGGTTCGAGTGCATTCTAGAAGTATCCACAAATGTCAAGAATCATTGTACTGGAATATTCTGCAGCTGTATATATACTGCATGTGTTCTGGCTGAGCCGGCCGCGGTGGTCTAGCGGTTCTAGGCGCTCAGTCCGGAACCGTGCGACTGCTACGGTCGCAGGTTCGAATTCTGCCTCGGGCATGGATGTGTGTGATGTCCTTAGGTTAGTTAGGTTTAAGTAGTTCTAAGTTCTAGGGGACTGATGACCACAGATGTTAACTCCCATAGTGCTCAGAGCCATTTGAACCATTTTGTTCTGGCTGGAGGCAGTTCGATCCGCACTCTTGTTTGTGCAAGTGCTGAATAAACCTTCGGTAAGTGAAGTTAGTGTTCGTCATTCATCTAATTACACCTCTTTCTACGTGACATTATTCTGGTGGAGACTCTGGGTATTGGAACTTGCGATAGCGCACATTATCGGCGACACAGTGACTCCCATCATGCCGTGACAGAGCCGCCGTTTACGTGGCGAGAAACTCGAATTCGAGCCATGTTCAACAGATCGCAATCTATGGGAGACAGAAGAAGAAGAGGACATTACGATGACAGCAACTGCGTGCCACCACATGAGACATCCTTCTGGGTTCTCTCGTGACGATGGCCACGATCCTAACAAGCGGCTGAAGGTATGTGAGAGTATAGCCAAATTTAACAAATGGGATGACACCGTGAGTTTGGCTAACGTATTTTTCTACTTGTAGGGCACTGCCAAGCAATGGTATGAGAACAACGAGGAGACGTTCACAAGCTGGGAAGTATTCCAGGCGGAACTGCGCAAGTATTTTGGCGACACACAACGACAGAAGTGCAAGGCTGAAGATGCATTAAAGTGCAGGGCACAGCGTCCAGGAAAAACTACAGCATTCTACATTCAAGACGTCTCGGAGCTGTGTAAAATAGTGGATCCTAGAATGAAGAAGGACGATAAGGTTTCACATCTCATGAAGGGTGTTGCTGAGGACATGTATCAAGCACTACTCCTGAAGGAGGTTTCGACAGTAGACGACTTCATAAAATGGTGTCAGTATATAGATACAATGCATCAAAAAAGAATTACACGCAAGAAGTTTGAGCGGCTTCCAAAGGTCTGTGATGGAGGACGGAACTGATTTCACAAGTGTTCTTCGTCAGATAGTGAGAGAGGAAGTTCAGAAGCCACTTGGATTGCACGGCGAGCAAAAATCCGAGACGCTTCAAGAGGTCATAAGGGTGGAAGAGGAACAGACATTGAACCCAATCTCTCGTCCTTCATTTCCATTTAAAACGGTGAAAAAGTCGAGACCCAGGCGAAGTTACGTTCCTAGAATGCCGCATGAGGAACACGTCTGGAGGACCCAGGATAACCAACCAGTATGTTTCCACTGCATACGACTGGGAGAGATGAACAAGATGTGGGTGCAGGACGACGTAGGTCACCATCGCTGCAAGCAAGCCGCTGGAGAGGACGCTCCCCAACACGCCGATCAAAGTCTCCATCGCCGTTTAAAAGCTCCAGCCGATCACCTAGCCGCCGAAACCTGGAAAACTAAAGGGTGCGACCTTCCCTGGACGTGAGGCCGCCGAAGAGAAAAATTCTCCGTCGTCGATCACTACAAAAACGTCGATATCCTCACGGGTGGCAGACCAGCCCAAACTCTTGTGGACTCTGGAGCATCAAATTCAGTCATTTTCGAGAAGTACCGTCGCCAGTTGCACAAAACCACATTCGTCGACAGCAAAACACCTCTGCTGAAGGTGGCTAATGCGAAATACGTAAAACCTACAGGAAGATGTACCATTCATAGGGGTATAAGTGGGCATACACAGCCCTTAGGATTCATCGCCTTACAAGAGTGTACTTATGACGTCATTCTCGGATGGGACTTTTTGAAAGCTTCTCAGGCAATATAGATTGTGGTCGCTCGACGATTATGCTAGATGAGATGAGATACTGTAGACAGGAAGATGCGCATACGAGTGTGTGGAGACTATGTGTGCTGGATGAAGTGATCATTCCTGCAGTCAGTGCTAGAACGGTAATTGTCACGTGTCATGCAATGCATCAACCCATGGATCTTGTGGTGGAATGTAAGAGAAGCATACCACTGAAGAATAACTTGGTCATCTCAGTGACTGTCGTCTCGTTTAAGAACGGGTTCGGTGAATTGTGGATAGTTAACTGTCGCCGAGAACCGCAGTTCCTTCCAAGACGCATGTGCGTAGCAAACGCTGAGCCATTAACTGAAGAGCAGCTGAGCGTCATAGAATCCTCCCATGCCGAGTCTGCGGGCGAAATTAGCGCTACCACTACGAGACAAGATCTTCTAGCTCGACTGTCACTAGATCTCACTAAGGAACTACAGAAGAAGCTACTTACCATTCTTCAAGAGTTCTTTGAATGCTTCAATCCACAGGTGAAGAGCAAATTAGACAAATCGACGGTGAACCACCAGATTAGCACTCGAGACCATCAACCAATAAGCCAGAGAGCATACCGTGTGTCAGCAACGGAACGTCGGATAATTTGCGACGAGACAGAGAAAATGCTGAAGAATGACATTATTCAGCCTTCGCAGAGCCCATTGTCGTCACCAGTGGTCCTCGTCAGGAAGAAGGATGGCAGTTGGCGCTTTTGTATTGATTACAGGAAGCTTAATAAGTTAACTAGAAAGGACGTTTACCCTCTTCCACGAATTGACGATACACTAGTTTGTCTGAAAGGGGCTAAGTTTTTCTCAACCATGGACATGTACTCGGGATACTGGCAAATCGAAGTAGATGAGGCTGATCGTGAGAAAACTGCACTCATCACCCCCTGAGGGTCTGTGTGAGTTTAAGGTAATGCCGTTTGGTTTGTATAATGCACCAGCAACTTTTGAACGGATGATGGATAATTTTCTAAGGCACCGGACGTAGACGATGTGTCTTTGTTATTTAGAAGACATTATAGTGTTCTCAGAGACATCTGATGAACATATAAAAAGACTGAGGGCCGTTATTAAGTGTCTCCAACAAGGCGGACTGAAACTTTATCCAAGAAAGTCTCTCTTTAGAGCAAAAGAAATCAAAATACTTGGACACCTTGTGTCAAACGAAGGTGTGCGACCAGGCCCAGAAAAGGTGAGATCTATAACGGAATTTCCTATTTCTAGAAGTATTAGAGATGTGACTAGCTTCCTCGGATTATGTTCTTATTACCGTCGTTTTAGCAAAGACTTTTATATCTCAGCCAGGCCACTCCAAGAGTTGTTAAAAGCCGATGCTAAATTTATCTGGGGTGGTGTTCAACAAGATTCTTTCGATGTACTGCGAAAAGCTTTGACGACTGACCTGTACTTGGTCTGTACGATGAGAAACCACCTACAGAACTACACACAGATGCCAGTGGGTATGGGATCGGTGCTGTTTTGGTGCAAATTTCGGATGGAAAAGAAGCCTATGCTTCTAGGACACTTACAAAAGCCGAGAGAAACTACTCAACTACAGAAAGAGAATGTCTTGCTGTGATCTGGGCCATGTGCTGATTTCGACAGTATCTCTATGGAAGGCCATTCACAGTTGTTACAGACCATCATTCACTTTGTTGGTTGACAGGTCTTAAGGATCCAACAGGACGACTCGCCAGGTGGGCACTACGTCTTCAAGAGTATGACATTACCATTGTGTACAAAAGTGGAAGAAAACACCATGATGCCGACAATCTCTCAAGAAACCCTGTGCAAGACCATGAAGACTTTGATCAAGATAGTGACTGTCTCGCTGCTCTCCAGGATCTCTCCGCTGAGCAGAAGAAGGACGCCAAGATATCTCAAATTATGCTTACCTTAAATCGGTCAGAGGATGTGACGGGACAATTTAAGGTAGTTAATGGATTACTTTACAGGTAAAACTTTGATCCGTTTGGAAAGAGGTGGCTACCAGTGATTCCTAAACACATGCGCTTAGATGTTCTACAGAAATTTCATGACACACCTGAGGCCGGACATCTAGGATTTATTAAGACATACGATAGAATCCGCAAGAGATTTTTCTGGCCAGGTTTATTTAGGAGTGTTCGTCACTATGTGTCGCATTGTTGAGAGTGCCATAGCAGAAAGGCAGTTCCTCAGAAACCACCTGGCCGACTCATACCAGTTCCACCAGCCGAACCGCCTTTCCAGCGTGTTGGGATTGACCTCCTCGGACGATTTCCAACGTCTGCTGGTGGCAATAGATGGATTATTGTTTGCACTGATTATCTGACTCGCTATGCCATTACAAAAGCCCGGAAAACAGCCGAAGCATCCGAGATAGCCAAATTCATCGTAGAAGACATTGTATTAAAACACGGTGCCCCAAGGTCGTTAATTACGGATCGAGGGTAAGTTTTCCAATCGAATCTTGTAACAGAGATAAAGCGTCGGTGCAACATTACTCATCACATGACGACTGTCTACTAGCCGCAAACTAATGGGCCTTCTGAACGCCTTAATAAGACCTTGGCCGATATGCTATCAATGTTCGTCAAAGTTTGGGCAGAGCAACTGGGATGAGGTGCTACCTTTCGTGACGTTTGCCTACAACTCCGCCGAACAAGACACCACAGGATTTACGCCATTTTTCCTGCTGCGTGGGCGTGAGGCGACTACGAGGATGGACACTGTATTTCCGTTACATCATGATGACGCGGACGACGACTACATCGGCCAAGTGTTAACCAGAGCTGAGGAAGCTCGGCAGTTAGCTCGACTGCGCACTGTGTATACTCAAGAAAACGATCTCCGAAGGTATGAGGCGAGCCACCGCCCTGTTGTCTACCAGCGTGGTGGCCTCGTCTGGATCTGTACTCCTGTTCGGAAGGTTGGTCTCTCTGAGAAGCTCCTCAGGCGCTACTTTGGACCTTATAATGTTGTAAGACAGTTGTCTGATGTTACTTATGAAGTTGAAGATTTCGACCCCGACACAAGACGACGAAAGATCAGAGATACGGTCCATGTCCTTCGAATGAAGCCCTATAAGGATTCTGCAACCCAGGGTAAATTCGAAGCTCCAGCGACAGGCAACAAGCGGAAAGGTGACGAAGAACGTAACGGCAAGGGAAGTTCTAAGAAGATCATCGCCAGGGCGAACATCAGTCATCGGGAGTCGGAGTATGCAGGACCGATAACTCGTTCCCGGACTAGGAGCACGTAACACCGAGACGCTGTTCACATACCGAGGGAGCAAGGTCGCAAAAGAAGCTGAGTAGCACCGTGGTGTATTGGTTATGATACTGAATTATTGCATGGAGGGTTGTGAGTTCACAACTCACCAAGACTGGTACAATTTTAATTTCTATATTCGGTTCGAGTACATTCTAGAAGTATCCACAAATGTCAGGAATCATTGTACTGGAATGTTCTGGCAGGAGGCAGTTCGCTCCGCGCTCTTGTATGAGCAAGTGCTGAATAAACCTTCGTTAAGTGAAGTTAGTGTTCGTCATTCATGTAATTACACCTCCTTCTACGTGACAATATATATTTTCATTACATACTCCTCGGCCCTTCTTGCAATATTCACTCCGAACATTTTCATTTTCTACTAAATCTCTTCTTGTGCAGCTCTCCACTCTCTTCAGGAAGAACATCTCTACTGCTTGTGTTTTAATGTTATCTATGTTATCTGTGTTTTTATTTGTCAGACACTCGCTTCTATACAACGGTAACGATATCTTAAAATTTAATTTTTCGTACTTTCGAGTTTTTTAGCAAAGCTTTCTGTTCATTTTTCCACATATTTCTTTAAATTTGTACAGTTTTTCATCTACATTGTAGCTTGAATATTTACTAAATGACACCTGTTCCGCTGTTTAATTGTTAATTGCTATCTTCAACTACACAGGGTATTAACCTTGAAAGGACAGATTTCTCCATATATGATGAAATTTTAAGATTGTATTCTGTGCATATCTAATTTAGCCGATATACTGCTAACTGAATGTCATTTTCACTTTCTTGTATTATTGCTTTATCATCTACCAATAGTAATGCCTTAGATTACTATGAACATTTTATTTAATTCCTGGATAATTTTCATGTCCAATTTTAATGTCACTCTCAATATAAATGTTTGTTTAGTGTTTTTCAATCTGAAGCAGCAGATTGATTTTTTTACAAAGTTATAACGACAAAATTAACATCCGGCTAACTGTAAGTCTGTACTATAGGGACTTTGAACTGATGGCTAGCATATTTTGTAATAGATTTGGTCCTGTGTTTGAACTCCTACCTTGATGTACTGATACATAGCTTTGAAACCACTGTGAGGAGAAGTTTCTCGTATTTTGCTATAAAAAACGAAGACAGCGTCTTCCGTGGAGCCAACATATATCATGACTCACCTAGATTAGAAAATAATTTACAAGTTAATCATAACAAAGTTTTATATAAAACAAATTCAATATTTTTTTTAATAATAGTGCTATTTCTCCGATAATATTCTGTGAGGGGATGTATTATTTTCTTTTTGGTTATATCACAGCTGCCTCGAGTACGTATTTCTGTGCAGAGGAGAGGAAAATTTATTTGTGTGACATATTTAGTCTCTCTAAATATTCAGAGACTTCGTTTCACAAATGTGAAGGCTTTTGCTATTAATATAATCCGATCACTTGTCTCTACAAATAAGATAACTTAAATGAAGAGTCCGTCACCCTTAACGTAGGTATTTGTGTCAGATATAATAAGCACTGGCCCACTTTTCTGCTAACGATTAGCTCCTAGCCTATCAGACCATAGCTACCGACTTCGCACAATCATTTATGGAGCGATTTAATCAGGTATCGGGCGATGAAACAACAGCCTATAATAACTTCGCACTAAACTTTGAAAACCAATCGAATGATGACTATTCACTCCAATTACATTTTTCCTTGACGCAAGACTGCTGCTAAACTGTTTGCAATGTTACAAACCTGGCTTGAGAGAAAAGTATTTAAAGTGAAGTTTCATAAATAAACGTTACTGTTGTAAAGTAATTCGTTACATTACTTTCAGAGGTCTAGAGTATCAGAAAAAATGATTCTGTATTATCTACTGAATTATGTGTTTGAATGGAATTTGTTATGCAGTATTCAGAAAATGACGAAATTCAATATAACACGTTGGAGGTTTAATACAAAACTGTGTATTTCTTTGTAATAAAGGAAGAGCTCACATGTGAAAACATTTCTCAGCCTTCTTACGTTGATCAAGCAATTGCTCGAAATACTTTTAATAATTATCTTGATTATTTGGATGATTTTCAATTAGCGTATAGTCTAGGAAGGTGCCGAATGGAACAAAAATGCAGACAGTGAAATGGATAAGCAACGCTCTTGATTTTCATAAATCTGACGAAGAGCGCTTAGTCGTTTTGCCAGAATTTGGTAAACAAAGATTTAATGCACCTTTTCTGTTATTTTCCCTCGGCTACATATTCAGATTTCACAATTTCACTTACACTAAAAAGATGCATTAATGAAATTAGCATTTTATTGTGTTTGGACTACGTGCAAGACAAATATAATCGAAATCTGTCAATGGAAAATGCAATGAAGACACTACTAACATACTCTAAATTACTGATATTACTTTGAAGGACAGTCTTAAATTAGGTCTTAAGAGATAAGAAATAATTCTGCTTTCGAATGTGATGATCCATGTAGTTGCGATTCAAATTCAGATCATTACTAAGAAAACGTCAACTTCAGGAAGAACGAAGTGAGAAACAGCGATACTGAAAACCCGCAATTGGCATCAGCTGAAGTTTCTCGAGAGTGAATTAACCAATCTGGATGAAGCTCAACGGATATACAAATGGCACAAAGAAAAGTTATGGGTACCTAAAGACATATTTCTTCTTACCGAAAGACTAGAGTCGCGGCCCACATCGTTTTAGGAAACATAATTTGAAGAAATTCAAACAATTTGCAAAGTCACTGGTTCTGTATGAGATGGAGGTATTGCAAAGAAACATTAAACTTAACTTTAGTGCTCATAAAACCTTTATTGGGTATAATTTTAGAACGAAATGACTATATTTAATCCAATGAGAGATAACTGCAGTCAGGAAATGTATTTATTTTACTCAGGCTACACCTGGAGGACTCATCCCCTAGTCGTTAGGAAGATAACTGCTCAGACGTTGCAACAGAATTGCAGATTTATTCATTTATAGAGCTGTTTACTCTGGCCAGATTAGTTCTTCCATGCCCTCTGTTAGATCGAAACAGACGTCTCCTGATCTACAATATTGACACACACACTGTTAAGCACCAACTGATGGCAACACACAAGAGTGTGCAATCGACTTATATTATCTTAATTATATTATAAGAAATATGATGCAAAACCAAAACTTATCACGAGATACAGAGAAACAAAGCAGGAACGAAAGAAAAACAGAAGGGAGAAATGGAGGCAGGGAGTTTAAACCTGCCCAAGAGAGTGGTTAAAAATTTTGAGATTACAGATTGCAACGAATATGGACTCAGAAAAGAGTAAGGGAGAGTTATAATTCTTTAAGAAGATAAGCTGTTAGCTTTTTTCTGAAAATTTGGGAAATGTAGAATTTATCTGCTGCTACGGTGTAGCTTATTCTACAGTCGAATGCTTAAAACACAGAACAAAGTCATAAACACTTACGATATAAAAGATACTTACTCAGGCGAAAGATTGACGTTAGTTTCTATCTTGAAAATTAGTGCTTTAATGAACTTCAGTAACTAACAGCACTATTACGTAAATTATTTGTTCGTTATTTCTCCTGTATTAGAGTATACATGAAACGTATAACACCAACTGGAAACGTCGAGCCCGCAAAACAACACGCTAACTACCATTGTTATCAACGATGTCCAATATAATGTCAACAAGACTATACGTTCTTCTAATTTTATATGATTGTTAAAAAAACAACCACCAAAAAACTGTATCTGTAGATTCATCTGTCTAAGTAAGGCCTATGTTTTATGCTAATATGAGAGGTAAAAACAACCACTACAGCAAATTTTTTTGTAGCATCATTCTGATAGCTACACACTAATGTGTCAAAAAAAATAGTGTCGTCGTATAGAATGCTTGTTTCTCACATCTTCCATATAGTTGTATTGATTATTAAGAAGCAGTTAGTGCATGGAAAATAGTATCTGGGTAGTATTACTCTTCTTCTAGAAGAATTCGTACCTCAGGTTATTCACCAAAGAGAAGGCGAAGGTGCTCGAAGACCGAGTTGCAGCTGTCGTTGTTTCGAGAAAGCTTACGTAACTGAAAAAAAGCGAAGACCTTACCGATAATGAGATTTGAAAGCCGACATAGATGGCAGTGGGCGGTGATGGTCGCTACCAGGTTTCCCCGAGACGCTCGAGTGCACAAGAGTGCTTCCAGACAGCCACTACGTTGTAGCAACTGATGCTAACTATTTACGTTGCGGAAATTTGTCTTTACTAAATGGCGGAAAGTTTTGTTGTGGACTCCTTTGTTATGGAAGTACCTGTCCAGAAAACAGGGTGATTCAGAGAGATACCGGGATTTTTGAGATTTGAAAGGCTTAATAATTCTTTTCCACAATACTGAAATCCGCTCGGATCAAATTTCTGTACCTGAGGTATTATAATTGTTGCGTAGAATGTTTTCTAGATATGAGGTACGATACAAATAAAAGAGGAAGAATGAGCTGAATATTCTGTCGGTAACACTGTGCGAGGCTGCATTCGTTTCATTGCAGAAATAATAAGGTAGTTGTATCATATTCCACCATATTCCAAAAATTCTAATGGCAGTCGTATTATCAGGCGTCCAATTCTGCCTTTGTCTTAGGTAATTGCTACATCGCAG
Organism: Schistocerca serialis cubense; assembly: GCF_023864345.2. NCBI lineage: Eukaryota > Metazoa > Arthropoda > Insecta > Orthoptera > Acrididae > Schistocerca > Schistocerca serialis. The sequence goes on along the minus strand of NC_064640.1, from coordinate 610,734,674 downwards.
ATATCACTTAGTTTAACAAGAACTTTATCTAACACTGAAACTCCCGTCCACTTTTGGAATGGAAAACAGCAGCGATTCTAGAAGGCATTGTTTCGTCAAGTCCTTAGTAGGTTTCCGGAGGTATGAGATACCAGATGTCTACGCACTAGTCACGCAATTCCCGTAAATTACGGGCTGTAGTGAGGCTGTAAGCCCTCGAAATGCGTCGTTGGAGAAAATAAAAGTGACTGACACAGATAATTGTTTTAATTTACGTTTTAAGTTTTACACGAACTTCAGTCACTTCGCGAGACGCAATTGTTTTTTCCCACATTTAAATGTTCAAAACTAGTTCTCTATTATGTGTATCGTATTAATTAAGAAGAAGGATCCATGTGATTAACGAAGATGCACAGCGTTCATGCCTATAAGTAGCCATATGTACTGCCCGATTTCTTAGAACTCACAAAATATTGCACAACGGTTTTTATACACATGGCTTGTTGCATTTAATCTATCAGTGATTGCCTGTGATTCCGACTGGTACAAGAAGAGAAAAATATAGAGCAGTTGGAAACTGAAATGTTGCCGAAACCCGAATATATTGTTTTATGTCCTGTGAGATAAAACTGACAAGGGAAGCACACATTCAGCGGCTTATCGATTTGGCTACTCCCTCCCGCTGTGGTAGTAGAAATTTAAGTGTAACGAGTGCTGCTCTGCTGCGATGCGCTCCGCAAGCGTTTCTGAAAAACTGACGTTCAAAGCTTAACGAGCCTTTTGAATAACGTACGGAAGCGCCAACCGTCTAATAGCGATGTTTGTGCAGTCGACCAAGGCGACAGGTTAGAGGTTTGTGCATACTGCGTTTGAGACGCATAATTTTCTCTTTTATTCCAAATCTTCCTCCAAAATCTTGTATCCCTACGACGAATTCTGTTTCTTCGGAAGCGAACAATAATAATAACGATAATCACTGTGGTAAATTCGTGACAAGGTACTTTATAATGAAGATATAAGAAGAATCATGATAAATTGGTCATTTATTTATACAGTTATGATCTACCAAAAAATGATGTAGTAACTGCTAGGATTACCGGTAGTATTGGTAGCGTTGGTAGAGAAGGAAACATAAATGAATGTATGAGAGAGAAACAAGGAGCCGACGTCTTTTCTTTGTTTGTTTTGGACATAATTAGAACCGCACATCGTTCAGTGTTAGTCCATTGTGTATTTTATATCCTTACAATATGTGAATTGCGTTTTGTAAGTCATAAAAATTAATTGATCGCGTGGCTTCCGCACTTTTATGTAACCAAAGCAATTACTTTTGGTGCACGTACAGTTTATAATAACTGTTGTTATTCTGTTCTTCATGGGACGTTCTGCAACACGATAAAAGACAAGAGTTTCCTGTTATTATTAAGAAGCGCGAAAGCTGTTTATGAATTACAGAAATATGATTTATATAAGCTTGACGAAGTAGTGAAGCGATGTTTGACATGTTTTGTTTTGCGTTTTTTTAAATACCCTTTTTTGGGAAATTGCGTTTTCTAGTGCTACTTGATACATCTATATTTCTTTTTTATTTTTGCTCCAACTTCCCTCTGTCCCACGTTAAAAGTCAACAATATTTGAATAAAACCTCAAATAAACATTGACAATTTCAATTTTGCTATAATACTGTTTGTTTTTAAGTAACATAGGTTACAAGACCCTTTATATATCCTCACTCAGTTTCTAAACGGCTTACTGCTTCCGGTTTCTAGGACAATCTATTACAACACTAATCGCATGCGCAAACAAAACGTCGAAATGACGTAACGCCCGATAGGTATGCAACACATCTAACATACAAGTAACGCAGTTTTGATTCGAACTGGCCAAGGCTCCTAGGAAAACTGCCATAGTCTACACTTACTTACGATAGTCTACCGAAGGGCAAGGTAGTTTTACAGCTCTGTTTATTTATCGATGTATTCATGCGCAGATGGTAGTGAAATTACACTGGGTCACACTTGGTTTGAGTAATGTACACGGCATTTGCGATACGCGCATAAATGTGACAGCAAATAAATGTTCGTTATACCCCGATTGTACCTCGCCAGGAATGTACCACTATCCGAAGAAAAATGATTCGCCATAACGATTCAAGTATTTAGTGAGAGATCAGAGTAAAAATCACGTTACTTGAACGCAGTACGGCAGAATTGTAACCTGCCGTGTTAGCCGGTTGTGCTAACACCGTTACTCCACGGCTGGGGCTCCCATATAGTAAGCATCCCCTGGCTCGTAAGAATTTGAACTTCGATTTGTCGAAAACGCTTGGGAAGAGTATCGTGCTAGAGCAGCATTCGTTGCACAAGCGCTGAGCCATTGAGCGTATGCTTCCCGCAGCGCTTTCTCGCTACAGAGGCGAGCGAGATAAGATGTATTCTGGCGGCAGACAGATGCTGCATTTCCCAGTTTCTTTTCGTGGAGCGCCACACAATCCACAAACCCTCGGTGGCGGGCAAGTTTTTCGTATTCCTGCGCACTGCTACTGTTTCAAAAGAAGCAGTATTTTCTTGAAACTAAGCTCGATCGCGCTATCCTCTTCTCCTTCATAATCTAGTTATTCCTTGTTCCAACTTCTTATTTATTTATTTTTCCTATTCATGGCTGTCCTCACCGGGCACTATTCATTTCATGAACAGACAATGGAAAACGCGCGCGTGCCTGAAAAATTACTAACATAAGTGACATGCAAGGATTAAGACGAATATGTGCTATCTTATAAAGCAGTAGCAGACATGTGGGATAACATTAGAGCACAAGTTATAGCTTTAAGTAAACAAAATTTTCGTAATTAAAATGGAAGGAAATTTAAGATAAAAATATGAAAAACGGGTAAGTTGCGTAACATCCAAATTTTCTGTGTGGTTGTTTCAACAGTTACGACACGATAACTCCTACCGAACTGTATTCGAATCACGCGAACAAATAATGAATAAAAGAAATAATATTTGGATTTTCTGTTTATTTGTGGCTCACAAACATTCCACAATCCAAATATGAAATATCTGAAGTAATAAAAATACCGTAGATCTATTTGTACATCTATGTATCTATTTCAAAAAGGGCGAGTTTGTGAAACACTGAGGTGAGCAGAAATCGAATCCATGAGCCAGATTAACAATACAGACAAACCGACCAGTCTGACTGTTGATTTTAACTGATTTCGCATATCAGTCTAGGCGAATGCCGCGCTGTTTCCCCGTCCTCGTCTCTGAGACACGACAAACGCACACCTACAATAATGACATACATCAAACATAGTTTACACGATTTGCGTTCAAATGCTGGATACGAATCTCCCCCTGTGGATAACTGACTGTTGCGAGGGAAGGAAGGATATTCTGTAATAGATTTAAAGTAAAAATAACTGGTTTATCACGGGCGTGCGATTCCTCATCTTCAGTGGAGCCTGGCACATGCGGGACAAAGCAAGAAAGACATGTAGTTGTTTACAGGCCTAGATATAAGACATAATACTGTTTTTGACTAACAATTGAAGAGATGGGTCAAAGTCCTTGCTATTGGAGGTTCCCCTGTTCTCTAAATGGATGCCGGTGTGGTTGCAATGAGCAGGCCATGGCCGTTTCCTTCCCGATTGATGCCCATCTGAGCCAGATCTTCTGTTTCCAATTATCTCTATGTCGACGGGACGTTCAAATCTGCTCTTAAGATAGCTCATTGCTGCACGTGGTGCTACAGCAGAGACTGTGGTTTTTCCTTCTTTCAGCTGATCGACTAACTCATCGTACTATTTAACGTGGAGTCTACGGATTTATATAGGATTGGAAGGAAGGAAGAAAAGTTAAAAGGTTAGCCAAACGATGATGACATCATTACATATGGAGCACTAGTTAAGATACAGAGGGAAATCTTACATGGCCATTCGCGCATCTGCCTATAGTGATTTACGGCAATCACAGATAATTTGAATGAGAATGGCCAGGCCATAATTTGAACACAACTTCCTGAATTTAATATCTAGATTAGAAATATCTTCTCGCTCGATTTGGAATTAGAACTACGATGAGGCGTTTTAGATGGGATTCGGACCATGGACTTCGTATTTTTCTCGTCGATGGACTTGAATACCATGGTAATTGTACGAAGAATCCGAGGACGGCATACGTTAAGTTCTCGGCGGTACATGTTACTAACTTGATACTTAACCACCTGAATCACCAAATTTATCTGTTATAAAAGAGAAAGAAGGTCGAGGGTCGAGAACATTCCTTTGTCCGACGCTTTCTCAGAACGCAGGCATCAAAAATTACATCGGAACATAATATTAGACGGACTATGGGTCGATACTGATTTGCTACAGGTGTGATCGCAGCGGTGAGCGCTGGGCGACAGCTGTTTTATACCGATCCTCACCCACCCCTACCACTCCCCTCCACGGAGATAAGCATGAGATGGCGGGTATCTCGTGGTTTAACACAGCGCTTATCGTGCTAGCAATGCGATTGCTACGTTCTGGTAGAATATACAGCGTCACCACGATAGGTGGAGGAAACGTTTATCCTGTTTAGACGTGTGCAATATTGTGTGTACGTATATCTGGAAGGGCGCGTATAATAGTTACAATTAGTACCATAGTGAAAACATTTGAAACATTCGCTGTATCAGTAAACATTTATACTTTCAGTTCACATCTTTACTCAATCTTTAAATTGCATCGGCAGGTAGTTTTGTTTGTTTCTTAGGGAGTTGAGTATTATTCTAAATTATAGAATTATATGTGGCAAAATTTGGGACAATTTGTTTGAGAACTAATAGATAACAATGGTGAAGGCTACATCATAATTATTGACACTATAGCAAAGAAGTTAAATTTTAATGAAAAAATTAGAAATGTGACCTGTTTCGTAATTTTCACAAAATTCATCACTGCTTGTTTGATAAAATAATTGCAATTTAAGGCCGTAGTAGAGGAATGGTTACAGCAATGATCGTTGTAATTATTATTACTTCATGAAGTATAGTTTGAAAGCAACGTGTTCTATTCGGAGGCATAGTTACTTGAAATAGCCACTTCAATTTAAAAAAAGTAACACACCTAACTCCTCACTTGTGTAACAAAGACGTTGCTTTCAATAAAAAATTGACTACCGTCGTGGGCAAGGTCGTTGAAGTACGCTAGAGCAGAGACGCTCGGCCGGGAATTATCTGGTACGAATCCTGGCTATGGTAAACATTTTCAGCGCCAGAATTTGATCAACGTGGGGAGTAGAGTTGTCATCGCGCAGGTGATCATCGGACTGAAAGCCAGTGGTTGGGTTATTTCCAGAACAGTTCTATGGGGAGAGGGTTGGCGGTGATCCGTCCGGCAAATGAGCAATTTAAGTTCTTCAGTCCCTAGCTGATTCAACACACGTGTCAGCTGCGCATACATCACAATACACGAGGGACACGTAACCCACAAAATTCGTGCCCACCTAAAAGTTTTGCTGCCGGCAACAAACTATAACAAAACAACGTAAATGTAATTAAAACTTGGACGTGAACATACAGGAATTATTGTCGCCATGTTTCCTATGTGAGGAAATGAACAGAACGAAGTGGGACAGGATGAAAAGGAAGATGTCGAATAAGTAGAAATGGCGGAATAAAGAGTCAGATATCACACACTTGCAGGGACTGAGAGTTTACCGGTCGAGGAGATTGACTGAAGCTTTGGTGCCCTTTTCCACATGCGTATAGATGAATTTTAACGGACTCCGTTTTTAATTTCCCTGCCGTTCTCTTGTTTCTGCTCAAAGGCGTACAAATTGGTATCTACTTTCAAATAAATATTAGATGCACGTGAAAAGAGTACGCCGCCACTTCTGTCCTGCTCTGACTTTAGAGCAGCAGATACACAGGGTGTTCAAAAATATTCATCCGATTTCACGAGATTGTACCTTCTACTTGAATGAAAACGGAAACTAGGGCAAATTTTCGCTTTCGCAAAGGGCGACAAAGATTTTATTTTCAAAAGAACCATCCGATCTTACAAGAGTAAATCTTTTACATGTATGCACATACATACGAGTGATTCCTGTGAGCGACTAGCGAGTGAGCGATGAGCTAGCTTCACCAGGAGGTTCCCAGCGCCAACCAAATAAATCGGAAACTTACAACTGGCGCAGACCTTAGACAAGATGCGAAAAGTGGCAAATTGACCCTAAATAATGAAAAGTGTGAGGCCATCCACACGAGTACTACACGGTACAGTCACATCAATGTGACCCCACCGCCTATGTTCGGCGTCAGCGTGCAATAACCACTCACAGACGGCAGGTGGCAGCACCAGCAGTGGAGGGTATGTAAAGCGCGTCGGTGGGAGGGGGGGGGGGGGGGACGCGGCAAACTGTGCAGTCGTTGTCGTAATGCGGAAACGAAGCGATTAATCTGACGTCCAAAATGGCATGATCATTGGCTTTCGGCCCAAGGATGGAATAATTTTCGAAACGGCTAAATCTGTAAACTTTTCGCCTATGACCGCGATGAGGTATACCACGCATGGCAAAACGGTGCTATCGAAAATCGGTGCCACGGCAAATGTGGTATACCACGGACCATAGATGGCAGGGGTGAACGACTGCTGCAGAGATGTGTGTAGGCGAACAGACGTGCAACTGTTGGACAACCGACCGCCCAGATTAACCAAGGAGCTACCAACAGTGTCTCCTCAACAACCGTTCACCGTATGGGCCTCAGCAACACCTCACTGTTATTCATCGGGGACGTCCACTGAGTGGCGACAGGTGGTCTTTTCAGAAGATACGTTTTATGCTTCATAGGAATGAAAGCAAGCACCTTGCAATAATTGTCGGAAGGGTCCAGGCTGTAGGAAGGACCGTTATGGTCTGGCGAATGTTTTCGTGGCATTCCTTGAGCGACTCGTCATTCTAGAAGGCACAATGGATCAACACATGTATGCATCTATCCTTGGGAACGACGTTCACCCCTACATGCTGTTTGTTTTCCTCGACACAATGGCGTCTACCACCAGGACAATGCAACGTGTTACACAGCTCGCAGTGTACGTGCGTGGTTCAAGAGCACCGGGATGAGTGCACCGTACTCTCCTAGCCACCAAACTCGCCGGATTTAAAACCAACTGACAATCAGTGGGACCATCTCGAGCAGGCTGCTTGCTCCATGGATCCTCAACCGAGTGAATTGACGCAACTAGGCGCGACAATGGAGTCGGCATGGCTCCACATCCTTTTAGAACCTCACTGACTTTCTTCCTGCACGTCTCGCAGCGGGTCACGGTGCAAAAAGTGGTTATTCAGGCTTTCTAAAGGACGTCACATTAATGTGACTCTACAATGTAAAAGGATCCGTTAAAGTTCGGTTACACGATAAATTACACGAAGCTAAATGCTGTCAATTCAACTAAATACCTAGAAATTACAATTACGAACAACTAAAACTGAAACGCTCACGTAGATAATGTTGTGGGGAAGGCAAACCAAAACTACGTTTTGCTGACAGAACACGTAGAAGATGCAACAGGTCTACACTACACTTGTACGTTCTCTGCTAGAGTACTGCTGTGCAATATGGGATCCTTAGCAGAGTGGACTGACGGAGGACATCGAAAAAGTTCAAAGAAGAGCAGCTCGTTCTGTAGTATAGCGGAACAGTCCGCCTCAATATATAAGTCGCCGGCGCGGCAGAATGCCATGCGAAGGGTCTGGGTTCGATTCCCGGAGGGTCGGAGATTTTCTCTGCTCAGGTACTGGGTATTGTATTTTTTCATCCTCATCAGCACGCTAGTCGCCGAACTGGCGTCAACTAAAAAGACTTGCATCATGTTACCAGTCTACCAGACGGGAGACCCTAGGCATACGCTTATTTCATCGTGAAATAGGTGAGAGAGTGTCACGGCCGTGATACGCGAGTTCGGGTGGCAGTCATTAACACTTTGCATGAGACTGTCGTAATATCACGGCGCTTGCGGAAAATGGAAATGTGCAGCGGGCGTAATATTACGTCACACCAGTTAAGATGATTTTCCGTGGTGCCAAACGTAAATTTACGGCTCCCTCAAACGTCTATCAGTTCTACAGGCTTCGTAGTTTCCGCTACATTGTAATAGCTGTATCACTGGAAAAATTCGTCGTTTTTGAAACCTTCGTTAACTTATCTTGTTTCGTTGGCGTTAGCTAACGTTCAAGTTCTCTCTGTGTGCCTTTTTGTTTAAAATGTGGAGTGAAGAGAAGAAACGTCTGGAGCAAATGATTTACAAAGTTCCTGAAGAACCTGCAGATGATGAGAACCAAGTATTTGATGACGGTTCAGATTACAATTTTATCGTATTATTTTCGTAGTCTGTGTTATTATGAAGGATTTTCCTGCGGGTAAATTAGGAAATCACTCCGAGCATATGATTCTACTGAGTGTACTGCTGCCGCCCGCATCTCGTGGTCGTGTGGTAGCGTTCTCGCTTCCCACGCCCGGGTTCCCGGGTTCGATTCCCGGCGGGGTCAGGGATTTTATCTGCCTCGTGATGGCTGGGTGTTGTGTGATGTCCTTAGGTTAGTTAGGTTTAAGTAGTTCTAAGTTCTAGGGGACTGATGACCATAGATGTTAAGTCCCATAGTGCTCAGAGCCATTTGAACCATTTTTTTACTGCTGCCGTTCGGTGTGGCCGAGCGGCTGCAGGCGCTTCAGTCTGGAACCGCGCGACCGCTACGGTTGCAGGTTCGAATCCTGCCTCGGGCATGGATGTGTGTGATTTCCTTAGGTTAGTTAGGTTTAAGTAGTTCTAAGTTCTAGGGGACTGATGACCTCAGATGTTAAGTCCCATAGTGCTCAGAGCCATTTGAACCATTTGAGTGTACTGCTGGACTGTGTATCTCCCCATTTTTCAATTTGTATCGAACTATATTCCACTTTGAACGCTAAATTTAGCTTTGTTCTTGTGTTGTGTGTGTCTATTTACATTCAAATAGGCTGTAAAAGAAATTTAAACACAAAGATCACACGTTTGCTTACGAGGGTATGAATCTGAATACCAGAACGCCTTTTCACTTTCTCCTGCGATAATTACTAGAAATTGAAGCTTCATCTATCGATTCAGATTTAACACTAGCAATGCCTAAATATGTATATCAAAAATTGAAAGTGCAACTCCATATTTGTACATACGAGTAATAACTTCCAAAAAAACACTTATTTTAGCCAGTCTACAGGTAATGGCAGCTACGTGCAATATCAGCAGCACCTTAAGTGTTAAAACAAAAACTTTTTCGTTGGGACGAGATCCTTACACAAAATTTCAGTCTCCAAAGTTCTCCTACGAATGTGAAAGTATTACGTTGACACCTACCTACACAGGGAGAAGTGATAATTGTAATAAAATAAGAGAAATCAGAGGTTGCACGAATTTAGAGAGTGGAAAGATAGAGAAACAGTGAGGAAGTGGTTCGACGAACACGCTGGCACGCACTTGCGGGGTAGTCATGTAGATGTGGTAGAAGGTAAAGTTTTACTTTAGATGCGTAAGTTAAAGTCCACCTCAAGTTGATATATAAATTCATTTTCAAGATGTAGCTTTGTGAAATCGAACTTTTTTTTTCTTTTTAAACTGCCTGTAAATTATGATGAAGCGTCTGCTAAGGAGTATTAGACAGCAATAACACAATAAATAACATTCAATAAAGTGCAGAAATGAAGAGACATTGAAAGGATATTAAAGTATTAGTGGAAATACGTCAGGAATCCAGTTTGTCTCAGAGATGGAAATATCTGAAGTATAAGGCCAGCAGACAGGCAGTGATCGTTCTCCATTACACAGCAAGCTTATCTTCTAACGGCGTCTTCCATAACAAATTCTTACCTGTTGCTAACTTCTCTAAACCTCCACAGCATGTTATTTGCACAGTTCTGGAGTAATAGATGTCAATCGAATCATTTTGAGATTCAGTTATTAACCGAGTTTACATCCCCTCTGAAGTGTTATTTTAACGAATTGCAATACCTCACGCGTAGGGAATACAAGGCAATGCGTATTGTTCGTCGTTAGCGACACAGTCAGCACTCAACGAAAGAAACGATTTCTTCTCAGATTTTAGGAAATTATGTATGTTCCTACAGTGTATACAATAACTGCGATTTCTAATTGTAAGTGATACCAATTTTATTTCTGCGTAGTGTTTCTCTCTCACTCTTTTTATTTTTTGTTTTTTTTGTGATTGTCGTTTTTTCCATTACGAATATGAAACATTTCATGTTACGCGCATTTCCACGTGTTGCGCGGGTATTCTCAATAGAATCACAGAGGACATTGATATGACCAACGAATTATTCTTAACGAGTCATTAACAGCCAATTCTAATTACGTTGTGAATATTCGTCGATAGAGTTCAGATTTATCCTATATGAAGGTCATGAACGACAAAGCGCCTCTTTCAGTCCAAGAACAATATCATCATGGGGATTTGAGATTTGACGTAAAATAAAGCGAACTCATTGACAACGAAAAGACACTGCCGGCTTTATGTTGCCGAGTCGACTGATTTGCATCGACAGGTGCCACTGGCGTCGGTGGAAGGGAGATATTGTAGAAATTATTTTGCACAGATCAGCCAAAGTATTTCATCAGAAACGATTTTCGTTTTTTATCCAAATTTTATAAAAAAGAAGCAAGAATTTAAGTTCTATAATTTAAACTCGTTAAATTAGATAATATGTCCTTTGAATACGGAATTACTTCGCAAGCTTTGGCTAAATTTTAATACCCATTTTCGAAGCATTTGTTCTATGCTCAATCAACAGGTGCCAACTTCAGTTTCTCGTTCAGGAGCACACGAGGCCGCAAGGGCACACTAGCCCCTGCCTGAAATCTGCGGCTTTATATTTTTTGTTTTTACTAGAAAATTCTCGCACATGTCTCACGATTGTCTCCTAATTTACAAAATTTATTTCTTTTGCAGGCTTCTAAAACTCAAAAAAATTAGAAGGATGAAAGCGCAACTAAGTTATTTCTTCTTCCACCTGTAGTAACGAGGAAAAACCTGTTGACTACAGAACATGTAGAAAGGAATCATAAGCACGGTAAGTAAATCGTACATTGAATTGGTATGGAGAGAAGTTGTTTTTAATTTACAAATAACAAAATTGTAGAAATATTATGTGTGCTTCATTCAAAGAAGCGCCACTGGCGACGGTTCGTAAATAAAAGAGAAACGCGCTCGTTGTAAAGCTCTCTTCATAGAAGACGGAAGAAACATGTAGATATATTACGTGTGCTTCATTCAAAGAAGCGCCACTGGCGACGGTTCGTAAATAAAAGAGAAACGCGCCCGTTGTAAAGCTCTCTTCCTAGAAGACGGAAGAAACAAATAATAGTCGATAATTAACAGCAACTGTGGAAGATGGCCATCGAAAGAAACGTGGATTAGTACTGAGATAGAGGTGCAGTGGGAAGGAAGAGAGAGACTCACCGCAACCGGAGTCGGAGCGAAGCGGAGCGTAACTGGCGGGAAGGCGTCGGAGGCGGCGTCGGCGGGAGTGGGCCAGCCCATTGAGGAGCACGTGGCACTGAGCGCCAGAGCCAGCGCCGGAGCGGGGAGCCGGCTCGCCGTTCGCGCCTGCGCCGGCCGCCCTTCCCCGCCACCCCACACCCACGTGCCCGCCAATACCCCACTTCCGGTACTCGCCTCAGCCAAACCTTGTTAAAATGAGGCGCCGACTTCCCTATCACCGGTGCCGCCGCTCTCGTTTGGGCTACCGCGTTCTTCTCGACGCCGTCGGATTAAAAAATATCGTCGTATAGGTTCGTGGAAAGAGTTGGAAAAAAAACTTGCACTCAGCGTGATGAGTAATGTGGTGTCCTGCCCACTCGTCTTATTTAGGATGCCTAGGAAGCTGTTTTCTCGGATAGCTAGACAACATTCGAGCAAATCTTATTAATGGAGTTTATTACAGTAAACTGAATTGACAATACAAGCGACTGGCTACTTGCAAATAATCAATGTCCATCGATTTATGTAATTTCCTTGCAAGCAAATCACTCGAGTTCATGTCACTGCTATAGAGTTTATATCACTGCTCGTCTTCTATTCCGGATCTTCTAGTGCGTCTTCTAGAGCGGCCGAGGCTTGCTGGAGCGGCGCTTACGTTCTCTTCGTATAGGTGCCGCTCCTGTTGTGGTGTCGTCCTAGTCTGCGTTCTATTGGCTGACGTCCTCTCACAGCCTTCTCTGCTGTCTCGTTCAGGCCGATGTGCCGGCACTTGATGTTACTCCGGAACAAATAACATCTCTTTAAATACGGATAACTGAAAATATTAAGTGTAACTGGGGCTGCGCGTTGGAATCGGGATCGGGAATTCTCGGTTGAGCACTGACCGCTACTCGAAAAATCGCGTGATATTTCACTCGCGCGGCGCGAATGAAGCGATACGCTACGAATAGCAAACTAGCCACGACAATGCCTGAAATTTGAAAATTTTGTGAATCACAGGAGAGAACAGCATTAAATCCTACCGTACAATCTCCTTTTGTATTTGAAAAAAAATTTGCAATAAGCGTCCCCATAAGATAGCGACACAAACATTTACGGTGATTTTTAAGTAAGGCTAAAAGTCAAAGGCGGAAATATTGACTCCTTTGTTTCTCGGCCTCTTTTTTTCCGCAGTTGCACATATACAAGTTGTAAATGTTAATTGCTATCTTTTGCAAATGTAATAAATCTTAATAAGACTAGAAGCGTTTCGCTTTATTCTAAAGCATGTTCAGTAGTCACCTTTTTTCTTAGATGTCGTTTACTGCATTCGTCTTCGTTTTCCACGTGGTGTAAGGGTTGAATTTTTGCACACAACTATTTCACTGCACTAAATGTATTCACATTTCCGCTTTGGGAAGTGAGCGAGAGGGTAGTGAGACTTTCCAACACAGAAATGTGAATATATTTAGTACAGTGAAAACGTTGGCTGTGCGGAAAAATTCGATCTATACACGCGCAAGACGAAGGATGCAGTAAACAACAACAAAGAAAAAATGCAACCACTGAAGAGGCTTTAGAATAAAGCGAAACGCCTCTGGTCTTAATAAGACTTTTATTGCGATTGCAAAAGACGGCAGTTAACCTTTACAAACTGAAAATGTTGTCTTCCAAAAAAATATTTTTTGACTTGGAGCCCAGTAAAATACTTTTTCTCACATTTGTTGTTTCATCACCTTCGCCTCATATGGACAGCCGAAAGGTTGTCAGAGGTACAATAATCTGCTCATCAGCCGAGAGCTATCACAGTATAAGCAAAGACAAAAAGTTGATTAAAAGTTGAAAAGTTTGCAGGATGGTTTAAAATCTATAAAAAGGATGATACTTTTGTTGGTGTTTACATAAAACATTAAAACTGTTCATTTTCTTTGTTGTTTGAATTAAAATTGAAGGACTAAAGGATAAAGACAAATATTTTCTTGAGACTGGATTGCATTAGGAAGTTTGTGCACCACGACCACACAAGAAGTATTGCAAACAACGGGAACTTTATTAATTCTCGCATAAATTTGAAACCGTTTTTTTTTATTATTATTGCATATCGATTTAAATTACAGAGTGATTGTCTTCCGCGCAAGGCTAAGTCATGTGTACTCTTATATTCATGCACAAAATGTAACTTCAAACTAAGGTGTTTATCGTGAAGAACCTACCAAGTAGCATGTAAGATTAAGTTTGAATCTTACCTGCTAGTTGACATGTTCTTCACGATAAAAACCTTTGTTTGAAGTTACATTTTGTTACATACGAGCCCACATGACTTAGTATTGCACTGAATGTGATCACTATGTCAATGAAATCGGTATGCAATGTAACTGAAATCAATATGCAATAATAATAATAAAACAGTTTCATTTGTACGACCGGTGCTGAAGTGTCCCTCGTTTGAAAAACAAAAAATATACAGGATGTCCCAGAAGGAATGGTTAGTATTCAGGGACATTACAGGAATGGCCATTCGAAGCCAAAAAGTCTATTAAACGTGGGCTCTGAAATGCTCACCTTGATAGCTATAAGGACTTCTTCACCTTAGATACTGTGAAATGTATCTTTTCTACTGCAAACTCTTTGCTTTCCATAATTTGGGGAAAATGTAGTATGGACCAAAACAAGAGAATATTGTCTAGTAAATATGGGCTCTAAAATGCATGACTTAACAGATATGAGCATTTGTTCAGCACAAGAGATGTGTTTCACAGTAGCGAAGATGAACAAGTGCTCATAGCTCTTAAGCCCATGTTTACTAGACATTTTTTCTTGTTGTGGTCCATACTGCCACATCTCAAAATATAGAAAGAAACAGCTTGCAGTAGAAGAGATCTGGTTCACAGTAACTAAGATCAAGAGTTGTTCACAGCTCTTAAAGTATGCGTTTTACAGCCCATGTTTACTAGACATTTTTGCTTCGAATGATCGTTGTTCTCGTATTCCTGAATACAAACCACTCATCCTGGGACACCCTGTATATTAAAATCACATCGTGACGTTCCTCTAAAAGAAAATAGCACTGCACTTTCACTAAAAATCTGAAGAGCGTGCTCTGGGAGAAAAGAAGATATGGGAAGGAGAAAATGTGTTCAATAGGGCTGAGGGGAGTGGGTAAAAAACGTTGGTGGTCACGTTGATAATAGCTACGGGTTATGGAGATTAAAGTAAGTGTTGGTGTGAATAGTGTAAAGGTGAGGAGGAGACTGCTGGGTGGTCAGGGCCTGCTATGAAAAGGAGAATGGATGGGAAGATGGAGAAAGAACAGAAAGGGGGAACCCTGCGCTAGTTGGAGAGGAGCTATAGTTGGTAGGCTGGATAACACTTCATTTGGTCATCAGAGGCTATAATAATTTACCAAGTGAGTTACAGATCAGCATTTCGGTACCTGTTTATATATTAGAATAATTAGTACAAAAGTTACCTACTTTGAAACAAGATGGTAACATTCAAATGAAACAAAGAAGAAAATTAATCGATGATTAAATGCCTAATAAACGAAATAAATAATATACAGACCGTCATTGCGATCGCGAGAATAAATTACAGCGCCAAACCCACCGTGGATAATACCAACAGAAGACAACAGTTCGAAGAACGAGTGAAAGCTCGAGAACCGGATTGAATGGTGGTTGCGATCTTTTATTTATTAGTTGCTGTCGGTATACGTGATCTGAAGATATTGCAGTTCATGTTTCAAAGTTATTTCGATTATTAAACCCGATAGAATGTTAATAACCCTAAGACACGGCACACAGAGACGAAAGACGGAAGCCGCTAGATTGCGGGGCAACCGAAAGCTCGATTATGCTATAAACTGCTCGAGTCGTGCTCAAACACAGCACTACCTATAACAAAGAGAAAGAACCCGAGAGTAGCTGTTTGCAAGATTAGCGGTGAACAACTCGAGCACGTCGCGTCGTATAATTACTTACGGGTGGTACCAGGAAGCGATATGAAATGATCACTTAAAATCAGTATTAGTAAAGACGAATGGAAGACAGATTCCTTGGAAGGGTTCTGGGAAAATGTAATGTATCTGCAAAGGAAAGTGCACAGAAGACGCTAGTGCGACCAATTGGCTCTAAGCACTATGGAACTTAATATCTGAGGTCATCAGTCCCCTAGACTTAGAACTACTTAAACCTAATTAACCTAAGGACATCACATACATCCATACCCGAGGCAGGACTCCAACCTGCGACCGTAGCACCATCGCGGTTCCGGACTGAAGCGCCTAGAACCGCTCAGCCACAGCTGCCGGCACGACCAATTCTAAAGTATTGCTTCAATGTTTGGAGCCCTTACAAAGCAGGCATCACAACAGACATCGACGCGCTGCTAGGACCGTCACATGTCGGTACAGCCCATATCAAAGTGTAACAGAAATACTCAGGGTAGTTTGGGGGAAAGGCGATGAGAGGAGCTGTATTCTAACAAGTCTGGGAGACCATTTGTTGCCATCATCGTAGGTCTCGCATAATAATCATGATAATAATGATAATAAAATAAAGAGAGACTGGGTGCGTGCGAATGCATATAGACTCTATTTTCCACCTCGCTCGGTACGCGAATGGAGTAAAAAAAGCCCTCCGTCTTCAGGCCACGAGTGGCCTAC
Organism: Schistocerca serialis cubense; assembly: GCF_023864345.2. Lineage (NCBI taxonomy): Eukaryota > Metazoa > Arthropoda > Insecta > Orthoptera > Acrididae > Schistocerca > Schistocerca serialis. Next base: position 610,718,537 of record NC_064640.1, on the reverse strand, counting down.
GGGACCAACCGACCGCCGTGTCATCCTCCTTGGAGGATGCGGATATGAGGGGCGTGGGGTGAGCACACCGCTCTCCCGGCCGTTATGATGGTATTCTTGACCGAAGCCGCTACTATTCGGTCGAGTAGCTCCTCAATTGGCATCACGAGGCTTAGTGCAACCCGAAAAATGGCAACAGAGCATGGCGGCCTGGATGGTCTCCCATCCAAGTGCCGACCACGCCAGACAGCGCTTAACTTCGGTGATTTCACGGGAAACAGTGTAACCACTGCGGCAAGGCCGTTGCCACGCGAATGGAGTAGGAAAAGAAATCGATAATATTGGCAGGATGTACCCTCCGCCACTGTTCAGTGATTTGCTGATTATATATGTAGATTGATTGTTGGTTGTTATTCTTGTCAGAAGTGATCAAAATTTTCCCTTATTTTTTCATAATATAAAGCCCGTTTTACATTAGCCTCTACTCGTGGTGAGTACGCACCACTTGCCAGCGTGTAATTCGGCCGCCAATGGGTCGGTGGCGTCAGTGATAAAATGACTGTGCCAATCGTAGAATTTTGAATTCCTGAGTAACCTGAAGAGTGCAGAAACAGGGAATGGTATCATCATCTGCTAACAACGGAATAGAACCTATACTCGCTTCGCCCACTCGTGTTATATTAATGCATTTTCTTGTGTCTTCTTAAGCTTTTTTTGATTGCTTTGTTTTCGTGGTGCACTGTTAAAGAAGCACGACGACTTGATATTTTTCCTTCGAGTTTCCTCCGACAAGAGAAATCAAGTCTCTGAAAGAAAAAACTTCTTTAGGTTTTGCAATATCTGGACAGAGAAAAGGCTACACAGTGCACAGATATCGACGTAAGTACATGAAAAACTTTTTTTTTTTAATGAAAACAGTTCAAACAATGAAAAGGCAGCTCTAGTGAAGTAGGAATTCCTTCTAGATGGTATTTGGCACTAATAAAGAAAACAAGATACAAACTATAAAGTAAGATGCGGCTTCCAGATACTCTTTGATGTGTTTCCATGTGAACATTTTCTGTAGCAAATAAATGTCACTGATATGAAATGTATGGGCGACACTCTTCCTATTCTTCCTGTTCTCAGCAGTCCGCCCCTGGTAACTGAGTGGTCAGCGCGATGGAATGTCATACCTAACGGCCCGGGTTCGCTTCCCAGCTGGGTCGGAGATTTTCTCCGCTCAGGGACTGGGCGTTGTGTTGTCCTTATCATCATCATTTCATCCCCATTGACACGCAAGTCGCCGAAGAGGCATTAACTCCAAAGACTCGCACCAGGCGAACGGTCTACCCGACGGGAGGCCCTAGCCACACGGCATTTATTTATTTAGTTCTCAGCAGTCTAGAGAAGTTGTCATACAACCTAATTCAGGAACATCCATTATGAATTTTTCATTGCTAATTAACAAACTCTATTACCACTGCTAGTTTCTTACTACTGTTACTAAATTTCGACTTTTTGCAACAAAGACGACCCTTCAGAAACCTCACTTTCACCGTTCACCTGCCTAACTGCACCCAAGACAGTACTCACAACACACGCGGTTTTGAAAACTAAAACGGGCATTCTTGACAAACTAGTCTCAGTAAGGCGATTTAGAGTCAGAGGCGAGCATTCGAGGTGTGCGAAATAAGCGTCCTTACCCACAAGAACCACAACTATTTAAATTTTCCTTCGCATTTCTTTCATCCAGTTTGTTCAGATACCTAGCTTACGCTATCAGAAGTGCCGTCGGATACTCTGGAAGGTTTGTGACATCCACACCACGTTATAAAAGATACGGATTTGCGAGTGGTGCGTACGCGCAAGAGGTACCTCGCGCAGGCAACTGCAGTTCCTGTTGCCCTCTGGTGAGATAAGCACACAGTCTGCACCGGCTAATGGCGAGGCAGGCATTGGCGTGGGTTGGCTCTACTGCACGGCTCGTCATGTAATGCTTTCTGCTATCAGTTAAACATCCAGCAAAGAGGAGAGGAAGTATAAAGTCATAATTTCTCTCAACATTTACTAATTCAACAGTAGTAGTATGTTAAAAATACAGAGATGTAAACAGATATCAAAGGTAAGGTTTACCCATGCACGTCGGGTTGTCCTAAAGTTTTAATTATCGCCTCGACAGAATAAAGTTACCCAGTTACTGTTTTTGTTTGTTTGCAGGTATATGTCTGAAGTTTTGGTGTACACTGAAATTCCCGCGCTACAGCTCGTAGGAGGCATACAGTGCACACAAAATAAAATGCGCCTCCAATCGACAAAATGGATTATAGTACGGTAACACTGGCCAACAATGAAAATGTTCCGGGCTCAAAAATAGTTAATTCATATGTATTTTCATCTGATGAATTAAAAAATCACCATAAAAATGAAACATTAGCTCTTGCTTTGAACATAAAGTGACATTTCATCTTTATACTCAACATTTTCAGTTTGGGGGAAACTTTGCTTTCGGAATTGGCACACTTGTCCAATAACAAAACACAAATGCTGTTAAGCTGTTTGTAAGTCATAAATGTAGATACTGTTGATGTGAGTTTCATATAGTTTCTGCCGTAATTAAAGCAGAATTTCTCGTTTGGGACTGCTTTTGTAGTGCAAAATTCGTAAAAATGCCAAGAAAATGTGTAAATAAGGTGAATAATTTTTGTTAAATTTGTGGTGAAATAACATTTTCCTCACAGAAACGCACTCTGACGCCTCTTACGGCGACTGCTTATCAGCATTATTTCGGTATGAAAATATGGGACCAGGATAAGTCTTGGGTTCCACATATATGTTGCAACACATGTTCAGTTACACCGCGGGAATGGCTAAAAAGTGCCTATGGTTTGGTGGGAGCCTACAAACCATACAGATGACTGCTATTTCTGCTTAACTCCATCTATAAAGGCATGCTTGCCTATGAAGAAAGGAAGAATTCAGTACAGGAATCTTCGATCTGCTGACCGACCCATTCTGCATTCAAGCAGTTTACCAGTTCAACTCGAAAATTGTGTGACTGAAGTAGAAAATGAAGAGTGTGGAACAAGAAAAAGAACCTGACAAGCTTTCCACATCCCGTGACCTTCAATTTGAGGGAAAAGATGATAAACCGCACAGACTGAGTAAAGCGAAACTGAGTGATCTCATTAGAGACCTTGACCTGTCAAAGGAGAAGGCAGAAATTTTTGGGACTCGACTACAGCAATGGAATCTTCTCGAAAGTGATGTCACAGTCTCACAGTACAGGAAACGTCACATGGAACTGCTTCCCTTTTTGGAAGAAGAAAAACAATCTTGTTGTTTGCTGCGACATTAATGGCCTGATGAAATCGATGAATTTGAACCGTGATCCAACTGACTGGAAGCTATTCATAGAATCCTCCAAGCTTAGTTTGAAAACTATGTTACTTCACAATAGCAACCGGCCTCCTTCTATTCCTGTTCGTCTTGCAGTTTACATGAAGGAAACATACGCATATATGACAGTCCTCTTGGACTCAATCAAATATCATGAACACAAATGGAAAGTCTGTGGTGAACGAAAAATCATTACCAAGCTCCGAGTGCAACTGAGGTACGCAAAACATTGCTGCTTCTAATGCATTGGGACAATATGGATACGAAATTGCATTATATTAAAGCAGACTCGCCTGCAAGAATTGTTAACCATAGCGAGAATATTGTCGTTGCCTAGACTCTCCTGGACCCAAAAGATGTTCTTCCATTCCTGCATATGAAGCTGGGTTTGATGAAAAATTTTTCAATGGTATGAACCAAGAAGAACGGGCCTTTAAGTACAAAAGAGAGAAATTTCCGAAATTCAGTGATGCAAAATTTAAGGAAGGTATTTTTATCGGGCCACAAATATGAGAACTTGTAAAGGATCAGGATCATGCATTTGACCAAGGTTTGGAGGGAAAAGAAAAGGAAGCTTGTGAAGCCTTCAAGGGAGTTGTTCGTGGATTTTTGGGCAACAAAAGAGACGACAACTACACTCAGTTGGTGACAGTGCTCCTGCAAAGATACTATAACCTTGGCTGCAACATGTCCCTTAAAATCCATTTTCTCCACTCCCACCTAGACTTTTTCCCGCCTAGTTGTGGAGTTGTCAGAGACGAACATAGAGAAAGAGTCCATCAGGACATTTATGTTATGGAACAAAGATATCAGGGCCATTGGAATGAAGCAATGCTTGCGGATTACTGTTGGTGTTGGTGTACGGATGCTGCGGAACTCCGTTACCAGAAGCAAGCTAAAAGACGACGATCTCACGCAGCTCAAATGGTTCAAATGGCTCTGAGCACTATGGGACTTAACTTCTGAGGTCATCAGTTCCCTAGAACTTAGAACTACTTAAACCTAATTAACCTAAGGACATCACACACATCCATGCCCGAGGCAGGATTCGAACAAATTTCTCAAACGCAGGTGTGTTTATACTGCGATATATTAGTATTTTGTTCCAAGGACTGTTCTGCGAATTCTACCTTCATCTGTGCAATAAATATCTACAGGACTCAAGTTTTTATCGCAAAACTTCGGGTTAATGGACTGTAGATGTATTCGCTAACAATTAAGACCAAGAGAGATGACACGGTTGTTGGTACGCTTGTCTCGCATTCGGGAGGACGACCGTTCAGATCCCCATCCAGCCATCCAAATATAAGTTTTCCATTGTTTCTATATATAGCTCTGGGCAAATGGCGCGATTGTTCCTTTAAAAAGGGCACAGCTGATTTCCTTCTCCTTCCTTTCGTAATTCTAGCTTGTGCTCTGTTTCTAATGACCATATTAATCAATAAATCTCATCTTCGACTTGTCTGTTAACCTCTAGTTAAGAGATATCTTCCTGATTTTCAAAGTTTCTTTACACTGGCGAGTACTTATCGTTTACAGTTCCCTGATACACTTTCAGGCCTGTTGGTGCGTCTTTGGAGCGCGTTACTGCAGCGATTCTGCGTAGATGGAATCGGCGACTCATTGGTAGATTTCCAGAGGTATGTGTCAACAGACATCTATGTACAGTTGACACAGTTCCCGTAAATTACGGGCCGGTGCTTTGTAGGCGCTGCGGAAGAGCCGTTACAACCACCTTTGGGAACAGCCTGTATGTATTCGTTGTGACGTAGCTACGTTTTCGCTCTTCTGTTTACCGGCAGACAATACATGGCCAAGGGGGTTCCTAAGATATCCGCACTACTGACTGAAGCTTAAGTATCCCCGCTGTCTCACCGAGAAGCCGTCATGCGAATTTTCTCTCGCGCTTCGACATATGTTTTCCAATTCAGTTCTTGCAATGTATACATGGTATCAGTCTCAACAAGTAGTGCTCATCACATGTTTTGTGTAATGCCCACCGCCGACAGAAAAAAAGTCAGTTTGTTTCCTGCTACACCACTACGGTCGCAGGTTCGAATCCTGCCTCGGGCATGGGTGTGTGTGTGATGTCCTTAGGTTAGTTAGGTTTGAGTAGTTCTAAGTTCTAGGGGACTGATGACCTCATATGATAAGTCCCATAGTGCTCAGAGCCATTTTTCCTGCTACAGACAAAATATTTTCTAAAATGAAGCGATCTCGGATTACTCTAGTGCGACTTTCAGTTTAACAACATGTATTAACAAGCATAGCATAACGCGAAGAATAACTAGTAGTACTCTAAAAGCTACTGAGTAGCGCTGCTCCACGGCGGTAGCAGATAGCGCGGCGCGGGCTGCCACAAGACAAGGGGTCAGTATACATATGGACGATTAAACTGCGGGAAACACTTTGGAAGTGATATTGTACCGGGCTGTATTAGTACTGTGGCTTCATGGCTTGGTCTTAAACAGCCTCTACTGCAGTCGATGACAAGAGAAACATTTGCTCGCCACGCCTTCCTTGGCTGACGCGCCCCCTTACTTCATGTGTCGTATGCCGACCCGCGTCGTGCTATCGGCTACGGACATGGAGCGGCGCTACTCAGGCGTTGTTGTCATAGTAGATATTCTTGACGTTTTTCTTTCTTTGTTAATGCATATTTTTAAACGGAGTGTTGCATTACACTAAATGAGGGCGACTCTATCGAATATCACATAACACTTTAAAAAATTTTGCTTCTAAAACACTGACGATTTCCTTGGACACTCGATGAGCACTATCTGTTTGGCCCGACTTGATGACACATTGCAGCGGTGAAATTTCATATATCTAGAGAAAAACAGAAGAAATGCTCCTGATGAGTCTTAAAAGTATAAAGCAGAAAAGGGCGGCGATATTTCAGAGAACAGATTATTTTACCTGCATTTTAAAAGTGCTTTACAGAAAAGCTCGATTTGAATTTAGGACAAAAACTGTGAGCAAGGTATCACAAAAAAGAAGGTAAGCCAAATATATATTCACCTTTTACAGATATAATCCAGTTTGTAATGGTTCCTTACACATACTTCATCGCCAAACTCCAAAGTTCTATAGAGCTAAAGATGGACTTTGAACGTTGCATATCCGGCGATGACTTTGAGATCTGAGCTGCAGAAGATCCGGGTTGGAATATGTCGAATCAAATTCCTAACTCGAATTGATGCTATCTACCACATTTATACAGAATAAAATTTCAGCATTCCTGAAGATGCGATAAAACGATAGTGACAACGCTGATCTGAATCGTGAAATATTACAAGGCGCATAGCAGAACCAAACGAATTTCACATGCTATCGGAGGCGAGTGCCACTTCCCACAACCTTCAGTTAACTTCTTCAATTAAATTTTTGCAAGAGGAAAATACTGTCCACATTTATATCATAGTGGCAGAGTTATTTAAAAAATTAGAGAGCTGTATCTTGTGACCTTCCTCCTACGCATTTTTTAAAGATACTGTAACAGCTTGTAATATTTGCTACCGGTTCCTACAGGCTGTGGGAAATTACATATTGAACGACTTCATGGAAGGGAGCTCTGGTTCTAGCATAGCTTAAGGCACGCCCAATAACACTGTATCTCTGACTCGCGTGGGTTAATGGACGTCCCGGAAACACAGAGGGTAAGTGAACGATTAAATAAAAGTCAATTTGAAAGGGTATTTTTCGTCGCCCTCAGTAGCTGGGCGATCAGCGCGGAGGATGGTGAAACACAGGAGGCTGGGTTCGATACCCGGCCGGGTCGGAGATTTTCTCCGCTCGAGGTGTGGACGTTGTGTTGCATTAAGTTCGTATTGTCGTAACTGACATTCCAATGTTGAGATGACTGCCTGGAAACGACCCGAAAACCAATGAACTGTATTTGAGGGTGAGAAGTGCTTTCCATGAATTTAGTTTAATCTATGAATTCAACGTATTTTGTTACGTACGCTGCCTCAAATTATTTGCAACGTCAAACTTTTTTCTGACAATTAAAGAATATTTGCAAACTGATTGTACGTGATCTCCATTAAGAAGGCAAGCGTTGCTCACTCCGAAGTGATTTAGGGAAATGGCGGCTCATCTCGTTTAATACCTTGGAAATATAGTGATCCTCCGAACAGCACTCTGGCCGAGTTAGGCCACTAGGTTTACGGTAATAAACAGTACCAAAACTCAATACATACGCTTTAAAAACTTATGTTCAAAAATTTCACCTAAGTAAGAAGTAATGATGTCGACTGTTATTTGATTTTCCTGTAATTTTAGTGAGTACATTACTATATGTGATTCTTTTTTCATTACGAAGTGTCATCTGTAGTTGCGACAGAAACAAAAATTAATAACTGATATAACAGCCACTGCGGAAAACGGCCATACAAACAAACATATTAATAAATTATTTCTTTTTATTTACCCATATATGTTTCACCAAAGCTCTTTTTTTAAATGTTTGGCAACACTCACTGAAATTATACGCTGTTTATAATGACATACAAAATGCATTTTATTATACTGCAACAAAGTAAGTAATTACGACATTCCAATGCCTGTGTTGTTCAGAAGTATGTTGTAATGCTCCTTCGGACATGCGTGCATGGCCGAAAGAACAGGCACTATGGCGACTAGAGCCGTTATGAAATACACTAACTGTATTCACAGATACGAATATCCATACGTGTCCGAAGGAACATCACTTCTGAACAACACAGTCACTGCAATATCGTATTTATCCGCAAACACCGGGCAAGCGACTTTCAATTAAAATGTGTCGCCTGTAAAGAAAGATACATAATGGATGTACGAGTGCAGGTTGTAGACACATTGATAATGAACATATGGAATTTTGAGTCTGGCCGTTAAGCGTCACGGATAGCTTAACAGTAAGGTGACTGCCCGCGGCAAGCTAGAAATTCTGGTTAGAGTCCTGGTCCGGCAGAAATTTTCATTGTCGTCATTCTATTATACAGCTGATGGCTGTCCACGTTCGCAACAGCTAAGACTCTTCGAATAAATTATTGTTAATTCATACACATTTTGTTTTAATTTAAAAAGAATCTTCAGCGAGAATACTGAAATATTTTATTATTGTCTTACAAATACAGTTTTCATTTGTGTAGCCACAGTGTTTGTAGCTGTTTTACAGTTATTATAGGTATTTAAAATCCGTCCTCGCAACTATAAGAAAATGCATATTAATTTACCATAAGCGTTTCGTTTTATTCATTTAAACCATGGTCAGTGGCGTGGAATGAAACGTATTAAAAATTTTGCTTTGTTCTAATGTCTAAAAAGAAAGTTTCAAAGGAAATTTGAGCGTGATTTTTACTTAGAGTATCGTCGTATAATTATTTCTGCTTGGACCCGGAAGCAGCCTGTGCAGGATTACCTGCAACATGTGCATTCAGAGGACAGCCAGATGTAAACGGAAAGCAGACGAAAATGTTTAAAGTGAAAATCGAACATCGAATGATGCAGTGGCGCATGTTTCGATTTGCACCGAACGAACTGCAAAAAGATATGGGACTTCGGAGTAGCGGGGATGCGTTGCCGAGCCCGGAAGCACCGAGCAGACGCGGAAACGCCAAGTGAAGGAGTTGGAGGCACGTGGCGCTATTGAGCTCCGTTTCCAGCTGACCGCCCGCGCTGCCCAGCTGCCTCCGCTTGATAAGGCCGTCTCGCTTTGTGCCGCTGTGCGCAATTCTCTGAACGATGCTCTGCGTTCCACGAATTTCTCCACAGCTTCCAAAAGGATGCACGGAGTCGCGACCACCGCTTTCCTTAACGACGTATCAGAATTATGCACTGATTTCATTCATCTTCTTCAGTCTCTCTACTCTCGCTAAAACAGGAAAATTATACAAGGCGAATCATCTAAAACTTGCACCGCATATATTGGGGAAATGGAAAGTGCTATTGACGAGCGCTTTTTAAAGAATGGAATGATAGTCAGGGTCTCGTTCTGTTAGCCAATAAACAGATTGTAACAATAATTAGAAAGTGTATGTTTTGTACAGACATACACTTTTTATATGCAACAATGGCTATTGACATTAACGAACTAAAACCAGGGCCTATTAGAATGTCAGTTATGATTGTTGCGGGATTCTAGTGTGAATAGTTTACGAAATATCGTATTCTGAAAAGTTCCCTCACCTACACTTGCTTGTGCCATTCAACCTGCGTAATTGCTAGGTACGATATTGTTATGTTTGCTTACAGTATGCTTGTGTGTTCCCTGAGTGCACTGCGACTTGCTAGGCAGTCCGCGTGTGACAGTCCAAGAAATTCACTAATGAAGAAAAAGCCAATATCTCGTAATCCGTGGAGAGTATAGGAAGAATGCAGTTTGTTCTTGTACGGTGTATACGGCACGATATCCCGGTGCATACGGCACGATAATCCAACAGACGTCAACCATCTTAGCAATTATTTATCAACCTCTTCAACCAGTCACGTGAAAGTCGTTGTGTAACACCTAGACAACATAACCGAAGGAAATAAATGACGACAGAATAGGGAGAAATTAATGTTTTTCCTGCTGTTGCAGTTGATCCACACGTTAGCTCCTGCGCACTAGCACGGCTAAGTGGCATGATTCAGGCAAGTGTCCTACGCATATTCCATCGACATAGGTTCCATGCGTATCACATCTCTCTCGACCGCTAGCTACGTGGAAACGATTATGAGAATATTGTTAACTTCTGTACTTGGGCATTACGACAGGATACTCCAGATGTTTCTTGTTTAGTGATGAAGCTGCCACATTTACCAATCCTGGCCAGTTAAATCTCCGAAAGATGCACTACTGTCCTGTTGACAATCGCCGTTGGCTTTGTCAGATGGAACGTCATCGTCTGTTGGTGTTGTTGTGGTCTTCAGACCTGAGACTAGTTTGATGCAGTTCTCCATGCTACTCTATCCTGTGCAAGCTTCTTCATCTCCCAGTAACTACTGCAACCTACATCCTTCTGAATCTGCGTAATGTATTCATCTCTTGGTCTCCCTCTACGATTTTTACCCTCCACGCTGCCCTCCAATGCTAAATTTGTGATCCCTTGATGCCCAGGACATGTCCTACCAGCCGATCCCTTCTTCTAGTCAAGTTGTGCCACAAACTTCTCTTCTCCCCAATCCTATTCAATACCTCCTCATTAGTTATGTGATCTACCCACCTAATCTTCAACATTCTTCTGTAGCACCACATTTCGAAAGCTTCTATTATCTTCTTGTCCAAACTATTTATTGTCCATGTTTCACTGCCATACATAGCTACACTCCATACAAATACTTTCAGAAACGACTTCCTTACACTTAAATATATACTCGATGTTAACAAATTTCTCTTCTTCAGAAACGCTTTCCTTGCCATTGCCAGTCTACATTTTATATTCTCTCTACTTCGACCATCATCAGTTATTTTGCTCCCCAAATAGCAAAACTCCTTTACTACTTTAAGTGTCTCATTTCCTAATCTAATTCCCTCAGCGTCACCCGACTTAATTCGACTACATTCCATTATCCTTGTTTTGCTTTTGTTGATGTTCATCTTATATCCTCCTTTCAAGACACTGTCCATTCCATTCAACTGCTCTTCAAAGTCCTTTGCTGTCTCTGACAGAATTACAATGTCATCGGCGAACCTCAAAGTTTTTATTTCTTCTCCCTGGATTTTAATACCTACTCCAAATTTTTCTTTTGTTTCCTTTACTGCTTGCTCAATATACAGATTGAATAACATCGGGGAGAGGCTACAACCCTGTCTCACTCCCTTCCCAACCACTGCTTCCCTTTCATGCCCCTCGACTCTTATAACTGCCATCTGGTTTCTGTACAAATTGTAAATAGCCTTTCGCTCCCTGTATTTTACCCCTGCCACCTTTAGAATTTGAAAGAGAGTATTCCAGTCAACATTGTCAAAAGCTTTCTCTAAGTCTACAAATGCGTCTATGGAGTGTAAAAGTGTGATGAGCGAGAGTGAATCATCATCTCACAGGCCTGTTTTTCATACACGGAACACTGAACGCGTACGGTGTCCAGACCATAATGCACGAAATACTAAAGCCTGTCTTCACTAATTGTTTCCTAATCGTTGGATTCGACGCACAGAATATGTACCCTGGCCGGCCCGTTCAGCACATTTGACGTCTGTAGACTTTTTATGTGAGGAAACTGAAAGACACTGTCTGCAAGGACATACCAACAACACACGATGATGTGCAACGACGTATTACTGCAGCCTGCTCAGACATCTCCGCTGAAATGCTAGTTCGTGTGCAGCAGTTGTTCCATACCAGACTGGAAGCGCGTATTGCCGCTGCCGGTGGTCATACTGAACACAACCTGTGATGGTCGATTGTCTCGTTACTGATGAGAATCTACATAACTAGTGTATACAACTGTGTAGTTCTGTAGTGTACTACCACAGGTATTGTAGAAGTGTCGGTGTGTGAACTTCCCGAATTATGATATCTCGTAAACGATTCTCTCTAGAATCATGCAAAAAACACAACTGACATTCTAATTGATCCTAATTTTAGGTTGTTATTGTCAATGGACATTGCTCCATTTAAAAAAAGTACACGTTTGCACAAAAAATACACTTTCGAAGTATTATTACAGTCTTTCGATCGGCTAACAATACGAGTCCCTGACTACCAATCCATTCTCTGAAAAACTTTCCATTTCCACAATATCTGCGGTGCAGGTTTTAGGTGATTCTCTTGTATATGACATATTCAGGACACCTGAAACCTGGGATTATGCCTGCAGTATTTCTATAGGTCCACTGCTCTTGTGACGCAGTCGAGCTTTATTCCTAGAACACAGCTTACACTTTAAAGGAGAACCACCTTTCAGCAATCAGTCAACAGAGAGTGAGAACCTACTGCTCTGATACAATATGTTTTGTTTACCTTGCCTTACGGGGATATACATGCTCATAACTATACAGGTGTGAGAAATACTCCAAGGTGAAAAACACCGCTCTTCCTGAGTCTTTTAATTCTCGATTTTTATCTCTGATTGCTAAGTTTATCTTCTTTTGTAAAACTGTTTCACAAGAAATTCACACATAAATGTTCTATTTCAGACGGTTTTACTGAACCCCAGTCTACTAAAAACACGACATATGGCTAACTTCACATGCAGGTTCATATAATCAAGTTCATACTTCCCTCTGGTATATTTTCATTTACTTTATAAGGGATAAGTTGATTTTAAAGTCAGCAGAGAAGGAACGTCTTGCCTTGCCTCGTCCCGTCTTGTCTCGTCTCGTCGACGTCGACGTCATTAAAAACGGAGTACTAGATCGAATTGTACAAGTGATACAACTGGCAATCGATTGTCTGTTCGATACAAAACAGCAGTGCCTGTGTTATTAAGTGGTTCATTACATCGTACTGCTTAATAACACAGGCACTGTTATTTCGTATTTATTCGCAAACACCAGGCCCTCGACTTTCAATAAATACGTCATTCCTGGACGGGATTATACGCAATGTCTGAGTACAAGTTATGACACCTGGACGACGACAAATGGAAGTCTGTGTCTGACCGTGATTTGTGCACGGATAGCCGAAGCGCTTAAGGCGACCGCTGGCCTGAAGCGAGAAATCCGGATTCGAGTTCCGGTCCGGCACAAATTTTCACTGTCGTCATTCCAATATACAGCCGAGGTGGTTCATATTCGCAACTGTGAATACATTCCCTAATTCCCTGTTTATTCACCCAAATTCAGGTTATTGAAATGTCGAGTACGAGAGGAGTGGCTCATCGATGTGCCATCTCGCCACATGCCTGACGTAGGTTTCTTTTCTTTGCGGCGGAAATCAGGTCTGCTGAATTATTTGTTATGTTTATGTATTTCTATAGAAGGTGACGCAGAAATAAAGTAGCATGGGTATGAGAAATTTCTGCAAACCACTTTTGAACTGATTGGCAAAATAGAGCCAAATCTGTGCGTTAAAGAGAATAACTAAGTGGCGGATCAAACAAAAATGGCTGACATCGAAATAAGTGTCCAAGGAATAGAAAAGCAACTGGAATCACTCAATAGAGGAAAGTCCACTGGACCTGACGGGATACCAATTCGATTCTACACAGAGTACGCGAAAGAACTTGCCCCCCTTCTAACAGCCGTGTACCGCAAGTCTCTAGAGGAACGGAGGGTTCCAAATGATTGGAAAAGAGCACAGATAGTCCCAGTATTCAAGAAGGGTCGTCGAGCAGATGCGCAAAACTATAGACCTATATCTCTGACGTCGATCTGTTGTAGAATTTTAGAACATGTTTTTTGCTCGAGTATCATGTCGTTTTTGGAAACCCAGAATCTACTATGTAGGAATCAACACGGATTCCGGAAACAGCGATCGTGTGAGACCCAACTCGCTTTATTTGTTCATGAGACCCAGAAAATATTAGATACAGGCTCCCAGGTAGATGCTATTTTTCTTGACTTCCGGAAGGCGTTCGATACAGTTCCGCACTGTCGCCTGATAAACAAACTAAGAGCCTACGGAATATCAGACCAGCTGTGTGGCTGGATTGAAGAGTTTTTAGCAAACAGAACACAGCATGTTGTTATCAATGGAGAGACGTCTACAGACGTTAAAGTAACCTCTGGCGTGCCACAGGCGAGTGTTATGGGACCATTGCTTTTCACAATATATATAAATGACCTAGTAGATAGTGTCGGAAGTTCCATGCGGCTTTTCGCGGATGATGCTGTAGTATACAGAGAAGTTGCAGCATTAGAAAATTGTAGCGAAATGCAGGAAGATCTGCAGCGGATAGGCACTTGGTGCAGGAAGTGGCAACTGACCCTTAACATAGACAAATGTAATGTATTGCGAATACATAGAAAGATGATCCTTTATTGTATGATTATATGATAACGGAACAAACACTGGTAGCAGTTACTTCTGTAAAATATCTGGGAGTATGCGTGCGGAACGATTTGAAGTGGAATGATCATATAAAATTAATTGTTGGTAAGGCGGGTACCAGGTTGAGATTCATTGGGAGAGTGCTTAGAAAATGTAGTCCATCAACAAAGGAGGTGGCTTACAAAACACTCGTTCGACCTATACTTGAGTATTGCTCATCAGTGTGGGATCCGTACCAGATCGGTCTGACGGAGGAGATAGAGAAGATCCAAAGAAGAGCGGCGCGTTTCGTCACAGGGTTATTTGGTAACCATGATAGCGTTACGGAGATGTTTAATAAACTCAAGTGGCAGACTCTACAAGAGAGGCGCTCTGCATCGCGGTGTAGCTTGCTGTCCAGGTTTCGAGAGGGTGCGTTTCTGGATGAGGTATCGAGTATATTGCTTCCCCCTACTTATACCTCCCGAGGAGATCACGAATGTAAAATTAGAGAGATTAGAGCGCGCACGGAGGCTTTCAGACAGTCGTTCTTCCCCCGAACCATACGCGACTGGAACAGGAAAGGGAGGTAATGACAGTGGCACATAAAGTGCCCTCCGCCACACACCGTTGGGTGGCTTGCGGAGTATAAATGTAGATGTAGATGTAGACATCAGGACTTAGCAGGGAACTTTGTTGAAAATTGTTCTCCACATTGCCGCAATGTTATTATTAAGGCTCTACGAATACGGAAAAAAGCATTTATAATTTCGGGCTCCAATTAAAGGCACGTGTTGATTGTATAAGGCCTCGAGAGACATGTAGGTAGACGAGATTACTACTACTGCCCATATGTCTCCAAACTGTTTAGTAACTTACAGAGATATGGTGTTTGAATGGAAATGCTGAAGCGTTAATTTACAGTGGTATCTAAGGGGTATTACTGACGATCGCTGGCTGTAGCCAACTTCCGAAGGCAGCCCCGATTCTTGTCGCCGTGTAACTTTTCATAAAGGGGACCGTCACTTACGAAATAATAAAGAATCAAGCAGGTGGCTGGCTATTCCTTACAGGTTTACTATCTGTAGCACTTTCGTCGGTTTCAGACTTACACGAAGAGCATGAGAATGTAGTGACCTGAAAGTTCTTTGGTATTATGAGGGTTGGAAAGAGTCCTGCGATTGAGGCAGAATCTAATTAAGTGTCAGTTACGTAGAATATATATAACAGTTTTCCTAGCACAACATGAGGTTAGTTCGGAACAACTGTCACAGCAATACAAAACTGAAACTTGGTGTAATAGAACGAGCCAGAGATTACGAGAAACCTGAATTCGCAGGTATTTTGTGTCGTGTTGGTAGCTTAGTTCCCTAAGCTTCCAAAACCTGAGACCATCAGCACCGCTTCCCACTGAAGTATTCCTGGAAGTAAGGATACACGGCCACTAAAACAACAAGTGAGAATTATCGGTGGGCGTCAGGTAAACAGCCAATTAACTGCGAGTGCCAAGTAATTTCTCTCTCTTCAAGGGATTGAGTGAAGCTAATTATCCTCTTTTATCTAGTACCTTGAAGTTCGTAGTGGAGGAGGCGAGATGATGGTGAATATTAGACTGCTAGAGTGTTGTTCAGCATACAGTGGGCGTGTAATTGCGAGGAGCTAAACTGGGTGTACTAGTAAAAGTAAAACTCAAACGTGTCTCATTATCACTTTGACCGTAAAGTACATTCTCCATTCGGAGATAAAACTGCATTGCCTCTGCTGGTTGCCAAGGAAGGTAGGTTGAATGTCCAGTTGACAAGAAGCCCTTTTAGACACGGAGCACCAGCTAGTTTGAAAATTACATGCATTAAAAGTAAACCGCCACAGTCTGCGTTTCTCGTTTTACACACATTTTGTCTGCACGAATTAGTGGCTATAGTTAAATGAAGTTCTGCTACAATGCGCGGGTTAAAACGTTACTTTTTCGAAATGCGGACACTTCGATTACTCGAATGCACATTATCATATCGCCATAATTTTTCTAATTATCGTTATATCTTCAGTACGAGACTTTAATGAATATATCTGTTGCAATTACCACTTATAAGCATATTGTCTTTCTAGATAACTATGAAGGATAGATACAGAATTGCAGTCCGCTCAGTTGGGCCATTCTTACGATCGACCTAAGTTTGAACAACTGTAGAACACTAGCAACCATGAAACTGCAACAAATAGCGAAACTTTTTAGTATCTCAACACGCCACATTAAACACTAATGCTTACTACTGGCAAATCACTAAACTCCGTTAATTGGAGGAAAGGATGAATAAACTGACGTAGTAAGCAATTTAATATATTCTGCAGCTTCAGGTAACCCTATAAAGAGTCAATATTAGGGATATTTGCAGTTTCTACGATGTCGACCACGTATTACCTCGGGCAACTGAGCTATGTCGGTATTTACGAAAATGAGTTTGCTGTTTCACTGGCTGCCATTTTTTAAGAACAAATATTTTTCCACGATGAACAACTGTTGGAAGATTTCTTCTTTTAATGGCGTTGTTTTGTACTTCTATGTCTACATGAATATTCTCCAATTCCCAATTAAGTGCGTAGCAGATGGTTAATCGAATCACTTTCAGGTACTTCTCTACTGTTCCACTCGTAAATAATGCGCGGGAAGAACGAAAACTTAAATCTTTCCGTGCGACATTTCTCTTATTTTATTACGATGATCATTTCTTCGTATGCACGTGGGCGTCAACAACATATTTTCGCATTCAGAGAAGAAAGCTGATTACCGAAATTTTGTGAAAAGATTTCGCCGTACAAAAAATGGCTTTGTTTTAATGATTGCCGCCCTAACTCGCGTATGATATCCGTGACACATTCTATCCTATTTTGCGATAATATAAAACGAGCTGCCCTTCTTTGAACGTCTTCGATGTCCTCCGTCAATCCTATATGATACGCATCCCATAACGCGCTGCATAACGCGCAGCAGTATTCCATAACAGGACGGATAAGCGTATTGTAGGCAGTCCGCAGCTCGTGGTCTAGGGGCTAGCGTTGTTGCTTCTGGATCACGGGGTCCCGGGTTCGATTCCGGCTGGGTTGGGGACTTACTCTGCCCGGGGACTGGGTGTTTGTGTTGTCCTCATCATTTCGTCATCATCATCGTTCGTGACAGTGGTTAGATTGGACTGCGTAAAAAGATTGGACTGTGTAAAACTTGGAACTCTGTACGGACGTTGATGACCGCGCAGTTGAGCGTCCCACAAACCAAACATCATCATCATTGTGGTGTAGGCAGTATCTTTAGTATACATGTCGCATCTTCTAAGTATTCTGCCAATAAAATCTCTCTTTGGTTCACTTTCCCCGCAACATCTATGTGATCATTCCATTTAAGTTATAAGTAATTGTAATCCTTCAGTATTTAGTTGAAATGACAGCCTTTAGATTGTGTGATTTGTCAAGTAACCGAAATGTAATGGATTCCTTTTAGTATTCACATCGATGATCCCACACGTTTCATCATTTAGGTTTAATTGGCACTTTTCCTACCATGCAGTTATCTTGTCTAATTCATCCTGAAATTGTCTTTGATCTTCAGATGGCTTATTAGACGGTAACTGACAGCATCATCTGCAAACCATCTAAGATGGCTGCTCAGATTGTCTCCTAAACCATCTATATAGATTAGGTACAGCAGAGGGCCTATAACACTTCCTTGAGATAGTACTTCCGTTTTATTCGATAACTTCTTTGTCAATTACTACGAACTGTGACCTTTCTGAAAGGATATCACGAATCCTGTTACACAACTGAGACCATACCCCATAGGCACCCAATTTGTTTAGAAGTCGCTTGTAAAGAACGGTGTCGAAAACTTATTGGAAATCTAAGCAGCATTACTAACGTGTCGTAGTTCCTTAGAACCGAATCTGCATGTTAGTCTGAATGATAATTTCGAAATTAATTAGGCTCATGTTACGCTCCGAGGCACGCTGCCTCGACCCTGTTTCTGTTAGAACTAGCTGCAGTTACTGAGCGTGCGAACGTGACACCACCTGAGGTGGCGCCCTGTTAGGACACTTGACTCGCAGTCGTGAGATGTTCTTCATTCCAGTGACTAGTCTGACGCAGCTCTACGTGGTAAACTATCCTGTGAATGCATCTTCATCTCGGCATAGTTATTGAACAACGTTTAGTCACATTTTGCCATAACGATATTTCCTCTCCAATTCGATCCAGTGCCTCTTAATCATTATCTAATCTTCAGCATTCTTCTGCAGCATCAAATTCCAAAAGCTTCTATTCATTTCTTGTCTATATTGCTTATCGTCCACTTTTAACTTCCATATAAAGCTACTCCCTAGAAAAATACCTTTAAAAATACTTCCTAAAATTTAAGTTTATACTCAGTATTAGCAAATTACTTTTTTTAAGAACTGCTTTTCTTACTGTTGCCTGTCTGCATTTTATATTCTCTCTAATTCGCCCATCGTCAGTTAGCATGCAGGGAAAATAGCAACACTCGCCTGCTATTTTTAGTGTCTCATTTCCTAATCTAATTCTTTGAGTATCGCTTGAATACCCTTTATTGCCCTTCTTTCACTTTTGTTGATCATCTTATAACTTCTTTTCAAGACACTTTCCAGTCCATTCAGGACAGTTGTAAGTCCTTTGCTGTCTCTGACACAGTTACAATTCCATTGGCAAACCTAAAAGTTTTTGAAACTTCCTGGCAGATTAAAACTGTGTGCCCGACCGAGACTCGAACTCGGGACCTTTGCCTTTCGCGGGCAAGTGCTCTACCATCTGAGCTACCGAAGCACGACTCACGTCCGGTACTCACAGCTTTACTTCGGCCAGTATCTCGTCTCCTACCTTCCAAACTTTACAGAAGCTCTGTAAATCTTTACAGAAGCTCTGTAAAGCTTTACAGAGCTTCTGTAAAGTTTGGAAGGTAGGAGACGAGATACTGGCAGAAGTAAAGCTGTGAGTACCGGACGTGAGTCGTGCTTCGGTAGCTCAGATGGCAGTCGGCTGTTAGCAGCGGTGGGGCAAGGTCGTCGTGCCTGTGTCCCCCTGTTAGCGCACCGCGCGCGAGAGTGTTTACTGTTTACCTTCCGCTGCGGCGAGTGTCACGTGTCCGTGTCTCGGTAGTGCCATGGCGCATTCGTATCGCAAGTCCACAATTAAGATCACATTTCCAGCGGACTACGCAAGACCTCGAGCACTTGACATTGAACGTTTCATCCGGGAAGAACTTCATATTGCACCTCAAGACGTCATTGGGATCCACTTTTCTATAACACAAAGTGTAGTCTACATAAAACTGATCAATGAAAAGGCGTGCACTGATGTTGTGTGCCGACACGCTCATGGACTTAAATTTAAGCATTCTGATGGTCACATAGGAACTGTCACGATCGACCACGCTGGATTAGGCCTTCGCACTCTGAGGGTCTTCGAGCTGCCATTCGAAGTCCCGTCAGATGTTGTGATGACAGCTTTCAAACCGTACGGCAACGTGCTAAGCCACTTGGCTGAAAAATGGCAAACGTTTGAGACGTACCCCGTCTTAAATGGAGTGCGACAAATTAAGATTGAACTGACGAAGCATGTGCCATCCTATTTAGCAATTGGCGGCTGCAGAGCCATTGTCATGTACGACGGACAACCGCGTACTTGCGCCGGCTGTGGCCAGGAAGGACATGTCCGATCGGCCTGCATTCAACGCCGACTGACTCAGACACCGGTTGGTGAAGTTCCATCCCCGGCGACGCCTACTTCACTCCTCATCACGTATGCAGCGGCTGCAACCGCAACAGCTGTCCCTCCCCAGGATCATAACACCATATTGCAGTTAGTGGTCGATGACAGTGTGGCGGACAGCATATCCCCCTCTACGACGTCATCGGCAGACTTGCCTCAAGACGGTGATCAATTGTGCCACCAAGACGAGCCTAAAGAGAAGATGGAAGTAGAAACGGAAATTGTCCCGACCTCTGCCTTCCTAGCAATGGAGACCGCATCAGATGATTGTCGCCCGCACTCTGACACAGAACAACATGTCCGGAAACAACGGTCCCCTCGAAAACGCAAGAAACGGCGCCATACGCCATCTGATGATTGCCTACTTCGGATGTGTGACCCGGACGAACATCCGGCGTCGGACGACACTCAGGACTCTACCACCACAACTCACCCTTCCCATCACGATGCTACGGTGGATTCAATTTCTGAGCCTCGGTCTGACAACATCACTTCTGCTACTGAACATGCGCGCAAGCGCCCTACTGACAGCACTAATCAACAGTTACCAATTGCTGCATCTGATTCTTGGGCGGATGATGTCGAGGATGAGCCACAGCACCAGGAGGATGCCGAAGGCAGAGATGCTCCCTCGGCTGTACCCAGCACCAACCAACCACAGTGACTACGGCTCTATCGTCAGCCTCTGTGGGGCCGCCCCTGCCGCCCACACCTGACCTCCTACACAACCCAGATGCCGACCTGGCAGACCAAACATACCGTCTAGCGACGATTAACGTCAACAACATACGTACCCGACATAAACTAGCGATGCTACAGGATCTACTCAACGCAGCAGACATAGACATTGCGCTCCTTCAAGAGGTGTATGTCGCAGACTTCAAGGAACCCTATGGCTACAAGACTTGGGTCTCACATGCGTCTGCCAATGGCATTGGTGTGGCGATCCTCCTCCGCAAAGGTATATCCGCAGAAGACGTCGAGTATCTCCCTGACGCCAGAGGCATGGCTCTTACTATCCAGGGAGTCAAACTTATTAACATCTATGCACCGTCAGGATCTGGTCGGCGTCGCGAACGATCCACCTTTTTCGCTCATACAATCACGCCCCTCTTTATGGGCCGTCAGGACGCCTTGATAATCGGAGGGGACTTCTACTGTAGCCAAGCACCTAAGGATCAGTTACCACATCATTCTCCCTGCGCAGAACTTACGACAATTATAAATAATCTTCAATTGGTGGACTCGTGGGAACATGTTTGTGGCGATCGGCTCGGATTTACTCACTACACCAGCCATTCCTCCAGCCGCATCGACCGGATTTACATCTCGCTCTCCATAGCTGTGGGGACAAGAGCTGCCGAAGTTTGGCCCACAGCTTTTTCTGACCACGAGGCCTACATCTGCGCTATTACCCTCGGCCGCCAGAAGGTATGGCACAGCCGTGGTCCTTCGAAGTTGAACGTCGCCCACCTAGCTTCTCAGAAATGCCGCCGCCTTATAGAGAACACGTGGGACTCTTTTAGCCGCCAGCGTGGCACCTACCGGTCTACACTGTCGTGGTGGTTACTCTGCGCCAAACCAGCCCTCCGGAAGACATCGATAGGCAGCAGCCGAAATGTTGCAGCATGGAAGAGACATACCATGGACTTTTACTACAGCATCTTAAGGGAATGTACAACACTGCCGTACTCACCTGCACGGCAGGTGACGGTGAACCGTGCCAAGGCACAGATCATCAAATTAACACGTTGCCACCTTGAGGGTGCGATCGTCAGAGCGCGCACTCAAGACAGAGTGGCACAGGAGGAACAGTCCATGTACCACGTCATTGCAGAACGACGGCGCCGACGCAAGACACTGATCCAAGCTATCACGACGGAAGACGGACGACGCCTTGATACCCAGCGCGACATAGGAAACGCCCTTCATACTCACTACACTAGGCTGTACTCGGAACATCGACATCCCCCAGAGGTGATCGCCGAAGTCTCTCAACTCACTTATGGCACGATCTCTCCGACAGCGGCGGCGGATTTGACTGCAGATGTAACGGAAGAGGAAATCATTGAAGCAATACAGGCTGGGGCTGCTCGTAAGTCCCCGGGACCTGATGGCCTTCCTCTGGAATTTTACCGGACATATCAACAATTACTGGCACCAGCATGGACTGATATTTGCCGCGATCTTATGTCTGCCACGACGCAGATCCCTGGGGCTTTCCTAGAAGGACTGATTGTGCCCATACACAAACCACGAGGCGGATCCAGTATCAGTGACTATCGGCCCTTGACCTTACTCAAC
This sequence comes from Schistocerca serialis cubense, assembly GCF_023864345.2. Taxonomy (NCBI): domain Eukaryota; kingdom Metazoa; phylum Arthropoda; class Insecta; order Orthoptera; family Acrididae; genus Schistocerca; species Schistocerca serialis. The sequence goes on along the minus strand of NC_064640.1, from coordinate 610,696,227 downwards.
AGTGACTTGAAGATTTTCACCCGGTTTCTGGCGGCACGCCTAAAGCGGTCAGTACGATATGTTGTGTCGCAGGACCAGGCATCGTTAGGTGGTGACCATAATATTCGCACTGCATTGTGCCGATATAGAGATATGATCGCGCTAGCCAAAGCTCGCCAACTGCAAGGGGTTTTGGCCTCACTCAACTTTAGCCAGGCCTTTGACAGAGTCGACCACACATTTTTGATGGAGGTTCTGCGACACATGGGGTATCCGGACGTCATAGTTAATGTACTGATGCGTCTCCTATGCGGCGCGACGTCCAAGGTGTTATATAATGGCCGTCTCACGCCGCCGATACAGATCCAGCGATCGGTGCAACAACGCTGCCCTCTTTCGGCGATATTGTACGCCCTCGTCTTGGAACAACTCCTCTGCGGCCTCCGACAACGCCTGATTGGGATGTCCCTTGGTGGACATACTTTTTGCTGCACTGCCTATGTGGATGATCTGGTACTCCTTCTTCGCAATAATGACGATGTTCGTGCAGCACTGGCGTGGGTGGCGACCTACGGCGCGGCATCGGGGAGCCATCTCAATCTCCACAAATCACAGGCACTGTCTATAGGCAGAGGTCTACCCGACGAGAGTGTCGCACCGCTACGAATCAGTGACACAATCCGCTGTCTTGGCATTGATTTCACATCTGACATGAAGCGTTCAACAGCCCTTAACTACAGGCGTTTATTGAATCAGATGAGAGCAGGAATATGTGACCACCGTCTGAGACATATAGACCTCCTGCAACGGACACGGTATGCTAACGTCTATTTGGCGTCACGTATCTCCCATTTTGCACAGATACTCCCGACACCACCTACGCCGAATGTGATTGAAAGCAAACACCCCACTACAAAGTGGCGCGCTGTGTGGCAGGCAGTGAATGCCACCACCCTTGATACTGACGTGCAATCTGCATGGTACGTAACTGTTAATGGGAAACAGGTGTGCCAGTCCTGCCTACATCACATCCACCTCTCTGATTCACCCTTGTGTGCCACATGCCAAGTGATTGACACGGATGAACATCGTTTCGAATGCGGGTCGGCAAAGGACGTTTGGTATTTGGTGCGTCAGATATTGGCTTTTCTCACACGCACGACTCCCGACAGGATAACTACCGGATCACTTCTTTTCCCCGATAAGATTTATTTCCCAAGAGCAAAAACGAACTCTGTGACGTGGATCAGCGGCCACGCTGTTCACTACCTATTCGGTAATGGGGAAAAGACAGTACCCGATTTTTTGTATTACCTCAACGAACGGCATTGTGCGATCGTCAAGAACCCTAAATACAGGCAATATTTTTCTAATTTTCTTTGGAGCGCATTCCATAATCCGCCTCGCAGCTGGATTATCGATGACACGAGAAGACAACCATAGCACCTCTTCCCAGTTCCTTTTTTTTTATTTTATTTATGAGATTGAACGAACAACGGAAACAACACAGCAACGAGAAGACAGTCATCGAAAAATTCGCAGCGGGCTATAGTATGGAGCATCCTTTGTCGTAACGGGACGACTTTCTATTATTCTGTTTATGTAGCCGAAGAGGAACGCCCTTCCTTTTATCCATTTGTATAAACATGAAATAAAATAAAAATAAAAAAAAGCAGAAAAATAAACCTTCCAAAATCCTTTTTCCTTTTTTGTTAAAAAAAGTGGCTAGGATAGCTGGATATTTAAAAAAAAAAAAAAAAAAGATGGTAGAGCACTTGCCCGCGAAAGGCAAAGGTCCCGAGTTCGAGTCTCGGTCGAGCACACAGTTTTAATCTGCCAGGAAGTTTCATATCAGCGCACACTCCGCTGCAGAGTGAAAATCTCATTCTAAAAGTTTTTATTTCCTCTTTCTCATTCGGGAGATATGAGATCAAATTTCCCTCTTCAACCTATATTTAGAATTTACGTGGTTACCCAAATCGATTAAGACTAATGCTGCTTGGATTGTTACTTCAAAAAGCACGATGGCGATTTCGTTCCCTATTTCTACCCTATCTAAATTTCTACTCTCTAAATATCTTGTCGTCGACGCGACGTTGAACCGTAAACTTCCTTCCTACTGCAGCTCAACACTTTATTCTGCAAATAATCCTTACGATAACCATGTTAGCATCCTAACGTTTTCGTATGGTTTCAAGCAGTATCATATAAAAATCGATAAACAGTACAGAAAAATTATATGCTGATTGTATTTGTCCGCTGGAAATCTCTTGTCACTCGGGAAACACACAAGAATCAGTCGCAGAAGCCAACCATGAGAGTAACCTCTAAGATCTCCTGATGACAAACGTACACGAACTGTATTAATGTAATCCAGATGAAATGGATGTTAAGGAAAGTAGAAAAGTCTTGATATTTATAAAAGAAGACAAGAAACTTGGTGCTGAGTGTGTTCAATCCAATATCGAACATTCATCACAGGCAATGAGAATGCGAAGAATCACTGAAAAAAACTATTGTACAAGTCATTCTTCGTAGATGGTGACGCTGTGTTTCAAGAAGACGGGGCCCCCTGATCACTCAGCTCGCATCGTCCAGCACTGATTTTGTGAGCACGGGGATGAAGTGTCGCATATACCGTGACCACCACAGTCGCCAGATCTCAACATTATTGAGCCGTTCTGGTGTACTTAGGAGAGAAGAATGTCCACCCCCGTCATCGCTACCTGAACTTGCCACCACTTTGCAGGAAAGCTGGTATAAGATTCCCTTGAAAACAATACAGGAACTGTATTTATCTATTCCGAGACGACTGGGATCTTTTTTGAATGGCAACGGTTTTCATACATAGCAGTACGCTCGGTAATATGTTGTGTTTGTAGTGTTTCCAATTTTTTACCACCCCCCTGCATATTACTTGTATAACTGCGACTGCGGAAAAAGATTTCGGAAAACAAAGAGGACAACATGTCTAAACATGTCGTCGTCGACGAAATCTTGATCGCTAATCTTCCTTATTGCACTGTTTGTTCGTGCTATGCAGCAGGCATCATACACTGGTTAGCAAAACGTAAGGTAGAAAGTGACACATCTCATCATGTGCCACTACCAAGTAACCAAGTAACATATTTCGATGAAAGCTGGATTGTACCTAGAAAGAACTACTAAAATATGGTACAGAAGGCAAGTGAATAAAATACACAGTGAGAAGAATGGAATTTATGATTGTTCCTGGACATTACAAATGGCTGGACGTGATTCTTAATAGTGTGTGTGATCACCATGAACGACTATGCATTCTCTGCAACGAGCTATCATGCTGACCATAAGGATCGTATGCAGTTCTTGTGGTAGGGCGTTCCATTCCTCCACCAGCGCGGTTGACAATTGCTGGATGCTGGTGCCTGTGGACGTGCTGCAGTACGTCTGCAGAACGCATCCCATAATTGCTCGATGGGATTCAAGTCGGGGAAATAAGCAGGCCAATCCATTCCCCGAATATCCACGCTTTCCCAGAGCTCCTACACCTGCACTGTTCGATGCAGTCGCGCATTGTGATCTATAAAAATGAAGTGGGTAAGAATGCACCCCTGAGAAGACGCACATAGGTGCGCAATACTGCGTCAAAATAACGCTGACCTTTGAGTGTGCTGTGTCCAAGGATTTGGAGGACAATACGCCCATACAACATTAGGCCTGCTCTCACCATAGTATCTGGACCACCAAAACAGTCATGTTCGACAGTGTTGGACGTATTCTCATGTCGCGTGAGGTGGGAACATGTATGCACCCATGAACATTGTCGAACATCATAGTTTTGGTAGTCCGGATGTTATGGTGTGTCGGGGTACAATATGGTATAGGTCTAGTAGCCTCCAAGCCTTTGAACCCGATACATTCACCGGGTCAACGTTACTGTGACACTGCACTCCTTCGCCATGTGGGTCTTTTCAGTGGTACATTAGGCCCTGACTTAATTTTATGGATGACACCGCGTGACACCATCGAACATACCAGGCGGAATGAGAGGACATCCAACCATTGTCAGCCACGGTGCTGGAGAAATGGGAAGTCCTGCCACTCATTATCACTCTTGTGGCCATCATGGGAACACGTTGCAGAGCATGCGTTGTTGTTCGTGGTGATCACACGCACTATTACGGACCACGCCCCACTTTTTGCAATGTGCAGAAAACCGTCATAAATCGTGCTGACTTCAATGTAATTATTAGCCTTTAACAAAAGTGTCATTTCTGCTCCTCTCATAGCGTATTTCTTTCAGTTAGCATCTGTATTATACTATACCGGTTCTTCCCATGTAGCGTCTGAGATTCATCGAGCTGTTTCACTTGGTAGTGACAGGTCATGCGAAAGTCACTTTCGTCCTTAAGTTTTGCACATCAGTGTATATCAGCAACCAAGTTGTGTCATAATCGATTATATTTCGGGCGTGCCACCGCAGGAACTCTATTCCTTCACCTTGTATTTAGGCTGTATACTTTTCGGCCATCTTCCGAGTGATCCTACAGACAGTGAGTCCGAAAGGTATACGTCTGACACATCAGGTGAAAAAATGGAGATACTGCTGTTACACGCCCGAAAGCTAATGGAAATCGTCAAGAAGCACACGGTGTCGTCTTACTTGATATCCGGAAGGTTTTAGATAAATACACGCACTGTCATACAGTGCATTAAATACGAGCTTTCTGAATCACGGGCAGGCTCTGTTACTGGACTAACGACTTCCAACGAAATACAAGTGACTGCATTGCTTTCAGCAAGAAGCAGTCGACAGACGTAAAAGAAGAATAGTGTTATGGCACCATTACTGTTAACGATATATATTAATTACCTGCTGAACGATGTCAAAAGTTCTAAGAGGCTATTCATGGGCAATGCTGTTCTCTGTAGAGAGGTAGCAACGTCAGAAAAATATGTGCTACAGTGCCGGATGTCCTGCAGACGGTCGATGTTAGTTGTGGCATTGGCAGCCATTTCTTAAACAAATACAAGATTTTGCTGATAAACAGGCTAAAAGACCTATTCTTGTCTGATTACAGTATCGCGGTCAATAACTGGTAACAGCTACAGTGTGCTTTTCGTTAGGCCCCAGGTTGGGTGCCATTTTTACGGTTCAGGAGTGCCATTTTGGAAAATAACTAAATAGCGATAGATTTGCTACATTAATCAGATTTAGAAGCTAAATTATATTACTCACATCTGTTACGTACAGCAATTTGCACTCTAAAGAATCATTAATTAAGTTATAAATGGTGTTGAGCCACAGTCATGCAATATTTTTTGAAAGAATAAACCGCCATTTCACTGTGTATTACACTATTTGTCTTCTGTACTATCTAGATTTCGGCTTTTATGCCATTATCAAGTACAATGCTAAAATAATGTTAATACGTGTCATATCTGTTAAGGCAGTCGAAAGCGGGTAAACAAGACTAGTCTTGTTTACTTGCTTTGGACTGCCTTAACACATATGACATGTTAATGGTCTAAGAACTTCTAGCATTGTACTTGATAACGGCATAAAATCTGAAATCTAGATAGTACAGGAGATAAATACAGTAATTCACAGTCAAATGGAAGTTTATTCTTAAAAAAAAAAAGAATCGTTTTCAGTCAATTAACAATAGTTCAAATGGCTCTGAGCACTATGGTACTTAACTTCTGTGGTCATCAGTCCCCTAGAACTTAGAACTACTTAAACCTAACTAACCTAAGGAGAGCACACACATCCATGCCCGAGGGAAGATTCGAACCTACGACTGTAGCGGTCGCGCGGTTCCAGACTGTAGCGCCTAGAACCGCTCGGCCACTCCGGCGTCAATTAACAGATAAAAGGATTAGGTTCATCAGCTTCAGGAATATAAACAGAGAACTTACAGGTTCCAGGGGCTGGATTGGTTTCAGTTACCATTTCAAACACAAATACTGAAACAATAACTTCCAATGACACAGTTTAGTTAAAAAAATTAAATAGATAATATGCCTATTGTGTTAATAATTTTTTCCAGATTACTTAGAGACAAACGGAACATTTTATGCAAACTGAAGGCAAAGAGTGGGGAAAGGAAAGGAACTATTGATGTCAACTGCATCGGTACTTAATGTAGAATCAGCGGCGACGTGTGAAAATGTGTACCGAACCGGGATACGAACGAGGAGTCTGCTGCTTGCTAGGCGCTTGCGATAACCACTGCGCCGTCCGGACACAGTGTTTATCACAACTGCGCGGATTATCTCGGCACGTCTCTCTGCCGACCCACATTCTCACCTAACGCCTCCTATTCGCAATCGCCGTCCACGTCTTTCTTGCTCGCTGCTTTGAGATTTCCGCAGGAGGTCGAACGTGATTGTGCATCTGCACTGAAGGTGGTGGATTCATTGCCGTGCTATAATGCAGGCAATGTGTGGCGGTGTGCTGGTGACGATACAGAATCTTCAGGACAGGGGCTACGGCTGCAACTGGGTCAGGTGTCGGATACGTTGAAATGAAAGTCATTGCGTTCAGAGCCGGAGTAATGAGCAGTAGCTACCAGTAGTTACAGTACCACACATGAGGTCTAGTAGCAAGAAGTATCTCTTCCTTAGTGATCTGTGGCTGTGTCCACACATCTGAGTAGCTAAGATTCCAAATGAACTATTTATTATCAACTTTCGTTGCAGTCGTACAACGCACTCTTTTGCTGCATTAAAACTAACACAGACTCGTCAAGAACGTTCCTTTCTAAAAACGTTCCTCCGTAATCTGCAGTCATGTTTAGTTTTCCGAAAAATGCAAAACTCCATATCGCGTTAAGTTCTTGCTGTGTCAGATCCTATCGACTGCCTCCAGTGTGCTATTGTCGTCCTGACCTTGTAATGAATCTTGCCTTCTCCGAATTTTCGTATTTCAGTTGAAATGTTCGAGTTCGTATAAATTTCGGACTGGCTTGAGTTAATTTTTACACTTAAATGATATATTCCACTTCTAAAATAATTTTGCATGTATTTTATCACAAAACACTAATAATTTTATTTTTTATGTCGCTCTATTTAGTTACTTCGATTTTGAATTACAGTTGTTAACTTTTTAGTTTTCATGTAAACAAAATTTCTGTTTTAGTTTTTAATTTTTCTAATTTTACCATCGATAATTCAATGATAATTATATAAAGACAGGAAGCCTATAATTTTTATATTGTCAAAATTTGCACGTTATTTATTAATTTTTAGGCGCATAAAACTTAACATAAATAATTATTTTCAGAAAACATGTAAGTTACACCTGAAAAGTAATTTCAATTAAGACAGTCGTAATAAAATTCATGTGAACAACATCCTGTTCTAGGAGAACCTGGAAGCTACGTACGTAACACTTACGGACATTTTAGGCGCCAAACTCACCATAACAGTTTTAGTTGTTATCGAGATTGGTCAATGTAACTATCAAGTTCCTTGTGTTGTATTGAAATGTTGCACAATGCTTTTACTTGACAAACAGTTTTATACAAAGGTTCAAGAATTTATGAATAAATACTGATCATGTCAAAAAGTAACAATATTCCAGCGACTTTTGCTGAAACGAAAAATTTTGTACCTATTAATTGGAAAGCATAAACTAGAACCGACACCCTGGACAACGAGACAGCCATAGCAAACAAGTAACATTTATCTACTAATATGTTTCTGCCCTTATGAAATTACATAATCGTTTACAACACTAGAATATTAGTTCAACACTGGACATTTCGTTTCTGTACATCTACGAATATTTTGATAGTAAGGGATATGTAACATTATAGCCTAGAGGATACCGATCCCGTCTTCAAGGGTACAGTAACAGGGCTTGCTGGTCCTCCTCGAATGGCATTGTCCAGCGAATCGGTATGTCTGGACCTGACTCAAACACAAACTACAGTCGAAACCGAAAATTATCCAAAGGTTTGTGATCGATGCTATTTAAATAGAAATGGTTATACACAAAATGTTATGGAAGAGGTAGAATTACTTAGAAGAATCGTACGCAAATGTGTGTTGCCTGTCAGTTTAGGACCTTTCCTAAGTGCTATTATTTTTGTAAGCACTGGAGATTCAAACAGTTCAAATGGTTCAAATGGCTCTGAGCACTATGGGACTTAACTTCTGAGGTCATCAGCCCCCTAGAACTTAGAACTACTTAAACCTAACTAACCTAAGGACGTCACACACATCCATGCCCGAGGCAGGATTCGAACCTGCGACCGTAGTGGTCGCGCGGTTCCAGACTGTAGCGCCTAGAACCGCTCGGCCACCACGGCCGGCTGATTCAAACAGTAGCAGCAGGTTCACGACGTCAGTGCTTCAGCTCGTTGCGAGGATGTCTCGCCAACTCCAGAAGCAGACGGGAAAGCAAATGTACGGTCCTTCACAGAGAGGACTGCTGTACGTTCGAGTAAAGGTGACGGAATATTTTACTGCTTTCCACATTTACATGTGGAAATATTATACCTCAACATCAAACACGTTCGAGCTTATACAGAGGCCTACCCACAGTAGTTCCTGCCACAGCAGGAAAGAGTGACACGCTGTGTACCCCTCACCACACACCGTTAGTTGGCCTGTGGAAAATACACCTTTTTTGTCTCACGAAAAGAGTGAAGCACCCAGAACGGGAGGAGGAAACGGAATTAAACTTAACTGGGTAAAAGGGTATAGATGTTATTTCAGTGATTACCATGGAATCAAATTTACAAAGAACTTAGCAGTAGAAGCCCATTTATCGGTAAGACGAGGCACCCCCTCTGGCCTGAATGAATGCATTGATTCGGTTGGAAAGAGTGTCACAAAGCCGTTGTGTCCTCTCGTGAGGCAAGTTGGGCCACAACTGCTGTAAGTGGTCGTTGATATCCTAGACACTAGAACAGCGACGGAGTTGACGTCCGAGTTGGGTCCACTCATGTTCTATCCGAACCAGATCTCAGGGTCTTGCTGGCCACTGGAGTACCTCAATACTACACAGATGTACGTGGGCGAGCATTGTTCTGTTGAAGAATGGTATCACGATACTCTTGCAGGAGAGTTAACACATGAGGACCTAAGACGTCCGTGACGTACCACTGTGCCGTCACAGTTCCTGAATCATTGCTAGCGGTGATCTGAAGTCATATTCGATGGCTCTCCACACCATGACGTCAGGAGTAACACCACTGTATCCTTCCAAAACATCCGAAGTATGGGGCCTCTCGCCAGGTCGCCGGCATACTCACGAACCATGGTCGTCCGAGTACGAGCAGCATCGCTGAACAAAATGTGACACTTTTCATCAGTACCCATGCATCCTGGTTACGGCACCAGACGCAACCGTTGGTGTTGTGGTATTAACGGCAGCAGACACTTGGCACAGTCTCCGACCAATGATCCCACTACTTGTTATCAGAAAGTAGGCGCAGGTGTGAAATGGGTACAATGCTTGGCGCACAATACGGCGATGCTCCCGTGTAGTGGTTAGATCTGATCGACTGAAATATTGATGACGAATAAGACTGCCCTCTCGTTCCCAAGAAGTCCAACGTCAGGCCACTGTCACACCAGAATGCCCACAAATCTGGATATTGCACGATTCGACAGCCGGTCAAAGAGAACACAACATTGAGGCCTCTTTGAAACTCTGTCACGTGTTGATAATGCTGTCTCATACGTGTACGCGGAGTCTCTACGTCCTCACATAGAACTGCAACTCTACTGATTTACATACCCGACGGTGGTGTGTACGTGTAGGAAGCTATATTGACATCCGATCATATTCTGCGTGCTTCACTTTTTTTTGGCTGACAGTGTGCCTGGTGTCTGTTCTTTCGGACATGTCCGAAATGTGCGTTACACTACACGGATACAAGTTGTGCCCGTTTCAATATGTAACACTAGGAGTCGTGGAAATGTTACGGCTTATACATTTTATTGCTAAGTAACTGGAATGAACTGCATGTAAACTATACCCAAAGGTTTTCAGGTCGACAGAAAAAAACAACCAACAGACTATGACGGGCTGGTGCCTCTTCTGTGTCTTGGAGGCTCATCACAATGTCAGTCAGTTCACGAAAACCCGCACAAAGATTCACTCACAGATGATGTTCAAGGTTTCTCCAACAATCTTAATTTAAATTGACGATGTGCTGTCAGCAAACTGCATCCGACAACATAACTAATATAATAATACATGCAGTACCAAAGCGAGTAACAAACTTTAGAACATAAGTTAAAGTAATTACCGCTCTGTGGGAACTCTGCGAAGTATACGAGATCTGTTTGCTTCATACGACGAAAAATGATGCACAAAACAATTTATTCCCTTTGTGTAGTGCAAAATTTGCTCATATTTCAGCGGAAGCCATTGTGTACTTTGATGTGCTCTCTTGCGGAAGGGTTGCTTCTGTTCCGTTGGAACATCTATCCTCTAAGCTGTAAACTGTAGCTGTGCAAACAAGTGCTTTATGTTACCTGCAAAAATTAAATCAAATAGTCGGAATTCTGTTGCATTCAATATTTACCTTTGTCTATTACACCGGAAGCAATGGAAATTAGTTTTTAGCTCATTTTAGCTTTTTCAGTCTCGTTCTGTTTAGTTGCAATTGACTACAGCACAATCCAGTAGCCTAAGTGATACATTGCCTACTTGTCAAACAACGACCTCGCTCTAATATGAAATTCAGTTTACGTAACCCAGCTATAAACTGTGTAAAAACACGGTTCTGAATTCACATCACTATTTATTACAATCAATACAGGAAAATTTCTTAGGTCTTGAGACATCAAACAGGCGAATTTGGGAGAAAGAGGTAGCACTGACTATTATAGCTGCAGTTTTTTTCGTCTGATGCGTGAAATTTAATTAATTTAACATCAATAGATAGATAATTTAAATTTTGCATGCGATCACATATGTCGGCAATTGTGCTCTACTTTAACCTTGAGCTGTTTTTATTTACAGCACTGGTAAACAGTTGAGGAGAACGAGTTTTTGTGATACTGAAACAGAAGATGCTGTTGGACAGTTACTGAACGTCTCATCGATGTGAACAATTCAGAAAGCCGAAATTGTAGTCGACATATCATTTCAGTGTTAATGCACTATTCCATTCCGCTAATGTTTTCTTGAAGTATATGTTGTTGACGGAACTTCTAGACCCAATCCGTAACTACAATATAATACAGAAAGACAGTTACACAGCAGCACTTGCGTTATTGCTACTTGTTTAATTTCATAATCATTTAGCCTTTTATATAGTTTCATGTTGCCAAATATTTTCTTTTCAATTCTCGTTTTTTAATGTGGTCATTGGTATGTGTATAAGGTTTTGTTCTCAAAGTATGCTCTAGAATGTATAATACAGTAGCAGCAGCAAAATGCATAAATGCTTTGTGAAATGTTGATGCCGTTTATAATGTACTCAGAGAACTGACATTAGTCTCAACTACTGTATTAATTTCTGTTTATTAATTTCATACTACCTTACGCTTGTCGACCTGACGTCATTCTCAAAGGCTCAAAATATCAATAACGTATTCGTAGGCAAATGTGTTACAGATATTTTGAGCCTTTCAGAATGGTGTAATGCATCATAAAATTAAAAAATTCAGTGGTCAAGATTAGTACCAGTTTTTCGAGTGTACAATACAGTAGGTTGAGAAAGATGCACATAGCTACAGCTATATATGTAGAGGAGATCTATTATCCCAAGCGGAAATAATTTACAACTTAAGAAGCTATTCGCAGGAATATGCAATGCCTGACTAAAATGTGAAGCACTCAGAAGATATGGTTGGATGTCAATGAATCTTCGTACACCTAAACATCCGTCGGGTATGTAATCTGTGACATGCGGAATGGTCACAACACTGAATTAGCGTGAACAGCGTCAGACGTTTCGTGATGACTGTGTGGGACACGGTGATGCCGAGAACTCGTGTGACACTGCGTTATTAGCGTTTGACAGAGCCTGAAAGGGACCTCATTGTGGGTGTCCATTTGGCCGGGTGGCCGAATCGTGTAACTTCCAGATTTGTGGGGCATTCGTATGTGACAATGGCCAGATGTTGGACTTCATGGCAAAGTAAGGGCAGCTATAGTCCTCATTAGTATTCCGGTCGAGCACGTCCGACCACCACAGGAAGGGATCGCCGTATTGTGAACCAAGCATTTTGAAACCCTTTCACATTTGGACCTGCCATAGGAGACCAAGTAATGGACTCCCTGCTGCGTGTGGAATGGTGCCATGATTGGGAAGCAATGTCTGCTGATGAATGTGGTAGTACTGTGTTCAACGATATCGGGATCTGCACTATCCATGATGACCTTCATCGGCGAGTACGACGTCGATCTGGCTAGAGATTCCATACTTCCAGTGCTTTGAAGTGTTCTGGCTGGCATCATGTTACGTAGAGCCATGGAGTATAACTTCAGATCCCTGCTGGTACTGATTTAGGGAATTGTGACTGTACAGTTGTAACTCAAAGACATTCTGTATCTCCATGTGTTACCTCCCGGATATCAGGGACCAGTTCAACAGGTTGAGGGCCAGCTTGCCTCAGGAAAGGATAGAACGGCTATGCGACACCTTTCCCAACCGAATCAGTGCATGCATGCAGACCAGAGGAGGTGCAGCGTCATAGTGATAAGGGGGCTCACACTGCCAAGTTCTATGTAAATTTGACTTGCTACTGTAATCGCTGAAATAACATCACATACTCTCTGAACACGTGAAGTTTCTTTTCGAATCCTTATACCATTATGCGTGCTTCAGTTTTCTTTTTTTTTTGGTCAGACAATGTGGTTTTTTGATGGTCGCTGCAACTTTTTAATTTTATTTTCGTAATGACGAACAAGGCAAAAATGTGTACAAGTTATCCAGTGTTTTTGGAATATGCTTATGTGTATATATTTATTCTATACACTCCTGGAAATTGAAATAAGAACACCGTGAATTCATTGTCCCAGGAAGGGGAAACTTTATTGACACATTCCTGGGGTCAGATACATCACATGATCACACTGACAGAACCACAGGCACATAGACACAGGCAACAGAGCATGCACAATGTCGGCACTAGTACAGTGTATATCCACCTTTCGCAGCAATGCAGGCTGCTATTCTACCATGGAGACGATCGTAGAGATGCTGGATGTAGTCCTGTGGAACGGCTTGCCATGCCATTTCCACCTGGCGCCTCAGTTGGACCAGCGTTCGTGCTGGACGTGCAGACCGCGTGAGACGACGCTTCATCCAGTCCCAAACATGCTCAATGGGGGACAGATCTGGAGATCTTGCTGGCCAGGGTAGTTGACTTACACCTTCTAGAGCACGTTGGGTGGCACGGGATACATGCGGACGTGCATTGTCCTGTTGGAACAGCAAGTTCCCTTGCCGGTCTAGGAATGGTAGAACTATGGGTTCGATGACGGTTTGGATGTACCGTGCACTATTCAGTGTCCCCTCGACGATCACCAGTGGTGTACGGCCAGTGTAGGAGATCGCTCCCCACACCATGATGCCGGGTGTTGGCCCTGTGTGCCTCGGTCGTATGCAGTCCTGATTGTGGCGCTCACCTGCACGGCGCCAAACACGCATACGACCATCATTGGCACCAAGGCAGAAGCGACTCTCATCGCTGAAGACGACACGTCTCCATTCGTCCCTCCATTCACGCCTGTCGCGACACCACTGGAGGCGGGCTGCACGATGTTGGGGCGTGAGCGGAAGACGGCCTAACGGTGTGCGGGACCGTAGCCCAGCTTCATGGAGACGGTTGCGAATGGTCCTCGCCGATACCCCAGGAGCAACAGTGTCCCTAATTTGCTGGGAAGTGGCGGTGCGGTCCCCTACGGCACTGCGTAGGATCCTACGGTCTTGGCGTGCATCCGTGCGTCGCTGCGGTCCGGTCCCAGGTCGACGGGCACGTGCACCTTCCGCCGACCACTGGCGACAACATCGATGTACTGTGGAGACCTCACGCCCCACGTGTTGAGCAATTCGGCGGTACGTCCACCCGGCCTCCCGCATGCCCACTATACGCCCTCGCTCAAAGTCCGTCAACTGCACATACGGTTCACGTCCACGCTGTCGCGGCATGCTACCAGTGTTAAAGACTGCGATGGAGCTCCGTATGCCACGGCAAACTGGCTGACACTGACGGCGGCGGTGCACAAATGCTGCGCAGCTAGCGCCATTCGACGGCCAACACCGCGGTTCCTGGTGTGTCCGCTGTGCCGTGCGTGTGATCATTGCTTGTACAGCCCTCTCGCAGTGTCCGGAGCAAGTATGGTGGGTCTGACACACCGGTGTCAATGTGTTCTTTTTTCCATTTCCAGGAGTGTATTAGTGGCACTACTGATGGCACTTTCACGATTTATCATGAGGATATTGGCCGCCTGCAATAATATAGTCGTAGTTAGCACATTGTTGGTACTAATCTGGCACTCAAGCCATGGGCGCTTTCCAGCTCTTTAGATCTTATAATACCTTTTAGAGAACGTTGCTGTGATACACTATTATGGATCATAATTGTCCAGTGCTTTCTAATACGGCATCAAAACATTCGGAAGTTTTAGGTGATTCTAAAATTCTCAGTGAGGGTTACGCCAGTGTGCCGAAACCTAAGTTTGTCTTACACACCTTTACTTGACATCGGCAGCGCTTGTCATCGTTTTAGTGTTTCATTGCTCTGCCATCAGAGGGCGATTGTCTTCACAGGACATCATCTTCGCCGCAAGTATTGGACGGTGAAGGTTACATCTCATCCCATCAGAATTATGCCGCCCTATCATCTCTGTATCCGCCTTCTAAAACGCCATCACAGTGTCATCGTTGCCCCGATTTTCTCACTTTCTCTATTTCTGTTTGTAAGAGATACCTACTCTTTATGCATTCCTAAGGCCACGTTGTCTGCAACGAGACGGTCATATTACCTTGAGTTACGAATGATGATATGAATCGCTTCCAGTAATGTTCCCGTCTACAACAAATGGTCACTTGCACCTGCGTTACCTTCTTGCATGTGAGCGGCAAATTTATCAGCTAGTCACGCAATGCCAATAATGAAAATAAGAGTTTAATTTACACTACTTTCCGGAAATCTGGACAATGAACAGCTCCCAGTCAGAACCCAGCAACACCAACATTTGGATTAGTACTGCCACCATCTCCATCACCGACATAAACTCAAGCATTATTCCATTTCAGTTATGTTTAGTACAAGACATTTCTTAATTGGTATCCACGACGTCGCATACTATCAAAACCTCAAAGTGACAAAAATTTTGAAGAATTAAATAACAAAACATCATATGTCTTGCAAACGCGTTTGGCTGGGTTAACTTCATTTTGTTAAAATAAAAGAGATTTTATGTCATTAATGGCGTAACTAACAAATGACTCTCGTCATATTCGACGAAAATAAGGCGTGTTATATAATGTATGATACGGAGGCAGCGGAGACCTTTCACTAAAAACATATCGTAATTGGTGTTCCATGAAGAACACTGTTAGGTCCTCTGTAATTTCTCATATTATACAATATTCCTAGTATTACACATTAAGCAGAATTAGTTCTTTAAGTAGGTGGTACAAGTATTTGCAACACATAGCAATGGGAATGTTGTTGTCTTCAGTCCAATGACTGTTTCATGCAGCTCTCCATGCTACTCTATCCTGTGCAAGCCTCTTCATCTCCTAGCAAATACTGCAACCTACATCCCTCTGAATCTGCTTACTGTTTTCATCTCTTGGTCTCCCTCTACGATTTTTACCCCCCCCCCCCCCCTCGCTTCCTTTCAGTGCGAAATTGGTGATCCCTTGATGCCTCAGAATGTATCCTACCAACCGATCTCTTCTTTTAGTCAGGGTATACCACAAATTTCTCTTCTTCCCAATTCTATTCAGTACCTCCTCATTAGTTATGTGATCTACCCATCTAATTTTCAGCATTCTTCTGTAACACCACATTTCAAAAGCTTCTATTCTCTTCTTGTCTAAACTGTTTATCGTCCAGGTTTCACACCCTTACATGGTTATACCCCATACAAATACTTTCAGGAAGGACTTCCTGATACTTAAATCTATACTCGATGTTAACAAATTCATCTTCTTCAGAAACGCTTTTCTTGCCATTGCCAGTCTACATTTTATATCCTCCCCACTTCGACCATCATTAGTTATTTTTCTTCCCAAATAGCAAAACTCATTTACTACTTTAAGCGTCTCATTTCCTGATCTAATTCCCTCAGCATCGCCTGATTTAATTCGACTACGTTCCATTATCCTCGTTTTGCTTTTGTTGATGTTCATCTTATACCCTCCTTTCAAGATACTGTCCAATCAGTTTAACTACTCTTCCAAGTCCCTTGCTGTCTCTGACAGAATTACAATGTTATCGGCAAACCTCGAATTTAATTCCTGCTCCAAATTTTTCTTTTGTTTCCTTTACTGCTTGCTCAATATATAGATTGAAAACATCGGGGATAGGCTACAGCCCTGTCTCACTCCTTTCTCACCCACTGCTTCCCTTTCGCGTCCCTAGACTCTTATAACTGCTATGTGGTTTCTGTACAAATTGTAAATAACCTTTCACTTCCTGTATTTTACTCCTGCTGCCTTTAGAATATCTTCTATTAGAAGTCGTAGGGTCAGTATTGCCTCACGTGTTCCTACATTTCTCCGGAATCCAAACTGATCTTCCCCGAGGTCGACTTGTAGCCGTTTTTCCATTTTTCTGTAAAGGATTCGTGTTAGTATTTTGCACCCGTGACTTATTAAACTGATAGTTCGGTAATTTTCATACCTGTCAGCACCTTATTTCTTTGGAAATGGCATTATTATATTCTTCTTGAATTCTGAGGGTATTTCGCCTGTCTCATACATCTTGCTCTTGGAAGAGTTCTGTCATGGATGGCTCTCCCAAGGCTATCAGTAGTAACGGAATGTTGTCTACTCCCAGGGCCTTGTTTCGACTTAGGTCTTTCAGTGCTCTGTCAAATTCTTCACGCAGTATCATATCTCCCATTTCGTTTTCATCTACGTCCTCTTCAATTTCTATAGCATTGTCCGCAAGTGCATCTCCCTTGTATAGCCCCTCTATATACTCCTTCCACCTTTCTGCTTTCCCCTCTTCGCTTATGACCGGTTTTCCATCTGAACTCTTGATATTCATACAAGAAGTTCTCTTTTTCCTCCAACGGTCTCTTTAATTTTCCTGTAGGCAGTATCTATTTTACCCCTAGTGATATGTTCCTGCATCCTTAAATTTGTCTTCTATCCATTCCTGCTTAGCCATTTTGTACTTCCTGTCGATCTCATTTTTTAGACGTTTGTATTCCCTTTCGCTTGATTCATTTATTGCAATTTTATATTTTCTCCTTCCCTCGATTAAATTCAATATCTCTTGTGTTACCCAAGGATTTCTTGTAGCCCTCGTCTTTTTACCTACTTGATCCTCTGCTGCCGTCACTAATTCATCTTCCAATGCTACCCATTCTTCTTCTATTGTATTCCTTTTCCCTATTCTTGTCAATAGTTCCCTAATGATCCATCTAACACTCTCTACAACCTCTGATTCTTTCAGTTTATCCAGGTCCCATCTCCTTAAATTCCTGCCTTTTTGTAGTTTCTTCAGTTTTAATCTGCAGTTCATAACAAATTAATTGTGGTCAGAGTCTACATCTGCCCCTGGAAATGTCTTAAACTTTAAAATCTGGTTCCTAAATCTCTGTCTAAACATTATATAATCAATCTGAAACCCTCCGGTGTCTCCAGTGTCTTCCACGTATACGACCATCTCGCATGATTCTTAAGCAAAGTGTTAGCTATGTGGAAAATTCTACGAGGCGACTTCCTCTTTCATTCATTTCCCCCCAGTCCATATTCCCTCACTACTCCTCTTTCTCTTCCTTTTCCTACTATCGAATTCCAGTCCCCCATGTCTGTTAAAATTTCGGTTCCCTTCACTATCGGAATAATTTCTTTTATCACCTCATACATTTCCTCATCTGCGCCTCATCTGCGAAGCTAGTTGGCATATAAACTTGTACTACTGTTGTGGGTGTGGGCTTCGTCTCTGTCTACAATAATGCGTTCACTATGCTGTTCATAGTAACTTACCCACGTTGCTATTTTTTTACTCATTATTAAACCTACTCCTGCATTACCCCTATTTGATTTAGTATTTTAACTCTGTAGTCTTGTTCCTCCTGCCACCGAACTTCACTAATTCCCACTATATCTAACTTTAACCTGTTTAATTCCCTTTTTAAATTTTCTAATCTACCTCCCCGATTAAGGGCTCTGACTTTCCACGCTCCAATCCGCAGAACGCCAATTTTGTTTCTCCCGATAACGACGCCCTCCTGAGTAGTCCCCGCCCAGAGATCGGAATGAGGGACTGTTTTACCTCCGGAATATTTTACCCAATAGGATGCAATCATCATTTAGTCTTACAGTAGATCTCCGCAAATATGGTAACTCTGAACATAATGAGTCTGATAACATTGACCATAGTCCAATAAATCAACGTCTAAACAGTAAGATTTATACACATCGCAAACAAACTGTGACGGATGCGCAAGGAGTGTTGGTACAAGTGAACAGAAGAGAACTCGTGAGCTACATATGATTCTAATATCAACATTCAAAACTACAGTTAGCTTCGAGCGAGTGGGATAGATGTCAGCACAAAAGTGGTGAAACGGCAAAGACAATGACAACGCGACCATTGACGAATATTTCGGTGAGCGGAGGCTATATCTCTGGTTTGTAAGTACAAACAGACTGACTATCCTGCGACGACTGAGTCCTCACGTCAGTTTTCTGCTATATTAGTACGTCCTTTGCTTCTCTATTTCTTGCGATCAATTGCTTCCTTTTTAAAGCTGCCGCATGTGCTACCGTCCATCCCATCATACTAGATTTGAAATCGCTTCCCCCCTCGCCTCCTCTTCCCCACCACATACCTCTCTAA
This sequence comes from Schistocerca serialis cubense, assembly GCF_023864345.2. Classification (NCBI taxonomy): domain Eukaryota; kingdom Metazoa; phylum Arthropoda; class Insecta; order Orthoptera; family Acrididae; genus Schistocerca; species Schistocerca serialis. The sequence continues at coordinate 610,677,267 of NC_064640.1, read as the reverse complement.
GGCTGTTTTCATAAGCGTCTTCTTCTATATATATATATATAGGGTGTTAGAAAAAGGTATGGCCAAACTTTCAGGAAACATTCCTCACACACAAAGAAAGAAAATATGTTATGTGGACATGTGTCCGGAAACGCTTACTTTCCATGTTAGAGCTCATTTTATTACTTCTCTTCAAATCACATTAATCATGGAATGGAAACACACAGCAACAGAACGTACCAGCGTGACTTCAAACCACTTTGTTACAGGAAATGTTCAAAATGTACTCCGTTTGCGAGGATACATGCATCCACCCTCCGTCGCATGGAATCCCTGATGCGCTGATGCAGCCCTGGAGAATGGCGTATTGTATCACAGCCGTCCACAATACGAGCACGAAGAGTCTCTACATTTGGTACCGGGGTTGCGTAGACAAGAGCTTTCAAATGCCCCCATAAATGAAAGTCAAGAGGGTTGAGGTCAGGAGAGCGTGGAGGCCACGGAATTGGTCCGCCTCTACCAGTCCATCGGTCACCGAATCTGTTGTTGAGAAGCGTACGAACACTTCAACTGAAATGTGCAGGAGCTCCATAGTGCATGAACCACATGTTGTGTCGTACTTGTAAAGGCACATGTTCTAGCAGCACAGGTAGAGCATCCCGTATGAAATCATGATAACGTGCTCCATGATAACGTGGGGCCCAATCAAGACATCACCAACAATGCCTGCCCAAACGTTCACAGAAAGTCTGTGTTGATGACGTGATTGCACAATTTCGTGCGGATTCTCGTCAGCTCACACATGTTGATTGTGAAAATTTACAACTTGATCACGTTGGAATGAAGCCTCATCCGCAAAGAGAACATTTGCACTGAAATGAGGATTGACACATTGCTGGATGAACCATTCGCAGAACTGTACCCGTGGAGGCCAATCAGCTGCTGATAGTGCCTGCACACGCTGTACATGGTACGGAAACAACTGGTTTTCCCGTAGCACTCTCCATACAGTGACGTGGTCAACGTTACCTTGTACAGCAGTAACTTCTCTGACGCTGACATTAGGGTTATCGTCAACTGCACGAAGAATTGCCTCGTCCATTGCAGGTGTCCTCGTCGTTCTAGGTCTTCCCCAGTCGCAAGTCATAGGCTGGAATGTTCCGTGCTCCCTAAGATGCTGATCAATTGCTTCGAACGTCTTCCTGTCGGGACACCTTCGTTCTGGAAATCTGTCTCGATACAAACGTACCGCGCCACGGCTATTGCCCCGTGCTAATCCATGCATCAAATAGGCATCTGCCAACTCCGCGTTTGTAAACATTGCACTGACTGCAAAACCACGTTCGTGATTAACACTAACCTGTTGATGCTACGTACTGATGTCCTTGATGCTAGTACTGTAGAGCAATGAGTCGCATGTCAACACAAGCACCGAAGTCACCATTACCTTCCTTCAATTGGGCCAACTGGCGGTGAATCGAGGAAGTACAGTACATACTGACAAAACTAAAATGAGCTCTAAGATGGAAATTAAGCGTTTCCGGACACATGTGCACATAACATCTTTTCTTTATTTGTGTGTGAGGAATGTTTCCTGAAAGTTTGGCCGTACCTTTTTGTAACACCGTGTATATATAATCTAGTTTATTTTTCTTATTTTTATTACATCCAGTAATAGCGTTTGCTCTCCCACTCTTCTCAGTATTTCTCCAAGTTGTATCCTATCCACCCAACATATTCTTTCCATCCTCCGCCATGTCGGAATCTCAAAGCCCTCCAGCCTTGCTCCAACTTTCTTCCTCAGTATCCACGTTTCAGCACCACTAAAATTGTAAAACCACCGTACGCTATGGTAGACTATCATAAGCGGTGTGTGGTTCCAATTATGTGCAAAACCAACATACAAACAAAAAACAAAGAGAAGTCATTCGCTTTCAGTTTCTCTCTCACAGTTTCATTTATGCTTCTTTCTCTACCAATGCTACCAATACTATCGGTAATCTTACGACTTACTATGCCATATATGTACTGTGTAAAAACTACCGAACCGCAACTCTGATAAGAGCCCAACTGTAAGCACCAAAACCACGACACCGGACGATACTCAAATACAAAATATTTTATTAGTATTTTCCTCAAATATTTGTCCATACTACTGCAGAAAATTCTCCAATTCTTACAAAATGCCTGTTTCACCATTGATATACTGGTTTTAATATCTGTGTTGCTCTTGCAGGCAGTTTCTATCCTGCTTCCGTGATATTTAAAGCTTTGGACATGGTATAATTCTTCTCCACTGAATATTACCTTTGTTCTTTATTTCCTCTTAGTGCCATTACTTCGGTTTTCTTTCACCTCAGTGGTATCCACTACATCCTATAATTCCTTTCCATCTATTTCTAGAAGGACCATGTAATCTGCGAACCTGAAACACCACGTTCTTCTTCCTCCAGTTTTTACTCCCTTGTCACCTAGTGGGCGGTGGTCATTCATTTTTTCTATATGTATATTGCAAAGAGTAGGAGATAGGCAGCAGCTTTGTCTTATTGGTTTTTAAAATGACTCCAAAATGTGCTGGTTATGTCATACACGCAGCTTCAGCACTCTCAATACTAACGGTTATCCACTGTTAATTGCTGCTCCATGTCGAGAGGGTTTGAGGAATTCCCTTGTCGGAGCTTTGACTGACGAGGAGAACGCGCGAAGTGCCATAACTCGATTTCCCAGAAACTTCGCTCAGTGGAAGAGGGGTCAACAAAAGCTAACACGTGTCTCGGCTTATAAGTAGATGCTCGACCGTTTCTGACAGTCAAAATCTTCAAGATACTTTACGCACCTTTTAGCGAGTTAATAATTCAACAGAAGCAATGGCACAGTGGCTATCGTCGCGGCTTCACACTTTTGCGCCCCGTGTTCAAAACCTGATTATAATTTTTATTTGTGTTTTCCATTTTTCCACCCGTGACCAAAGACTGTTTGTATATCTGGTGAATGAATTTAAAAAATGAATGCATGAGAAAGTTATTTGAAATTGTTTTCGGTAAAACTCCCGTAGTGTGTTTTGACTCATAATCAATAGCAAGAGCCAGTTTTAGGAAAAGCGATCCGTTAAGCGAAGTTATCGCCAATGCGTGAAACCTTCAGCATAGTTAAGGACGTTTCTTTCCCGAGTGACATTCATACAAAGAAATGTCACTGTGGCAAACCTGCTTTCGCGCGACGCTTGTGGTGTTCGGAATTTCTATGCTTCGAATGTTTCTACGATCGGTATCTTCCAAGGGAATGCACCAAATCTTCCTGAAGGATAAACGTAAGAATGAAATATAAGTAGTAAAATAAGAACTGATGTAAGAATGAAATATAAGAACACGAGAATTAAAAAAGGTTGCAACCCCCTGAAAATACCATACACATAAATATTATATGATAAATATATGACATTCACTGTGAAAACCAGGTGTAATTTTACAATTAATATAATGCCCTTGTTCCCCTAACTTGATAAGAAACATTCTTTTGGGGTAACCATGCACGGACATAGGCAGAAAAATGAAAAAAAATAAATAAAAACATTTGTTGGATTTCAAATACGGCGCGCAAAAGTGAGAGGTAGTGACGCTAGCCACTGTGCCACCATTTCGGCAGAGCTTATCGTTCACTGGAAAGGCATTTAAATTACGTCGGAAACTTTGACCGTCGTTTTCCCAGAAGCGGTAGAGTAACTAAGGATAAGCCGAGACAGATGTTCGTTTCTTTTGACTCCTCTTCCACTGAACGAAGTTTTATGTGAAATCAAGTTAACGCACTTGCCATATTCTCCTCGTGAGTTTGAGTTCGTCCACTACGTGCGCCCGTACTACCTATAACACACAACTACTGCTGATACTGCAGCAGCTTTCGGAAGTTACAGTGTTTATTGCAATAGAAATGTAACTGCTAGCATTTTCGTATTTATATATTTTTCAAAGTAATTCTGTTTACACTATTAAACTAAATGGTAGAAGAAGTACAATTTTAATCAACGGTATTTGTTTCAGTTGTCACGTAATATCGTACCAGTATTAAATTCACGTGCGTTTTTGTCTGCTGGTAGCTGAAAGAAGAATCGACAAAGCAATGAGAGGATGGTCACGAGCGCACCCGCCGCTCGCATCTCGATATAACGCTTCCCTGCAGCCCCTTTCCGTTTCACCGAGAACGACTGTGCCCTGTATCACGTTGCAGCTGACATCCAAAGATGTGTCATACCAATGCTGCGATCGATTCCAAAATAATACTATACTGACGATTTCTAGAAGCTACATAACAGTTGTGAAAAAGTGTATTTTGATCAGTTGATGCAATGGTATTTTGCTTGTATCTTCCGTTCTACATTTTGTTCTACCATTCATCTGCCGTATTTTACGGAGTATAAGACGCACCTCTTTCTTCGAAAAATTGTCTCCAAAATTCAGGTGCGTTTTATACTCGAAATTAATATAAATGCGTCCAGTGTTTGATTTGAAATTCCCGCGAGACTTAAAAATTGGCCATATATTCGATGCAGCGGGAAACGTATCTCTATATGGCAACACTGCATTCAACAAGCAGCAGCAATGCGCCGATGTGACGAACGTGAGTTGCGGGGATTCACGAGCTTGCTAACGCTGTCTCCCGCCCCACCATCACTTACCCATTACACTATCTAGCCTATAATACGTCAATGCAATCTACAGTGCCACTGACCTTGAATTGAAAGTGATTTGTGTTATCGGCAACAGTACAATTTTTTTGCTAGTGGTTAGTTTCGTAATGGAAAAAATGAAAGGTATTCATTGTAGAATGTGAGGACCACCAGCTATGCAAAACACCGCTTTTTTCCAAGTTCCCAAACATGTTTCAGCACCACTGTCCTTGGGAACTTGGAAAAAAATAGTGTTTTGCAAAACTGGCGGACCTCACATCCTACAATTTTAACTGCAAACACAGTATACACAAGGAGCTGCAAATCTAAATGATGAATAAAAGGTATTCATATGATGCGGGTTATAAACTGAAAGTAATAGCTCATGCACGCCGAAGAGAGCTTTAAAACGGCCTACAATCAAACAAATGTGTCAGTGGAAAAAACAGTCGTGGTCTAGAGTGAAAGAAGATATTATTGTTAAGAAGTGCGGCATAAGTAACGCTCTCGATGGCAGTGATGACCATCTCAATACGAAGAGGATGACGATGACTAAGGAAAGGAAGAAGAAGAAGGAGAAGAAGAAACTTCAGATGACGATTTTCAGGGATTTAAAGGTCAGTTCGGTTTAATAAACTAAGAATTTTTCCAGTCAGCCTTACAATCTAATAATAAAAACGACAAAAATGTTATTTTTTTAAAAATTGCTTGAAAATTAACGTGCGTCTTATAGTCCGTAAAATACGGTGATTTATTGTATGGATCAGGCCGTAACCTGAGAACAATTGAGCAGTTTGAATGCTAGTTGTGAACTATGTGCTTCAAGTCGGATCAATTGCTGGGAACACCGGCCAACTCGAAGACAGAAGGCCTATGGTTCTCAGAGAGTGTTCACATAAATAGGTAATTGTTGCTCGTTACCAAGCTGCAACTGCGCGTCTGCAGGGTCGTCGTGGAACAGTCGATTGTACACCGTAATTTCTCTGTCTGCACGGCGCGGTAAAGGACGCGGGAGCGTTTAATAATTAATGCGAGTCGCCTGCAAAGATAAATACCTGCGCGTCGAGTTGTTGCCCATAATCGATAAGGAGCGATGATATTATGCAAATGACGGCGGTCACGGCATGCACTCCAAGTACGTCACTATTGCCTGCTTCAGTGTCCCACCTTTTTATGAAGTATGAAGTAACTGTTGTCACGATCAACTGGAGAAATTAGGTATTCCGAGTGATCTCAGCTTGTTCTTCTTGTATTGAATCTTTATTAGCAGACACCGCGGCATTTGACGAATTGCCGCTAGTACTTTCCAACTTTCTGAAGGAAGACTGGGTTTAAAGTCCTGTCGACATCGAGGTCATTAGAGAGAGAGCGAAAGCTCGGACTGTGTGAAGGACTGGGATAGGAAATCGGCCGTGCCCTTTCAAAGAAACAAGCCCGACATGTACCAGGAGCGATTTAGGGAAATCACGGAAAACCTAAATCTGGATGGCCGGACGCGAGTTTAAGCCGTTGTCCTCCCGCCTGCGAGTTCATTGTGCTAACCACTGCACCACCTCGCTCGATAAATTAACTTTCTGAAGTACATAATCGAACTGACAGCCACTTCCTCCTTTGGGAAGAGCAAAATTTCTTATAGTATGCAGAAATAAGTGTCCAGATAGTTGTACTGAACACATGAGCACTAAGAAACGTAAATTCTTTTTGACATTTTATGTAGTAATGCTTGAGGCACTTTTAATAGTACATAATGGGTAGTAACATGTGCGCTTCGGTAGCTGACTGGTCAGTGCGGCTGACAGCCATACGGAAACATCGGGTTCGATTCGCGGTACTGCCACGGATTTTTCCTTGGCGGGAAGACTAGAGTGCACCCCCGCCTCGTGAGGGTATTGAGGATCTGCTTGACCTAGGAGCAGAGGCTCCAGGTATTGAAAACCGACAAAGGCCGGGGCAATAGTACGCTGACACCACGCCCCTTCATACCGATCCAATGACGCTAATGGCAGAGGATGACACGGCGGTCGGACGGTACGTGTTTAACAGTAACAAAGCAAATGAGAAGGATAATATGCTACTAGAATATGCTGAATATGCATACGAAATTTAATGAACTTCTCCCGGCTCAATACCTTCCTGTGTACTGTATTAAATTCCATAATGTTTTACGCCCCAATTCGTATGCTTCACAGCTATTTTTTCAGTGTTGCTTGGTGTTGTTTAAGCCTGACTGCCAAGCTCTGACAAACCTCGATCACGCAGTTAATCTACTCGTGACGTGATTGTCGGTGTTACGTGGCTCCTCTTCAACTTTTTGTATTCACCTATTCTGATGCTACACCAGTTCAGTAATTCCACTTTATCCAAACCCTTCATCTGGTCTTATAAAAGACAGAGTGCAATATGGTAGAAATGTATGCTGTACTGAATGAGAGCTCTATTTAAATGTAGATAACTGCACGATAATGTTCATAAACTAAAGAAAGAACCTGGGAATCACATTACAGCATTAGTTCTGAGCTTCTTATGTCTCATGGTACATAAGGGTACGATACCAAGCTACATGAAATGCAACGGACACCTGGAATCAGTAGTACAGAAGAAAAATGCAGGACTTTCGTTTGTTGAAATGCTTGTGTAGTGTGCCTGTGAAGGAAATCGAATTCAAGGCTAGTGCAAATATTTGTGGAGTACTGTTTAACGTTTGGTGCTCTTATCAAATGAGCGTGACCATTGACGTCGGAAAATATCAGATATAAGCTGGTAGGACCATAAAAGGTCGGTACACCACAGAACAAAATACACTGATGTCCAAAACTTAAGGACGAAAATAACTTTCGCACGATGTGTCACTGCCAAGTAATACAGCTCGATGATACTTGGATCATACACAGAAAGAACTGTTACAGTATAGTACAGAAGGTAACTGAAAGATATACACAGACCGCCAGATACGACGCTTTTATTCAAAGACAATAACTACAATGAATTCACCGTGATTTATCGTGGTCCCTGGACATTACATAAGATAGGACATGGTTTGTGATCATCATCGACGGCAATGCATGCTCTGCAGGGTGCTCCCGTGCTGGCGACAAGTTTGGTAAGGAGTTATTGTGGTATGGCATTCCTGGCCTGCACCAGCAATTCTTTCAGCTCCCAAAAAACTCCTGGAATTGTTTAAACATACAAGCCTCTAAGCCAGTGCGCCTCAGGAGCAGACTACGGGCATTCTCGTTGGTTGTCACCTTTTCTCGCTAATACCATTCCTCTGGAAAGTATTGCCTTCTATCATGACTTCACGCAAGTCAGTTTAATCTCATGTTTTCCAAAATACCAGATGTATGCTAAATACGTGACAGAAGACACGAAATTTCATGCATAACTTCCTATCGACGGGTTTAGCTCTACATGTGTTTCTACAAACCACAACTACCTCAGAAACAGTACAGTCAAGGCACGATATCTGTGTTGTTATATCAGAGAATGACGTTAAACACAAAACACGTAGTGAAAGTGCTGCCAGTTGGGAGGTAAACTGCGGAAATACAAATTCCCGGACGCTCGAACAACGCAGCCACACGCGGCCACGCATCGATTGCCGATAAGCTTGCGGGTTTGCTTCCTGTCCCGAGTCGCGTGCACGCACTCCGTTAGCATTACGTGTTTTTTTCTCTGCAGAAAAGCTAGTAATAACACTTACCTGAATCCTTCGGAAATGTGTAATGGGGTTTGCGAAGAAGTGTCATATGACGCTGTTAAAACACAAATAATTAGCGACTTAACTACGAAAGCACTCGCCTTTTGTAAACCACGTGCCAGATTCCTCAGTTTAATCACATGTTTTCCAAAATACCAGAAGTATGCTGAGTACGTGACAGAAAAAAAATGGCTCTGAGCACTATGGGACTTAACTTCTGAGGTCATCAGTCCCCTAGAACTTAGAACTACTTAAACCTAACTAACCTAAGGACATCAGACACATCCATGCCCGAGGCAGGATTCGAACCTGCGACCGTAGCGGTCGCACGGTTCCAGACTGTAGCGCCTAGAACCGCTCGTCTACCTCGGCCGGCTTACGTGACAGAACATATGACATTTGATGCATAACTTCCTATCGATAGGTCTAGCTCTAAACGTACTTCTATAAACCAAACTGGCCTCAGAAATAGAACAAACAAGGCAAGAAAACCTGTGTCGTTCTGCTAGAGAGTGATGTTAGACGCAAAATACGTGGAGAAAGTGCTGCCGGTTTGGAGGTAAATTGCGGAAACACAAATTTCCTGCCGCTCAAACAGCGCAGCCACCTGCGGCCACACATCGATTGCCGATAAGCTTGCGGGCTTGTTTCCTGTCCTGACTCAAGTACCCTCACTCTGCTAATATTACGTGTTCATTACTCTGCCGAAATGCTAGTAAAACCACTTACATGGATCCTTCTGATACGTGAAACGTTGTTTTCGAAGAAGTGCTCATATGTGGCTCATATAATATCCGCCAAATCTATCCGTGAAAGCTACATTAGAAAACAAGATACCCACGGTTGTGGGTGGTATCCAGTTTGCCAATTCCGCGGTTTGCGAAGAAGTGCTCATATCGGCTTTGCGTAATATTGCTATTTCTATCGACAGAAACTACATTAGGAAGCAAGAGCATATGGAGGACGTATGTGGGTGGTAAACAGTTCAGCGATTCGGCTTATGTGTTACTGGTGATCCTATTAAACTATATTGAAACAAATGTTATGATAAATTTTAAAAATAAATGATAAGAGGTAAACTTCCTTACGTCAGATCCACTCTTTTCAATTCTTTGTCGAAGTTACTCAAACACAAAATTGTTACCTATATCCATTGTATTAAAATACAAATAAAAGATCAGCAGAGTAGCTAAAATACATTCACACACACACACAAACACACACACACACACATATATATATATATATATATATTTCTGGCCATTGAAATTGCTACACCAAGAAGAAATGCAGATGATAAACGGGTCTTCATTGGACAAATATATTATACTAGAACTGACATGTGATTACATTTTCACGCAGTTCGGAAGCATAGATCCTGAGAAATCAGTACCCAGAACAACCACCTATGGCCGTAATAATGGCCTTGATACGCCTGGGCATTGAGTCAAACAGACCTTGGATGGCGTGTACAGGTACAGCTGCCCATGCAGCTTCAGCACGATACCACAGTTCATCAGGAGTAGCGACTGGCGTATTGCTCGGTCACCATTGACCAGACGTTTTCAGTTGGTGAGAGATCTGGAGAATGTGCTGGCCAGGGCAGCAGTCGAACATTTTCTGTATCCAGAAAAGGCCCGTACAGAACCTGCAACATGCAGTCGTGTATTATACTGTTGAAATGTAGGGCTTCGCAGGGATCGAATGAAGGGTAGAGCCACAGGTCGTAACACATCTGAAATGTAACTTCCACTGTTCAAAGTGCCGTCAATGCGAACAAGAGGTGACCGAGACGTGTAACCAATGGCACTCCGTAACATCACGCCGGGTGATACGCCACTATGACGATGATGAATACACGCGTCCAATGTGCGTTCACCGCGATGTCGCCAAACACGGATGCGACCATCATGATACTGTAAACAGAACCTGAATTAATCCGAAAAAATGACGTTTTGACATTCGTGCACCCAGGTTCGTTGTTGAGTACACCATCGCAGGCGCTCCTGTCTGTGATGCAGCGTCAAGGGTAACCGCAGCCATGGTCTCCGAGCTGATAGTCCATGTTGCTGCAAACGTCGTCGAACTGTTCGTGCAGCTGGTTGTTGTCTTGCAAACGTTACCATATGTTGACTCAGGGGTCGAGACGTGGCTGCACGATTCGTTACAGCCATCTCGACTGCTCGTGATACGAGGTCGTTAGGATTCAGCACGGCGTTCCGTATTACTCTCCCGAACCCACCGATTCCATATTCTGCTAACAGTCATTGGATCTCGACCAACGCCAGCAGCAATGTCGCGATACGATAAAGCGCAATCGCGATAGGCTACAATCCGACCTTTATCAAAGTCGGAAACGTGATGGTAGGCATTTCTCCTCCTTACACGACGTATCACAACAACGTTTCACCAGGCAACGCCGGTAAACTGCTGTTTGTGTATGAGAAATCAGTTGGAAACTTTCCTCATGTCAGCACGTTGTATGTGTCGCCACCGGCGTCAACCTTGTGTGAATGCTCTGAAAAGCTAATCATTTGCATAACACAGCATCTTCTTCCTGTCGGTAAAATTTCGCGTTCGTAGCACGTCATATTCGTGGTGTAGCAATTTTAATGGCCACATATATACAGGGTGTCTCACCCAACTCTGCCACCTCAGATATCTCTGGAACAACAATAGATATTCAAAAACGGTTTTCACCAGCATGAACGTACGGCAGAGGCTTAGGCAACCAAATGCTATGCGAAATTTTAAAACGTAAACAAATACTATTTTCAACACAAACTTGTGTCTTTTTAAATGGACACCCCCTATTATTTCGTTTGCATTCAGTAGCATGAAAAATCACAAAGGTAATGGCGTTGGTTGCATCGCAATACGTCAGTTACAACCCGTGAAATTGCGAAGTTGATGCTTAAAGTAAATGAAGCGCACAGCTAGCGCACGTCTTGAGACTCAAGCGTGCACCTCACGCTGCCTGAGTCAGGGGCTCACACAATGGGAAGGTGTGCACAATCCACAAAAATTAACAAGTAACACGACCAACGCAAAGTTACGTTTTTCAGATTGTAAATGTATGTTTATTCCAGCGAAACGGCATCTAGAGCTACAATTAGAGATAATTCATTTCAATTCACTTTTCTAAACACATTTACTAGTGCCCTGTCGCCCACAGAAACCGTATTGTTGTGCATTACATCCAGCATAGACAATACACCTACATCTTGACCAATGAATCTGTGTCACGTTAACATATGTTCGAAATGCCCTCAGTTTGCATCAATACACGTTTGCAGACAGGTAACGAGAGGGCGTTGCACAGATTGTAGAGTTTCTACAGATATTGCCGCACACGCCGCTGTAATACGATGTTGCACATCGTCTACTGTCGTTCGTTGGAGGTTCTTGATAAACTCTGTCTCTCACTGCGCCCCAGAGAAAGAAGTCTAATGGCGTGATGTCGGGGGCAGTGCAGTGCAGTGAGATATGGAACGGATGAAACCGATACCAATGCAAGATTCTGCACACACTACTGTGGCTTATTCCTACACCTACTGCAATTTCTCGTACACTCACCTGAGGATTGTGCCCTACAGCAGCCAGAACAGCAATTTCGTTTCCATTGCTGGTCGCTGGCGTTGTAAGTCGACGTTTTGTAGGAGCCCAGCTTCCTGCTTCCGTGAGTGTCTTGCAGATGTTACCAATGGCTCGACGTGACGGTTACCGCCGATCTGGGTAGCGTTCAGCATACAGTGTCGCAGCTGCGGTTGCATTTCTGTGACATTCGCCATAAATTAAAATAATATCTAGTTTTTCTTCATTACTGAAGGCCGGCATATCGACTAGATGACGGCAAATGTAACAATCCACAAGAAAACAGGTTTTAATGTAGCAACATATGTGAATTACGTTACAGTATGAGAGCAGTTTAGCAGACCATATTAGGAGGCACTTGTACACTGAAGGTAGAGCGTGGTGATATTGGTATGTTTACGGCAGAATACAGGTGCCAGTGCAGGCAACCCCTGCTCTGAGCACAGTACTATATGCGATGCATTATGTCAGAAACTGTGATGCCGTTGCTGTCCTTTACAAGCCACGTATTTCGGAACTTTTGAGGTTTAGAAACGTGAAACCAAGTGTGTTACCACTAATTGTACCTCTAGTTGTCATTTCGCAACAATAAACATTATGCGCAGGACATCCATTATATTGATACCACATTATTTGACACATTATAAGAGGTGGACCAGTTCAAGTAAGATAGAGCTCAAGAAGGGGTTAAACTGTCCCCCTTTACGAGTGCCATCAATGAAATATGGGCCAATGATGTGTTTTCACACAATACAACACCATACATTAACATTCCAGTGACGTAGTACGTCAGTCACATCACGATTACCGGCAGCGTGAGGTGCACGCTTGAGTCTCACAGGACGTGCGCTAGCTGTTCGGTTCATTTATTTCAAGTGTCAACTTCGCTTCGCAATTTCTCGGGTTGTAATTGAGGTATTGCGATGCAACCAACGTCATTATTTTTGTGATGTTTCATGCTATTGATTGCATGCGAAACAATAGGGGGTGTCCAATTAAAAATACACAAGTTTGTGTTGAAAATAGTATTTGTTTATGTTTTAAAATTTCGCATAGTATTTGGTTTCCGAAGCCCCTGCCGTATGTTCATGCTGGTGAAAACCGTTTTTGAATATCTATTATTGTTCCAGAGTTATTTGAAGTGGCAGAGTTAGGTGAAACACCCTATATATATAATTTTTTTTTATTTGCTATCTTTTGTAAAATTTTCAACAAAAAACGTACTAGTAATAAAACGGAATTTATATGATACAAAATGTAAAATCACACAATGTACGACGTTCTATATAATAACAGACAGCAGGTCTTTACTTGAGAAATAAATAAATTAAACCACATTAAAACCTTCAATCCAACAAATGCGGTAGGATAGACATAAGACAAAAATGTTAAACCCCTACCAGATATGTCATATCGTCACCTAACACAGAAGAAAGATCGGCTAGAAAACCGTTTGCTGCCATCTTGTCGTGATATGAAACGTGTTCTGGTATAATGAGAGGTAAATAACTCTACCACCAGCATCGCAAACTGTTGGGTGTTCTCACTGGAAGCGGAATCCATGCCACGTTGGAAAGTGTCCCATGCGGGGCACCTTCATATCTACATCTACACACTGATGAGCAATACTCAAGTATAGGTCGAACGAGTGTTTTGTAAGCCACCTCCTTTGTTGATGGATTACATTTTCTAAGCACTCTCCCAATGAATCTCAACCTGGTACCCGCCTTACCAACAATTAATTTTATATGATCATTCCACTTCAAATCGTTCCGCACGCATACTCCCAGATATTTTACAGAAGTAACTGCTACCAGTGTTTGTTCCGCTATCATATAATCATACAATAAAGGATCCTTCTTTCTATGTATTCGCAATACATTACATTTGTCTATGTTAAGGGTCAGTTGCCACTCCCTGCACCAAGTTCCTATCCGCTGCAGATCTTCCTGCATTTCGCTACAATTTTCTAATGCTGCAACTTCTCTGTATACTACAGCATCATCCGCGAAAAGCCGCATGGAACTTCCGACACTATCTACTAGGTCATTTATATATATTGTGAAAAGCAATGGTCCCATAACACTCCCCTGTGGCATGCCAGAGGTTACTTTAACGTCTGTAGACGTCTCTCCATTGATAACAACATGCTGTGTTCTGTTTGCTAAAAACTCTTCAATCCAGCCACACAGATGGCCTGATATTCCGTAGGTTCTTAGTTTGTTTATCAGGCGACAGTGCGGAACTGTATCGAACGCCTTCCGGAAGTCAAGAAAAATAGCATCTACCTGGGAGCCTGTATCTAATATTTTCTGGGTCTCATGAACAAATAAAGCGAGTTGGGTCTCACACGATCGCTGTTTCCGGAATCCATGTTGATTTCTACATAGTAGATTCTGGGTTTCCAAAAACGACATTACACTCGAGCAAAAAACATGTTCTAAAATTCTACAACAGATCGACGTCAGAGATATAGGTCTATAGTTTTGCGCATCTGCTCGACGACTCTTCTTGAAGACTGGGACTACCTGTGCTCTTTTCCAATCATTTGGAACCTTCCGTTCCTCTAGAGACTTGCGGTACACGGCTGTTAGAAGAGGAGCAAGTTCTTTCGCGCACTCTGTGTAGAATCGAATTGGTGTCCCGTCAGGTCCAGTGGACTTTCCTCTGTTGAGTGATTCCAGTTGCTTTTCTATTCCTCGGACACTTATTTCGATGTCAGCCATTTTTTCGTTTGTGCGAGGATTTAGAGAAGGAACTTCAGTGCGGTCTTCCTCTGTGAAACAGCTTTGGAAAAAGATGTTTAGTACGTGAAATCTTCTCGGGTGATCAGCCGAGTAAAGGCGTCGTCTTCTCGCAACGTTTCGAAGGGTTTCGTACCCATCATCTTCAAGCGAAGTGTCGAGATGCTGTGTTGCGCGGTCCTATAAAGGCTCCTGGACCAGTGACTGATTCCGGGCGCCGACCAATCAGGTACCTGCGGAATCGGTCGCCGCGCCAGTGGTGGAGGGTTCGCGGCGCGGACCGGGCGTCGAGTCCCTGCCGGTTCCTAATACGTCTGTGGCCGCTACCGTCTTCGTGCCGGAGCGTTCTCTTCTAATTTTAGTTATTGCGGGATTCCAAGCTGTACTAATTTGGAAACCAGTGTCTCGATTGATCAGGTTGCTGTTCAACCGAATTTCTACAGCCTCTTTGAAAACTGAATCCCAAAATCCTTTAGCGTCACACAGCTTCTTCGTACCCTCAAAGAGGAAGGTGTGTCCTTCGTTAAGGCTATGTTCCGCTACCGCCGATTTTTCTGTCTGACCAAGGCGTACATTTCTAATGTGTTCCGAGCGCCTCTGCGTGATGCAGCGCTGCATTTGTCCGATGTATTTCGTACCACATTCACATTCAATACTATATACGCCCGGAGTCTGCAGTCCTAGGTGGTCTTTGACTGAGCGAAGTATGTCTTTAATTTTACTTGGGGCATGAAAAATTGTCTTGATGTTGTGTTTCTCCAGAATGTGGGCAATCTTGGCTGTTGGCGGTCCCGCGTATGGTAGAAATGCCAGGCATCTGGTCTCATCTTCTTCTTCTGGTGTGTCTACCTTCGTGCTCTTGTGCCCCACACAGCGGGTTACCAAGGTTGTGAGGTCCACAAAAGACACTCACAGCAGGCAAAGGGCGCAAAGGCCGCCCCCCACACACGCAAACAAAACACGACAAACCCAACCACTCACACAAGAAAACAAAATACAACAACACACACAGACAAGGCCTGGGTAAAACCAAGGCCGGACACACCGAGGGCGACATATGCGGAAGTGGTTTCTCCCCCGAGGAACCATGAAAGCGTGGCCCAATCATCACAACACCAGACACTACAAAGAGAACAACACCGGGATATACACAGCACCAACGACCAGGTCCACCACGACGGAGGAAGCTCTAGGGAACCCCACACACACTCCCCCCCCCATGGATCAGTTGTTAGGCGTAATGGTGCAGACCATGAACCTCGTCATGGAAATGATGAAGGAATTCAGGGAAGCCCAGAAGCAGAACACACAGATCCTCGTTGCCCTCCAGGCAACAGTCCAGCAGTCGCTCCCCTCTGCGACTTCCTCAGTAGTTTCAAAACCCCATCATGGATAGACGACCAAACATCCATGGCCTGACAATGTGCGTCTTTAACGCAGACGGCATTGTTAACCAAGAGGTCGAGTTCAGAGAACTCATGAAGGAGTTCTCCATCGACATATGCATGATGGGGGAAACCCACTTAAAACCGGGTATAAAAGCGACAGTCCCCAACTATGTTAGCTATCGCAAAGACAGGCCAACCCAAGGCGGAGGAGTGGCCATATACATAAAAAGAGGGATCCCCCACCACCAGGTATTCTTACCAGCTACCAATAAAATCGAAGCAGTGGCGGTGGAAGTAGCCACTGCCACTGGACCCCTAACAATCGTTGCAATCTACCGACCCCCACAAGACCAGATAGATGAGGGAGACACAGCTACTCTAGGGCAAATTGAAGGCAAACTCACAATAGGGGGCGACTTCAATGCCAAACATCCTGATTGGAATTCTAGAGTAACCTCCAGAGCAGGCGCCAGATTGCCACAACTAGCGCGCAACCACCACTTCGAAACCTGGGGTCCAGTTGAGCCCACACATTTTCCAAAAAATGGAAGCAGGCCCGACGTGTTGGACATAGCTCTCACTAGAAGGATTACGGGGTTTGTGACCGCGAGGACGATCAACAGAATGTCCTCCGACCACAACCCAGTGATCCTAGAGGTCGACGTGGGAGAATGGGTAGCACTCCCACGGTACCAGACGTCTTACAAACGTACAAACTGGGAGCGATACCGAGAAACTGTCGCCTCTGATATCGCTCGCGCCCCGCCACCTACTGCCGAAACAGTAGAACAAGCGCTACAAGACCTAACAGGCACCATCTTGCAGGCAGCGGAAGAAGCCACCCCTCCACAAAGGGATGGCCCGCCGCCGCAAATACAGCTCCCGGAACACTTGCTAGCTCAAATTCGACATAAGAACAGAGTGGCAAAAGAGTGGAAGATAACCAGAAACCAGGCCACAAGGAGGCTGCTCAATCGACTACAGAGAGAATTGAAGGTAGCGCTCAATGAGCACAGAAACCAGCAATGGCAAAACCGCCTCTCAGCCCTCAAAGTAGACGATCACACACTTTGGCAAGCAACCAAACAATTCACAAAAAGACGCGCTAGGATGCCGCCACTGCATGGCGAGCGGGGTATGGCCTACAGCCATGCTGAAAAGGCCAACGCCCTCGCCGACACTTTCGAGAAGCAGTTCCAAGCGGCTGAACCCCAGGATGATGAGCATGAAAGAGTGGTCCGTCGTCAACTGGCTGTCTTCCTCAATGCTGAGGAGGACCCAGAAGACGAACCCACAGTTTTTGCCCCCGAAGACGTGGCAAAAGTAATTAGGTACCTCCCCTCCAAAAAGGCGCCAGGACATGACAATGTCACCAACCAGTTGGTCAAAAACCTCCCACTCACGGCGATCGAACACCTCGCGAACGTCTTCAACGGGATTACTCGTACCCGCGAGTTCCCAGCTTGCTGGAAACACGCGGAAGTGGTCGCAATGCACAAACCAGGAAAAGACCCTCTGTTCCCGCAGCACTACAGGCCGATTAGCCTCTTGCCAACTCTCAGCAAGATCTACGAGCGCCTCCTGCTAAGACCCATACAAGAACACATCACCAGAGAGCAAATTCTGCCGGATTTCCAATTCGGATTCCGGCAGAACCACTCTGCCCCACAACAGATCATGAGAGTGGTTGAAGCAGCCACAGAGGGCTTGAACCACAGAGGCTACTGCGGGATAGTGCTACTTGACGTAGCCAAGGCCTTTGACTCAGTATGGCATAGAGGGCTACTCTACAAGTTGTACACCCAAGGGTTCCCCGGGAGTATAGTTAAACAGATTAAAAGCTATCTCTCGAACAGAACTTTCTCTGTCAAAGTAGAAACGGCCACCTCCACCAGAAGGCGTATTCGTGCTGGGGTGCCACAGGGATCGGTCCTGGGGCCCGTTTTGTACAGTCTGTACACTGCGGACACTCCAACGGCCCCCCTGGTGCACACTGCACAGTACGCTGACGATACAGCCTTCTACACAAGAAACGCGAACAAGGACCTGGTCATCCGTAGGCTACAAAAGGTTTTAGATGACACAGAAACTTGGGCCCGTCGCTGGTGAATCACCATCAATTCTGAAAAGACGCAGGCGATGCTGATCACCCGTAGGCTCGGTAGGCGCGAACCTCCTCAACGGCCCCCCCTCCACCTTCACCTAAACGGAACCCAACTCCCCTGGCGCAGAACCGCCAAGTATATTGGCGTAACCTTGGACTCTCGTCTTACGTGGAAACCCCACATAGACGAGGTCCATAGGAAGGTCTGCGCCA
Organism: Schistocerca serialis cubense; assembly: GCF_023864345.2. NCBI lineage: Eukaryota > Metazoa > Arthropoda > Insecta > Orthoptera > Acrididae > Schistocerca > Schistocerca serialis. The sequence continues at coordinate 610,658,885 of NC_064640.1, read as the reverse complement.
GAATGTCCATCCTGTACCCAATCCTCAACTCATCCAGCTCCCTTTCCTGCTCAGTAGGAGTGAACGTGTACCAGGCCCTGATCCGGCCAGTCATGGAATACGCGTGTCCTGTCTGGGGATACGCGGCGAAGCAGCACCTGGACAAACTCCAGAGGCTGCAGAACCGCGCCCTCAGGAGGGCACTGCGTTTACCCCTTGGATTCCCTATCGACGATTTGCATGCCGCTGCGGAAATCCCACTCCTGAGAGAGCGTTTTCAAGACCTGGCAAGGGCCTTCTATGAAGGTACTTCCAGGTCGGGAAACGCCCTCATCCACTCCCTAGGTCGGTATGACATGTCCCGCGATAAACACAATCGCCCCATGACGATCTTCGACGACTAAGTCGAAGAGAAAAATCCCAATACCTATTCCCAAATCATACTCCTACCCAAAATGCTACAACTATCTCGCCAAAACCTCAGGCAAGTACCAGACTCACACAGAACAAACATCACATCTCACAGACATCAAAAAAGTACAGAAATAATCACACACACAAGTACACAGGGGAGTAAAAGCCGAAAGGCTACAAACTCCCCCTCACACTTCCCCAAAGAGGGGAAAGTATTAGATGTAAGCAGCAGCATCTCGAGACTCGCTGAGTGGCAGTCAAGGTTTGAGCTTGCTCCTCTGACTCGCGCACTGTCAGTCATAGGCCCCCGCTTGTACAGGTGACACACCAGGGGAATCCACGGCTTTGCTTTTATTAAAGAATCGGCGGGACCCAGTCAAGGTCTGCAGTAAGGTCGTACGGCGGGCAGGATATTTTTGGAGACGCCCGACAGCGGAATTGTCGTGTTTCCTCTTTCAACTGCGGGATGTCGAGCTCCAGTGGTGCTTTGGGGTCGAAGCGGTCAACCGCTGTCGACAAAAAGCGCGTCTTGTTGTTGCCGCGGGCCGCGTCGTCGGCCGTCTCGAGTACTTCGGCTGCCGCAGAGCTAGGCTCTGCCCCCCCCCCCCCCCCCCCAAGGTTAGGGAAAATGTGGGCCAGGATCTGGGAGCCGGCTGCGGAACCGCAGAGAAGGTTTCCGCCGCCGCCGATCAGACCTCCGAGTCCACAAATACAGTAGGGCCAGCAATGCAGCCGGGATACCTAACGGTGCCAACGAAGGCCGTAACTGGCACCAGCCCCACTTTCCGCCCCGGACATGGCAAGAAACACACAAACAAACGCAGTCATACACAGTACGCCGACAACAAAATATATTGTCAGTACTTGCAATCCTGCCCCTCCTAACCTCGTCCTATCTCCGCTCCTGCTTGCCCACGCCACCGGCACACTTCCCGAATTTCTCATGTCCATGAAGAATGGCAAGCAGATGCCCCGTCTGCCGACAAAAATCCTCCCCAAACCCACCCCCTCGTCTCAGTCTTCCACCCGCTCCAAATACCTTAAATCCCCCCCACTCAAGTCCACCACATCCAACCAGCGGCGTGCAAGGAAGGACAAGAAGGAGAAGCACTCCAAGGGGAAGAAGAAATCCACCACCCCCACCCCAACCGCTTCCACACCCTCTGAGGAGCCAGCGCCCCCGACAGCACCTGTCGTCGCACTGGGAGGGGACCAGGAAACACCGGTACTGGAAGGGAACCACGTAACCGGGCAAGATGCGGATGGTTTCGTGCTGGCGAAGAAAACGTTTCGCCAGCCGAAGCTTCCGCCGGCCCGGGGAGTGGAACCCACCCCGAACAGATTCCAGGCGGTTGCTGATGAGCCAGAGGCATCAGAAAACACAACACGAACGCAGAACCAATTCGCCCACCACCTCCCCCCGATTGTAGCAGAGTTCGCACAAAGCTACGAAGAGCTTTTCGAGCTGTTGAAGGCAGAAATCGGGGGAGGCAGTTTCCAGGCAAAACCTGCTGGTGGAGACAAAATCAAAATCACACTGCACACACTCGAACACTACACAACAGTCAAAACACTTTTCACAAATAAAAACATACCACACTACACGTTCCCCACAACAAAAACAAGGAACAGAAACATCGTAATACGAGACCTGCCAAGACGAGTGTCCCCCCAGGCAATCAAAACAGATTTGACTGCCCAGGGGTACGTCGTCAAGGCGGTCCAACAGATGGGCAACATAAACAGTAAGTGGCCACTATACCAGGCCACACTCCCGGACATCCCCCAGAACAAAAGGGAGATAAAGATGGTTCTGGCAGTGCCTGTCACCACCGAACCGCTGCGCCGTAAGAACAAGACGGTGCAGTGCTTCAGGTGTCAGGGCCTTAACCACATCGCCGCCTACTGCACCATGCCAGTAAGGTGCAGGAAGTGCGCCGAGGCCCACGACACAAGAACATGCACACTTCACCACACGGACCCACAAATAAGGTGCGCGCTGTGTGGCAAAAACCACACGGCGGGTTACCAAGGTTGTGAGGTCCACAAACGACACACACAACAGGCAAAGGGCGCAAAGGCCGCCCCCCACACACACAAACAAAACACCATAAACCCACCAAGACACACAAGAAAACAAACCATGGCACCACAGACGGACAAGGCCTGGGTAAAACCAAGGCCGGACACACCGAGGGCGACATATGCGGAAGTGGTTTCTCCCCCGAGGAACCATGAAAGCGTGGCCCAATCATCACAACACCAGACACTACAAAGAGAACAACACCGGGATATACACAGCACCAACGACCAGGTCCACCACGACGGAGGAAGCTCTAGGGAACCCCACACACACTCCCCCCCCCATGGATCAGTTGTTAGGCGTAATGGTGCAGACCATGAACCTCGTCATGGAAATGATGAAGGAATTCAGGGAAGCCCAGAAGCAGAACACACAGATCCTCGTTGCCCTCCAGGCAACAGTCCAGCAGTCGCTCCCCTCTGCGACTTCCTCAGTAGTTTCAAAACCCCATCATGGATAGACGACCAAACATCCATGGCCTGACAATGTGCGTCTTTAACGCAGACGGCATTGTTAATCAAGAGGTCGAGTTCCGAGAACTCATGAAGGAGTTCTCCATCGACATATGCATGATGGGGGAAACCCACCTAAAACCGGGAGTAAAAGCGACAGTTCCCAACTACATTAGCTACCGTAAAGACAGGCCAACCCAAGGCGGAGGAGTGGCCATATATGTAAAAAGAGGGATCCCCCACCACCAGGTATTCTTACCAGCTACCAACAAAATCGAAGCAGTGGCGGTGGAAGTAACCACTGCCACTGGACCCCTAACAATTGTTGCAGTCTACCGACCCCCACATTACCAGATAGATGAGGGAGACATAGCTGCTCTAGGGCAAATTGAAGGCAAACTCATAATAGGGGGAGACTTCAATGCCAAACATCCTGATTGGAATTCTAGAGTAACCTCCAGAGCAGGCGCCAAACTGCAACAACTAGCGCGCGCCCACCACTTCGAAACATGGGGTCCAGTCGAGCCCACACATTTTCCGAAAAACGGAAGCAGGCCCGATGTGTTAGACATAGCTCTCACCAGGAGGATCGCAGGGTTCGTGGCCGCAAGGACAATCAACAGAATGTCCTCCGACCACAACCCAGTGATTCTGGAGGTCGATGTGGGAGAATGGGTAGCACTCCCACGGTACCAGACGTCGTACAAACGAACAGACTGGGAGCGATACCGAGAAACTGTCGCCTCTGATATCGCTCGCGCTCCGCCACCCACTGCTGAAACAGTAGAACAAGCGCTACAAGACCTAACAAGCACCATCTTGCAGGCAGCGGAAGAAGCCACCCCTCCACAAAGGGATGGCCCACCGCCGCAAATACAGCTCCCAGAACACTTACTAGCTCAAATTCGACACAAGAACAGAGTGGCAAAAGAGTGGAAGATCACCAGAAATCAGGCCACCAGGAGGCTGCTCAATCGTCTACAGAGAGAGCTGAAGGTAGCGCTCAATGAGCACAGAAACCAGCAATGGCAAAACCGCCTCACATCTCTCAAAGTAGACGATCACACACTATGGCAAGCGACCAAACAGTTTACAAAACGACGCGCTAGGATGCCGCCACTGCATGGCGAGCGGGGACTGGTCTACAGCCATGCTGGAAAGGCCAACGCCCTCGCCGACTCCTTTGAGAAGCAGTTCCAAGCGGCAGAACCCCAGGATGAAGAACATGAAGAGGTAGTCAGTCGTCAACTGGCCGTCTTCCTCAATGCTGAGGAGGACCCAGAGGACGAACCCATACTTTTTGCCCCCGAAGACGTGGCAAGAGTAATCAGGTCCCTCCCTACAAAAAAGGCGCCAGGGCACGACAGTGTCACAAACCAGTTAGTCAAAAAACTCCCACCCACAGCGATCACACACCTCGCGAACGTCCTCAACGAGATTACTCGTTCCCGTGTTTTCCCAGCTTGCTGGAAACATGCGGAAGTGGTCGCGATACACAAACCAGGGAAAGACCCTCTATTCCCGCAGCACTACAGGCCGATTAGCCTCTTGCCAACACTCAGCAAGATCTATGAGCGCCTCCTGCTAAGACCCATACAAGAACACATTACCAGAGAGCAAATTCTGCCGGATTTCCAATTTGGGTTCCGGCAGAACCACTCTGCCCCACAACAGGTCATGAGAATGGTTGAAGCAGCCACAGAGGGCTTCAACCACAGAGGCTACTGCGGGATAGTGCTACTAGACGTAGCCAAAGCCTTTGATTCAGTATGGCATAGAGGGCTACTCTACAAATTGTACACACAAGGGTTTCCCGGGAGCATAGTTCAGCTCATTAAGAGCTATCTCACGAATAGGACTTTCTCCGTCAAAGTAGAAACTGCCACCTCCACCAGAAGGCGTATTCGTGCCGGGGTGCCACAGGGATCGGTCCTGGGGCCCGTATTGTACAGTTTGTACACTGCGGATACTCCGACGGCCCCCCTGGTGCACACTGCACAGTACGCTGACGATACAGCCTTCTACACGAGAAATGCGAACAAGGACCTGGTCATCCGTAGGCTACAAAAGGTTTTAGATGACACAGAAACTTGGGCCCGTCGCTGGCGCATCACGATCAACTCCGAGAAGACGCAGGCAATGCTGATTACCCGCAGGCTCGGAAGGCGCGAACCTCCTCAACGTCCCCCCCTCCACCTTCACCTAAATGGAATCCAGCTCCCCTGGCGCAGAACCGCCAAGTACCTTGGCGTAACCTTGGACTCTCGTCTTACGTGGAAACCCCACATAGACGAGGTCCACAGGAATGTCTGCGCCAGAATGTCCATTCTATACCCTATCCTGAACACAAACTGCTCCCTTCCCTGCCCAGTAGCATTAAATGTTTATCAGGCCCTGATCCGGCCAGTAATGGAGTATGCGTGCCCTGTCTGGGGATACGCGGCAAAGCAGCACCTGGACAAACTCCAGAGGCTGCAGAACCGCGCCCTCAGAAGGGCACTGCACCTACCTCTTGGATTCCCCACAGACGACTTGCACGCCGCAGCCGAAATCCCACTCCTGAGAGAACGTTTCCAGGATCTGGCAAGGGCCTTCTATGAGGGTTCTTCCAGGTCCGAAAACGCGCTCATCCACGCCCTAGGTCGGTATGACATGTCCCGCGATAAGCATAAGCGCCCTATGACGATCTTCGACGACTAAGTCGAAGAGAAAATCCCAAAACCCAATCCCTAATCCAGTTCCTTCCCATACAACACCAATCTTTTCGCCTACCTCAGGCAAGTACTAGACTCACTCACAACAAACATCACAAGTCACAGACACCAAAAAACTATAGAAAAATCACACACACACGTTCACAGGGGAGTAAAAGCCGAAAGGCTACAAACTCCCCCCACACACACTTCCCCAAAGAGGGGAAAGTAAAAGATGTGAGCAGCAGCAGCAGCAGCAGCATCTCGACACTTCGCTTGAAGATGATGGGTACGAAACCCTTCGAAACGTTGTGAGAAGACGACGCCTTTACTCGGCTGATCACCCGAGAAGATTTCACGAATGGAATACGCCGAGAAAGTCTCAAATCACATTTAGATGTTTAGTATTTCAGCTTTACGCGTGTCATCCTCTGTTTCAATGCCATCATCATCCCGGAGTGTCTGGATATGCTGTTTCAAGCCACTTACTGATTTAACATAAGACCAGAACTTCCTAGGATTTTCTGTCAAGTCGGTACATAGAATTTTACTTTCGAATTCAATGAACGCTTCACGCATAGCCCTCCTTACGCTAACTTTGACATCGTTTATCTTCTGTTTGTCTGAGAGGTTTTGGCTGCGTTTAAACTTAGAGTGAAGCTCCCTTTGCTTTCGCAGTAGTTACCTAACTTTGTTGTTGTACCACGGTGGGTTTTTCCCGTCCCTCACAGTTTTACTCGGCACGTACCTGTCTAAAACGCATTTTACGATTGCCTTGAACTTTTTCCATAAACACTCAACATTGTCAGTGTCGGAACAGAAATTTTCGTTTTGATCTTTAGGTAGTCTGAAATCTGCCTTCTATTACTCTTGCTAAACAGATAAACCTTCCTCCCTTTTTTTATATTCCTACTAACTTCCATATTCAAGGATGACTCCATCTGGCCTAAGTTGTCACTGGCATGAACGTCACGCCCGAATCTTTGACTGCACCAGACACAGTTTGTTATTCCAGTCATTCTTCCTCCCACTTTCACATGATCCTGTGCCTCATAAACGATGTGACTGTATTTAGTGGGACGGCACTTTCTCCCAAGCAGGCGTACTTAGCTACTTTAGCTGAAGCTGCATTTTGCTGTTCTGATTAATATAAATCTATCTGTTTGCTGGTTACGTGTCACTGATAGCCCGGTGGACACCCAAAGGGTCGGAAAAAATGAGGAATTTTGTGCCACGATGATTGTTATCTTCTACAGCGGCCTTAAGGTCTCGTAGAGTTTCTTATCGAAATCTACGAATTCATTAGGTATCGTGCCCTGATTGTGCTACTTCTGAGCCCGTTTTAGTTTGTAGAAGAAGATGTGGAGCTAAACCTAACGACAGGATCTTATACATCTAATTTCGTATCTTCTGTCACGTATTCAGCATACTTCTGGTATTTGGAAAACTAGATTAAATTGTGGAACCTGGGCACGAGCTGTACAAAAGGCGAAGTGCTTTCGTAATTAAGTCGTTAATTATTTGTGTTTTAACAGTCCCATATGAGCACTTCTTTGCAAACCGCGTTTCACGTATCGGAAGGATCCAGGTAAGTGCTATTACTAGCACTTCTGCAGAGAAATGAAAAGGTAATGCTATCGTAGTGCGTACACGCGACTCGTGGCAGGAAACAAACCCGCATGCTTACCGGGAATCGATGAGTGCTCGCATGTGACTGAGTTACTCGAGGTATCGGAAATTTGTGTTTCTGCAATTTACCTCCAAATAGGCAGAACTTCCACTACATATTTTGTGTTTCGTGAGGACACATTCAGAAAATACCACAGAGGAGCCGAATGAGTCCCTCTGTGTAGACCCATCAGTGTAAACTACAGTGCTGCTGCATTACTCCGATGAAATCGTAGACTTGAACACGTCCTGTTGGTTACAACTCTCTCCGTACCCAGACAAATCTAAACTAATTCTGAACGACCTTAGCAGATAGGATAGCGAAAGACTCCAATTTCGGTTAATTACAGTAAGGTGGATTGCACCGAGTGCAAGTAACTTCTGAGTTTCGCTTAGCCCAAATCTCAAACGGCTTCGTTGCTCGCAGTCAGTTCATGAATATTCGTTCCAGTGGAACGGCGCACAATGCTATGTACTCTCGGCGAGTATGAGGTTGATAGTAGACCGTACGCATGACATACCGTGAGGTTTGCCGCCGGATGGTATATTGAAAATTCAACAAACTGAAGTATGTCCCTATTTTGCGAACAATCATTTCAAAGGGAGTGGCATCAATTATTTTCAAATACTATGGCCCAGCCGAGAAATATAAGGTGCATCCATAGTCAAACCAGAATCCCCCAAAAAGGTGTGTTCCCCATATAACAGAGATATTCTTAAGTATACAGTAATTTTAGATCTTTAGCCTCTAAACCCTTCAGATGTGACAACATGTAAACCTCGTGTCTAAAGGGGGACTCGAACTTTGGTATGATATTTCTGCATTAACATACGTCTATCTGACCAAGGGCATAAAGCACCAAAATGTGGTGGAGCTCATTACAGATCTTTGGTTTCTGATCTAAGTGGCAGAAGAACTTTTGATCACTAGTTTTACCTGAATGGGCAGTGGAGGCGTTGGCGACAAGTTCCTGAACAAAAGATTTTAGGCTCACTTCGTGGGTTCAGTACGTAGTATCTCATGGAGTGAGATCATGGGGCAGTAGTTATGTGGACCGTAAATTTAAAGTTATTCGACAGCAGTAGCCTACGTGCTAACACCAGATTTCATTTTTTGTCGTCCTCAGAGGCCTCTGAACACAATATCAGAACTCATCGTAGTGGCTCACACGATACTGTTACGCACTTCATTCACACTTTTGAGGAAACGTGAGAAACTAATGCTTAGCATTTAAGTAATACTGACGAATACTCGTGAAATATGCTAATAAAATCGGGTTCGAAATAATAACTAGAAATTTGGGCTTTAATATCAATTTTAAAACAATTTGGGTGATTATAATTCAGTTATATCACCGGTATATAACTTGGGATACATTCAGAATCTCATTTTCTGTACAAAATCTACGTTAATAACACTCTGAGAAAAGAAAAGAAAACGCACCAAGAAAGAATTATCATAATGGGGCGGAAATCGGTATATGTGATGTACATGTACAGACAAACAAATAGTAACAGTTTTAGATAACTTAGATGATTTGTTCAAGAGAAAGAGCTTCGCAAATTGAACAATTCAACAATGCGCTGGTGCACCTCTGGCCCTTATGCAAACAGTTATTTGGCTTGGCATTGATTGACAGAGCTGTTGGATGTCCTCCTGAAGAATATTGTGCCAAATTCTTTCATCTGATGCGTTAGATCGTCAAAATCCAGTGCTGGCTGGAGGACTTTGTCCATAATGCTCCAAACGTTCTCAGTTGTGAGAGGCCCGGTGACCTTGTTGGCAGACGTAGTATCTGGCAAGCGCGAAGGCAAGCAGTAGAAACTCTAGCCGTGTCCGGGCGGGCATTATCTTGCTGAAATGTAAGCCCAGGATGGCTTGCCGTGAAGGGCAACAAAACGGTGTGTAGAATTCGTCGACGTCCCGCTGCGCAGTAAGAGTGCCGCGGTTGACAACCATATGCTATGGAATGAAATTGCATTCCAGACCATCACACTCTTGTCTCCAGACACATCTTCGGCCTGGAATATCATTGACTGGAGTAGAATTGTCTTCAGTAAATGAAACAACAAGTTTAATGTTACCAGTCACTGTTTATTTTATCTCCACAACGCTTTTCAAAGGTTTAAACCTCCATCATCAGGTGGATTTACATTTGTTAGTATGACATTTGTGTGTGTGTGTGTGTGTGTGTGTGTGTGTGTGTGTGTGTGTGTGTGTGTTGTGTTACGTCTTTTGGAGGAACTTGTGGCACTGTCTAGTGGAGAAACAAATCACTACTTCACAACATGTATACTGTCATATTTTGTAAACAAATATGGTGTCATGTTTTTTTACAAAATATGAGAGTATACATGTGATGTGTTACGACAATGAAAGGATCCTGTGACCATTCTATTTTACTTATTTTATGTTTACCGTTAGATATACGTTTAATTTTTGTCAAAAGAAACCCAAAACCATGGTCTGAAGTAGTGTTTTGTTTCTCCACTAGGCAGTGCCACAAGTTCCTACAGGTTCCTCCAAAAATGGAAACACAACACACACACAAATGTCATACTAACAAATGTAAATACACCTGATGATGGAGGTTTAAACCTTTGAAACGCGTCGTGGTGATAAATAAACAGTGAATCGTAACAGTTTCATTTAATGTCAATAATAGTCACGGAAAAGCCTATTCAGTGCTGAATCCCGCTTAGAAGTGAGCCCCGGTGACCAGCGAAGACGTGTCTGGAGACGGCCCAGACAGTGGTGAGATACCAATCTGACTACGCCCTCCATAAGGCCCGACAACTCTGATTGATGGTCTAGGGTGCCATTTCATTGCATAGCAGCACCCTTCTGGTTGTCATCCACGACACCCTTACAGCACAACGGTACATAGACGACATTCTACGCCCTGTTTTGTTGCCCATCCTAGGCTTACATTTCAGCAAGAGAATGCCCTCTTGGACACGTCGGGAGTTTCTACGCCTTGTCTTCGTAGTTGCCAAACCCTACCTTGGCCAAGAAGGTTGCCAGATTCTGTCCCACTTGAAAACGTTAGGAGCATTACGGGTAGGGTCCTCCAACCTGCTCGGATTTTAACGATCTAACGCAGCAATTGGACATAATTTTGCACGATATACTTCAGCAGGACATCCAAGAAGTCTATCAATCAACGCCAATCCCAATAACTGCGTGCTTAAGGGCCAGAAGTGGACCAACGCGCTATTGACTTGCACAGTTTGTGAAGTTATTTCTCTTGAATAAGTCATCCAATTTCTTCTGAAACTGTAATCAGTTTTTTAGTTGGTACATTTATATCACATCCACCGATTTCCGCCGCATGCGGATAATTCTTTCGTGTTGCGTCTTTCTTTTGCTTAGATTGTACTACAGAAAAATTAAGCACAAATTAATACTAACAAGTAAAATTACTGCGCAAGTTCCAACAATTTGAATTTAGGGCTTGTAAGAATACATTTCTCTTACATCTGATTGAAAAAAGTTTGGAACACTGTCAAGATAGTTGAGCCGCCGAATGTTCGCAAGCTTTGAACGAACAGCAGAGCTGCACGAGTTCAGTTCAGGGCAGTGGAGAACGAATACTGACAAAAGTGCTAGTTGTTCAGTAAAAATTCGCAAAGTGACTAGATGCGCGGGGTAGCCGTGTGGTCTGAGGCGCCTTGCCACGGTTCGCGCGGCTACCCCCATCGGAGGTTCAAGTTCTCCCTCGGGCATGGGTGTGTGTGTGTGTGTGTGTGTATTGTCCTTCGCCTAAATTAGTTCAAGTTAGATTAAGTAGTGTGTAAGCATAGGGACCGATGACCTTAGCAGTTTGTTCCCATAGGAACTTACCACCACCAAAAGTGAATAGGAACAAAAATGTAAACAAAGTAGAAGCCAAGTAGTGTCAAGCCAAGTTGAGAATCAAAAGACAAAGTCTGTAGCGTAAACAAGAAGAGTGTGTTCGTACATAAGTACTGGTAAGTCTTCACACACAGTATTGCAGTGAGTGTCAGACAACAGAGGCAGACTTTTTTTCGTGCCTGGCGTATAACATGGACCGTCCATTTCACATGTTTAGCGGTCCCACTTGAGAGTGCTTAGAAGCCTAGTAGCATCTCTGCCATTCCCACCACGTGGATATTGCCATCGCAAGATAAATCCCTCTACCCTTTAAGCAATGTGTAGGGTCCATAGTGGCTGGGGCAATTTCTGGAGCACCCTTCAGTTCTCGCCTCCTAGGACCTCTTGGCGTTTCAGCATCTAACCGGCAGGTTGCTGTTGGAACAAATTGGTCTACATACTGTGGATCATTGGTTGACACGTCTCTGGAAGAGTGACTGCTGGGATTTGATTGGGTCGCAGAAGACGCTAATCTCAGGTGGCTGATAGGACGGTTTTAAGCCTAGTGGCACTGCGGCCAGCGCAGAGGTGGGGGTAGGGTTGGCCCAAGCCGGACTGGGAGACAGATGAGACCTTGTGTTATGGATGTCCGGGAGACTGACTGGCATAGGCGGGAGGTGGTCCTTGTTTGTTGCAGCCAGATCAGCTGATCGTATCTGGCCGAAACTTCAAAAAGATAGCGATCCCTCTGGTCAGTGACAATGCCTCGTCTCCACCTTCTCCTGACTGCATCTGGGTTTTAAATTTCTTAACCATCAACTCTGCATCAGAGATTGTTTCTGGGTGGAAGGGAGTGATTATGTGCGCTACAACCTGTCGCTAGCAAAACAGCTAAATGATAATGCGGTGAATTGGAGAGCGTTGTTGGACACAGTGGCACAGAGAGTGCCCTCAGTTGTGAAAATCTTAGCCAGGCGTTAGCATTTGCTGTAGTGGCAGGCATACGTTCCACATAGGAAATTAGATAGTGTGTCAAGCCAAGTTCCGTGGCATGGCCAGGGCGCCAAGGGAAAAAAGTTACACCAGGTGGTTTTGGGTGGAAACGTAGCCGGCCTTGTCAGTGCAATTAGCAGGAATATTGATTCCAGGCTAACATTCATACTGTCTTATTTGCATATTCATTCTGTTTATCCTCTAGTGCAAGGTGGGGAGCAAAAAGAGGATACAGGAACATAACGAGGGAGGGATAATGAGCTGACATTCTTCTTCTTCACCGGCCGGTGTAGCCGAGCGGTTCTAGGCGCTTCAGTTTGGAACCACGTGACCGCTCCGGTCGCACGTTCGAATCTTGCCTCGGGAATGGATCTGTGTGATGTCCTTAGGTTAGTTAGGTTTAAGTACTTCTACATTCTAGGGGACTGATGACCTCAGAAGTTAAGTGCCATAGTTCTCAGAGCCATTTGAACCATTTTTCTTCTTCTTCATTAATGAGTAACAGGACACCATTTGTGGTATTCAGACGATGCTGTACGGAAAGCAAAGCCCTGTTCCTTCGTAAGGTTCTATAGCCCCATAACCAAACTAACAACATTTTGCTGAGGCTACTTCATGAGCAGTTACTGGAAACTCGTCTAGGGTCCGGCGCATGTTGTCGTATAACGTGAAGTTCATGACTTCCTTCCTACTGAAGCTAGTAGTGAGCTCCATGGCTAGATGCAACAGGGTATCAACATTAACAAAATGAGTAATGGGCTGGTAGCGAATGTCGCAACATCTCAAGCGTTGCAACCATTGTCCCATCTTTTATGATCATTTAGAATAGGGGAGAAAAAAACCAGATAAGTGGCTTATGGTCTGTGATTAAATGAAACTTAGTACCATACAGGTACACACGATATTTCTTTACCCTGTAAACAACTGCTAATGCCTCTTTCTTAATATGACAGTTGTTACATTGAGGCATTGCCTAAGTATTAAATGCGAACACTACTGACTGCTACGTTTGCATCACACAGCCATGAATATAGTTAAACTTAGAGCAGACTTTACACACGTTTTATTTCAGGAAGTCTTGGTGGCACATGCAGGAATACACTTACATACGAACCTTTTTGAAGACTGCGTCGGTGGATAGGTGATCTGGTCCACACGGGATATAAATTTACCACAACAGTTCATTTTTCCCACAAATGATTAACTCTTTTAACTTTCCCAGCATGTGCAGTTTATCTGTGGTGTGCAAATGAGCCCATTCTTAATCAAAATATAACCTGGGTAATTTATGCTCAGCTTGAAGGGGATGCATATTTTGTCGAGCTGGCAACACAACATCTTGTTTTGCAGGTGGGCGAAAAATATTTGTAGACTGGCCTTTTGTTTTTATTGAGTAGGCCGCATTACGGTATATTGTGTTAATTGTTAGCACAGTTTGAGATGCCATGAATGAATTGTTCGAGATATCTCCAAAGAATTGTAAGAGAGCGGATCGCACTGAATAGCAACTGGTTGTACTAATATGGAGGGTGGTCAGAAACAGTCTGAAAACTTCTAAGGGTGTTCCAGCGTAGGCTGTGCTGAGAAATAACTGCTTGTAAAATAATTCGACAGGTTGCGCCGTTTCCTAGTTAATTAGCATTGAGTTTAGCCAATCGGGCCGCTACGCGCGCCAGTTCAAGCGACCGCCAGAGACAGTGTCGCCAAACGTGTCCTTCGTTTGGTTTTCTAAAACCGAATAAGAGAGCAGTACAATTGGACGTGGAGGGTCTAAAGGATCGAACCAGGGCCAAGGGATGAGCAGTCTCGTGCACTATTATCTAGGCTATTAGAACAACTGACACTAATAATTACATCTGGTGGGCCGATTGAATTTTCGCGTGCATCTGCCTGATTGGCTAAATTCAATGCAGATTAACTCGGTAACGGCGCAACGGATGAATTTTTTTAAAATTGTTATTTCTCAACGCAACCTACCCTGCAACACTCTTACAAGCTTCTCAGCCTGTTTCTAACCACCTTGTATACCAAAAGGCGTGTTTAATACAAGTATTTCTCTTCTATCAGTGACAAGGGATATCTGTCAATACGGGTCGCCAAAAGGACCCTTCAAAAAATGCTGGTCTCCAGTTAATTTTGCCCAGAACTATTTTGGTCAAGCAATGTGATACAGTTTATTCGCCTGGATGACCATGCGCATTAGCACACCGCTTCTCGTATTCGCAGAGGGAAGCTGGCCCAGAATCGAATCCCCCGGCATATTAATGACTTTCCCATATTCAACTAGGTGAACACAGGGATTGTACTCAGTCATGCCCGTTTCTATTATCAGGCATTACAAGGCGGCAGCGTAGAGTAGCAAAATTTTAGGGGTGGCTAATGGAAGAAGAAAAATTAATTTCAAATTAATCAGCGAAAAAATTGAGCAAATGAGGATAAAAAAATGGAAAGAAGGGGAAAAATTAAAACACCGAATTGTTTTTAAAAACATACGTAACAGTTACTCAATAGGTCTTTACTTACTCTGAAGAAAGTAAAAACGTTGTCTTTAACTACCGCAAAGCTAAAGCAGCCGCAAAGTACGAAACGGGAACAAACACGACCTTGATGCTTTTCTATCGAGCACTGGAGCGGGGCACCAGCGCTGGCTTGCGATCATCTTGAGACTTGATATCTTCCTCAGTCCCCCTTTTTTTTCTCTGCCGATCATTTGTCAAGCGTCAGTTGTATTGAGTGCATCTGTCGATATTTTTAGCGCTACTATTTCTGCTATTATTTCCTGTGGATAATCGATCATGTATTCACAAGCTAGGTTTTGTACTTCTCTTTCAACATATCTAAAAGGAATAAAAGACAAGTGCAGTTCATCATACCTATACACAAAAATGAGTTAGTGTCTGTCTTTAAGTTTGTCTCTGGGTGTCTGAGACTCGCAGCACGAGAACAGAACTACACTGTCTTTTCTCAAACTAATTAGCTGTCGTTTTCTTAAAATTTGACGTATACGCAAAAAAATAACCAGGAACAGAGTATCATCAGTTCTTCATTGACTGGGACATAATTTTAGAAGTTGTGTGCATTGTGCTTGCAAGCTGTTGTCTCAATATATTTTACACATTAGTGCATACTGCAATCTCTGTGTTGCATATTGCGCTTTGACAACGAGTGCGCTTGAAAAGTATAATAGGAGATTTACATTGTTGTGCCGTTAGATGTTGGTGGTGGTGGAGGATATCGGGGAGACAGATGGTAGTAGAAAACAGGGGGCATCATATTTCAATTGTCGCCTAGGGCGACAAAACACTACCATCGGTCCTGTCCTCATTTACACGATTCGCAAACATTTCGGAAACGTCGGCACACTTGCTCATCGGATGACACCAGACGCAGACAATTGGGGTCCTGTATCACTTACATTGCTAAATCCTACAATTAGCATAAAGACCCTGCGAAGATGTGGGATAAAGGCCAGAAAAGAAGGAGAAGGATAGTATTGGACGTGTTATGCAAAAATATGGCTGTGTGGATGATGTAGCTGAAATACACACTTGAAATCTGTTTGCGCAGCTTTCTTTGAGTTTAAACAGTTGTTGAAATTCTGTGCGTAGCTTTTTCTAGGTAGCTAAATGGAATGACGACACTTGATCATTAACTTTTATCAGAACGTAATAAACCCGCCGAGCTCAAAAGTATTATTTATCACAGGTGAACTAACTACAAGAGGGGCGTAACAGTCATTTCGTTAGCTTGCCGACCAGTAAATCATCCTTCCTGCCTTCTCGCTTATCGTATGAAAATTAGAAGTAAAGTAAATTTTTTGACGTTGTCTCTTAACTTCAAACAGCAGTTGGTTGTGTTTGGGAATTGTACACAAGGAAAACACCATCAAAATGAGAAAAACAGCTTAGTTACATAAAAGGTTACATTTGTTACTTGTAGGTCGCCTAACCATAGAACGTTGTAGGACAATTAAGGGATCTTAAAATCTAAGTCAGATCTGGCTGGCTCTGAGCACTATGGGACTTAACATCTGTGGTCATCAGTCCCCTAAAACTTAGAACTACTTAAACCTAACTAACCTAAGGACATCACACACATCCATGCCTGAGGCAGGATTCGAACCTGCGACCGTAGCACTAAGTCAGATCTGATATAACAGATTTTTTATTTCCCCTTTTGATAAACACACAATTCACGTAAAATTGACAGAGAGCAACGTTGTCTAAAATCTCAATAGAAATGACAGAAAATGACTCTAACACTATGTGAAGTTACCAAATTACATGGAAGACTGTATAGAGATTACGCAGCAAGGTTTCCTCATCTGGGTAGCTAGCGAATTCAAAGTTAAAGTGACGAAATGGACCAAAAAATATAATCAAATAGGCAACATAAGTTGCATGGCACAACAAGAATGTTGCGAGCTGCTCAGGATATGGATTGCGCTACACTACCGACACTTAAATTTCCCCAAAAATCAGCAGCAGGCGGCGGTCGGGAGACGACTAGCTAAGAAACTTCCTCTTCCGCTCTCAGCTCTCCACTTCCCTAAAAAAAAAAATTTCATGTGGAGGGACCGGCTCGAATGGCAAAGTGACGAACCAGAATATCGCTTCTTCCACGAAAAAAAAAAAGAAACAAAAAACGGGGGAACGCAACAGAAACTTCCCACTCTTGACATAAAAATCGAAAATTAACAAACAAGAGGTTGGTACTGACCTGGAGCAATGTCCAAGTGATTGGTCAACTTTTTTACGCCACGCATGGTGGTGGGGGTGGCACATCCGACTGGATACACCAAAAATTTGGAGCGAAATTATTTGATTTTCTAACGTTGCTCGGGTGGCAACAGAGTCCAGTCCTTTGATGTCAATGCAAAAAAGATAAAAATGGCATGCTCAATTACACTCTGAGGAAGTTAGTGGCGCGTCGGCAGTCTCTGCCTTCAGCGAGGACAGGCGCGCCGTATCTGGCCAACAAAAGCACGAAGTAGTTTGCGGACCCACTTTCGCGAAACTTCTCAATTCTCCACGAATTCTCGCCTCTCCTAATGAGACTAACTGACCGCCTTCTGCCGACAAACAGGACAAGAGACCGTACACAGAGCGCAGCTTCTCAGTGAAAGAAACGCAAGTCTGTCCTCTCAAGCAAAAGTAATCGCGAAATAGTGGCAGAAAAATGAAACAATATTGCATAGCTATATGCGGCATTCATCTCACAGTTTAACGTCACACACATACAGAAACCATCGGAAATCCTTAGATTAAATACACAAAACATTTATCCACCAGACAGGCAGTCTCTTATATTTCTCTCTTGACGGCCAATTCCTTCTCAAGTAATTCTGGAAGAATATTAATTTCTTGGTCAAAACGTTGGGTGGAGACTGCTCAAGAGGAGACGAACAAAGATGAAGTTCTACGAATTGGAACGTTAGTGACAAGAAGAATTCTTGTGTTGATATAAACACGTATTTTCAGTTAGTGTGAAGAAAACTGTCTCGTAATGTAAGAGTTAACACATGTGTGGGGTAAAAGAAGGCAACTGCCTGACGATCATTTCAACAAATGGGAAAGCTTCCCAGCCTGTAAGCCTCGTTGATCAGTATGTGAATTCCAGCTGCATCAGAGTTACCATCGATCTTAGTAGGGAACTATATTATCGCCACTGGATCTATCTGCTAAAAGTAGGGAATTAAAGTGTCAATCTTACGCATGAATGGTGATATGCTTAATTGTACGATTGCCAAGAAAAATAAGCTGCTTCAAGAAATCTTAGAAACGCGCGGTTATTGTGTGAAGTGGAAATATGTTCGAAAGACTCCTACTTAGTAAGTGTAGGATTCTAAAGTTTGGCCTCTAGCAACGTTACATTCCGTTTTGTGTTAAAGTTAACCTTTGCGCTAGTTAAAATTTACCTCCTTTGTGTCACTACCAGACACTTCGACACGTTTAACTCATTCAGAAAGACAGGTGTTAGCGTGACTGTCACTAGCAGTTCGAACACATCGGTGTAATCCTGTCGGGACGGCATCATTTCCGGTTAGGCACTAAATAGGAGAGAGATAGAGACAGAAAACCAGCACCACGATACTGATAAGTCGCCGCATGCGTGTTTCATACAGATTGAGTCTCAAAAGAAGTGGCAGTTTATTGTAAAGAATTTGATTGGATCGACAGGAACGTATGTACAGCTCGTGGTCGAACGAGTCTCCAGGGCCGCGCTGTAGTACGGACCATTGACGTGTTTGCCTGAGAGCGCCGCCAGCGTGTCTCACTCCCGCTGATTTCTCAGGAGGCGAATGTCAGTCTGCGAGTCTACAGGCAACCCCACAGGGAGTGTCTACTACATCCTTCTCACATTTGTTTCACTGTCTTATCAAATGCTACCAAGACATGTCTGACTAAATGCAAAAATAGCTACGGTTACAAAATTTTTTCTCATTTTATGTGCGATTTGAGATCAGTTTAACCGCTCTGCAATTATATACTGCGAAGTATGCAAGAATATGATCAAGATGAATGGGCCCTATTCTGGGACCGTGTTTTACCACCTGCAAACCTTTCACTATCAGACTCATTCATAACAACACTTCGTATGCAATTATATACTGCGAAGTATTCAAGAATATCGTCAAGATGAATGGGTCTTGTTCTGGGACCGTGTTTCACCACCTCCAAACCTTTCACTATAAGGCTCTCCCATAATAACGCTTTGTAGGTTCTCTCATATTGTAAAAAGGCCATTGCAGGCTGCCTCCACTAAGAATGTACTGTAACATGAGTGCAACACATTACGTGAACAGAATTTGGGTATAGAGACTCAGTTTGCTGGTTTCTGCAATCTTCGGGCAACGTTGTACCCCAGAAAACGGTTCACGATCGCCTCTAGAATGGGTATGCGTTTAGAATAAGCCGTTATTGTCTATGTCCTTTATAAACATTCAAATATTAGTGAAAAATATTAGGTTCTAAGTAAATATGCTATGTGCTTCCTAAGTAAAACGTTTCCTTACAATATATGACTGAACCACATAGTCAGCTCATTCGTCTTCTTCTTCTTCTTCTTCTTCTTCTTTTGCTTACGCGTTTGTCCCGCGGTGTCGCAAGGTCGACGTGGTTAGGGTCGAATTTGGCAAGGTTAATTTAAGGGGTGGCCAGATGCCCTTCTTGTCGACACCCCGTGCCCCCCGGGACGGAATTAATGTACCTAAGCTGTCTGTGTCTAGTGTAATCCATGGAATAGTACGAACGTGTTCAGATTTCTGCGAGTCGGCTGAGGCGGGACGTGGGGACCATCGAGGTATTCACCTAGTGGGATGTGGAAAACCGCCTAAAAGCCACATTCAGGCTGGCCGGCACACCGACCTTCGTCGGTAATCCACTGGGCGGATTCGATACGGGGCTGGCGCGCCTACCCGAGTCCAGGAAGCATTGCATTAGCGCTCTCGGTTAACCTGGCAGGTATAGTCAGCTCATTAGTTCTTAACAAATGATAATTAAGAAAGAAATAACTCATTTTATTCAAGTACAGGCACAATGAATCCACTCTCATGTTGCCAGCATGGCTTCGCGAAAAAACGTCCATAACCTCTATCAAACTTGACTGACAAAACGACTTTTGTCTTCGAGCCATACTAAAAGACAGAAAGTTTACTACCGAAAAAGTGGCATAGTGGCTGAAACAACGGACTTCTGTTCAGGAGGAGTGACATTAAAACTCCATCTGACTATACTGATTTGGATTTTCGTTAGTTTCCATCCTTTTTCCATTCTAAAAGCAGAAAGCTTGACCGCGGCTAATCGCATCAACTTCGTTGTGTCCATCGCTCGACGGGACTTTTAACACTTTCGAGTGTTTAAGACACAGCGACGTTACCTGTCACACGGCACACGGTGATACCGCTGCCCGCCGCAGACTACCTGCTCTCGTTCTCTCCAGCTCCCCCTCTTCCAACGTAATCCGCTGATTAAGTACCACTTATTTAAATAAGCCCTCGTTAGAGGATGGTCGAACGACTGAATGATAGCATAGACCACATTAGGACGTGAAAACTGACGAATACGCACATTAAGTTTTAGAAAGGTTTGCACGCCTAGTCGCCAGGTATACGATGCTGCCTATACTGCCGTTGAGTCAAATTGAATAAAATGCCTGATAGCTTGCTTTCTAATCTGGTTTACGTCGTGTCGTACCTTGTTGCTGGAGTATTCTCTCATTCCTGGTTCCGTATTGCTACTTACTTTACGATTTTTAACGTAATACACACAAGAATATTCAGGTGTGGTCTTGTAAATGACTTCTTCGGGAAATAGCAACTTTTGCAATTCTGTCTTCCGCGAAACGCATTTTTTGTGAAATCACATAATAAACCGCTTCAAGAAATCTAAGAAACGCGCGGTTGTTGTTTGAAGGGGAAACGTGTTCGAATCACTTCCACTTAGGAAGTGCAGGATTCTAAAGTTTGGCCCCTAGCAAGGCGACATTCCGTTTTGTGTTAAAGTTAAACTCTGCGCTAGTTCAGATGTACCTCCTGATTCCACGATGCTCAGTTACAGATGTCCTGTCAACCAAATTTTATACATTTTATTGGATATCTTCTCTAAGCTTTAAATTCTTTCGTAATCTAGGGCGTTACATTTTACATTTATAGCATTTCGTAAACAATTATGCTTTGACAGCATGTCATTTTTATTTTCATATTTTCTTTTCTTTGTGTGTTGGGTGTAATAGTTTATAAACACTTTTACGTCTTTATTCTTTTCACTGTTACCTCGTATTCGTTAATATCACTGAAAAAAAGAGAAAAAATACTACGCCTTGTAAGACAATGGTGTGAAATGTCTGCTGCTGTTTTGCCCTATGACGAAAATTTAATAAGATTGTAGATTACTGCCGGCCGCGGTGGTCTAGCGGTTCTAGGCGCTCAGTCCGGAACCGCGGGACTGCTACGGTCGCAGGTTCGAATCCTGCCTCGGGCATGGATGTGTGTGATGTCCTTAGGTTAGTTAGGTTTAAGTAGTTCTAAGTTCTAGGGGACTGATGACCACAGAAGTTGAGTCCCATAGTGCTAAGAGCCATTTGAACCATTTTTTTTTGTAGATTACTGTCATCTTGAAGTAGTGCGTCCTTGAGCTTTTATCTGAGAACAACTATTGATACTGATGTGAAAAGCTATGAATCCGAAATATCCCTCATTTTAGAAATTAGATTAGAATAGGCTTGTGGATCTAGGATAACCCAAAATGGCAAACTCATGTTGGTAAGTTAACACACAAGCTACCTGGGCACGTTGCCGCGTCATATTGTAAAATAACAATCGGTGGATAAAATCAATGTTTCCTTAACTGTTACTTTTATGTCCTTTATAGTGTACACGCAAACAACTGAAGATTCCCTGGTAGTGCAGTCTGAATAACACAACCGAAAGACCTTCCTGATCTGACACAGTATGATACAATCAAAGCCAGTAGTGACGCGGGTGGCAGCGATCGCTGCTAGGCACAAATACACAGTTTAAGTTCCACAGAAGTACTAGCAATCCAATGGCATCGAGTCCCGCGAAGGTCAGCGCTGGAGGAGGTGAAAGCTCCGAGGAAGATGACTGGCGGCTCGGTGTGGCTGCTGTGGAGTGTCATCCGTGGTGGCTGCTCGAGCGACGACGCGCCGGGATCCCCGGTGAGAGCTTCGACTGATGGGCCGGGGGGCGTCCGGCGTAATACCCGCGATCGAGCCGCGGCTTAAGTAGGCCGCACGCGGAAGGATATCGCACGTCGTTCAACGAATACGTGACTTGCTCCTTCTTAGAGATCGAACCGCGGCTTAAGTAGGTCGCAGGCGGAAGGATATCGCACATCGCTCAGCGAATACGTGACTTGCAACATAGTCCCTGCGATAGCAGCGCCGCCGTCGCCGATGCGCGTGCTGCTTGTGAACGAGGCTGAGGCTTCCGGAGGCGCCTGCTAAAGATTATCGTGTCCCCTGATATGTTACTGTCCGTAAGCAGTAATATTTCCAAAACACCCGCGTACTTACGATACCACGAGCATCATCGTCTCCGGAGGAGCGCCTGCACGTTTGGAGCACACTACCCTCTGATCGCGGGCGTTGTGCCGGAAGCAGAGGTGGCAGGCAAGCGGCCAGTTATAGCAACCGTAGCGAAATTCTTCTGGATATAATGGTGTATTTTGTTGCTCTGGGTCCATTATATTTCGACATGACTCCTCCGCGGGGCTTGGTATTTCGTCACAGTTTTAAACCTGTTGATATTATTGGTGTCCAGTGGGAAACTTTATCGAGATTCATGTAGTGGAAGGAGAGGGGATCTACTGTTTGTCTCACCTTGCAGTATGTGCCATGAACTGTAATCATCGGCGAATGGGTTATGGACTCTTTGTTACCCTCGTGCAGGATATGGATCGCGCAGCGGCAGTTACTCACCGATAATGCTCGCGTCTCAAGTTGGTTGTACGGCCTGCTTGATTCTAATGGCTGGCAAATCTATTCATATTATTAGGAAGTTTTAATACG
This sequence comes from Schistocerca serialis cubense, assembly GCF_023864345.2. Lineage (NCBI taxonomy): Eukaryota > Metazoa > Arthropoda > Insecta > Orthoptera > Acrididae > Schistocerca > Schistocerca serialis. The sequence goes on along the minus strand of NC_064640.1, from coordinate 610,636,238 downwards.
CCATTAGTCTCCCTGATCTTGTGTTCCACCATCTCTGGCTGTTTTGAAAGTGCGCTAACTTCGTTGAATTTCATTTTCTTGCCGTTGTCTTTGATATCGGGCCGCTGCGGATTCGCTGTGGCGCTCAAGTTAAATGTGGTGCTCTACAGGGTGTTAAAAATTCAATGCCAAAACTGACGGATATAATGACAGAGACAACAAAAAAACATATTTCGGTAAGCAACCTGGTGTCGCAAATGCATAGTGAGTACAGAGTATCCCGTAGGTCACTGGGTGTGATTAAGAACGAAACAATGTTAAATGTGTTTCAGTACTTTATTGTTTTGATCAGTCTTACAGTTAAGGTTAAAAATGAGCATCACTGACGTCAGCCCAGGGCTCGTATTGACGAAACTGGGCGCCCCGCGTAAGACGAAAAATGTGGAGGTGTATTCTGTGCGTATGTGGCCGCTGTAAGAATCCTTGCAACTAAGTCCTTTTCATGTATCCACAGAGAAAGGGGATTAGGATTAAGTCCGGGGATACTGAAGGCCAATGTACAGGCGATCCTGGTCGGTCCACCACTTACCGAAAGTACGTGTTAATGCTACACATACTTGTCAGCCACACGCCCCATCATTCTGGAACCGCATTGTCCTCTTCCTCCTCCTCCTCCTCCTCCTCCAATAATGTCGGCAGCTGCTATTGCAAAAACAGTCTGTATATTAGCCACCGTAGTCGGATTGGAAACATGTAAGTCAGAAAAAAGTAGTCTGCTACGGTACTGGCCTAAATATTTGCTGTAAATTGTATCTGATCACCTCTCACAGCTGCTGTACGTGGGTTTGCAGCGGTCCATGCGTGTGAGTTATGAGAATCGTGCATGTCTTCCCAAGTAAACTGAATCTCATTAGTAAACAGAGCAACTTCGGGAAACTAAAGGTCTTCGTTGACCTGTTATAGAAACCGGCCAACAAACTCAAGCGGAGGTGGATGATAATCAGGTCCCAAGGCCTGTACTCTGGTACGACGAGAAGGAAAAAGTAGCTGTTCACGCAATAAATTCCATTCCAAACTGTGGTGAACACCGATCACAGTGGCAATTGTACACTCTGTATGCATTTACTACCCCCGGTATCATCGTATCTGTCAGTTTGTGCATAGAATTCTTGTACATCATGTATATTCACACTGCTGAACTAAAACTTTACGACCACTGCCCACGCGAGATTGTATTACGCTTGGCGGCGTCAAGGGCAGGAGGTGTGGTAAAGGGACTATAAACTGAGGGGACAAGAGTCATAGGATAGCGATAAGCACATATGAGGTTCATTCAAATGAAACCTGGTCGGTGCGTCTGCCTTTGCCGTATACGTACGGTGGCGCCATCTATTGGTAGAGAGACTGACGCGTGCGCACCGTTTGATGTTGCATAGCGCTAGTGTGGTTTCACGCAGAAGAGAAGGGGGTCACACAAAGTTATCGTCCACTATTGAACATGCAGGCGAGTAAGCAGGAACAACAAGGAGTGGTTCGATTTTTGGCGGCGGAGGAAGTTGGAGACCTTGAAATGTATCGACGGATGAAGGATGTGTACGGTGAGTACAGTCTAAGTCGTTCAAGTGTTGTAGAATGGCGCAAACGATTCCTCGATGGCTTAAAGTTGTTTTTAAACAGAATGATTATACTGACCAACGAATATGCCGTGCTCTTCAGGTCGGACTGCCGGATGAACCATAAGAGGATACTTGTAAAACTATTGCTTTTTTTTTACTTTTACTGGAAGTGTATCTCCGAAATTTCAAGAATTTTTAGAAGTTATGACATTGAAAGTGTATTTGTGACACCCGCTAAGATTAGAGCCCTTCTTGGATCGGTATAGGATGATTTGGGACTGTGGAAATCCGGAGTATACAAAATTCCAGCCGGCCGCGATGGTCTAGTGGTTCTAGGCGCGCAGTCGGGAACCGCGGGACTGCTACGGTCGCAGGTTCGAATCCTGCCTCGGGCATGGATGTGTGTGATGTCCTTAGGTTAGTTAGGTTTAAGTAGTTCCAAGTTCTAGGGGACGGATGACCACAGAAGTTAAGTCCCATAATGCTCCTCCATTTGAACCATTTGAACAAAATTCCATGTCATTGTGGGATGGCTTATATTGGCGAGACTATTCGTACTATTCAAAACTGGTGTGTAGAACGCGATTGTCACACACGTTTGTTCCAGGCAGAGGAATCAGCAATGGCAGAACACTGTCTTAATGAGGGACATAAGATGTTGTATAATGAGAGGCAAATGATCGCACCTGCATCCCATTACTGGGAAACTACTGAAATTCGATTCTCTGATAATATTATTAGTAGGGATAAGGGTTTCCCTGTCCGTAAGACGTGGAATCCTGTTTTATTTGATATGAAACAACAACCGTCTTCTTTTCGACCAGCGAATTGTTGTAATTAGTGTCCGTTGGTGATACATCGTTTCGCCTATGTTTTCCCAATGCACTTGAACTTGAGGGCAGCACCGATGCCGCTCGCGCACGCGCGGTGCGCCATCCGCGGTGTATATATAATACACTCCTGGAAATTGAAATAAGAACACCGTGAATTCATTGTCCCAGGAAGGGGAAACTTTATTGACACATTCCTGGGGTCAGATACATCACATGATCACACTGACAGAACCACAGGCACATAGACACAGGCAACAGAGCATGCACAATGTCGGCACTAGTACAGTGTATATCCACCTTTCGCAGCAATGCGGGCTGCTATTCTCCCATGGAGACGATCGTAGAGATGCTGGATGTAGTCCTGTGGAACGGCTTGCCATGCCATTTCCACCTGGCGCCTCAGTTGGACCAGCGTTCGTGCTGGACGTGCAGACCGCGTGAGACGACGCTTCATCCAGTCCCAAACATGCTCAATGGGGGACAGATCCGGAGATCTTGCTGGCCAGGGTAGTTGACTTACACCTTCTAGAGCACGTTGGGTGGCACGGGATACATGCGGACGTGCATTGTCCTGTTGGAACAGCAAGTTCCCTTGCCGGTCTAGGAATGGTAGAACTATGGGTTCGATGACGGTTTGGATGTACCGTGCACTATTCAGTGTCCCCTCGACGATCACCAGTGGTGTACGGCCAGTGTAGGAGATCGCTCCCCACACCATGATGTCGGGAACCTGGAACATTAACTCTTGGTGTATGACGTGTCAATTTATGTCTGAGTAGTTTCAACTAAAGAAAAGATTATCCAGATTAACTAGATTATTTCATTTCTTCGTTTTTTATACAGGGCGATTCTAAGTTAGTTATCTAAAAGTACTATTAAATAACCCACGAGATTTACTTAGTTGAAATAATTTATTCTCGGTTCTGAAACTGACAGTACATCAAGTTTCTTCCTACAAATGTTCCATGTGGCTTCCTCCTGTAACACGGCGGCTATCCTATCTGTACGGATGTTTTCCCATATTCGCGAGAGCCCGTGGGCGACGTCGCTTGACCTCTCTCTCGATGTGCCACACAACCTGTTTCCGCAAACCAATCATACCATCCTTTTATAGTCTTTGTCTGAAGCGGAGCTTCGTGAGACTCCTTTCTGAAGTGTCTTCTTACAACAGTTGGTGACTGCGTTTCGTGGTACCACAAGCAACACTAGGCACGTCTCGCGCCGCTATATGTCTGCATTGTTACTATGGTTACGCACTGTTTCCGCATAACGAGCAAAGGGGACGACATCTGGCGGTGTAGGACTGAAACTCGAGAACACGGCGCGAACTTTGAAGAGCCCCCGGATGATTTCGAAATTATTTACAGTTATTTTTAGGTAACTAATTTAGCACAACCTTGTAATGTGAGGGTTACCACAAATGTTTTTAGACACAAAAATGGAAAGGAAATGAAATAATTTTGGTTACTGTGTTTTTCCAAAGTACTCGTCACGAAACATTGTCCTCTTTTGAATTCTCTTTCCTGTTCGTGGATGATGAACTTGCTTTCACAAGGTTAGCTTCTGAGTTCAGGAAACATGAAATAACTTTGATCGCTATGTTTTCTCAAAAACCTTTCCGCGAAAAATTATGCTCTTTTGCATTCTTTTTCCTCTTCATAGCTGATGAACTTGGTTTCACGAATGCAGTTATTGAGGGCAGGGAATATTAAATTCAAACGGGGGTAAAATCAAGAGTGTACGCAGGATGATTTTAACCTATCTTGCATCACCGTACAGTTTCAAGAGTCAATTTATGTGCGCGTACGCAATTGCAAAATGACACATAATGCTTATCAAATCTGTTGCGACAGGGTAACATGGAATTACCATTCACATGCTTACAGATATCATTAACGCAGTTCTGCCTATTATAGCGAACATATTCAAACATGCCTTTAATTCTTAAGGTTCAAATGATGTACTTTTCCATCTACTTTCAAGAGTATTCTAATAGAATGCTTACGACAGAAAATACACGAAATTGTCCGTAGTATTATGGAGCACTACTTCTTCTTTCAGTGATGCGTACAGTACTTGAATAAAGCTTGCTCGCTCAGTTAACTGAACGTTTAAATAATAATGATGTATTTGACTCTCATCAATCAGGACTTCAGCAACAACATAGTACCCATGAAAGTGATTAACGACAGAAAATCGACTGTTGATGGACATCGGGCTATTATATCGAGATTTTTGATTTCATCATGTCTTCGTCACGCTCACTGAGTTCTGTTATGGCTCGCGAATGGGATGCATCATCTCTTACTGGACATGAAGGGTGCATAATAAAGGGAGCACAGAAGACCCATTGGAGGGGCATAGCATCATGTGTCCTTAGTTACCAATGTTAGGGCGACTGTTATTTCCCATACTCATTAACGACGTTTGGGGTTCCATATTACCCCACTACAACTACTGTCTGTGTACGTTGTACACGAACAATCTCCAAGAGCATTTGAGCGCCAGACTGGAAAATTTATGGCCGTTGTAAACTGAAGTAACGAAGATCTCCCACCTGATTATGAGTGGGTCAACAAAATAGGACTTAAACAAAATCCAAATAAGTCGCTTTCAACCTTTATAGCGCATCAGCGTGAATACCCTCCTTAAGTTGTTCTAGATAACTTGAGATCCTCAGTTATAAATCTTGATGTAATACTGAAAAAACACTGAAACTCAAGGGCAATGCTGTATCTTTATATGGAAGGTTTAGGCATAAATTCATATTGGACCAAAACAAAAATACTTTTTCTTTTTCAAAGACATCAAACATAACTGTGCATGGACTAATTTTGCCCCTTTTCGATTATAGCATTAATGTGCATACCACAACGAGATACAAACAATGACAATTCCCAACGCTTTGATCTCGCTTCAAATTTCTGTGTACGATAGATTAACGCCCCTCCATTGTATGATGACAATAGCATTTCTACAAAGATATATCTTTGTTCAGTACATTACAAGAGCATATTTACCATACTCCTTTGCACTACAGCCCCAAATTTATATTCTGAAAGATAACATTTTTGCATCGCCTACATTCACGACACAAAATATCCAAACGTTCTGAATTACTTCCACTCCCTATTCAAACTACAAATGTTATGCCAGGTCATTCTGTGTTGCAAACACTCAACTAACGAGTATGCTGCCCTACCATCAGAGAAGTTACACATCTATATAGATTGAAAAGTAAAGTGATTGCTTTTCGCTTGAGAAACTCTCCCTCTATTACTCGCTAATAGCAGCCACAACCAGCTGTCCCAGTATTTTCATGCAAAATTTTATACGCGCTGTAAATCGTGCCTCCCTTTTCTCTTACTCCATTAGTCCCGTTCTGTTTTTACAGCTTCTACTGTTAGTTTTTTTTTCATTTAGTATAAGATAAATCTTTCATATAAAAGGACAGTTAAATGAGAACGAAACGGATAGAAGAAGATTAAGTATTTATTATTTCAAAAGTAATCGCCATAACTGTTAATACATTTATCCCACTGTCAGACAAGACAGCCAGCGCCTCTGTGGAAATACATTTGCTGTAGCATGCCCACATGTTGCCGAGGTTGTTTCGAATACGCTGCAGAAGTTTCGCTGGGAAGCCTTTACACGCCCTCCATACAGTCCCCATCTCTCCCCACGCGATTTCCATAGTATTGGAGCCCTGAAGAAAGACATTCAACGTCGCCGATTTGCTTCGGATGGAGAGGCGCCCGCATGGCTACAATAATGACTCTGCAGGCAACCGCAAAAATTTTTCCATGAAGGCACGGACCGTCTTGTGTCTCATTGGGATAAATGCATTAACGTTTATGGTAATTATTTCTGAAATAATAAACGGTTGACTTACTTTTTTCCATCTACCTGGTTTTCATTTGTCTGCCCCTTATACATTCACAGTATAGTACAGTACAATAAAGTATAAATCTTTCATACATTCTCATGCACTGTTTTTAATTGATAGATAAAATATGTATTACTACGCTGTAAACTGTGAGGTGACTATATTCCCTAATCCAGTAAGGTAAACAAGCAAATACATAAATAAGTTTGCCTGTGGCGTAGTCCGGTGACTGTAGGAAGATTGCAGCCTTTCTTCGCCGCGGCACTAGGAGGGAGATGATAAATAATAATAAAACAAACAAAAAATTCTTGATTTGTGTGGCTTTCCTGTTTATGGTTGCATTATAATTACAAAAGATATTTGACACCCGTGTCTGCAGTTACTAAGGAAACCGAATGCATACTGTAAATATGCATTTTTATTAGTTGCAAAGACCAATTTCAAATATCTTTAATGAAGTAAAAAATTACTAATTTATATTTTTTGATATATTTCATCGTTTCAGTAACTGGTTCTTGTTTACAAGTAGCTTAACTTTCAATACATGTGAATTATCCTCAGTAAGTCTTTCGTCAACAAAATAGCTCTAGTAACTAGTTTGTAATAGACATTCGAAAAACACTTTTTAGCTGTCAACACATATAATTTTTAATTTGAAGTCCACTCATTCTGTATACAAAATGAATTGTTCTGCCATCGTCTTTGCTGTCAGGAGAAGCTGTGGAAACAATTATCGGATTAATGTTTCACGCAAAATCTTAAGAACATTTTTATAGTTAAGATTTTTCATCGACGACGAAGGTGAGACTTTTTGACAATGATATTTTATGTTCGCTATGTAAACTTTTCGAGTGATATTAACTTTCGGCATCCGAAACATTATAAAAAAAATATTATATCATGTGCTACCAGATATTCCACTATACACATGGAATACACGATATCCTGCCTATTACGGTAAAAATTAATAAATTAAAATAACAGGTATATGTATATTCTTTCGTCGTGTTGGATAGCTCTTTAAGAATTGGGATTAAAGGAGCATGGTTCACATCCTTGATCTCACGCACGCACGAAGCTTTTCGAGTCTGCTGCTGAAACTTGTGCCGTACATCTGAATGTCTGTACTTAGGTGTAACGTGTGCAAATTCTACGCTTCCTTTACGACTTAAGATGACCTTCAAAAAACATTCCACGTACAGTGAGATTCGTGTTAAAATTATTTTATGGTTTAGAGGTTCGTAAAAAAGGAGAAAAAATAATTGAGGTCATTTGCGACAGACAACAGTTTTCTGATACTGTTTTGCACACATAAAACACTGGAGTGCTTTTATAAATTGAATTAAATTGATCCACTGATATATAGACTTTTTCAGTATATATCATTTGAAATTCGACACATTGCTGGTTTCTTTTCAGTTACTATCGAAACTAAGTTTAACTGAACAAAGCATCAGATGCGGACGATCTTAGTCTGATCTCATGTATAATGACATATCTGCAAAATTATTTTTAATTTTCAAACTACAACGTGGATTTTTTTAGAAAGACAGTTTCTATAATGATCTCAAATTTTAACTAAGGATTTAATTTACAGTTAAGTTGAAGGTGAAATGAAATATTCATGATGCATAGAGCAGTTCTCTGAAGAACATAGAATGCAGGTCGAATGCGGCACAATTATAACGCTTTCAGCTGATTGAGAAACAGTTACAAGAAGCCTTCCCTGTTAGACATAACAATGTCTTTATTTTGCTGTCAAAAGAAGCCTAAGGCGTACTTCGTGTGTGAGGAGAGGCTCTGTTCTTATACGACCAGAGTCGCTATAAATACTAGTGCTCATTACGCTGTTAAAAATATTCATTTTTCGAACTGATAAAATATTCTGCAAGCGCTGTATTAATACCATGAAAAGTGTTTGAGAAATGTACAGCTGTGTTACAGTTTTTTGGCTCTATATTTATATCTGTTACCAGAATTTTATTTTAGATAAAGACTTAATAGGCACACATAAAATGTTGTACGCTTTCGTAGTCCGTTATTAATAAACAGGAGACTTCAGAGTCTCCTTTTTTACAACGATGTTGTTATTTTCAGTATAACCACATTACGTGTTATGTAAATGAACATAAGCTGTTCACATGTATTAAAGGTGCTAGAAATGTATAGAGAATACAAAACTGTAATGTATTTGGTCTATTATGGACTTTGAGTTGCTATGAAGAGAAAACTAAATGTATTGAGACGGTGGGTTTTGGAACATTAAAAGTAAGCTTGGATAGTATTCTATCTGTGATTGGCTGAGAACATCTGTTACTGAAATTTATTAAACTTAATGGGTGTTCAGTATGCATCTGTATTATTTTTATGTTGGTCGCACACAGTGTACCGATTGAAAAGTGGAAGTGAATGAGAGGGAATTTATAGAAATTTGCGTCCACAAATTTTATAAAATGTCGATTGCTGCGGTTTTTTCAGTGTACGTTTATATCAGAAATTTGAAAGAACGCTCAGTCAACTTCAATAAATAAGAGAATTGCGTCATTAACGTGTTGAATACAACCACAAATGTTTCTAGTAAAGAGCTTCATATTTTCTTTATAGTTACGTGTAAAACCGTGAGGTATGTTTAAAAAAGGTACGTGCTAGTACAATTTAGGCTTTTCAGCTGCCTATTAACTGCTACAGTATTCCTCAATCGAGAGTTTCATTCACCGGTAAAATATTACAGATCAACAAAACCAAATAGTGTCAGGTAGGTTTTCTACCCCGTTATGTAGTATATTGCATATGATCCGTATGAATATTTGAAATGCTTATTCTGTCTCGTACTCTGTAATTAACGGCGGTATTCAGAGTTTCCGCCTATTCATTTTATTTTATATGAACAGGGATACTACAAACATTAAATTTATAACTTAATGACGAAAAAATATTTTCCTTACAGTGGGACTAGCTGACAAGAAAATTTGGGAAGTGTCGTATCATGATCTGAAAAAAATAATAAAAGGAGTGCTATTAAATATTCCGAAACTGCGCAAGTGCACGTGGATTATTTCCAGGGAAAATACGGTACAATAGCCTCCGGGGTTCGCAGCTTCATATTTTCCTACTACCATAAGTTTTCAATCAACGACTATGATCCATAAAACGAAATGTGTAGGGATGAAATCGTAGGTTACTGGATAGCGTGGAGAAATGCTGTACGCATAAATAATCATAAATATTGCTTATGGCGGGCTGAAACTCTGAAATTAGCACTAATATATTTATTTGTCGTTCCTGTTAATGAAATTAATCAACCCAGATTTCACGTTTGAGTTTCATAATTGTATGTAACGCTACAGGAAAAACTTGTTTGGTTAGGGGTACACTTTTCAAGGAAGATCTTCGCATGCACTGGTGATTATTACAAGGAATCAGGTAAACACAATTTTGTACACCACAGTCCATTTTCACATATCTGCAGTGTTTTTTTTTTCAATTAGGTCAGATGGTCAGTACACTGTTATCTTTCCATCCATTTGCAGCTATTACTGAGTACTGAACTATGTTTACTGTGTCTTTGATTCCCGACGACGGAGATCATTCTTGAAAGTAGAATTTGACAGTGAGCAGTTCATTTCTAGTAGCATTCTCTTAGAACAGACGTCATCAATATTCAAATGAATGGAAACCACGAAAATTTACATATAACCAGAAAAACTCTAGTATGTAACACTTTCATAAAAGACATTAGTAGCCCACTTTTGCCATGAAAATAAGTAACACGAGCTAAGACTCCACTAAATAGTGAGAAACACTGTATGACTGACTATCCCTATTCGGAGACAGGTGAGGGTATGTCCCCAGAGATGTATTTTGCTACATTGACATTATTACCGCAAATACACTATAAATATTCAGATAGGGTGTTAATCCTCAAACCACTACGTAAAACTTGCACTGACACATACCGAAATACAGAGCAATGCTGGCCAGCGTAGAATTTAGCACTATTAAGGCAGCAGAAAAATATTTGATTGTAACAAAAAAGTGTTGTTGTATAGTCTTGATGCAAGTTTTTAATTCACAACCCTCGAGTATTATTACTGATTAGGAAACACGAAGTACACTTTAATACTTAACACTACTTAGTTTGAAGAATGGGTAATACAGATTCGTCTACAACTGAAGAAGCCATTCCACGAATTATAATTTTGCACCCATTTTCACTATTAAAGCAAACCACAGATCACAAAACGATAGGGCCGTTTACGATTCTGAGCATTTGATTTTGGATGTAAGTTGTGTTATCATACAATTGACTACTTTCCTATTACGAAGCACGCTCCATCAGTTCACGAATGGCGGCCATGAATTTTTCTCTCTAAAATTTCACGAAGTCAATTTATTATCGAAGATAGGCCGTATGCCAGAGAACAGTAACCCTCAGCAAAACGTCAGACAGGTAGCTGACAGGAGTGACAGGTTTGTACTGTTTTCCAATAAGTCGTGCTGGGTTGATGCATGGCGTACTCACAGTTACATCCACTGCTTATAATGTAGGCGTGATGCTGCCACTTACCTGCAATAAGAGAACACACATTTAAGAACCTTTTCATAATATACAGGGGTATTAAGAAAAGTGAACACATAAACATCAAAGATTATTGCACGCAACTACAATTCGGTTATTTCCATCCTCTACATAACAGAATACATACGAAACTGGATTAAAACTACTGGCTACTATCGACGCCGACAGTCAGTATCTCTTCTTTCTTTTATCTCTATGCAATACATAAGTATCTTAGGCAATACGGAACAACCACAAAGTGGAAATTAATTCTGTCATTAAAATATAGTCCTTTAGACGGTATATTTTTTGCATTACAAACAACTATTTTTATTTTGACCCATTTATTTCTTTGCAGCATGGTGCAGTCCTTATATGTACGTCCGTAACCCACCAGCCAGCGTACAGTGTGTGGTACTACAGATCTGGGGTGGTACTTCACACCTTTCCTATTCCATACATTAAATGTATTCGCAGTTACGAATATGGACAACCATCAGTTGTATAATGGAATGACAACAATGAAAATTTGTGCCGGACCGGGACTGGAATCTGGATTTCCCGCTTACCGTGAGCCTTCGCCATACCATTTTTTAAAATCTCATTTTTTGTTCTATATTGTTCGTTGGATTTGTTCGGGGCGGACGTCCTATCCGGCTACCATTAGGCTACCCGAGCACGACTCACAGCTACCCCAAAACTTCCGTATGTCATCAGTTATGTGCCTATAACCTTGCATATCCTAAGGAACATTGCTTCGTAACTCATAATAATACAGACACAGCAATGTCGTTTTCTTTTTTCGCCGGCACCGGGCAAGCGACATACAAGTAAAATATTCCGCCTGTAAGCGAATATATATAATGGATGTACGAGTACAGGTTCTAGACACGGAAATTTGGGTGTGGCTGAGAGTCACGCTCGAATGGCCTAATGGTACGGCGACCGTTTGACATAAGCGGGAAATCCGGCTTCGAGTCCCCCTCCGGCACAAATTTTCACTGTCATCATTGCATTACACAGCTGATGGCTGTCACTATTCGCAATTGCAAATACATTTAATGTCTTTCATAACTGTTGTAGTCGCCTGCACCGCAATGCGGAACAGACACTGCAATATCGTATCTCCTATTTTAGTCGCAAATGATGCCCAGGCGGACAGAGTGCTCGTAAGCCTTACTAATTTTACTTTCACGCTCTTTTCAAAAGAAATGTGAAGGTGGAAGCAATATTATGGTTGAGTTTTCAAGGACTGTACGCTCTCGGAACTTTAACGCTACATTACGTAGTGATGCACCCGTCACAATTAGGGAGTCTGCCACTGAAGCTAGATGAACATCTCCTTGACGGTTTCACGCTTGCTGGACGAAGCCGCGTCGAAACGCGCTGCTTTTATTTAGACCTTCCCTTTTTCTCCAATAAATCCTCACCTGGTAAGGATCCCAGATTGAACAGTCTTACTAAAGTATCAGTCGAACGAGGGTTTCCTGGGTATTCTCATACTTACCTCTGCCTTTTCTATTATTGGTTCTGTGCGGTCATTTTATTTCAGGCCGCTCCCTCTTTACATGCAATTACGTCGTATTAAATTGTCATATTTCTAATTTTATACACATATATAATTTTAGGACAGTAAGTGCTATAATAAAAATAGGGAGGTTAGGCTTAACATCCAACTGACGGCAAGGGTAGTGGCCGCAGAGTGAAACCTCGGAACTGACGTGGGTACAGCAGGAAAACGGCCATAGATTTTTCATAGGAAGAATCCAAACATTTGCCATTATCGATTTATGGAAATAACGGAAAACATAAATCCGGATGGCCGGAGGGAAATTTCCACTTCTTAACTTTCGAATCCGAATCCAGCACTTTATACACTATGTTATATAAGTGTTACGCAGTCCGGTAACATTAATGCGACCACCTCCTATGTTCGGCATCAACGTACAGTAACCACTCACAGACGACGGCAGGTCTTTTTTAAAATACATCACCCAATTTTTTTGGAATTGTAATCACTTTTTTGTCTGTACTGTCCGTATACGTGTGTCACCTCTACCGATTTCCTTCCCATTAGGATAACTCTTTTGTGTGTTTAAACTGGCACGAGTTGAAAATTAGTCTCTGAGACATCATTGACTTAAGATGCTAAGTAGAATTTGAAATGGTGTTAAAACTTTTGGGTTGTTAGGCCACGTCATATTTCTTCAAACAATCGACGTTTCGACACCTCTGCTGGGCTCTTCTTCAGGATCTTCTGGTGCCCACTGTAGATTGAGTACTTTCAGAAAACAGTTCCGCCTTCTCTTATAAAGGGGAGCTTTCCACGCGCTTGTGCTGGAGAAGTGGTATTATTTGGTAAAAGTCTTGGCGACCATTGGTGGGCCATAATCACTGGATAGTAAGAGAAGTTTTCAAAAATGGTTCAAATGGGTCTGAGCACTATGGGACTGCTGAAGTCATCAGTCCCCTAGAACTTAGAACCACTTAAACCTAACTAACCTAAGGACATCACACACATCCATGCCCGAGGCAGGATTCGAACCTGCGTCCGTAGCGGTCGCGCGGTTCCAGACTGAAGCGCCTAGAACCGCTCGGCCACTCCGGCCGGCAAGAGACGTTTTCCCGCACTAATGCCGAAGAAGGGGGGTTATTGGATAAAACTCCTGTGAATACTATTCGTGGGCCAACGTCATTGGCTAGAAAGGGAATTTTCCTGCATTTATGCTGGAGAAGAGTTATTGGTTAAAATTCCTCCTGTTACTATCGGTGTAGCCACTTCATTGGCTAGAAGCGAAACGGGCAGAGCATGAGAGGGGGAATATTTATCCATAATATTATTGTCCGCCGGTTAACTAACAACTCTTATGCAGCATAAGTGCGAGAAAAATCCCTTTCAAACCAATGACGTTGGCCCACCAATGGTACTCACAGGAGTTTAAGCCAGTGACCTCCCTTTCTTTCGCATTAGCGTGAGAAAACTACTATCCATTGACTGTGGCCCACTAGTCTTAGCCCAAGATTTTTACCCAGCAATTCCACTTCTCCAGAACCAACGTGGGGAAAACTCGCCATTGTAAGAGAAGGCGAAACTGTTCTCTGACAGCACTCAATCTATAGTGGGCACCAGAAGATCTTGAAGAAGAGCCCAGCAGAGAGGTCGAAACTTCGTTTGTTTGAAGAAATATTACATGCCCTAACAACTCAGAAATTTTAACCTCAGTGATTTTCTCTGTCTCGTGATGACTGGGTGTTGTGTGATGTCCTTAGGTTAGTTAGGTTTAAATGGTTCTAAGTTCTAGGGGACTGATGACCATAGATGTTAAGTCCCATTGTGCTCAGAGCCATTTGAACCATTTTTTTTTAACCTCAGTGATAGCGGCCAAGAAAGCCTGCAGATTTTCATAGAATTTGAGATGTAAATTTTTCTGATTTTGAAATACTATTCGTACTGAGATGAACTATTTTCTCTCTGATGTGTGTTTTAATATAGGTCCACTGTCATTAACCGGATCCATAAAAATTCTGCATTTTAAAAGATATCTTAATTCATCCATTATTTTATCATTTGTTACGTAATATTTTTTGCATGTGTTATTCTGCTCAGATGCACGGGAGGGCCTTAAAGGTCTAATCTTGTCAGGCTAAATAATAAATTAAAAATTAAATAAATAATGTTAAAAGCGTATTTTTAATTTAAACCAATTTCTTGATAAATATTTGTAAAAACGAACAGCCATAAACCTTTCACACAGAAAATGTAAATAAAATAACATTTCCATTTCAGCTCCAACTACTGTTCCCAAGCTATTGTTTTCGGTATATCGCAAATTGGAAATATCAGATTTTATTCTGACACACCGTTAGTAGCACGTCTTTCCTGCTTTAAGGTAACTAAACATTAAGGCGACATGGAAAGCATCCGACCACAGTACTAAAACAAGCAAAACAAAAATTCATGTGATAGGTGGGCTGCTTCTTGTCATAAGCAGACCATGCCATGGCAGGAGACACGCTGAAGAGAAGGACAAGAAGAAGAACGTGGTACATGGTTTCAAAAATACAGAAGAGAAGGCACCTACTGAAGAAGGGAAATAATTAAAATAATATGTAAGAGAAGTCAAACAGAATTAACTTAACTAAATAACACCACGTATTTAAAAACTTTTAAGAGATGTCAGAAGGTACAATGAGAAGATTGTACGGGGAACAATTGGGAACAACCCAGAATGAAGAAAACGAAACAGCCACTTATGCTTGGTAGACGTCACATCACATAAATTAGGATGTCAGATCACAGTTTTGTCATGAATCTGGAGATCATAATAGCGGTGTTTGAAGTTTTCTTCTAAAATGTAGCCTATGTAGTGCAACTAAGGAAACGAGCTCGCCGACGGCAGA
This sequence comes from Schistocerca serialis cubense, assembly GCF_023864345.2. Lineage (NCBI taxonomy): Eukaryota > Metazoa > Arthropoda > Insecta > Orthoptera > Acrididae > Schistocerca > Schistocerca serialis. The sequence continues at coordinate 610,620,965 of NC_064640.1, read as the reverse complement.
CAGCGACAATGAGTGAATTCCGAAAGTATTACTGGAAGAAGTACGGAAAGCGATTCGGCGCGTGGAAAGAGGAAAATCTCCATGGAAAAACTGGGATAACAGTAGAAAAAATAAAAGCAGAGTGTGAGCTAGAGAAAGCAAAACTTGCACAGTTATTCACAGCATGTCTGAGCAAGAGGATGATATCTAATAGCTAAAATGTATTCTTACCCTCCGATTTCGATTTCCAAAATTGATACTGCCATTAGACTTCAGTTAGAAAGAGTTCAATATCCATATACTTTACTCCTTATAGTTGTCAATAGGCTGAGCCTGCGGAATAGTATTTTCTCAATGCATGTCGCGATGTGAACTTGCGACAAATCTGTTGAGAAGAGTAACATAGAGCTTGCAATACTTAATCTCATTAACAACACGTTAACAAAACTAAGTACTTGATTTACGTGCTGACTCTGTTGGGAATGGATTTGGAACAAACTTGTTTCTAATGAGGATGTGATGTTTCTGTTCGTAGCGCTAAGTTCTCGGGATGCGGTAGCCGTGCTGCACCACAGCCTCAGCCGCGGTTTCCTGGAACTTAGCAGAGTTGCGCACCGGCAAGTTTATTTCTCGTCTTTCTGAGATTAAATTTCGTTCTTTAGATTAAAACAAAAAGATTTGATGTACTCCTTTTGCTGTAACACTACAGGAAAAAAATCATTCTAGCTGTTCACGGAATCCTACAATTCTAATCTGCCTTTTCCGTCTGTATACGACTGTGTGATGTGTGCTGAAACTTAATCGATAAGCTATCATCACTAATTGTCGGGCCGGCCGTTGTGGCCGAGCGGTTCTAGGCGCTTCAATCTGGAACTGCGCGACCGCTACGGTCGCAGGTTCGAATCCTGCCTCGGGCATGGATGTGTGTGATGTCCTTAGGTTCGTTAGTTTTAAGTAATTCTAAGTTCTAGGAGATTGATGACCTCAGATGTTAAGTCCCATAGTGCTCAGAGCCATTTGTACTAAATGTCGTCCTCCAAACCGTTTTCGGTTGCGTTACGGGGAAAATAAAGTGTCTTAGTTTCAGCATGTGTCCCAGTATCTGCAGTTTCATCATTACGAACACTGGGAAACATGTGCAGGTAAAGTAATATACTGCTGGCATCGCAGGTTAACGAGGCACGTTGATTTGTTTAGGAATCTAGAACGCTTTAACATTAAAAAAATGGCTACAAAATAACATTCACACGCGTCAATAAACGATCTTGATGAAACTTGGCGGATGTGTAGAGGGGCAAAACAGTAAAATATGTATTTTCTTTTTGTGCCCAGTTTCATTTTATAAGGGTAAAAAAACCCGAAAAGGTAATTTGGTATTTTAGGTTTATAGGGAATATCTTCGAAACAACGAAATATAAAAAATGTTTTTCATATGAAGGTTGATATGTAATTAATATTCCTGAAAACAGTACATCGAATTTTTTAATAATTTAAAATTATTCGAAATACCCCACCACCATTAATTAACTTTGAAAAATGAAAACTTTTGTTACAACGTAAAGCAGAGAAGCTTTCAAGCCACATACATTCCTCTGTAAAGAGCTTGGTTTCTCATTTTTGAAAAATACTCATTATTTTCAGTTAACAAAATAGACGTATACGAAACAGTAAAATAAAAACAAAAAGAAACCATGACTGTAAAAGGCAAAATAACCATTTAACTCATAAAACAAATACAAGTAAAATAAGTAATTAGAATAGTAATGAATGTTTTTTGTATTTTAACTAGGTATTTTGAAAATACTCCGATAGCACGTAGTGTACAGCTTATTTTCCAAAAACGGTATTTCACAAACCAAGCTCTTTACGCGGGGATGTATGTGACTTGAAAGCTTCTTTAATTTACGTTGTAACAAAAGTTTTCATTTTTCAGAATTAATTAACGGTGCTGGGATATTTCGAAAAATTTCAAATTATTACAGAAGTTTATTATACAGTTCTCAAGAACCTCAATTACATATCAACTTTCATACGAAAAACATTTTTTATATATCATCGTTTCGAAGACATTCCCTGTAAACCTAAAAAGCGAAATTACCTTTCTGGGTGTTTTTTAGCCCTCAAAAGTGAATTGGACATAAACAAAAAATACTTCTTGTAGTATTTTACCCTTTTACACGCCCGTCAAATTTTATTAAGATCGTTTATTGGCACTTGGGAATGTTCTCTTGTCAGTACAGTAGGAAAAAGGGAGTGAATCTTTTTCCTATGCGACGTGTAAGAACTCTTAGGTTGTCTAATATGTGTGATAGACGTATCGGAACAGTCTTTTGCAAACCGTTGCAGTTTTTAGTTCCTGAAGAACATGTTTCGAACAACGATTAAACAGTTTAGATATTTGACAAGGATACTAACCGCTAGAAAGCATATTTTTTCTCCGTTGTGCCTTAGTAAAAGCAGATTAATACCGCCTTGGAGTGTCTCAACATACTGATATGGTATGTCAAAGACAGTGACTTATATATTGCCTCTTGACTTCTGTCTGCAGTTCTTCGGCCGACGTCTGTTAGAGGCCGTTATGTCTTGCCACGAAAGCCTCAACAGCTTTGTACAGTGGCTTACAGTTAGGATACATGAACTCATCAAGACTTGCAGTGCTCTGCTAGAAACACTACTTGTGAAAACTTTCAGTTTCACATGGTACGGCTAGGAACTGCACTGACTGAAAAGAGGAGATGCTCCAAGAAGACATGGTCGAATGATAATGTAGCTTCCTACACATATACACCACTGGCGGGTATATAAATGATAGAGTTACAATTCTCTGCGAAAGACAGAACGATCACCAGAGTGAGTGTAGTTCGTGTTTTGTGTTGTTACCAGGCGTCGTCCCCCCTGCGGGTTCGGGGGTAAGAATAGGCCCGCGATATTCCTGCCTGTCGTAAGAGGCGACTAAAAGGAGTCTCAAACGTTTTGGCCTTAATGTGATGGTCCCCATTCGGGTTTGACCTCCATTTTTCCAAATTCCACAGGAGTACGAGCCTTTTGGGGAAGGACACCTTACGTGGTGCACCATCAGTCCTCTGTGCCCTACGACCTTGGCACTCTTAATCGTCTTGGCGTCGTACCTGCACCCTCCATCCCTCATTTTGGGCATAGACACCTGATGTATTGTGTAAGTACCGCCCTTAGTGTGTCACCACCAGCACCCACGATCACTATGGACTACCCATGGCACCCAAAATCCAGCACGGTAGCCAGCCCGTTGTGGTGGGGTCGTCATGTACCCTCTAGGTTGTAGCCCCCTGACAACACAGGGATCGTACTGCCGATGCCTGAGCTGACACCTCCCCACGTGAGCCAAGGAGTAGATGCTCGTCTCTCTGGGGCATCGGGACTCCCAGCAACGGCCATCCTGCCAGGTGGCCTTTGCTGTGGCTGGGTGGCGCCCGTGGGGAGAGCCCCTGGTCGGAGTGGGTGGCATCGGGGCGGATGCCCCGCAATGAAGCGGGTGAAATCTCAATCTGGTGGTCGTCCGACCGCCAATGTCTCTAAGCGTGGTAAGGTGGAATTTAACGCTGTGACATATAACCCGAAGTCGTTCCCTTCCCTAGCCACACCATGGGAGGAACGTAGGGCTGCAGACAGACAGGAGCCGTATTCGCCACGATACCTTGTATGCAGCAGAACTGATGGGGATTCGTTTTTGGGGACTAAGCCTCTTTTCTTTGTGCACAATCTCGAAGATAAGTTTGGGGAAGTGGCGTCTCTTTCCAAAATGAGGAGCGGGGCCATTTTGATACAAGCAACTTCATCTGCGCAGTCCCAGGCATTACTCGCCTGTGAGAAGCTCGGTGACATCCCCGTTACTGTCACTCCCCATAAGTCCTTAAATTTGGTCCAGGGGATTATTTTTCATAAAGATCTTCTGCTACAGTCTGATGACGAGCTACGTGAGAACCTGGCACGACGAGGTGTACACTTTGTCCGTCGTGTCTTTAGGGGGCCGAAGGATAATAGGGTCGCTACCGGTGCTTTCATCCTGGCCTTTGAGGGCGACTGCTTGCCTGAGAAATTCAAGGTCATGATATACCGGTGCGATGTCAAGCCCTATGTCCCGCCCCCTATGCGATGCTTCCAGTGCTGGAAATTCGGACACATGTCCTCCAGGTGTACTTCCAGCCCCACGTGTCGTGATTGTGGACGACCTCCACATCCTAATGCTCCATGTGCTCCACCTCCCACCTGCGTTAACTGTGGGGAGCATCATTCTCCCTGCTCACCAGACTGTGCAGTCTATCAACGAGAGCGGAAGATACAAGAAATTAAGACCTTGGACGGTTTAAGCTACCAAGAGGCAAAGAAGAAATTAGAACGACTCACCCCTACACCTCTGTTGAGGAGTTATGCTACCGTCACACTGCCGCCACCAGCTCCTGCACAGACTACCTTCTCTGTTGGCCCACAGAGAAATCAAGTAACGTCTGCCCCACCGCTGGGACAGGCCGCTCTCTCTTCCACTGCTCCCAAAACACCGAGTTTGGGAGCAGTGCGCCCCAAGCAACCGGGGACGTTAGTCCCCAACTCTCAGCCGGAGCGGTGACAGCCCTCTCCGGCTCCTCAGCCGGAGAAGCGACAGCTCTCTCTGGCTGCTCAGCTGGAGACGCAACAGCCTCCTCCGGCCTCACTTGTTCGGAAGGGATCCCTTGGGGGAGTCCCTTCCAAGGACTTCCCCAGTGTCTCACAAGACACTAGCCAGTGGCTGAAGAAGCCACCAGCTGCTGGTCTAAGGGCTTCACGCTCTTCCTCTGTTCCTGATAATGCGTCAGGAAAGCCCTCCCAGCATGCCAACCCTCCTCCCAAAGACAAGAGAGAGAAGAGGAAGCTCTCCAAGAAGGATAAGGACCCAGTGGTTCCCACACCAACGCTCCCTGTCACCTCAGCCTCTGAGGACGAGGTCGAGCTCTTTGCGTCCCCTGATGACCTTGATCTCGCCGTCTCCTCAGAAACGATGGCCGTAGTGACGTCCGTCGCTCAGTCGGTGGCAGCATGTGACCCTGCCAAGTAATTTGCCTTTTCAGTGCCTGAATGCCCCTACCGGACACGCTTTGTACAATCCTCCAGTGGAATTGTGGCGGTTATTTTAGCCATCTCCCTGAGCTACGGCAGCTTCTAAGCCTGACACCTGCTTTCTGCATTGCCCTCCAGGAAACCTGGTTCCCGGCAATGCGGACCCCTGTCCTTCGTGGATACAGGGGCTATTACTGCAACCGTAGCACTTACAATTGTGTGTCACGTGGAGCCTGCGTGTATGTCCTTACCTCTGTATATAGTGCTCCTGTGCCCCTTCAAACATCATTGGAAGCTGTGGCTGTCCGTGTAAGGACTACCCAGGACATAACCGTCTGCAGTGTCTATCTCCCTCCAGGTGGTACAGTCTCCCTGACCGAATTGGCTGCACTTGTCGCCCAGCTCCCCACGCCTTTTCTTCTCCTGGGGGATTTTAACGCCCACAATCCCCTGTGGGGTGGAACGAAGGTTACTGGCCGAGGCAGGGAGGTTGAGAATCTCATCTCCCAACTCGACCTCTGCCTCTTAAACACTGGCGCTGTCACACATTTCAGTGTGGCGCATGGCACGTTCTCGGCCATAGATCTGTCGTTGTGCAGCCCAGGGCTTGTACCATCGGTCCACTGGAGAGTCCACGAGGACTTGTGTGGTAGTGACCATTTTCCGATCTTCCTTTCACTACCACAGCGTCGCTCCCTTGCGCGCTCGCCTAGATGGGCATTTAGCAAGGCAAACTGGGACACGTTCTGCTCTGCTGCCACTGTTGACACTCTCCCCCATGGTACCATCGATGTGGCGGTTGAGACACTGACTGCAGCGATTGTTTCCGCTGCGGAACGTACCATTCCTCGTTCGTTAGGGTGCCCCCGGCGAAAGTCGGTGCCTTGGTGGTCTCCAGAGGTCGCTGACGCCATTAAAGAACGTCGGCGGGCTCTTCAGCGACATAAGCGGCACCCGTCTTTGGAGAACCTCATTTTATTCAAACGTCTCCGTGCTCAGGTACGGAGGCTTATCAAACGGCGGAAACAGGAGTGTTGGGAGAGGTACATTTCCAAGATTGGTTCCCATACTTCCCCCTCCCAGGTGTGGCTGAAGATTCGGCGCATCTTTGGATTGCAGTACTCTACAGGTGTCCCAGGGCTTACCATCAACGGGGCAGTATCCACCGATGCCGATGCAATCGCCGAGCATTTCGCACAGCACTATGTTCGGGCCTCTGCGTCGGGGAATTACCCGCCTGCGTTTCGCGCACTCAAACGCCGGGAGGAAGGCAAACGGCTTTCTTTCGCTTCTCGCCACCCTGAGGCGTATAACGCCCCATTTAGTTTGTGGGAACTCCAGAGCGCCCTGGCACAGTGCCCCGATACAGCCTCTGGGCCAGATGGCGTCCACAATCAGATGCTCAAACACCTGTCCCCGGACTGTCAGCGATGTGTTCTTGCCATCTTCAACCGCCTATGGGGTGATGGTGTCTTTCCGTCGCAGTGGCGAGAAAGTACCATCATTCCGGTGCTGAAGCCTGGTAAGGACCCGCTTACTGTGGATAGTTATCGGCCCATCAGCTTAAAAAATACTCTGTGCAAGCTGCTGGAACGCATGGTGAGTCGACGGCTGTGTTGGCTGCTCGAGTCTCGGGGTCTTCTGGCTCCATGCCAGAGCGGCTTCCGTCAGGGCCGTTCCACCGCCGATACTTTGGTCTTCCTTGAGTCTACAATCCGCACTGCTTTTTCCAGGCGCCAACACCTCGTCTCCGTCTTTTTCGACCTCTCCAGAGCATATGACACGACGTGGCGGCACCATATTCTCGCCACGTTGCACGGGTGGGGTCTCCGGGGCTCTCTCCCCATTTTTATTCAGAATTTTTTATCTGTTCGGACATTCCGCGTTTTAATTGGCACATCCCATAGTTCACTTCATATCCAGGAGAACGGCGTTCCACAGGGCTCTGTATTGAGCGTGCCCCTTTTCCTTGTGGCCATTAATGGCCTTGCAGCAGCAGTAAGGTCGTCTGTCTCACCCACGTTATATGCTGACGATTTCTGTATCTTTTTCAGCTTCTCCACCATTGGTGTTGCAGAACGTCGGTTGCAGGGAGCCATACGCAAGGCGCAGGCGTGGGCCCTAGCCCATGGGTTTCAGTTTTCTCCTGCGAAGACTTGTGTTATGCACTTTTGTCGGCGTCGCACTGTCCATCCCCATCCTGAGCTCTATCTTCAGGATGCTAAGCTCAGGGTTGTTGACACTTACCGTTTTCTGGGATTGCTGTTCGATGCCCGGCTTACTTGGCTTCCACATATTCGTGAGCTCAAGCGTCAGTGCTGGCAGCATCTGAATGCCCTCCGCTGCCTCAGCAACACAACTTGGGGTGCAGACCGTAACACGCTGCTGCAGCTCTACAAAGCCTTTGTGCTGTCCCGACTGGATTATGGGAATGTGGCGTATGGCTCAGCGTCGCCCTCAGCGTTGCAACTGCTGGACCCCGTTCACCACTGTGGGGTTCGACAGGCGACAGGAGCATTCCGCACCAGTCCTGTTAATAGCCTACTTGCTGAGGCTGGGGTCCCTCCGCTCCACGTTCGGCGTCAACAACTCTTAGCCAACTATGCTGCCCACGTCCGTTGTTCTCCTCGTCACCCTAACTACCGTCTCCTTTTCGCCGATGCGGCAGTCCATCTTCCACGCCGGCGGCCGCGATCAGGCCACGCAATTGGGATCCGTGTTCGGTCACTCCTTAGTGAACTCGAGTCTTTGCCTCTTCCATCTGCTTTTCAGGTCCGCCCACATACACCACCTTGGTGTATCCGTCGGCCGCAGCTTCAGCTGGACCTCTCCCAATGGCAAAAGGATTCAGTTCCTCCTGCAGTCTTGCGCCGCCAATTTCTTGCTCTCCTCGACGCATCCCGTGACTCGGAGGTTGTCTATACCGATGGCTCGATGGTTGATGGCCGTGTGGGGTACGCTTACGCTCATGCGGACTATGTCGACCAGCGCTCCTTGCCGGACGGCTGCAGTGTTTACACCGCAGAGCTAACAGCTATTTTTCGTGCCCTTGAGCGTGTTCATACCAGCACTGGCGAGTCTTTTGTCATTTGCAGTGACTCTCTCAATAGTCTCCGGGCTCTTGACCAGTGCTACCCACGACATCCCATTGTTGTTGCCATCCAGGAGTCCGTTCATGCTCTTGAACAACGTGGCCGTTCAGTGGTGTTCCTATGGACCCCGGGACACGTTGGGATAGCGGGCAACGAACACGCCGACAAGTTAGCTAAAGAAGCCACCCGCAAACTGCCGTTGGAGATCGGCCTCCCGGAAACTGATCTCCGATCGGTGTTACGCGTCGGGTCTTTGGGATGTGGGCAGACGAATGGCGCACCCTGTCTGTACCCAACAACCTGCGGCGTGTAAAGGAGACCACGACCGTGTGGGGTTCCTCCATGCGGGCCTCTCGCAGGGATTCTGTGGTTCTCTGTAGGCTCCGCATTGGTCACTCTTGGCTGACGCATGGTCATCTGCTGCGTCGAGAGGACCCCCCTCATTGTCGCTGTGGTGCGATTATGACGGTGGCCCATATATTGTTGGACTGTCCTCTTTTAACCGCCCTCAGGCGAACTTTTAATCTCCAGGGTGCTTTATCATCTCTTTTAGGTGACAATGTCTCTACGGCAGATCGGGTTTTAAGTTTTATTCGCGCAAGCGGCTTTTATAGGTCCATTTAAATTTTTTTTAACATCATCCTCTTTTGAGCTCTCTCTTTTAATTAGTTTTGTGTTGTGATTCGACTCCTCCCTAAACTTTTAGGCTGGAGGTTTTAACGTGTTGCAGAGTGGCTGGCTCATCCTATTATTTTCGTGATCAGCCAGCCACAGTCCTCTGCTGTGCAGTTTTAATTCCTTCTGCCTTTGTTCTCTATGTTGTTTTGTTGCTGTGCTCTGTTTTCCGTGTTGTCTTACAATGGACTATGGGGCTTTTCTTCCCCCGGAATTTTTCTTTTAGTGCTTCGCCTGACTGGTGGATAGTTTCACTCTGCTCTGTGTTTTTGTGAAACAAGGGACCGATGACCTTTGTAGTTTGGTCCCTTTCATCTTTAACCCAACCCCAACCAGGCGTCGTGGGGTATATAAAGGGTGTGAACAGCGTCAGATGCTGAATAATTATTGTGGATGACACGGAGACGCCGCGTACGAATGTGAGACAACGTTATCAGCAACCGACGCAATTTGAAAGGGACTCCATTGTGGATCGGCATTTGGCCAGCTGGTCGATTTGTGCAAAATCCAGATTTTTACGGCATTCGGATGTGACAGTGACCCGATTCTGAACTGCATGCGAACGCGAGGGCAGACACACTCGTCGTCGATGTGTAACGTATCATAATCAGGCAGGGACGCTCGGCGAGTGCTGATCGCTATTGTGTGCGACAGCGCCGGCTTTCCAGTGTACGTGGGACTGCTATTCACCAGCATGGAGAGAAAGAGCTGGTTTCACGTAATCCGGCTAACGGGTGACGGCCTGGCCCGACTGAGTGGTCCTCAAAAGCGAGTGTGTTTCTCATAGAACAGACGGTGTTTCGTGGTAGCCTTTGGGAAACCAACTACTGAAAGTGGCGGCAGGCTGCAGCACTTCCACGTAGTACTTCGACCGTTAGCAGGATATGGCCAATCGCGGTGCCTCTTTCTTCTCTGGAGGCTGATTGGCAGTAAATTTTGCAAGTGAAAAGAATGGCATGGTGCAAATAGGTATATAATCAAAATAGAGAGGCTGTCTATGCGTTAATAGCGTTTTGGCAACAGCAACGAGGAATACTGGCCGCCATATTTCGTAATGTCAAGACACTGAGCATAATAGTTACGTGAATGCAACGGAAGCTTTGTTTTGTGATTGAAATCTAACTTAAAAGTACTTTTCTGAATCATAGTGTAAACCAAGCCCAGTGTATGTCCAAAGTGGCAGGAATTGTCCTACGTCAATGGGGAAGAATAACTTTCTCTTAGGATTATATCTTGATGTACTCAGAATGTTGAGACATAGACTGAGTTTATTTACTGGATTTGATCATCTAATAGGTTGGAAAGGAATGATATTAGTGTATTCTGATAAGGTTGTTCTTGAAACATTACGTCACTTGTAGGTTACATCATACTGATAATGTTGTTGTTAAAACAGTACGTCACTTTTAGTTTACATCATTTGTGGAAAATAAAATCAAATGGTAGGTAGAGGAAAATAAATCAGACAAACGAAAACAAAGTTAATATGCTTTAAGGGATAATGATGGGCCTTTCCCGTAAATTGGTCTACTTAATGTAGAAATATAATCTCAGCCACATCTAAATGACGAATAGCTTTAGGCCCAGATAACAGAACACATTTATTACTAAACTTGTTAATTAGTATAAACCGTAAACGTGTTTTATTTCACTTCTCTTTATTCCTATTAGCCTTACGATTGATATTTGGTCCCTTAGGAATTCAAAAATCCACAAATCCTTACAATAGATATGTTACACTGTTGGTAGAGATCTGTTTTTTCAGTTCAGTGAACAATGTACAATAATATGATTCAGTTTTATTTCGTTCATTATCAGATGGTTCCTGAAAGCCCGCGACTGTAAAACCAATGATTTTGTTTATTAAACAGAAATGTTTGTTTTTATACAATGGCAGCAGCAGGTTGTCAGCAGATTTGTGATGTCCTGTAGTAGGTTACACAAATGTATGAACATTCAGCCTAAACGAATAATATTGTTCTTAGGTGGTCTGGTAATAGCTATATTCCCAGAAACAAATTTCCTAACACAATATGATATAAAACATGACAGTCATGGCTACCATTAGAACTTCTCAAAGCTGCAAAAAAAAACTACATATCGCTAGAAAAAGTAAAAATAAAAGATAAACTTGTGTACGTATTTGGAACTCAACAGCAATGATAATTAAGTCTTCGAACCACTACTCGACAGTCGTTTGCTTTTAGTACAAGTACCAAGGATCTATTAATGTACCTCTGATCAATATGTAAGGCTGTATTTCCAAGCGTGTGAAATGTCACAAGTCAGAAGTAGACTAATCGAATGTAAAAGTCATATTCACCTGCATCTATAGGGAAAGATACATCGGTGGTTACAAAAATTCGCTTGTTTACATTATGGTAAATTAACCAAAATAATGCAGCTGCTCACACATGGCAGATATCAGGCTTAAGGTGACATAGTACATGACAAATGCACTTCATAATGGAAGTATTTGCCGATTTGTGTCGTCTCTGTGACTGGCAGTAGCAAATGTTATTGTATAACAAAAACAAACATACGATCCCACGCTAGCAGACAACTAGTGCAGCCCAACCTGGCGTTGCAAAACATGACTGCTAAGTTTCCAGTTGGCGTCAAATACGGGCGCATAATGCCCAGTCTACTCGTACACTATGTGATCAAAAGTATCCGGACACTTGGCTGAAAATGACTTACTGTTCGTGCCGTCCTCCCTCGGTAATGCCGGCCGCGGTGGTCTCGCGGTTATAGGCGCACAGTCCGGAACTGCGCGACTGCTACGGTCGCAGGTTCGAATCCTGCCTTGGGCATGGATGTGTGTGATGTCCTTAGGTTAGTTAGGTTTAAGTAGTTCTAAGTTCTAGGGGACTCATGACCACAGCTGTTAAGTCCCATAGTGCTCAGAGCCATTTGAACCATTTGAACCATCGGTAATGCTAGAGTTGAGTATGGTGTTGGCCCACCCTTAGTCTTGACGGCAGCTTCCACTCTCGCAGGCATACGTTCAATCAGGTACTGGAAGGTTTCTTGGGGAATCGCAGCCCATTCTTCACTGAGTGCTGCACTGAGGAGAGGTATCGATGTCGGTCGGTGAAGCCTGGCACGAAGTCGGCGTTCCAAAACACCACAAAGGTGTTCTATAGGATTCAGGTCAAGACTCTGTGCAGGCCAGTCCATTACAGGGATGTTATTGTCATGTAACCACTCCACCACAGGCCGTGCATTATGAACAGGTGCTAGATCGTCTTGAAAGATGCAGTCGCCATCGCCGAACTGGTATTCAACAGTGGGAAGCAAGAAGGTGCTTAAAACATCAATGTATGCCTGTGCTGTGGTAGTGCCACGCAAAACATCAAAGCGAGCAAGCCCCTCCATCAAAAAACACGACCACACCATAACACCGCCGCCTCCGAATTTTACTGTTGGCACTACACACGCTGGCAGATGACGGATGACGTTCACCGTGCATTCGCTATACCCACACACTGCCATCGGATCGCCACATTGTGCACCGTGATTCGTCACTCCACACAACATTTTTCCACTGTTCAATCGTCCAATGTTTACGCTCCTTACATCAAGCTAGGCGTCGTTTGGCATTTACCGGCGTGATGTGTGGCGTATGAGCAGCCCTCGACCATGAAAGCCAAGTTTTCTCACCTCCCGCCTAACTGTTATAGTACTTGCAGTGGATCCTGATGCAGTTAGGAATTCCCGTATGATGGTCTCGATAGATGTCTGCCCGTTACACCCTCTTCAACGGTCGGCGGTCTCTGTCAATCAACAGACGAGGTCGGCCTGTACGATTTTGTGCTGTACGTGTCCCTTCACGTTTCCACTTCATTATCACATCGGAAACAGAGGACCTAGGGATGTTTAGGAGTGAGGAAATCTCGCGTACAGACGTGTGACACCCAATCACCTGACCTCGTTCGAAGTCCGTGAGTTCCCCGGAACGCCCCATTCTGCTCTCTCACGATGCCTAATAACTACAGAGGTCGTTGATATGGAGTGCCTGGCAGTAGGTGGCAGCACAATGCACCTAATATGAAAAACGTATGTTTTCGGAGTGTCCGGATACTTTTGATCACATAGTGTATGTTGTTTGTATAGGTCGTCGGCGTGGAACTATGAATAGCTCGCGAAATAGAAGTCGGTCAGTATAACTTCTTTTCCTCCTCCCCTCCTGGGAACTTCACTATTTCTGTAAGGCAGAGTATACTTAAGAGGCAAGTAGACAATTTTCTTAACGTCAAAATTTTGTGAGGAGTAAATGCGGAAAATGGCCACACAGTCAAAGAGTTGTTCACATGGCTAGGAGTGCACCCCACTTCACAAAAAATGGTTTTAATGGCACTGAGCACTATGGGACTTAACATCTGAGGTCATCAGTCCCCTAGAACTTAGAACTACTTAAGCCTAACTAACCTAAGGACATCACACACATCCATACCCGAGGCGGGATTCGAACCTGCGACCGTAGCAGCAGCGCGGTTCCAGACTGAAGCGCCTAGAACCGCTCGGCCACACTGGCCGGCGCCACTTCACAGAACGAGTTGGCTCACGTTACGCAGTGACTTTCTACAGACATCTTGACACTACTAGTCGATAAAATGTGAGTCGATTGTAGCCGACAACACAAATGAGCTGAACCCTGAACTACTTCTGTACCTGTAAAATGAGGAATGTAAGCAGAGAGAGAGAGAGAGAGAGAGAGAGAGAGAGAGAAGAAAGATACGTCTGATTTATACATACAAATAATAATAACAAAACCTGCTCGGCCTTCAAGTCCAAGTAGGTGATTAAAGTCGCACGAGCCACTGTCAACCTGTAAATGACTGCCGTGTCGCCGTAGCCTCGTTGTTACATAGCCTCGCTTTTATATAGCCACTCTGCTGTTTGTGACGTCACTGATGCTCTTTTTCTCGCCAAATATAGTAATGTTTTCGTCCCTCTTCCGTAGCGCCCGACTCAATTTCGCGATGGCAGGGTCCCAGGCTGTGCTAAGTTACAAACCGACATCTTTACTGATGGTGTTGTCAGATATTTTTATTTCTATATCTTCTTTTATAACGCTATCCCAAAATCCCTTCGTCCTCATGACAGATGTTTCGTCCAATTCAATCCGCTGTCGATTTTCTAAAGCATGTTCTACCACGGTTGATTTTTCAGGACAGCGCAAGCGAAAGCACCTCTCGTGTTCCTCCGGCGTTGCTCCACAGCGCGAACTGTTCAGCCGACGTATCAGTCATACCGATATGGTATCTCGTACATTCCAGGCGTTCTCATCCCTAGATCGTCCTTCCCAGGCCTCATGGGCTGCCGCTTTTTTTTTTTTTTTTCTGGGAGCCTGAACACTAATGAAACGTTTGTCTCTTCTGCAGCCGGCTAATCTTTCTAGACATTACGCCACAGAAAGACAAAAATGAAAGTTTTTTGCTCTCTGCGACGGACGAAGGACGAAAACGTACCGAGCGAGGTGGTGCAGTGGTTAGCACACTGGACTCGCATTCGGGAGGACGACGATTCAATCCCGTCTCCAGCCATCCTGATTTAGGTTTTCCGTGATTTCCCTAAATCGTTTCAGGCAAATGCCGGGATGGTTCCTCTGAAAGGGCACGGCCGATTTCCTTCCCAATCCTCCCCTAACCCGAGCTTGCGCTCCGTCTCTAATGACCTCGTTGTCGACGGGACGTTAAACACTAACCACCACCACCACCACCACCACCACCACCACCACGAAAACGTTACCATCTTTGGCGTGGAAGAGAGCACCGGTGACGTCACAGCCAACAGCGCGGCTATATAGCGGCGAGGCCACGGTGACACGCCGGTCATTTACCATTTGACAGTGGCCGAGGAGAGCTAGGTCGAAAGTTCATGGGATTTTAACCACCTGACGCGGCTGGCAGCCCGATGTTTTATTAATTCTATTGCCGTGAGTCCATGCGTTCATACAAAAACAATAACTGATATCTGACAGTTATTGATCATCCAGTAAAACTGGGAGAGAACTAGAGATATATCTGTCGAGTCACAAGGAAAATGTTCGGTTTTAGCAGAAAGGATCATGGAACCTACGTTTAATGGCAGTTTCACTGCTTTAAAAAAATTTCTGCAAGCGTCGTATGCCGGTAAGGAGACAGACTTTGTTTTGTACCTTTGAGCAACGGTCTGTATTTCCCCTCATTTAGCGCTCGCTTCTAAATATTACATGCCAGTGCTCCATGTTCACATGTTGTTAGCTCTTGTGCCGGAGTATGAACACAACACGTTCTCACGTCATTTGCTCCTGTGCCGGAGTATAAACATACTTTCTTGTAACAAGACGTTGCAACTTTAATAATTTCCCACCATATTGTGAATATTCCGTCCTCTTCACTTTGTAAACGTAAAATAAGAATTCTCAAATATGCATTCATTCTTTCCTTCATTCAACTATTCATTCACTGTGTTTCGTAAAACGCATGAAGGAATAGGCCACCACGGGTGTAGAAGGAAACAAGGTATACATTAAGAGAAAGAGAAGCAAGGCTTAGATATTTAAACAGTTGCCTGGAATAACAATACCTTATCATTACATTGCTTAACTTTATTCCTGATTGCCTCAGCTACGTAAGGCACTCCGTCTTCAAGCCACAAGTGGCCCATCGGGACCATCCGACCGCCGTGTCATCCTCACAGAGGATGCAGATGGGAGGGGCATGTGCTAAGCACTCCGCACTCCCAGTCGTTATGATGGTTTTCTTTGACCAGAGCCGCTACCATTCGTTCGAGTAGCTCCTCAGTTGGCATCACGAGGCTGAGTGCATCCCGAAAAACGGCAACAGCGCCTGGCGGCCCGGATGGTCAACCATCCTAGTGACGGCCACGCCCGACAGCGCTTAACTTCGGTGATCTGACGGGAACCGGTGTATCCACTGCGGCGAGGCCGTTGCCTCCTCAGCTACGTGCAATCGAATAAATTAGAAGGAAAGGCGATAGTTAAAAAATATTGCAACGGTTCTCAGCTATAAGAAGTAACTTCTGCTTTTTTCCTCCTGGTAAATTAATATTTAGGCTACATGACAACATTAATATTTTCAAACAAAGTAGGTATCTACATTTGCAACAAGAACGGAGTCTTTACAATACACTAAGTCTCATCATGCAGCTTTGCAATTGATTCTGCTACTTGCCAAGAATACACTAGATGTTTTCAATCCTTGAATCTAGATACTCAAATAATTTGCAGCAAGAGGGGCTGATGAGGTTTTTACTCGGTTTTCTCTTGAATTGCACGGAATTCTCAATTTATTGTTCTCTTTACTTTAATGACTCTGTACCACCCGCAGCCATCAATTTTCACTTTATATTTCATACTGTCATACTGTTTCGGCCTTTGACCATTTTCAAGTACTCTGTTAAACAGTTTCCGTAAATATAACAACAGTTCTTTGAGTTTATACATTTATTATTAATTTAAGGCAGTGACTAAACAGTACACAAATAACGTTAATGGGAGAACTTATTAGACAAAATTACTGACTGCAGGGTTATCAAAAAATCTTGATATCCATGGGAGGTGGGGTAGTTAGGACGGATGGACTTGATGCACATATGGGTGGATGGAATGTAGCACCGCAGGAAAAGGCGGCGGTAATCTATGTACTAGAATGTTAGTGGCTGGTTTCCGATATGTGTATTTGTTGATTGGTGGTAGGCACTCCACTTGGTATGGAAGTAGTCTAGGATAACTTTTGGATGTATATTGGGGTGGGGTGCATGGGAGTGCGGTAATTAGTATGGGGAATGGTGAGTATGATTGTTAGCTGGTCACTTTCAACTGGATCAAGTACTTGTGCACTAATATGTCCAAGAAGGTTGGGAGTTGCTAAGATGACGTCTGGGATTGTATTAGTTTGAAAGGGGTACGCGATGGTGAATACGTCCCCTTGGAGAGAGTAAAAAGACTGACGCGAACACTTGAGTTCTATGGGGCAAAGTTTAAGTCAGTGGCAATAATCTTGCTGGTAAGGGAACTAATATACGTGGGTGATAAATTTAAAGAGGATGCGATGAAGATGTCGGATTTATATGGTGGCCAAGGTTAAGGTTTTGAAGAAGAGGGTAGAGATAAGGTGTTCGGTATGAGTGTATTTTACAGGATTTTGGCCAAAAGGGAATGCTCTTTTCACGGACAATTACAACTCTGCCTCTGGCCATGAGGTGCGGATTATCTGTACCGTGTAGGATATAGGGGAAGGTTTGGAAGGTGTGGTAGGGTTGAAGGATCATTTAGGATGAAGAGAGATCAGGGCTCGCACAGAAAAATTTAAGTGCTCGTTTTTCATGCGCGCCGTTAGAGAGTGGAATGGTAGAGAGACAGCTTGAAGGTGGTTCACTGAACCCTCTGCCAGGCATTTAATTGTGAATAGCAGAGTAATCACGCAGGTGAAGATGCAGAAGGTATAGACTTTGTGTTGCGACAGAGTAGGCATGAACAAGAGTTTCTTTGTAGGAACAGGTGTTCTAAAAGTCGATATTACTTTGTTGTTGCGCCATGAGGATTGTTGCGGCATACTAGTCTCCTGCACGTCTGCAGCAACAGGGAAGTAAACAATTTTGTGACTTTTACGAGTTCCTAACCAGGAGCGAATTGCATAATTTCATCTGTGTGCTTTGGTAGTTTAGTTTCTTGAGTTTCTGCGTGTTAATTTAATATATAATAGCCACAGTTGCCGCGTTTTCGTTTGCGTCGGAAGGCAAACCGATTTTGTGACATATTATTTGTTCCTAGCCACGGGCGAATTATTTAGTTTCAACTGAGTAGCTCGGTAGTTAGATTTTTGAGTCTCTGCGTAATAATTTCATTTATTAGAGAAAGTTCCCGCGTTTTCGTCAGGTTCTACAGTAGAGCTCCACAGCACGTGCCGACAGTCTGTCTATCTCGGTAGTTTAGTTTTCGCCGCGCGGTGTAGCCGCGCGGTCAAGGCACCTTGTCATGGTTCACGCGGCTCCTCCCGTTGGAGGTTCGAGTCCTCCCTCGAGCGTGTGTGTGTGTGTGTGTGTGTGTGTGTGTGTGTGTGTGTGTGTGTTCTCCGTAGCGTAAATTAGTTTAAGTTAGATTAAGTAGTGAGTAAGCTTAGGGACCAATGATCTCAGCAGTTTGGTCCGATAGAACTTACCACAAATTTCCAAATTTCAGTTTTCCACGTTCTTCAGTATGGATAGGGACTACGACTGTTGTGTGTGGACGCGAACCGTGTTGGTGACACTTCGCTCTCAGCTTCAGGCTGTGATGGCTTCGATTACACAGCTTGAAGGTGCAGTGGATGGGCACCACTGTTGTGGGCCGGCCGTGGGGATCCAATGGACGTCCAGCACGTCGGAGTCCTCCGATCGGTCCTCACTGGTGGCCAGCCCAGTTACTGCTCGCACTGAGGTTGACCCCTCACCTGTGGTCGAGTGGGAGGTCGCTTCGGGGCGTGGCAGACGGCGAAAGGCTTCCGAGGGGGCCGCACGTAAGCCTCCGCAGTTAGTATGACAAACAGGCTCCAGGTGCTGTCTGTGGCTGACACTGTCGCTCAGCCATATGCAGTCGCCTCAGAGGGTGGGTTTATTGATAGTTGGGAGCTCCAACGTTAGGCGCGTTATGGGGCCCCTTAGGGACATGGCTGCAAAGAAGGGGAAGAAAGCCAATGTGCATTCCGTGTGCATACCGCGTAGAGTCATTCCAGACGTGGAACGGATACTTCTGGATGCCATGAAGAGCACAAGATGCAGCCAACTGCAGGTGGTGGCTCATATTGGTACCAATTATGTGTGTCACTTTGGATCGGAAGAGATTGTCTCTGGTTTCGAGCGGCTAACAGAAGTGGTAAAGGCTGCCAGTCTTGCTTGCGAGATGATAGCAGAGCTGACCACTTGCAGCATAGTCGACAGGACCGATTGCGGACCTCTGGTACAGAGCTGAATGGAAGGTCTGAATCAGAGGCTCAGGCGGTTCTGCATCCGTGTAGGCTGCAGATTCCTCGACTTGCGCCATAGCGTGGCTGGGTTTTGCGTTCCGCTGAATAGGTCAGAAGTCCACTAGACGCAGGAGGCGGCTACACGGGTAGCAGGGACTGTGTAGCGTGGATTGGGCGGTTTTTTTGGTTAGAGGGTTTTGAGAAAACTCAACAAGGCCTTCAGTCACAAAGGGTGCAGGCCGAACACAGGAAGAACGTAGATACAGGAACCATCGGTATAACATTTGTAAATTGTCGTAGCTGTGTTGGGAAAGTACCAGAGCTCCAAGCGCTAATAGAATGTACTGATGTTCAAATCGTTCTAGGCACTGATAGCTGGATAATGCTGGAGATAAGTTCAGACGAAATTTCTGCAAAGAACCTAACGGTGTTCCGAAACGATAGGCTAAACGCAGTTGGCGGTGGACCCGTTTGTTGCTCTTAGAAGTAGAGGTCATTCTCGGAAACCGGAAAAAAATAATAATTGGAATCTTTTACTGACCTCCCAATTCAGATGATACCTGTACAAATTGCTGAAAGGTTCAAAGAAAACTTGAGTTTCATTTCAAACACGTACGCGACTCACACAATTATAGTTGGTGGTTACTTTAATTTACCCTCTAAATGTTGGTAAAAATACATGTTTAATTCCGGGGGAATGCATAGAACATCATCTGAAATTGCCCTAAACGCATTCTCTGAAAATTATTTCGAGCAGTTAGTTCATAAGCCCACGAAAATAGTAAACAGTTGTGAAAACACACTTGCCCTCTTAGCAACAAATAATCCCGAGTTAATAACGAGCATCAAAACGGATACAGGGATTAGTGAACCCAGGGCTGTCGTAGCAAGATTCAATATTGTAACCCCCCAAATCCTCCAAAAATAAGCGAAAATTATACCTATTCAAAAAAGGAGATAAAAATTCACTTGACACGTTCCTGAGAAACAATCTACATTCCTTCCAAATTAACAATGTAAATGTAGATCAGATGTGTCTCGAATTCAAAGAAATAGTATCGGCAGAAATTCAGAGATTTATACCAAATAAATTAACAAGCGACGGAGCTGATACCCCGTGATACACAAAACGGGTTAGAACACTGTGAACACTGGCAAATTTAAACAGGCGCAAAATCTCCAAGATTGGCTATCTTCCACAGAAGCTCGAAATTAAGCGGACTTCAATGCGAGACGCTTATAATAGTTTCCACGACGAAACACTGTCTTGAAACCAAGCAGAAAATCCGGAGAGATTCTGGTCGCACGTGAAGTATGCTACCGGCAAGACACAATCAATGCCTTCAAATGGCTCTGAGCACTATGGGACTTAACATCTGATGTCATCAGTCCCCTAGGACTTAGAACTACTCAAACCTAACGCACACACATTCAAGCCAGAGGCAGGATTCGAACCTGCGACCGTAGCTGTCGCGCGGTTCCAGATTGAAGCGCCTAGAACCGCTCGACCACTCCGGCCGGCAATCAATGCCTTCTCTGCACGATAGCAATAGAGATACTATCGAAGACAGTTCTACCAAAGCAGAGTTATTAAACACAGCCTTCCCAAGTTCCTTCACAAAAGAAGACGGAGTAAATATCACAGAATTCGGATCACGATCAGTTGCCAACATGAGTAACATAGACGTAGATAACCTGGGAGTACTGAAGCAAGTTAAATCACTTAATAAAAGCACGTCTTCCGGTCCAGACTGTATACCAATTAGGTTTCTTTCAAAGTATGCTAATGCAACAGCTCCATACTTAACAGTGATATACAACGGTTCGCTCGACGAAAGTTCCGTACCCAAAGACTGGAAATTGCACAGGTCACACCAATTTTCAAGATAGGTAGCAGGAGGAGTAACACATTAAATTACAGGGCCATATCATTAACGTCGATATGCAGCAGGGTTTTAGAACATATATTGTGTTCGAACATTATGAATTACCACGAAGAAAATGGTCTATTGACACAAAGTCTACAAAGATCTAGAAAACATCGTTCTTGTGAAATACAGCTAGCTCTTCACTCGCACGAAGTGTTGAATGCTATTGACAAGGAATTTCATATAGATTCCGTATTTCTGGATTTCCGGAAGGCTTTTGACACTGTACGACACAAGCAGCTTGTAGTGAAGTTGCGTGTTTATGGAATATTGTCTGAGTTATGTGACTGGATTCGTAATTTCCTGTCAGAGAGGTCACAATTCGTAGTAATTGACAGAAAGTCACCGAGTAGCAAAGAAGTGATTTCTGGCGTTCCTCAAGGTAGTGTTATCGGCCCTTTGCTGTTCCCTATCTTTATAAACGATTTGGGAGACAATCTGAGCAGCCGTCTTAGGTTGTCTGCAGATGACGCTGTCGTTTATCGACTAGTAAAGTCATCAGAAGATCAAAACAAATAGCAAAACGAATTAGAAAAGATATCTGAGTCGTGCTAAAAGTGGCAGTTGACTCTAAATAACGAAAAGTCTGAGGTCATCCACGTGAGTGCTAAAAGGAATCCGTTGAACTTCGGTTACACGATAAATCAGTCAAATCTAAAGGCCGCAAATTCAACTAAATACCTAGGAATTACAATTACGAACAACTTAAATTGGAAGGAATATACAGAAAATGTTGTGCGGAAGGCTAACCAATGATTGCGTTTTATTGTTAGGACACTTAAAAATATAACAGATGTACTAAAGAGATTGCCTACACTACGCTTGTCCGCCCTCTTTTAGAATACCGTTGCGCGGTGTGGGATCCTTCCCAGATAGGATTGACGGAGTACATCAAAAAAGTTCAAAGAAGGGCAGCATGTTTTGTATTATCGCTAAATATTGGAGAGAGTGTCATTGAAATGATACAGGATTTGGGATGGATATAATTAAAACAAAGGCGATTTTCGTTGCTGAGGAATCTTCTCATAGAATTCCAATCACCAACTTTCTCCTCCGAATGCGAAAATATTTTGTTGACGCCGGTCTACATAGGGAGAAACAATCAGCATGATAAGATAAGAGAAATCAAAGCTCGCACGAAAAGATATCGTTCTTTCTTTCCACGCGCTATACGAAATTGGAATAACAGAGAATTGTGAAGGCGGTTCTGTGAACCCTCCACCAGGCACTTAAATGTGATTTGCAGAGTATCCATGTAGATGCAGATGTAGATGTAGATGGTATATAATACATGTCCTTAGCCTTGTAATTCAGTGAGCAAATGCCATATAGATAATAAAAATTGTACAAGAAGTTCCATTGATTTGGCAGCTCATCATGATCTCAACTCAAGCTTTAACGAGTCTAGCGGACGCTGACCCCCCATAATCATTGCATGTCTCCCCTTTTGCACTTTTACAGAGATTGTGAAACACCACCTCATAAGGCAGCAGCTTGCAGAGAAATAAAATTCTTGTTACAATTAAAATCCGAATCGTGTATGTGCGCCTCCAGTACCTTGTTTAAATATGTCCGGAAACAAGTTACACTCTCAAAAGGCATGACCAGGCGGTAAAGAGTAATTAGCGGAATGGAGGACAGAACCAACGGGAATGTCCGTTATTAAGGCAACAGTCGATCAGTCTGTACTTAGTCTCTTCTGGTGTTGGTGTGTACACGAGAATTTGAGTAGCTACACGATAACCATTACGAAGTGTAGAAAGCTCATTCGTCGTCTTGAGGAATGAAGAAGTAATGTATTTCTTAAGTTTTTATTTCCAGTTTATAAAAGAAACAGAATAATAATAGGCAACAGCTGTTATATAAATATAAAGAGCTCAAAATAATTAAGGGAATTACTTTGGGCATCTGCCGTACTCCTCTGAGCAATAATTAAGGACTGGGTAGGTTACAGAATTATACATTTGCTTTTACAAATTAAGCACACAACAAAACATTACATTCTAGATCGTTTACGTAAAAAGAACTGAAATGTCAGAGAGGTGTCGAAAACAATGTGGAAACAATCGTCCATCTCGTTATTCTGGGTGCTTTTCATTGAACTATGAGAGCTTCGTGAGCGTTTATCACTGTCCGACACCTACGTGACACTCTCCATTTAAGTCTACGGAGGTCACTCTGTGGTATCCGTTCCCATTCTTCAGTGCGAGCCCATGAAAGTTCTTGGAGAGAATACCATATCTGAGCTCGTCTGTGAATAAAAAATTTCGCCAGTGACAAAGTTGCCAGTTGACATGGGAACGGCAGAACAGAAGGCGAGCTGTAAGATTTTGTCCTGTCAGGCGGGATACTCGAACTGATCGTCTGGGCCGCAAGGTCTTTTCTCGTAACCTGTTCATTACAGTCTGGTCGGACACAGCGGCTCCAGTGGCCTTCTGAGATCGTCTTGCAGTGCTCTGGCATTAACCATACGACACTGCAACGCAGAGATGGCCAGGTATTGGTCTCAATGTAGGTTTGTAATGCGTCGGCGACCTTGTCCAAGTCGCCTTGTGTACTGATCTGACTCCCTGTAGCATGTCCACAACCTAAGGCACATGGAAAGGCATTGGCATCTGCAGCGACAAAACCGAAAGCCCATCCTTTTTGGATCAAACAGACTGCCCTTGCAACTTGCACTGCATTAAGATGTCGCATTGCATGTTCTAGGTTGAATCCAACGTCTTAAAATGATAACTGCCATCTGTGTACTTCACTAGAAAACACTGAAACACCGGTACTCACTTCCTCGTGAGGGGTCACCTGACACTGTAATGCATAACACAGCCAACAAATCTCGTATGATTTTAATTGTTGCCTACAGTGAAAGCAAAGATATCAAGCCATGCAACAAAACCACAGGTACCGCCTGCATCAAAATAGATTTAATGTACCGGACGTTGATACACGTGTTCCCCTAATTCTTTTGAACAGCGTATATCACTATGCAACGGAAGAACATTTACAACGTTAAAACGATGATACATTAGTAAAAAATGCAGAGGAAATGGAAAAAAGTCTACATCCCATATATCCACACATACATAGCTACAAACGCAGGAACACACACACGCACGGACAGAGATAATATGTCGGAGGCAGCCGCGCTGAAGGAAAACAAACGAATATGACAGCTACCACACAGCGCACTTCCAACGACAACTTTTTTATTTAGCTACGGAAGTGAACAACTGAATATGTCCCAGTACTGTCGGTGAAAAAAATATTCACAGTATTTGTACTACGCCTTCACATCAGAAATATTTATAAAAAAATAACAAAATGGATGAACCTGTAAAACAAAATGACATTTTCGAACAACGCACATTGAAGTCCTATCTTCCGCAATAATTAAGTTTTTGCACATGACAGGCTACTAAGGTACGACTAATAACAAGCCAGAATCAAACAGCAATTAACATTTAAAAGCAAACTAAAATTACAACAGTTACAGGAAAAGTATATGCTTATAATTTCCAAATGGTAATATTACTGTTATTAATGAAATTTGTGTTTAAGCTTTAAGAGTTATTAGATGATATTAGAATCCAAAGGATGATAGCAAAAGAGCAAGACGCTCTCACTCAAATAAGCATGTAGAAGAAACAACACAGCACACCAATGTAGTGCGAGCATTACTTTGCAATGAGATTCTAAAGTGAGCTATGCAGGAAGCAACGAGAAAAATATGTAATAATCTCGGATCAAGAATTGCACTTAACGTTGCGAATAAAGAAACACGAATAAGAAGTTGCGTAGAGCTGAAAACGTTTGGATAAGGTAGACTGATGTAGGTCCAATATAATTTTAAGAAAATCCAGAAATATCTTTTTTTCCTACTTGATATAATGCTGTGGGTTTAGATTAGCGAGATACTCACTCTAGCTAGGTCACATTGCCCAGAAGATTCCACGTCCCCGTGTTAAAACATCGTAAAAAGGCTTGACATCCAGGGAAGAAAATAAGGATCGAGGATTTAATTCGAAAAAATTAATTTCTTTGATACACACAACATATTAGATTAATTAATGGTGAAACAGAACAATATTACGATACGAGAGACGTGTACTTGTAAGATGAATGTGATGAAAGAGATTTACTTCTCCTTAGATCCATTTAGAACTGGTGGTACCAAGCCTAGCGACTATAAAAGAAGAAATATAATAAGGACCGCGACCACCACCGGGAACGGGAGCCAGCGCGCGTCACATGCAGCATCTCTCTCTACCATTCTGTCCACACAATTTCTCGTCGGCCGACCAACGCTGAAAATACGACCAACGTGGAACTGCTCTCTGTACCCAGTCGGATCTGAAGAGTAAGACCACTGCAAGATTCAACGTCAACTCTAAATATACAAACGTGGACTACTTACAGTCGTAGTAATTATTATGTCCGTTAATACGTGTCATACAACCGTGAAATCTGTGGCAATTTGTTGTTTGGAGGCTAGTTCAAATGGTTCAAATGGCTCTGAGCACTATGGGACCCAACATCTGAGGTCATCAGTCCCCTAGGACTTAGAACTACTTAAACCTAACTAACCTAAGGACATCACACACATCCATGCCCGAGGCAGGGTTCAAACCTGCGACCGTAGCCGTAGCGCGGTTCCAGACTGAAGCGCCTAGAACCGCTCGGCCATTTCGGCCGGCGTAGGTTAGTTAATTAATTCGATAATTACCTGTTCCGCAGGTTACATTCGCTATAAAAGTTATGCAAATTATTGCCCACACTTGTTAATAACATACAGCACATTTATTTGTTTATTTGCTTTCTTAATCTAACTAGATCACAGCATTCAGTCTCTCTCTTATACACTGAGGTGACAAAAATCATGGGATACCTCATAATATCGTGTCTAACTTCCTTTTGCCCGCCATAGTATAGAAACTCGAAGTGGCATAGAGTCACTGAGTCGTTGAAAGTCCCCTACAGAAATATTGAGCCATGCTCCCTCTATAGCCATCCATAATTGCGAAAGTGTTGCCGGTGCAGGATTTGGTGCACAAACTGACCTCTCAATTATGTCCCATAAATGTTCGAAGAGATTCATGACGGAATATTCTTCAAATCAGTTGCGAACAGTTGTGGCCTGATGAAATGGCACATTACCGTCCGTAAATATTCTATCTTTGTTTGCGAACATGAAGTCCACGAATGGCTGCAAATGGTCTCCAGTTGGGCCAAAGGACCCAGTTCATTGCACGTAAATACAACACACACTGTTATGGAGCCATCACCTGCCTTGTTGACATCTTGGGTTCATGAGGTCTGCGCCACACTCGAAAACTATCATTAGCTCTTAGCAAATGAAATCAGTACTCATCCTACCAGGTCAAGGTTTTCCAGTTATCTAGGGTCCAAGCGATATAGTCACGAGCCCAGGTGAGGCGCTGCAGGTGGTGTGCTCTTATCAAAGGCACTCACGTCGGTCGTCCTCTGGCATAGCCAAAAAAATGTTCAAATGTGTGTGAAATCTTAAGGTACTTAACTGCTAAGGTCATCAGTCCCTAAGCTTACACACTACTTAACCTAAATTATCCTAAGGACAAACACACACACCCATGCCCGAGGGAGGACTCGAACCTCCGCCAGGACCAGCCGCACAGTCCATGACTGCAGCTGCCATAGCCCATTAATGCCAGATTCCACCGCACTGTCCTAATGGATACGTTCATCATACATCCCACATTGATTTCTGTGCTTATTTCATACAGTGTTGCTTGTCTGTTAGCATTGACAACTCTACAAAAACGAAACTGCTCTCGGTCGTTATGTGCAGGTCGTCGGCCACTGCGTTGTCCGTGTTGAGAGGTAATACCTGAAATTAGGTATTCTCGGCACACGCTAGGCACTGTGGATCTCTGAATATTGAATTCTCTAATGATTTGCAAAACGAAACGACCCACGCGTCTAGCTCCAACTACCACTCCGCGTTCAAAGTCTGTTAATTCCCATCGTGTGGCTCTAATCACATGGGAAACCTTTTCACATGAATCACCCGAGTACAAACGACAGCTCCGCCAATGCATTGCCCTTTTATACCTTGCGTACGCGATACTACCCCCATCTTTGTGTGTGCATATCACTATTCCATGACACTGTATCAGGCCACCGTTTTACAAATGATTCAAATGGTTCTGTGCACTATGGGACTTAACATCTATGGTCATCAGTCCCCTAGAACTTAGAACTACTTAAACCTAACTAACATAAGGACATCACACAACACCCAGTCATCACGAGGCAGAGAAAATCCCTGACCCCGCCGGGAATCGAACCCGGGAACCCGGGCGCGGGACCACCGTTTTACAAAATAAAAGTTTTTCATTGCAGTTTTATTAAAACAAAAATCACTAAAGCATCATAAATAATAATAATAACAATAATAATAATAATAATAATAATGAAAAATAGTTTAAGAATGAAAAATAAACAAACTGCGTTTTGGTACACTAATATTTGTTTATTACGGACCAGTTTTCTGCTTATTAGGTCAGCATCAGCTTACTAGTGATGAAATGATACTCTGAAGGTATATTTTGCTTTTAAAGGCGGAGTTTCCCTCAAAATTAGTTTTTTTTGTGCATCACAACGCACCACGCTGTAACAAATTTGAATGAAAAGGCCGCGTGCAGGATCACCTTTGGAGGGGGGGAGGGGGGGTCTTGTTGCTCGGTTCCTGCTTCTGCTAGGAACATGAGGTGGAAAGTTTTTGGTTTAGCGCGGACCAGTGACCGTTTGTGTGGCCATTCGAACATCTGTCATTCAAGAAACCGGAGCTGGCAACCACGCAAATTGTGCGAATTGATTAACTACTTTCGCAAAAGACTTTAATTGGACTGAAATTAATGCTCAGCTAATGCCACCATTCGTAAGTGCACCGTCTGCACTTTACGCCGGAAAAGTCACTCCTAAATAACTCCGGACTGGAGCGAGACTGATGGTTCATATTTGGTCCAACGGTGTATCGGACCTTTTCTAAGATAAGTTTTTACTGTTTGAAGAAATCTTGCTCCGTTTGGATTTTGCATGCAAAAAACGCGTTTTTTTCTGGGAGGTTTTTTGAAGGGCGCCACTACTATACTTTAAGCGCATACCAATCGTCTCAAACACTGCACAAAGGTGGATAAATGGATAAAATCAAAACTAAATTGTTTACATCCAATAATCTTTATTCGTTATCGAGATACGGTGGTTTAAATTAGAGCTAAATGTAGCGCGTAAAACTCGTTTCTACGTGATTTTAATGAGCGAAAACGGTTTAAAGTGAATCAAATATATAAAAAACGTATTCTTACGATAAAATTGAAAGTCGCTTTAAAAAATGTAGCTTCATTTACTCGCAAAAATCCTTTTTTTTACGCTCTCCACTTCTAGTTTTCGAATTTTTACGAATTGGTTAAATTTTCTAAGAAGGTAGACAAATTCATGTAATTTATGGTCGTTCTGTTGTTTTGCAAAAGGTCTGTCCGTTGCCACGATATAGTGGTCTAAAGTTGCACATAAAATGTACGTAAAACCCAGTTTTACGCGAATCGCCCATGCTGAGACGGTCTGAAGTGATACAGATGATAATAAAAAATATACCGTAATGGAAAATGCTCCTATCATAGTACAAAAAAGGCGAATATGTCCTATGCAGACTTCGGCATGTACAAGGAGGTAACTAGCTTTTTAACTTGTGTGGCAGCTTCAAAGACATTTAAATTAAAACATCTTGACGTATTCGCGCTTTTTTACTTGTTAGTACCCATGCCACGTAATATAATGCATCGTGCCAAGTAAACTAACATATTTGATCTCATGTCGTGTAACATGACACATGCCATCGTTTCAGCCAAAACAGCATTTGTCATGTCCTGAAATATGAGCCAACGTGTTATTAAACATTAGGATGCATGCATCTCCACTCTGGGATACTTCCTATTAAATATACACCCCCTAATCTAGAATACTTCATATTCTAGATGCATCATACTCTCTAGAGGCACATAAATTTGTGTCCGTTTATTCTTTCATCCCTCACTATACATGTAACTACAGGTGGGTTTGGTGGAGAAATGGTCCCTAGGGGAAAAAATCAACCCCTCCCCCATTCAGAAATTTAAAAAAATGGTTTTAGAGTCCCCCAGGAACAAATCAACCCCTAGAAATTTTATACCTCACAGAAAAACGTTTTTAGTTATTACATGTATGCTCTTCAGTCATATGATTTGCATATTGTTTATTACAGCTGGCGAATCTTCTGGATTTTGCTCACGCGATCAGGGTCTTTAGCCTACAAATTGCAAGATGCAGGTGTGCCAACACATTGGTGCTAAGAGAACTCACTGCACTAGGAAAAAATGGTTCAAATGGCTCTGAGCACTATGGGACTCAACATCTTAGGTCATAAGTCCCCTAGAACTTAGAACTACTTAAACCGAATTAACCTAAGGACATCACACACACCCATGCCCGAGGCAGGATTCGAACCTGCGACCTAGCAGCCTCGCGGTTCCGGACTGCAGCGCCAGAACTGCACGGCCACCGCGGCCGGCCACCAGGAAAGTAGGTTTAACTCTTAAAAAGGCGCGAATATGTCAATATTTATTGATTTAAATGTCTTTGAAGTTATCAGATAAGTCGAAAAACTAGTTCTCTTCTTTTACATCTCTAACTCTTCCCAGGACATATTCGCCTTTTTTGTGCTATGATAGAGCATTTTTAGTTCTGGTAAGTATACAGTTCGATTAATGATTCCAATAACGGCTGGTTCACTACCGCCAGTATTGGTGCAATAATAGATGCTCTTTTAGCCATGGCCGATGCTTTTAGATTTAGAGCTTTCCATCTTGTTTTCTTGGACACAAGCGATATCGATATGCTGTCTCTTCAGTGTGTCTGCAAACTTGCAGCTGCACTCTGTTAATGGTGGTTAGGTGTGTGGCAGTTCTAACAGAAATGTGTGTATGTTGTGGTTAACGTAGGAGTGAAGTTTATTTAATAGCCAGATTATTGTATCAGAGTGTGATTTGTTTCCGTACACTGACGCAGGCAATGTCTACGAATCAGGTCACACTCCCAGTCCGTGGGAAAGAAAGGTATAGTATGCCACTATGTCAAGAAAGGGTCTTCGTGAAAACTTTCCATTTGTTGTTTGTTGACAAATGGCTTGGCATAACTTTCTGAATTGTAGGTCATCTACTTGGACATAGTAAACTTCGCTCTCTGGCACGAGGTGAAACAAATAAACCAAAGTGATCTCTAGGAAATACGAGGGTTGTCCAAGAATTAAAGACCCAGTGCATTTGGTCAGCGCTAGCTGAATGTTCCTGTGCTTCCGTGCGATATCGTGTGTTCACGTGTGGTTTCGGTCTTCCGTGGAATGGTGTATTGATGTGTGTTTCGCAGTGAGTGAAAGCTACTCCAGTCGGTGTGCATAAAGGGCGAAAAAGCATTCAATAATTAGCTAAATTATCCTATCGACCATACTGCAGATTTCTTACTGATCTGGTCAACATGAAGCAGCCAGGAATAACGTAAATTTTGCGCAAGTTCATAACATGACAGCAAAACCTTGTGGTATTTCCGGACGTGAGCACGTGTTTTGATTATCCAGGAAAGGGATATAAACGAAAATGAAAATTATGGGATTTGACGATTTTAACAGAAAGTTTGTGCGTATAATTGTACTTAGATACTACAACGGAGTAGAGTATCCGACGGCTAGAAAAATACAGAATGATCTCCGTGAAAAAATTAATTATTGTGGCTCAGAAACTTCCGTTCCTTGTCTTCTCCGCTCACTTTATTTTTGATTCAAAAAGTACAATGATGGACAAAAATTTTTACGGAATGCAACACATTGCAGCAGCAAGACCGAAGTTTTAGGTCAAATGCACTTACTGAGTTCTGAGGACAAGAGTATTGTAGCATACTGCTATAAAACTAGGATTTCACAAAACTACACGCAAAAATATATTTTTCTCGACATAAACGGAAATATTGGCCTGACAATCCCTTCAGAGACTTTTGTATAGCGTATATCGGCGCTTTGGATAATGGGTACAGTGACGAAGGCTCAATGAAGAGCTGCAAATAAAAAAAAAATTGGGAGGTATAGAATATTCTCGGTCGTATGAAAGCAAGCCGTCGGAAGTATTATAGTGGCGCCGGTATACAAGTACTTGCGCGCTCTCGTGCATTGTCTCTCCTGTAAATAAAACGCGTTCACACATGACACGATTCAGTAAATTAACTTCATAGTTTTCTTAACTACTTTCTCGTTGGAAGTTTCTACAGGGACCAACAAAACGCAAATTGATCAGCGACGACATTTTTCGTTACACAGGCGGAACCCTCTTAACGATGTTTGAGTTTTTGCCTCTTTTTATCTTTTCGTGATAAAATATGTATTACATGCATCTATAAACTTTGAGAACGTTCATATGTTATTTTCAGTCCAAATATGTCAGTGGCTCTGTTTTTTGCACAGGTTGAAGTAAAAAAATATTTTCCTTCAAAACTTCTTGTAACGTTATGTTTTATTTTTTGTCGTAGCAGCTGGCAATAATTTCCTTTTGTGAAGTTCTCCATCATATTGTAGGCTGAAACAAGATATGTCTAACTTTTTTCTGAATTTGTACTAACATTTGAAATCTTCACAGACCGGCATTGCCGTATGACAGGGAGATGACCTTGAGGTGCCTATTTTAGTGATGGCCGCTGAAGTAGGCAACACTTGTTTGTTGCGTGTGCTTCCGCCACCACAACTGGCGGTTGCGCAACTCGGCAGCTACATTCAGTCTGGTTGAAGCTCCTCCTGATGGGATGGACGCTCCGCTGCGTCCCCCGCCAAATGGGAGGTGCGCGCGGTTATTCGCTTTCTTAATGCGGAGAAGGTTCGCCCAAATTAATATTAATCATCGTCTGAGACCATTTATGGCTATGGGTTAACCAGCGTAATGTTAGGAAGTGGTGCACTGAGTTCTCGAGAGGTAGGAAGGAAGGGAAAGAAAGTCTTAAATTGATGACCCGTTGTTGGAAAAAACTGAAAACTAAACTTAGTGAAGACCGCCGTCTGACAGTCCGGCACCTCACAATTTCGATTCCAGAAGTCAGCAAATCAACGATTCAAACCACCTTAAAAAAATCGTGTGCAGGAAGGTGTGTACTCGTTGGGAGACAGAAGTTCACAAGGAAAATTGTGTGGAGTGTGCTCCGAAATATTTGGACCGTTTTCAAAGGAAAGGAGATGAGTCTGTGAACTCAGTCACTACAGGTGAAGAAACATGGGCTTACCAACATACATCTGAGTCCAAAATGCTGTCACTGACAAGAAAGTCATGGTCAGCGTGTTTCGGGATCGAGAAGCGGTTCTTCTTGCCCATTTTTTGCCAAAGGGGAACTCAATCAACACAATTTGTTATTGCGTAACGCTAAAAATCTACGAAGAGCGATACAAAACAAGCGAAGTGGGAGGATGAGCAGGAGCGTTTGTTTTTTGCATGACAACGCCCGACCCCATACAGCAGCTGTAACCACTGCGCTCCTAGAATCTTGTTGTGCGTTGTCCTTAGCCATCCTGCTTGTAGCTCTGACTTGGCGCCCAGTGGTTTTCATCTCTTCCTTAACCTAAAGAAACATTTGTCCGGCAAATTCTTCTCGGCCGGTGAGGAAAACTACAACTTTCGGATTGTCACGTGGCAGCTTAATATGCAAATTTTTGCTTTGGAAAAGAAGTTCCACATCTAAAGTTGTCTCTATTTTGATTTTATGCATAATGGATATGATGCCGTGGTTGTAAAAATCAGTGTTATGATGCCGACTCAAACATCTATCTACAATGTAAGAAACAGTATAAATCACATTTTCGAAGGACAAGCCTTCAACCTCCGAGTAACCATACGTTACATTCATTAGTTTCTATTCCCTCTATTTATCTTCTGTTTCTTGTAATAATTTCAGGGTCGCAACCTCATTCTCAGGCAAAGAATAAAAGATGAATAAATAAAATAAAAACTGAGTCTAGCTTTGGAACGTCTGTTCCCTGTCTCCATCCAAGCCCCCATGATGTCACCGTTGCACGTTAGCTTACATGATTTCAAAGAAGTACGTTCCTTATACTCAAGTATATAAAAACTTAGTTCACATTTTGTAAAAGAAAATGTAGAAGATTAAATGGAAATTCTTTTGGTTACATGTCATATAATAAATGTAATGGAAAAGCACGCTTTATTAAAACAAACACCTATGTCAGAAGATTACGCAGTCGCTTTACATAATCGAAACAATTTAATTACAGAAGGAATTACAACTCACCAGTGAAATGTGGACAATGCACTCAGGCAACACGGCAGCCAGACAGGTGCTCGCAATAAACCACAGGCGCAACAGTAACATGGAATAAAAATGCTATTGGACGCCACTGTATCACTGTCACAAGTCATCTATACAACAGCCATAATTATAAAATATTAATATGTTGAAACAGATTTTATAAAAGTATACAGTCAAAAAATATATAGCAACACATATGCCGCACCAGGAATCCCAAGTCACTGCACAATTGAACTATTCATGACATTACAAATGTTTTGCTCGTAAATAAAATAATTGTTTTGGTGGGCAGGCTAACCTCGTGCATTCCACTTGCTAATAAAGAGTGGATAATATGGCTTACAGAAAAGTACTAGATCGACGTAATAATATTACCGCTCCCATCTGGCAGGCGTGTTGAGTGAGCTCATTGTCCACATTTGATAATGTTTTCACTAGTGAGCTGCAATTGTTTCTATAATTAATTTGTTTCGATTGTGTAAAGCGACTATGTAATGTTCTAACATAGGTGTTTGTTTTAATAAAGCATCCTGGCCTATTAAATTTATTATGGGAGGTGTAAGCAAAAGCACTCTCGGTTCGTCTTCTACATTTCATTTTATAAAATGTAAACCAAGTTTTCATGTACCTATGCATAAGAAATGTACTTCTTTGAAATCATGTAACCTGACGTGCAGTGGCGACGTCTAACGGGCTTGGATGGAGACACGTTTCTTGCCGTTACACGGCGCTATAACAGTCTCTCTTCATTTGCAGTATGTACGCGTCAGTGGTGCTCTTTCGATACAATTTTATTTCTTTGCCGAAGCCGAAATGGCTAATAATTTTGACTGCACCTCCACACGCAATGGTGTGATATGCATAATGCAAAAGGTTCATACTCAGGTATGGATAAGTTGTATATTTGTTTTGTGGTGTTTTCTGCTTTACGCTCGTCGTGCTACAGGATGGATCCCTGGAAATGTTTTCTTGTACGAGTGCGTTTCTGTGTCGTATCGTTCTACTTTTCACCGTAGTTGTTTACCACTCTTTTCGACGTTGGTATTACGTAATTTTGCTCCAGACCAGCTGCGAAGTTTCTGGTGTGCATATTTCTCTTGTGCCGGGCCCCTGGTTACGTCAGGCGGACCCAAGTCTATCATAGAGGAGTCCGCGGAGCAACGTTCGCAGCGCTCCGACACTTCCACCGCCGCTCCTCGAGGTGAATCGCGTCGAAACGCCGCTCACCTCGGCTTCCAGTCGCGACTGATGTTCCATCCACCTCGCAACGGGCGAAGGATCGTTTGAATCGCGCCAGATCGTTTGAATCGCGCCTAACCGTCACAAATCGCTGGTGGATACTACCGACACTGAAACCCATCTCCGTGCTGAATGTCCACCGCACCGTGTCAGGGACCGTTCTTCCGTGTCGTCGTCCTTTGACGGAACACCTGCCCGCTTAGTAATTGATCTTTCCCGTAGTGAGGCGGCGAACGCCTCGGCAGCGTCTGACGACCACCCGGCTGTAGCTATGAATGTACCTCTTCCTCCGTTGTTCCGCCACAGCGGCGAGTCTTCTCGGCACCCTGACCCAGTCAGAAAGTCCTCTGCCCGTCACTACAGACGCTCCTCCGCCCACGCAGGTCATGGTGACAAAGGATCGTGCTCCGATACCTCCTTGCTTGGGGACGCCGCACCGGATGGTCCTATGGGTGTGGAAATGGCTCCTGCTCCCAACCCTCCTTCTCAAGAGACAGCGTCAAGCCCTCTGAAGAAAGAGAACATAGCTCCTATTGTGGTACATAATGTCACTAATTATACAAAACTGAACACTGAGCTCCAGCGGCTCATTTTCGGCCTATTGCGGGCTGTTTACCAAAACGATCATGTCAAATACCTTTTCGACAATAGGGACGTTTATTTTACCATTTTCGACTTTTTCAAATCAAGGGCGATGCCTTACTTTACCCACCAGGTGTCGGGAAATGACAGAAGCAAAACCGTCATCAAGGACTTGCCACCAGAGGTTATGGCAGAGGAGGTCAAAGAGGTACTGCTTCGGCTCCTTTTCGAGGGCCATTTGGTCCACCAGTATAACAAGAGAGATCCTGAGACCCGGGCATTGATCTCCTGCCCCATCCATGTCGCTTCCAAGGAGGACATAGAGCAGATTTACCAAATCCCGTACCTTCTGTACACGAAGGTCCGGACTGAATCGTACAACAGCCCAGTCATCTGTCGCAAATGCCAACGTTTACGACATAATGGGAATTACTGCTCCTACTGTTGCGGTGTGTTACGTGTGCCGGCTCATATTTAGTGGAGAACTGCACGCTCCCCACCTCGGAGAAACCTACATGCGCCAGGTGTTTGGGCACGACCCACGATCCACACCACATGGTAACCTGGAAGGGGTGCCCTGTTTACCAGAAGGCACTGAAGTTTCACATCCTCCCAAAAAGAAACCAATGACAAATCGACCTGCCCCACTGCAACGGGACACCACCAACTTTCTTGTTTTGTGGGGCCAACCTGGTGCACCTCCCTCAGCAGCTGCACTGGTACTAGCCACTCAGGCATCGGATGTTTCTGTGGCACATGTGCCCCCTTCTTCCCAGATTCCCGCGATATCCTTTGCCGCTGCAGCCTGGTCTCCCCCTCATTGTCCGTCCTCCATGATAGCTTCCACTGCTCACCGACTACAGGAACGAGGTGCAGTCCCCTTCAGTCCACCTGTGGCCACATCCCGCCCCTCTGCTGCTACTCCCACTCTGCCTAATACTACACCCACCCTTGCCCGCTGCAGGGGCAAGCAGCCTACCCAGGACCCCCCCGCCCCCGCCCCCCCCCCCCCCCGCTGGTGGAGACTGATGTGTCCTTTCGGGAGGACACGCGCGAAATCCTCCAGGCAATGTCCTTCTTCATGAAACCCCACATCCGGGCTGTTATTCGTGACACAACACAAAAAATCCGTCGGTTGGAGGACGGGCTCTCCAAGGCCATCACCCTAGTGGAAGGGATTAGTCAAATATAGTTGTAATGGCGAATCGCCCACCACACCACCACCAGCCCTCTCGGGGTCTTCTCACCTGCATTTTTAATGCCAATATCATAAAATGGATGAAGACAGAGTTGAACGCCTTCCTCCATGACTATCGTGTGGATATTTTAGCGGTCACAGAAACACACCTCAAACCGGCGGACGATTTCCGCCTTTGCAACATGGTGCATTACTGCTCTGACCACGTCAACCGTCATGGTAGAGGCACGGCAGTGTTCCTCAACAAAGTTCTTGTCCATAGCCAAGAGACTCTCCAGCCAATGGAACACATGGAGGCCACAGTGATTACTATCTTCAAACGCCTTGGTGCCATTACCTTTGCAGCAGCGTATTTGAGCCCAAACAAGCCACTGCTTGAAGCAGACGTTTGCACATTGATGTCCTTCGACAGGCTCTTCATTGGGGCAGATCTCAATGCCAAGCACCCGCCTTGGCATTCTCGGGTCTCTAACTCCAAAGGCCAGCTCCTCCTTGACCTGGAGGATACTTTCGCGCTGTCGGTCTATGGCCCCCACGAACCTACCCATATACCAGTCCGTTCTAACTGACAACCAGACGTTCTGGATGTGGCCATATTCAAAAACATCGCTGCTCAGTTTTCACTGGAAGTTCACTACGAACTGGCCCCCAACCATGACCCAGTACTCCTGCACCTCACCAATGCTGCTCTTTCATTTGAAGTTCATTCCACTGTGACCCTCACTGATTGGGATAAGTTTGCCAGGGTACTTAATAACACCACTCGACACGACCTCGACTTGACAACACTGACCACTATAGTCTGTGCCGTGGATTACCTTACCGCCAAAATACAGAAAGCAGTGAAGCTCTCTGCCTCCACTGTACCTCGGGCTTTAACCCCGCTGGACGATTTGCCTCCCCTGTTACGGAAGCTGAAGGTGTGAAGGAACCGCTACCTGCTGGCGATGGAAGCAGTTTCGCGATCCTCGGGACAAACGCCAAATGAGACGCCTACAGCGCGAATTCTGCCACTCAAGTCCGACTGGGCTGTCATTCGCGCCCTGTTACGTTCTACGCTGGCGATTGCCCATCATATTCTCATGGCAGCGGGCTTGTTGTATGATACCCTCATAATTGTGGAAACGATGACTGATGCATTCGAAGCCCAAAACCACCCCTTTGTCCAGGACCTTCCTCCGGACGAACTACAGGACGAACAGCATGTCCTGACAGCTGTTGCCGCGTTCCGCAACCGCCCACCTCTGTCCGCCCCCCACCTGACGTCCATGGCAGAAGTCCAGCGGATCCTACGTCGGAAACGTGGCCGGTCAGCCCCTTGATTGGACGGAATTTTAAATGAACATTATTACCACCTTCCGTGCACGCCTCTCACCTTGTTCACCAAGATTTTAAACTGTTGTCTCACGTCTGGCCTTTTCCCCCCTCAGTGGAAGCAAGCTAAGCTGATTGAGATCCCCAAGCGGTTCAAGGACGCTACGGTCCCTGCCAAAAACAGGCCCATCACCCACCTAAATACCATGGCGAACGTTCTTGAATCTGTGATCCTCCACCAACTTTCCCAACCTCTGGCGGCAGCTGGGACAGTCCGACCTGAACAGTTTGGATTTACTTCGCACCTCTCTGACGAACTTCAGCTAAGGCTTCAACACCGCCAAGTCGACACGTGCCGTTTTTCTGGACTTTCAGAAAGCCTACGACAAGATCTGGCACGACAACCTAGTGCACGAGATGTTGATACAGACCCTTTTACTGGATATCTATGTCAAGATCGTGGATGACTTCCTCCGCGGTAGGACTTTCCTAGTGCGTTCCGGCATTCGCCAATTGTCGGCGGGCGCTCTTTTTAATATCTATGTGAATGATATGCCGGTCATCCCAGAGTACCACCTGGCACAATATGCTGACGACACAGCACTATATACCACTGGCCGTATGACTGACGGCGTCGTCGCCTGCCTCCAGCGACAGGTGGACGCCACCATCACCTGGTGCCTGGCACACAAAATAGCTCTCAATGCTGCCAAAACTATGGCAGTCTATTTCACCAAACTGCGCCCAGTCCTCCACCGCAATATTTCGATTGCAGGCATACAGGTGCCCTGGTCCCGACGACCACCTATCTACGAGTCCGGATGGACCACAGATTGCTATTCC
Source organism: Schistocerca serialis cubense (assembly GCF_023864345.2). Lineage (NCBI taxonomy): Eukaryota > Metazoa > Arthropoda > Insecta > Orthoptera > Acrididae > Schistocerca > Schistocerca serialis. The sequence continues at coordinate 610,582,726 of NC_064640.1, read as the reverse complement.
ACTGTGATGCAGAGTATGTCGCCAACAAGGGGCAAAAGCTGGCCAGGGCTTTGTCCCCCTCTTCCGCAGTAGGGAACTTAACTTGCATACCAAGCTCTGCATCTACTGAGCAGTTATCCTGCCTGCCCTCACGTATGTCTCCGCTGCATGGGCCGTGATTAGTGTCACCAGGAAGCGGAAGTTGCAGAGCCTGCAGAACAAGGTTCTCAGGTGGAGCTTGTACGCCCTGCCACTCACGAGAATTATGACTCTCCATAAGAAAGCGGATATCGTCCCCCTTAAGACGACCATACACAACAACGCGCAGCGGCTCTATGAGAAAGTGGATGCCCTGAGGGACATTGTTCATGGGTTATGCCACGCTGGGACCACACTTCCACGCCGCTGGCATCGACATCCGGTTGCTCTAACCACCCTAGAGGAATCAGGTTCCGACCTTGGCTAACGATAGGCCTGGCACGCCCACCATGGATACATCCTTCGACGGGACTAGCCCACCATTCTATGTACATCAATACTTTCCCACCCTCCCTACCCACGTCGGACTAAGTTTTTACACCTTATACTTTCACCGTTGGGGGGTGGTACGGGATTCAATGCCCCACCGCCACACCTCCAAAGTGTACTGCAGTGACGCAGCGTCACTGCCCTGTGGTTAAATTTACTGCCGCAACAACACAGCTAGACCGCAAAACACCAGTGATGCTGTATTGTACCGTATCACAAAAAAGTTCGTATAGTTAAGAATTTGTTTGTAAATTAGTGTACCTCAAAGTACTAATATTTTTCTAGGCCTGAAGATGGTGATTACCAAAAGTAATAACCTCATTACTATATATATTTATATATATATATATATATATATATATATATATATATATATATATATGATCCGAGATTGGGATTACAATAAAGTAAATGTTTTCCTGGATTGGTTAAAACTTTTTCGTCATTATTTCACAACTTATAACTCATTAGAATTGCAATTCTGTGTGACAGATACAATGGCCACCAGAGTGCATTAGGTTTTTTCGTGTTTAGTGTTGTTACCAGGCCTGGTAATTTATATAGAGGGCATGAACAGCGTCAGATGTTGGGTGATCAATGTAAAGGACATGACCGCCACACATATGTGTGAGACGGTGTTCTCAGCACCTGATGGAGTTCGAAAGGGGCCTCACTATGGGTTCCTATTTGACCGAATGGTGGTCCATTGGTGAAATATCCTTATTTGTGGGGAATTCACATGTGACAATATCCGGATGCTTGATTGCTTGGGAACGTGAGGGCAGGCATGCTGATCCTTAGGGTTCCAGTTGACCACGTCTGAGCATCACAAGGGAAGATAGCCGTACTATGCACCAAGCACATCGTAACGCCTTCATATCTATGTCTGTCATCTGAGAACAAGTTATGGACTCCCTGAAACATTCCGTGTCATCCCGCACCATTCATCACAGACTAGCAGCAGCTGGACTAGAGAATTACTAATCCATGCATAGGCTGCTGTTAACGCTGTAACAAAAAGGGCTGCATTTGGAATGTTGCTGTGACCAGGAATCATGGACTGCTGATTAAATGCGTCACATTGTTTGCAGCAATGAATTGTGGTTCTGGACTAGCCTGCATGACCATTGTTGGCGAATATGACTGTGACCTGGGGAGAGGCGCAGCGTTGTTACTCCTCGTGTCAGGGTGTATGCCGCCATCGGGTCTGACTTCGGGTCACAGCTGGTAGTGACTGAGGAATCTCCAACGGCAGCAAAACTGTGAATGACGGACATGCTGCATCTCTATATGTTATGTCTCACGTGAAGGTACTTGGTGCTAGTTTTGAAATGGTTCAAATGGCTCTGAGCACTATGGGACTCAACTGCTGAGGTCATTAGTCCCCTAGAACTTAGAACTAGTTAAACCTAACTAACCTAAGGACATCACAAACATCCATGCCCGAGGCAGGATTAGAACCTGCGACCGTAGCGGTCTTGCGGTTCCAGACTGCAGCGCCTTTAACCGCACGGCCACTTCGGCCGGCTGGTGCTAGTTTTCAACAAGACAATGCTCATCCACATATGACATGTGTCAGTATAAAATGCTTGCTTGAATTTGAGGTCCTCCCGTGGCCAGCAAGACGCCACATCTGTCCCTGATACAACATGTATGATACTAGTTGAGACGGGCGTCAACTCCATCGCAGTATTAGTATCTATACTCCATATGGTGAGGGAAGAGCTCTGACAGTTGACGCGGCCTCGGCGCACATGCTTCGCGCATCCACGAGGGCCAATCAGAGTATGAGCTTTTGTTTACGTTACCGTGGCAACGCCCAGGTGTGCTGGGCGACCGCTGCTTTCAGTCAGTTGCGCCACGTGCTACGTTCAGGTTTGAGTGTGTACGTGTGCATTCCGCTACTTCTGTGAGTTTCTTGCCGTGTGTATAAGTGGAAAAGTGTGTATAAGTGTAAAATGGCTGCTTGTAGTGCAGAGAAGAGGGCTTCTGGGAAAGGAGCTACGCTGAAATCCCAAGCACGCGAATTTATATACAGATTGCGTGTTTACTTTGAAAGGGAAAGGGACAATGCTGGTGGGACTTTGATATCTCTGAGTAAAGTGTTTGACAGAGTGGCAGAAGCATTGAACATCTCTACAGAGACAGTGAAGAGAGTCACAAATGATAAGGAGTCTGCCGATTCAGCTGCGAGCCCTGTTACTGTGACGCCTGGAAAGTCAAGGAAGAGATCGTGTCGTGTGACTGAAAGAGACAACTTTGACGAAAGTGCTATCAGGCAACAAGTATACGCGTACTACAGCAGGAAGGAGTATTCGACACTTAAAAAGTTAACAGAATCACTGTCGAACAGTGGTTTGTTCACGGGCAGAAGACAAGTCTCTCCATTGATTTGAAAAAAATTGGTTTCCATTGGAAAATGTTCTCAGGAAGAACGGTATTAATAGAACGCGGAGACATTGTAGCATGGAGATGTCGTTTCCTGCGCGAGTTGCTAGCAGTGAATACGAAAAATGTAATATAGATTGACGAAAAATGGGTCAACGTGCGTCATGCACGTTCCACCGCATGGACAGACGACACGCGCCTCGGAACTATGAGTGTGCCAACTGGTAAGGGATGGCGACTAATTATAGTTCATGCTGTCTCTATGAACGGTTTTGTGCCCGGTGCTATGATGACGTATAAAAAAAAACCAACAACAATCGACTACCACGAGGAGATAAATGCAGATACATTCAAAGACTGGTTCGTTACTCGCTTGCTACCAAACGTCAGTTCTGGTAGTGTTTTTGTAATGGACAACGCGCCGTACCACCATTATGTACAATTAAATAAGGCACCAATGACTACTGCAAGGAGAAATGAAATAGTTGGTTGAAAGATAATAAAATAGGCTTTGAGCAGAATATGCGGAAAGCGGAACTTCTAAAATTAGTGAAACGATACAAGCCAAAGAAGAAGCATTATGTGATTAATACATTAGCAGAGAACCACGGCCACAATGTTATACCATTGCCATTACAACGCAATTAAATTCATCTGGGCTCAAATAAAAGCAGATGTTGGGCAGCGAAACAAAACCTTTACGTTGCGAGACACAGATAGGCTGGTAAATGAGGCTGTCACACGAATAACGCCAGAAATTTGGAAGAACGTCTTGAGCCACGTGTGGAAAGAGATAACAAGGTCAACCATTGAAGAAGGTGTAAGAGAAAATCCGTTCATATTGTAATTTCTTTATCAGACGATGAGGACAGCAGCAGCGAAGATACCGATTAGTATGTGGTCGTGACGAGAGATAATCAATCAGATGACGATGATTTATTTATTTATTTACACGTCAAGTTCCTTAGAACCAAACTCAGAAGCGAATCTTCAAGGTCATGGAACTCGTCAGTACACGAAATTCAGCATAAAAATAATAAGAGATAAAAATAAAATGTTTCTGAACCCGAAAAAAGTCAACCAATAAGTTTAAGTAAACGCAATCAACCATACAAGAAGAATCAGCTTAATTTTCAAGGAACTAGGTGTGACCCATGAGGAAACGCTTCAGTTTGGATGTGAAAGCGCGTGGATTACTGCTAAGATCTCTGAATTAGAGTGGTAGCTTATTGAAAATGAATGCAGCAGTATACTGCACACTTTTCTGCACAAGAGTTAAGGAAGTCCGATCCAAATGCATGTTTGATTTCTGCCGAGTATTAACTGAGTGAAACCTGCTTATTCTCTTGGGAATAAGCTAATATTGTTTAATAGAAATGACAGTAAGGAATATATATATATATTGAGAGGTCAATGTCAAAATACCCAGACTCGTGAACAGTGGTCGACAAGAGGTTCGTGAACTTAAACCACTTGTTGCCCGAACTGCCCATTTCTGAGCCAAAAATATCATTTTAGGATGGGAAGAGTTACCCCAAAATATAATACCATACGACATAAGCGAATGAAAATAAGCAAAGTAGACTAATTTTCGTGTCGAGCGATCACTCGCTTCAGATACCGTTCGAATAGTAAAAATTACAGATTGAGATCTACAAGACTGGGCCTTTCCAATTGCAACTGAGATGAACGTTGCTGTTTTCCAGGCTTCTTCGACCTGGGTAAGCAGGTTCAAGAAATCTTACAGAACAGAAAGTCGCAAAATTACGAAGTTTACTTCAAATACGCCTATAGAACGCCCGCCAGTAATAGGCAATACTACAGAGAAATTCATAGCTGACGTACAGACTACGCCTGCTGTTATCCCCGCAACTGCTGATCGGTCAGGTATCGTGAAAGAACTACGTTATGAATGGATTAGTTTCTGCAGCTTTACATCTGTCTTCAGGAACTGCAAAGCAAAGTAGGGTCAAAAATAAAAGAAAGACTGTTTAATTGCAAAAACATTGTAATCGACGTATCAAAATTTGAAAGAATGTGAAAATAGTTTTCAACATTTCATTCGAAACGACTTCCTACAATTGCAGAAAATAATAATTGCTTTTTTGGACTCCTAGCATGGACATAATGATACCTCTGTATTAGTCTTTGTGCATTATCAGTTTGCATCTCCACATTATACGAATTTGATCAAGTATGCCTGGTACGTAGCGCAATATTCAGAACGACGGCAGGGACCATTTCTTACTCCATCCCAATTCTGTCTAAATAAAACTAGTAATTACTGTGAAGTGCCTGAATGCTTTAATTTCTCTTTTGTCTGACGTACCTCGAGTAAGGAAAATCTTTGTTTTTGTCTTTCAAAAGATACTTCACATTTTTGTGACGATTACAGGGAATAAACTAGAAACAGTTTCACTGTTGGACAAGTGTACAATATTCAGAAACTATCATAATAACTACGCTACGGGAATTGTTATAAAATAAAGTATGTGCAAGAAATATGTCTTTTCAAAAAACTAAAGTACCGATTGATGGAAGTTGTCCGTAATGTGACATCAAACACTGGCATGATTTTATTTGCTCTGCTGGTCACCTTCCTAAGAACTACACGTGCAACAGTTTGCTGTCGATTTGAGTTGGAAGTTACTCAAGAAATTAATGAAGTGATACATTTTCAGCGTAATTCAAGCCTGGTTTGCACCGGATCGAACTCAAGGGAAGAAGTATAAGCGAACGATAATTCTCCATGATTTCAGCGGCAGGCAAACGAGAACCAACTTCGTTCTGGCGTGTTCCGTTGGTTACCCGTCTGTTAGCGAACCATCCAAGGAAGTTCGTGTCCTGGCGACTCCTCACGTCGTTGAGTGGTGAAGGCTACAGTGAAAAGTAGATCGAAAAATGAATGAGATTCGATGCCGCGCCCTCTCGGTTTTCAGGCAAGAGCTGTACCACTAGACCATGAAGTCCGACATACAGAAACATTATGTGGTGGATCAGACAAACTGACTGGAACGCTAGCTTTTCGTCAGGTTATGTTAATCGTCGGTAAATTAATGTTGTGTTTATTAATTTTCCCCTCATTTGTAATGAGAAACCAGTGAAAAAACCCTTAACTGACACACGTGTAAAATTTTTGACTAATGCAGAGGAAAGCTGGAGCTGGAATTCAGTGTTAGGTTCACTTACTACACACATTTCACGCTTACGTAATAATTGAGACACATAAATTCTTCTTTATCTACGCCATTTTGGTTATTTCGTCACGAACAGTGCTCTCGTCATGCAAAAGAATTCTTTCTGAATATTAAAGTTCCACGTCGTGGCTCTAACAATATAATGTTGCATCATGTACGACGATAATTAGCTACAAAAAACGATAACGAGACGTTCATAGGTATTTGTCGTTATCCCGTGTTCTTTTCCGTTCCCTCTACTTTAAACGCATATACACAGACATACATGTGAATGGTAGTGAATACTGGCGAATTTTCTGCGACTGCTCTTTCGCTTGTGTTCGCTTCCATTCCCTCTGGTGCTTAGAATTGGCGTATTTTCTCTCTGGGTATTTACGTTACGCAGCGCTGCGCGCTCTTGTCGCAGCCGCCTCTTCTCGTTCGCCGAATCGAGCGCCCGGCAGGCAGGGGTGTACAAACCACAGCTGCAAGCGGTTCTTCAAAAAAATGGTTCAAATGGCTCTGAGCAGTACGGGACTTAACATCTGTGGCCATCAGTCCCCTAGAACTTAGAACTACTTAAACCTAACCAACCTAAGGACATCACAAACATCCATGCCCGAGGCAGGATTCAAACCTGCGACCGTAGCAGCCGCGCGGTTCCGGACTGAGCGCCTAGAACCGCTAGACCACCGCGGCCGGCAGCGGTTCTTCGGTCGGCACAAATGAGTTATTTTAACATTTTTTTAAAAATATTTGCAGCGCGTCTTAGAAGCTAAAATATTGGCAGTGCATTTCTATCGGTGTATTCTTCTTGTGTAAAAAATTTCAGGGTTGGTTTCGACATGTCGGAGTGGACTATTCCCTATAGTTAGATTTAGTGGAAGAATTCAGGAAGTGTCGTCCACCAAGAAAAGAGATAGGTTACCAAAACCTTGTTCGAACTACACTTCAGTTTTGCTCGTCAGTCTTCGATCCGTACCAGATAGGATTGACAGAGCAGCGCATTTCGGAACAGGTTGATTTAAGTAGCCACGGATGTTCTCAGGCAACACAATGTATCCTCCGCCACCCACGGTAAGCTGGCTTGCGGATTATCCATGTAGCTGCAGATGTAGGTGGTCGTTACTTTCAACAGTTGCGTGTAATATAAGTTGCTTATATCCTAGCAATAAAAAAACTAAATATTCATTTCCGACCATTAGTTCATTATTTAAACTACTGAGTTGAGTGCAGTATACCATCTGAGTAATGTTTACCCTGAAGGTCTGCGTACTTTCTGAATGCCTGAGTGCTGATTCTAGACCTGCATAGGCAGTTACAAAACAGATTCTATCTTTGAAGGCTTGATGAGGACAGCAATTTGGCACTTTCTCTCGAGAGATTTCGTCATCAGCAAACATATGTTCGATCTCTTATCTTGGTTACTGCTGAATATGAGTAGCACGACAGTAATTGGCATCCACGTATTCTGGGCCTCCCGCTCCTTCCGTTACACGCAGTTAAGGTGCTTCCGTGTTCTGAGTACTTGCACACAGGTGGGTGCTAACCTGCCGCTTAAAGAGCAGCCCTACGACTGAATGCCACGTCTGTCACCGCACTCATTACCTTCAAAGCAGTAGCATTACTTGCTGCAAAGCTAGGGATACATTACATTAGTCGAACGATAAAACACAGCAACCCTTTTTTAGTCAGCTAATTAATCAATTAACCGGCTTTTTTTCAATATTTGAGGATGACTTTAGCGAGTTGGACTGTAATTTAAAGACAACTGAAAATAAGGTGATGCAAGCATGACACAATTTTTATACACAGCCTATTCACCGCAGGTGCAGCGAAATTGTTACCAAAATAAGTCGATAGTTTTTCTTTTGTTTCAGATGCTCTTTTTACCTGACAATATCTTGAATAAATTACTGCAAAACTGCAAAATTTCCAAGCAAGCAGATAAAAATTTTGAATAAGTAGCTTTTTTTTTACACTCTGTTTATCTATTTTTCAAGAAAACTCATTCTGTTTTCGAGGTTAAAAGTGATACAGAGTAACATTATGTGGGCGTCAATATTATTTTGTACAACGCTTGTAGATTTCAATCAGACGTATGCTAGCGACTTCCCAACTTCTCTCTACATCCCTGATATTGTGGCCATTAGATATTAGTGGAAGCCAACAATTTTGAAAAAAAAATGGTCTGCAGGTGTTTATTGACGCGATATAACATAATTTTCGAGAACGAGACAGTTTTTGTGGCTTAAAGGAGAAGCTATCAGATGGAAACGAAGGAGGCTCTGGGTTTAATGTACCGTTATCGGCGACGTCATAAGAAACGAGCACAAGTTGTTCAGAAAATCGGTTGTGACATTTCAAAGGAACCGTCCCTCCATTCGCCTCAACTGTTTTACGTAAACTTCAGATTGCAACCAGTCCTACCGAATGTCTTCTCACAGCGACACCTCTCACGGTGAACCATATACAGGGTGTTTCACAGTTTATGTTACACACTTCTAGAGGTTGTAGAGCGGACTTACCATATAAAGTTTTACATAATAATCTATATCTGGAAACTTCATCCAACGACGATACAGAGCGTCAAAGTTATAGGCGCCGACGTCTATAAATGTATGTATAAGGGGCATTCAAATGAAATCCGATCACTAGTGTAAAGTAACGGTAACGATTTTATTAATTCAAAAATGTAGTTATACGCAGTACACATACTCAAAAATAGTCTCCAAAACTGTTGGCACATTTATCCCATTGCGACACTAGCCGGTCGATTCTATTCTTGAAGAAGCTACTAGGCTGCTGTCGAATCCAGGCCTGGACCCAGTAACACACTTCGTTGTCCGTTGCGAATCGATGTACGCGAATAGCTTATTTTAGATGTCCAAACACATGAAAGTCACAAGGTGAAAGGTCGGGACTGTACGGTGGATGTTCCAGCGTTTCCCACCGAAACTGCTGCAATATCGTCTTCACCGCATTGGTCGTGTGTGGTCGGGCATTATCATGCAGGAGGATAACGCCATTGGACAACATGCCTCGGCGTGTCGACTTGATGGCTCATCTAAGGTTCTGTAAAGTGGCTTGATAACGCTGGGCATTGATAGTGGCTCCCAGTTCGAGGAACTCGAGAAGCAGTGGGCCCTTGTGGTAAAAAAGAACGACATCATGACCTTACCAGAACTGGTATGCACGGCCTTTAATTTCTTAGGAGGCTGTGAAGTCGCGTCTTTCCACTGCTTGCTCTGACGCTTGCTTTCCGGTTCAAAATGGAGATACCATGTTTCGTCACCTGTGACAATACGTGACAGAAAGCCGTATTCCTCCTCATTATAACGTTGCAGATGACTCAAAGACAGCGTCATTCGAGTATTGCGCTGTTCGGCTGTCAGTTGGTAGGGAACCCTGGGCACAGATATTTCGGAAGTTCAAGTGTTGATGCATTATGGTGTGGACGGTGCCCACGCTAATACCCAGTAACTGAAGGATCTCGTCCACGGTGATTCTGCGGTTGTCCAGGACTAAAGCATTCACTTCCGCAACCATTTCCGGTGTGATGGCACGATGAGCCTGTCCAGGACGAGCATCGTCTTCCAGTGACTCGCGCCCCTCAAGGAATCGTTTGCGCCATTCCACAACACTTGAACGATTCAGACTGTACTCACCATAGACAGCCTTCATCCGTCGATACATTTCACGGCCTCCAGTTCCCTCCGCCTCCAAAAATCGAATCACTCCTCTTTGTTCCTGCTTACTCGCCTGTGTGTTCGGTAGTGGACGATAACTTCTGTGACCACTGTCTCTTCGGCATGGAACCACACTGGTGCTAAGCAACATCAAACGGTGCGCACGCGTCAGTCTCTCTACCAATAGATGGCGCCAACATACCCACAGTTACGTGGTGCTACCTTCCGTGTAAGGCAAACGTAGACGCACTGACTGGGTTTCATTTGAATGAACCTCATGTATACGTGCGATTCCGTGATGATATTACAAATTTCAGGGATGATGGAGAAGGATAAATGTATCAGTTTAAGGAAAAGTTTCCTGTACCGGAAACGAACGAGTCGGAAGTTACAAGGGAAAATCATTCTGATACCTCTGACAGTGTATCGGTACTGCTGTTGCTAAGAATGAGGGGTATGCCGCTTAAAGAGGTGAGACAAGAAAATATGTCTAGTAAACATGGGGTTTAAAATGCACCATACCTAAGGAGCTATGAGCACTTTTTCATCTTCGATAGTATGAAACACATCTCTACTGAACAAGTGCTCATAGCTCTTACAGTAAGCATTTTAGAGCCCATATTTACTGGACATTTTTTCTTGTCTTGGTCCATACTATCGCCTCTGAAAATTGCTTACCCTACAATCTATGCTACAACTGTACCGACCGGTACATGTACTCGACTGTCAGAGGTAGCAGAACGGTTTTCGCTTGTAACTTTCGACTCGTTCGTTTCCGGTACAGGGACCGCTACCTCAAATTAATACATTTATCCTTCTCCACCATTCTTAAAACTTTGACATCATTCCTGAATCACCTTGTATATACAAGCGAAACAGATAACTTTGACGCTCCGTAGCGTCGTTGGATGACGTTTCCATACATGTGTTACTAGTAAAACTTGATCTACAACCTCTAGAAGAGTGTAATATGAATTGTGAAACACCCTGTATATAAAGTAAGACTGGTACGAATTTGACATTATGTATCAGTGGGTTTCATAGCTCTCAAGCGTTTTTTAATTACTCAACTATAATTCACTAAGACCAAAATAATGCGATTGTTGTAGCTTTTCCTCACGTTCATATCATTCAGATACTGGAGACAAATTTTCTGATCTTCACACAGCAAATGGAAATTTTCATATTCAAAAGATGAATTTTCGAATGCTTAATAATTAACGTGGTAATTTGTACTGTGGAACCCCTAGCATCATTCTTTCTACTTTTTACTCGTGTCCTAATACGTATTCGTTATGATTCTACAGTTAAAATATTAAAGCTTCCAGCCGCTTGGCTCACACACTTGCCGTTTTCTGATTTTTGCACAGTTTTTCTCAGGAATGTGAAAGCGGGCCCGTCGCTGCCGAGTATGTGTGGCTTCCGGCGATTAAACCAACTGTTTTGTTATTGTGAAAGAGTGTTCCCAGCATGTTAACTTCTAAGCGTATATTGTTAGTTTTACAACTTTTCTGTCTGACATGGTTGTACATCAGATGATTTGTGATTAAGTTTTATTTCGTTCTGTAATCTTTCTACATACTGTTCAGGAAATATTCTCTCATTTCTCGATTATGCTTCAGTTTTGAATACTATACTATGAAGTTCTTTTTTATAATAATGCGGCCAACACGTGTCCTACAAGGACTTACTCAGTATGCTATACGTTCATAAATAAGAATGTAACTGAATTGAAATCCACTGTTTGAGTACCTCAGTTTGTCTCTTGATAAACAGATACTTAGGAGTGACTCATAATTTTCAATAATATGTAACATTTGTTTCGGTCTAAACTGAACGCTGCATCAATACTGACAAATTAACTTTACAAGTGGGGCGACTGGCCCACACCAACCGTTATTCGACACGTGAAGCAGATTATGTATTTGTAGCTTACATACGATTCAGTATGCCGACGGTCTAAAATTTCCCATGCTTCAATGTGGAAAACGGCCCAACAGCCAAACCTAGAGAAGCCTAAATTAGTCATGACGCATCGTCGCATATTCATGAAAACCGTTTCTACTTATATAACCAGAACTTCAGCCAGTATAAAGATTAAAGCTGTGGAACAGAAATAGCTCAGGAAGCACCTCCGCTCGCTTTAAGACGGAAGCAAAATTTGGGGCGGCAGTGTTGCGAGGTTGGCAGGCCTTGAGGAGTAACGTTATTGAGCGTGGGCGGGCACTAGCACTGCGTCCCGCACGCAGCGCGCTCTGCAATGGCCAACCCTGCGTGTTCACAGCAGGAAGATACCAAGGTCATGCAGAAAGACTTTGGCAAAACTTACACTTGGTGCAATTAATGGCACTCTCTTTAAATGCAATTAAATGTATAGACTGAGTTCGAGTCCTGGTCCGGCACAAATTTGCACTGTTGCCATTCCATTATACAGTTGATGATTGCAACTGCGACTACATTTCATATTCATCGTTTAAACGTTTAGTTATGATACTAAGAAGCGATTTATAAGGGGCAACCGACTGAAAATGAGACAGACTAAGTAACTAACATGTTTAGTATTTCAAAAGTAATCGCCATAACTGTTAATACTGTGAGACAAGACGGTCATTGCCCTGATGGAAAAAATGTTTGCTGTTGTCTACGGAACCATGGTTGCACCCAGCAGCGTATATTTCGCATAGTGAACTTCAGCCTAAGATAAGAGATGTTAAGGTATATGTAGAGGTAAGCACACAGTCATTTTTCCATCGTTAAGAAATCGGATGTAACAGAAAAGAAAATCTATAGTAATGGTATCGTGTACCCTCCGCCATACGCTGTAAAGTTGTTTGCAATAATCCGCAGCTCGTGGTCGTGCGGTAGCGTTCTCGCTTCCCGCGCCCGGGTTCCCGGGTTCGATTCCCGGCGGGGTCAGGGATTTTCTCTGCTTCGTGATGACTGGGTGTTGTGTGTTGTCCTTAGGTTAGTTAGGTTTAAGTAGTTCTAAGTTCTAGGGAACTGATGACCATAGATGTTAAGTCCCATAGTGCTCACAAGGGAACCTCCCCATCGCACCCCCCTCAGATTTAGTTATAATTTGGCACAATGGATAGGCCTTGAAAAACTGAACACAGATCAATCGAGAAAATAGGAAGAAGTTGTGTTGTAAGTAGGCTGTTTAGGTTTTTTTATTGGTAACGCCACCTCTGTATGAAAATCACTGGCTGTGCTGTGTGCAGTCTGTGGCTGCTTTGCATTGTTGTAATACTCGCCATTGTAGTGTTAGGCAGCTGGCTGTGAACAGCGCGTAGCGTTGCGCAGTTGGAGGTGAGCCGCCAGCAGTGGTGGATGTGGGGAGAGAGATGGCGGAGTTTTGAAATTTGTCATGAACTGCTATATTTATATATGATGATATCAAGGTAAATACATTGTTTATTCTCTATTAATATCTTTCATTTGCTAACTATCCCTATCAGTAGTTAGTGCCTTCCATAGTTTGAATCTTTTATTTAGCTGGCAGTAGTGGCGCTTTCTGTATTGCAGTAGCTTGAGCAGCGAAGATTTTTGTGAGGTAAGTGATTTGTGAAAGGTATAGTTTAATGTTAGTCAGGGCCATTCTTTTGTAGGGAATTTTGAAAGTCAGATTGCGTTGCGCTAACAAAATATTGTGTGTCAGTTTAAGCACAGTCATGTACCATTGCTCAAAGGGGACGTTTCAGTGTGGAACTATGAATAAATAAGCAAAATATACAAACTGAGTAGTCCATATGCAACATCAAGGACGACGTCGGCACAAGGGCGCCGTGGTCCTGTGGTTAGCGTGAGCAGCTGCGGAGCGAGAGGTCCTTGGTTCAAGTCTGCCCTCGAGCGAAAAGTTTACTTACTTTATTTTTGCAAAGTTATGATCTGTTCGTTCGTTCATTGACGTCTCTATTCTCTGTAATAAGTTTAGTGTCTGCGTTTTGCGACCGCACCGCAAAACCGTGCGATTAGTAGACGAAAGGACGTGCCTCTCCAATGGGAACCGAAAACATTTGATCGCAAGGTCATAGGTCAACCGATTCCTCCACAGGAAAACACGTCTGATGTATTCTATACGACACTGGTGACGGCGTGTGCGTTACATGACAGGAATATGTTGTCGATCCACCTAACTTGCACACTTGGCGAATGGGTAAAAAGATCCTTCTACCTTGCCCGATTTTGGTTTTCTTGTGGATGTGATAATCACTCCCAAAAAAGTGATGAAAACGTAAGAGTTTGTCACATAAACTGAAAATAAAAAATTAAATTTTTTCACTCAAGGGAAGACTTGAACTAAGGACCTCTCGTTCGACAGCTGCTCACGCTAACCACGAGACCACGGCGCTCCTGAACGCATATTATCCTAAATGTTGCCTATCATGCGCATGGACTACTGTTTGTATATTTTGCTTATTTTTTCATGGTTCCACACAACTTCTTCCTGTTTTCTCGATTGATCTGTGTTCAGTTTTTCAAGGCCTATCTACTGTGCCAACTTATAACTAAATCTGAGGGGGGTGCGATGGGGAGGTTCCCTTGTCAGAGCCATTTGTATCATTTTGCTTGCATTATACAGAACGGTCATCAACAATATGAAAAACTAGTAAGGGTGTTACAGGGTAGGAAGTGCTGAGAAGTAATTGTTAAAAATTTCGGTACATTGCATCGTTTCCGAATTAATTAGCATTTAAGTTAGCCAGACAGGCCTTTGGGCAGACAAATTCTAGCGGCCCCCCCAGAGACGCTGTCGCCAAATCTTGCACTTAATAATGAGGTCTGACAGCTGCATTATACCGCCAGTGCTCACTACACAGACTGGGAGAGAGCATGAGCGCTCGTGCCCCCTTAGCGGCCGCCTGAACAGACCTGGCGTAATACATGACAGTGCGCGGGACTGCTAAGGTCAGATTTGGCGACAGCGTCTCTAAGGGGGGGGGGGGGGGGGGCATTTGAATTTGTCTGTGCAAAGGCCTGTTTGGCTAACTTAAATGCTAAATAATTCGGAAACGATGCAATGTACCGAAATTTTTAACAATTACTTCTCAGCACTTCCTACCCTGTAACACCCTTACTAGTTTTTCATATTGTTGATGACCGTTCTGTATATTGCAAGCTTTCCTAAAACCGAACAAGACATCGGTACAAAAACTGGACATGGGACCGTAGTAAGGATCGAACCTGAGTAGCTCTTTTAAAATCTATGAAAAGCAACATTATGACCGGGTTAGAAAGTTCAACGCGAAGGTCAAACACACCGGTATCAATTTATACCACGTCAGTGCAGGATGCTTAGCTACAGTCAGAACTTGTAGATCGGCAGTGTGATAGGCAACTCAGTGAAAGTTCAAATGGCTCTGAGCACTATGGGACTTAACATCTGAGGTCATCTGTCCCCTAGAACTATTTAAACCTAACTAACCTAAGGACATCACATACATCCATGCCCGAGGCAGGATTTGAACCTGCGACCGTAGTGGTCGCGCGGTTCCAGACTGAAGCGCCTAGAACCGCTCGGCCACACCAGCCGGCGAAAGTTTCGTAATAAAATAAGTCTTGTAAGACTCGTATAAAATTCTTCTTCGACATAAATTTACATAACTTCGCAAGTTTGCAGCGATAACTATGTCGATGTTTAGACTTACACATTTGTACGAGCTCCTTTTTCCGCAATGAAGAGAAAAAAATCTGCCCACAGAAGGTCGCCGACAGACATCAATTTAAAAGCTTATTTTGGAATTAGCAGTGCTCTACTTATTGGCATGCAGTGTTTCTGCGTTTAACGTGCGTACAAAATAGTCAAGAATTACAACTTGATGTCAATTTAAACTTTGTCTGAATACGACATTCATGATAAGGCTGCATCAGTCGTGGCAAATATCAAATTTCGTACTTACAGTTCCTCTCATAAGTTTTGGGACAAACGTTGTGTACAGTATGTCTGGGTATGAAACATTTACTATGGTTAATAAGGAAATAAAGATGTACGTCTGCAAGCTGTACATGTAATTATGGGCGACGAAAAGTGCAATCACGTATGTTTGCTTTTTTATAACAGAACGAGACCTATTTCTTACTGCGAAATATGAAACTCTGCACTTCAAAAGTTTTGAGACAAATGTTGGCAACAGTGTCAGTGTGCATACCTCTGTTATTCGTTACTTCCTGCGATGTCAGTCATTACCTGTCGAGAGCTCAAAGGAAACACAAGTGTGTTTGTATACAGTGGTACGTAGAGGTAAAAACAGCACTTTTAAACAGAAGCAGTTCGTAATGTTCCACCACGAACAGGGAAGAACATGCCGAGAAATAGCAACGGTACTTAATATGAAGAGAAGTACGTTAGGGAACATCGTCCGTCGATATAAATATGAAGACAGGATAAAAAATCTGCCACAGCAGGTCGTACAAGGATATTTGTGAGGAGAAAAGTGAGGGCAATAGTACAAAAGGTCAAGAAAAATCCTCGAATCACAGCTACACCAATTGCCATTGAGGCTGAGAAAGAGTTTGGGAAGAATGTCAGTCCTAGCACAATCAGACTGGCACTGTACAGAGAAAATTACCATGGGCAAACTGCAAGAAGGAAGCCTTACATCAGTGCTGCCAATAGCAAAAAGAAGCTGCTATTCGCAAGGAAACACATAAACAAGAACATGAAGTAACGGAATCAAATATTTTTTTCGGATGAATCAAAATTTAACATATTAGGACTGGATGGACGAATAACTGTCGGGCGGCAGCCCAACAAATAGCTGGAAGAAAAAAAATATGCAAGCTACATTGAAACATAGCAGGGGCCATGTTATGGTTTGGGGTTGTATGTAGACGCAGGGAGTGGGTGAGCTGGTCTTCATTGACGAAACAATGGATAAAAACGTAATCTGCAGATTCTAAGGAACAATTTAAAGAATAACGCAGGAAATATGGGGATTGGAGACTGTTTCAAATTTTATCAGGTTAACAACCCCAAACATACCGCCTATATTGTATGGTTGTGGTTCGGTACAACTGTTTAAAAGTTATCAGTCCCTTTCCACAAACTCCCGACATGAACCACTTAGAGAATTTATGGGCTGAGTTTGAAAGAAATATTCGAAAAGTCCCAATAAAAGTCAAACAAGACTTCAGGAGACGACAGCAAGAAGAATGGGAAAATCTAAGTATTTTGTACTTACAGAACCTTGTAAAAAGTATGCCAAAACGGCTGACACAAGTGTTGCAACGTCGCGGTAGAAGTACAAAGCACTAATTCCTAATTATTTCCTAGTTTTTGGTTTATTTCTGCACTTTGTCCCAAAACTTTTGCGAAAGCAAATCTATGTTATTTCAAATAAATATGAAATTATTTGTATTTTGTGAGTCATTAAATGAAGTAAAATCTTCAGCTTATTGCTCTGTGAATACCATTCTGTCTGTTGTGATAACAAACATAGTAGTTTAATTGTTTATCTGTTATTTCTCGCGACCGCTACGATCGCAGGTTCGCATCCTGCCTCGGGCATGGATGTGTGTGATGTCCTTAGGTTAGTTAGATTTAAGTAGTTCTAAGTTCTAGGGGACTGATGACCTCAGATGTTGAGTCCCATAGTGCTCAGAGCCATTTTTTTTGTTATTTCTCAGCCGCGCGGAGTGCCCGCTTGATTTGAGGCATCATGTCGCGGAATGCGCGTCCCCTCCCGCCGGAGGTTCTTATCTCCCTCGGGCATGTGTGTGTGTGTGTTGTTCTTAGCATAAGTTAGTTTAAGTTAGATTAAGTAGTGTGTAAGTCAAGGGACCGATAACCTAATTAGTTTGCTCCCTTTGGAATTCACACACATTTGAAAATTTTTTGTTTTTTTTTCTCAAAGTAAATGCAAAACTATTCTGTTAGTCCCAAAACTTATGAAATGCACTGTATCTGCTCCGTTGTCTTTACGTCTTTCATTAAAAGAAGTATAAGTTTAATTTCATTATCATTTCTCATCAAGGAAACAGAATTAGGAAATCAATTTGCCACGAAAGGCATTAGCCGCCATGAAGCGATCCATCTCCGTAGAGTTGTTTACAACAGGTTCTCGTGCAGCGCTGCCTTGTTCAGATTCCTTCTCTCCTCTCCTCCTCTCTTCTTCCCGTCCAATTACTCGCCGCCAATCGGCCGGTTGCTTATTACCGAAGCGTGAGAGCGGGCCAGCTCGCGCGAGCGTTATCTGTGAACAAGCCCGATTCTACACTACTAGAAACACTGACTCTAATTGTATCTGGCGGGCCGCTTGAATTTGCGCGCGCAACGGACTGATTGGCTAACGTTAATGCTAATTAACTCGGAATCGGCGCCACGTATAGAATTTGTTCCTTAACCGCACAAGCTATCCTGGAACACGATTACAAGCTTTCCTGACCGTTTCTGACCACCCTATATATGTAGCTGTACATAACGGAATGCACCTTCCAATACTTACCCTCTTGCTATAAAACTGCATTAATGCGACATGTTGATGACAAGGACACACATTTCTGAATATGGGTGCACAATAAAAATATCACATCACACATCATTTGTTAAATCTAAATTGCTACGTACTTTGCACTAATGGATGAGGAGGAACGAAAGTGGTATGATAGATGTTACAGAACAGCTAACGTGTACAAATGTAACACTGCCTTCAATGGAAAGAGGAAAATTGAACTTTCAAAGTGTCATCGACAACTAAATCGTTTAGTGGCGGTACGAAAGCTCATATTACACAAGAATTGAGTAAGATATAGTCGTGGCATTTTCAGAGGAATAATCCCGGCGGTCGCATTAAATGATTTAAAGAAGCCACGGAAAGTCAACATCTACATAAGTCTCTGCAAACCATCATACGGTGCATGGCGGAGTGTATCTTGTACTGCTAATAGTCATTCCCTTTCCCGTTCCACTCGCAAATGCAGCGAGGGAAAAAGACTACTTATAGGCCTCCGTACAAGCCCTAATTTCTCTTGTCATCGCGGTCCTTACGCGAAATATACTTTGAGGGCAATAGAACTGATCTGTAGTCGACCGCAAATGCACTTACTCTAAATTTTATCTGTAATGTTTCGTGAAATGAACGTCGTGTACTCATTGAATTCACGAAGCATTTCCATAATATTCGCATGATGAGCGAACCTGTCGGTAAGAAGTCTAGCAGCACACCTAAACCGGGACGTCTGGCTGCACGTACAACCTGAGTCATGTTGGGTAGGGTCGTGGTTCAAACCGCCGACTGGCTATCCACACTGAGGTTTTCGTTGTTTCTGTAAGTAGTCTAAGGCGAATGTCTGGCTGGGTCCATTCAGAAAGGCTCCGGCTCCGCTTGTTTCCTTCCCCATTCTTCGTGTAGTTGGGGTTTGTACTACGACTTCGTCGTCGGCGGTGTATTAAATAGTAATCGTCCTTTCCTTTCTAAATTTTTAATTTTTGGTTAATTTACCCGATCTGCGATAAAAAATAACTAGTATTGCGATATGATGAGGCAATTTCTGAATTCCATTAATGCTTCACTGTGACGTTCCACTGAACTAGTCCACTTCCATCAATAGCTATGGTCCGCCAGAGCAGTGTATGCACAGCGCGAGTAGCTTATTATAACAACAGCTACAAAAAATCTGGGACCAGTTAATCAGATTTTTATTTTGAATCCATGAAAACTGCACCGAGTAAAATTTGCGACCAACCAGAAATCTGCACCCAGTACCTGTTCCCTTTGTGTCACGGCTTACACCTGGGCCGGACTGCGCCCCGACAGACCTCCTGTACAACAGGAGCCGACTGTCTGAAAAAGCCGGCCTAGGTGGCCGAGCGGTTCTAGGCGCTTCAGTCTGGAACCGCGCGATCGCTACGGTCGCAGGTTCGAATCCTGCCTCGGGCATGGATGTGTGTGATGTCCTTAGGTTAGTTAGGTTTAAGTAGTTCTAAGATCTAGGGGACTGATGACCTCAGATGGTAAGTCGCATAGTGCTCAGAGCCATTTGATTTTTTTTGTCTGAAAAAAAAAAACAGCCTTAGTACCGCTCTCGGTGTCCTAGAGCTGACATCGTGCGACTTCTGTAATTTTGTCGCAATAGTTCCCATATGAAAGTTTTAACGACCATTCACGGTAAGCTATGTTGCCACTATGAACGTTATTCTTACATAGGAAGAGAACGAAACAGGAAGGGACTTTATGTTACGCGACGACATATTAGGAGGAAGGATAGCAGGTTTCAGCGGAAGGGGGTTGGGGTTGTTTGGGGGAAGAGACCAAACAGCGAGGTCATCGGTCTCATCGGATTAGGGAAGGAAGTCGGCCGTGCCCTTTCGAAGGAACCATCCCGGCATTTGCCTGGAGCGATTTAGGGAAATCACGGAAAACCTAAATCAGTATGGCCGGACGCGGTATTGAACCGTCGTCCTCCCGAATGCGAGTCCAGTGTGCTAACCACTGCGCCACCTCGGCTCGGTTTCAGCGGAAGAACAGGGTGAGGCTCGAAGAAGTAAGCAAGACTTCTTTAAGGATGGTACGTTCAAGTGCTGTAGCAAACGCTTTTCGCGAGTGTACACCAGTTACGCCGTCTTTGGGAGTACGAACAATGAAACATATATCCAGTTGCCTTTGCATTATTGCCCAACAAAATTTGGTGGAAAATATTCCGGAATGTAGATAAAGGTAACGGCTTGTCAGGCACCAAAGTGCCATACGGAACCTTAGTAAGCAGTCCTGTACTCTCGGCTATACGGCATGTCTTCCAACCCAAGGTGTTTGCATCAGGGAAAGCTTCAAGGCTCTGGCGCGCGTTCTCAGTGTGACCTTGAGCGGGACTTGGCTTGGCGCGCGTTTTTGGCCGCCTGGGGGCCAGGGCCTCAAGTTTTACTAGACCCCGGCCGCGCTATAACAGAGACGTGACGTCAGCGATAAGAACTAGCGAGTTCCTGTGACTGGGGGGAGGGGGAGCGATAAGCGTCATCCTTCCGGTATGCCGCGAGTCGGCTGCGCCGCAGCTGGAGCGTTTATTCGCTGTGCGAACGTCGAAGAGTGCGGAAACTGTGCTCTGGGCGTTCACTGGGTGTTGGCTTGCTACGTTCACTTACGTTAACGTGCCTCTGCAATGCCTCTGCGCCGTGGATATCGTCGGCGCTGGCGGCGCAGTGCTCCTGTGTACAAGTCATTGAGAGCTACAGAGATTGATTTGGCTGATCAATCAATAAGCAACAGCTTATGGGTGGTCCAAATGGTTTCCGTGGACTACGAATGCAGTTCACGTGTGATGTTGAAGCTGTGTTTGGAGGCTGTACATGGCTGACCTTGGGTACTGTTTGGGGAAACCATGCTGATTATGGTGGCCTTGAAGCTTTCCCTGATGCAAACATCTTGGCTTGGAAGACATGGAGTATAGCCGAGAGTACAGGACTGCTTGCTAAGGTTCCGTATGCGTGTCCGTATGAAAAGTATCATATTGCAACTTGTAAAGTCGAAAGCACACCCGACGATTCTGGTATATTGGAACTCATTGTATTACAGAGTAAAGAAATTACACCTATATTACTTAATGGCGTAGTATTCTTGATCAGAAACAAAGTGCTCAAGTTTTGTTTTTCTGTGTATAGAATCAGCTAGATACCATCCAAAGAACTTGCAAATGGCATGATGTTCGCTGAGTAAAAACGGCAACAGGAAAAAAAAGCGTACAGAAAATATGTCGCAAACATTGACAATAATTCTCAAAAACATGCTGTAACATACAATAAATAAGATTAAAAAAAACCGCGGATGATGGTGATATCTGTCGCCGAAACTAGTTTGGAAGAATGAAGAAATAAACGAATAACAAGGTGTTTTGCATCAAGGCGGACTCAATTTCTGATATTGTTGTTTTTCTATGCAAACAAGGACCAAATGGGAGAGTTCCAAGATAAAATTATTAGATTATTACTGTCCCTTTGTCACTGAAACCTGTGTCTGCAGATCCAAGCATCTAGGTGCAAAGCAGTTCTCGTTGCCTTACCCGTTGCAGGTATAATGGATTTCGAAACTCACGACAGACATACATTTTCAAGAAAACATTATGCATTTGGTCGTTCAGGTGTCGATAGTTACAAATGTAATATTTGGTGTGATAATAAAAATTCACAAGCAACCAAATAACGTTGGAAATTCAATAAAGTTCATGTAAATACACGTCGCTTTTCAGCATATTATCTTTCAGATCTAATATGTGCCTAGAAAAATCGAGGTGACAAGTTCGATTAGAAGTGTATTAGTTTTATAATATTGATATGGCCAGTAATGATGTAGTATACACTGTTTCTTAAACGATCCATATCCTACAACTACAATATGGTTAACCCTGAACACAACAGACATATAATAAATATCCATGAAAAGCAGTAATCGATTAAAAATAAATTACCTGCCACAGGACAGAAATAACTACAAAACCCATCAATGTATTAATGTTAAACATAGTTACAACATTCAGTAAGAGCGACCAGTTGCAATATTTTAAGTACACTTTCAGTGACAACACGTCTCTCGCAAAGCAGATGCTGAAAAGTGTACAACGGTCCACTTCGATAAATGAATTGTTTACATGCGTTTTCCCACAGATAGGGTATGCGCAAAAAATTGTGGCGTGCTTTCATGCTGCTCTTACAACTGTGTTTCAGAGAAGCATGATCCAGCGAGTAGTGGGAGATCGCTTTGCGCACCTGCCCTAAAGACTGTATGTTTCCCGAAAGGCACGCTGTCACTGACAGTGTATTTAAAATACTACAACTGGCCGCCATTACTAAATGTTGTTAAGGATGTGTCATAGCAACACATTCATAGGTTCTGTAGTTATTTCTGTACTATGACAAATAATCTATTTTTAATTGATTATCACTCTTCATGGATACTGTGACATGTCTGACCAATAACTGTTATGCTCAAGGTCTAAAAAACTGCAGTTGTACGATATGTACCGTTTAACAAACACTGTGTACTGCAGCATTACTGAGCAGATCAGAATTAGAAAACAAGTGCACTTATACTTGGAATCGAACTCGCGAACTCTAGTATTCTAAGGACAAATTCTACCCACTGCACTAAGTCAGCAACATAGCGACACAGTATTCAACGAAGGTAGTTGTCGTACATGACAAATTGACTTCCTATGAACTACATATCCTACAGATAATACGCATGGGGCGAATTTTCGTAAGATATATTTTTCTATTCACGGGATTGGGCTGTGGTGTCCCAGTGCGTGAATTTTTGTTCACCCTGTATTTTCGTCAGCGATTCCCAGAACGCAGCCTTCCGCTATTTTAAGTCCCAGGCGAAAATGTGAAGGCAGAATGTTTCGGGGTTATGTTGCTTTCTTTCTAGACTGTTGCCGCAAATCCTTACCGATTTGTCGACAACTGATATGTTAATGCACTCACAACGCTATGAAAAAGCTCTCAGCAAACTAAAGCGAGCAATAAAAGCAAGCCGGCCGCGGTGGTCTAGCGGTTCTAGGCGCTCAGTCCGGATCCGCGCGACTGCTACGGTCGCAGGTTCGAATCCTGCCTCGGGCATGGATGTGTGTGATGTCCTTAGGTTAGTTAGGTTTAAGTAGTTCTAAGTTCTAGGGGACTGATGACCACAGATGTTAAGTCCCATAGTGCTCAGAGCCATTTGAACCATTCTACATTTGTATCGGAGAACTTTATACGTTCCCAAGATAAAGAGCACTCCCAGGTTTTTAAACTAATGCAAGATACACTGAGGCGAATAGCAAAAAGGTATCTGTTCCATGACGCTAAAGGTAGGGTGTCGGTGGAGTAATTATTCTGTTTCGTTTTCAATTGGAAGAGTAATTTACGTGCTTTAGCTGCTGTGCGGTAGACGGCTGTACTGAATGACTCGGCGCGAGGCCCGACGGGATTTTTTGAAACCATTCCGAAGTTCACCAGACATGGAATACTCCCTTTGTCAGCATCCAAACGTGGATCTGGCGATTTTCCGCGAAACAAGGCACAGCGTGACTCTCGGGAATGCTGTCACTGCGCGATGTATTCAACGTGTTTCCCGAAATTTTGTTCCCATTAACGTTTGGTAAAGGTATTTTCTTCGTGATGGATTTGGCTGAACACTGTGGCCGTTGTTCAATTAAAGCTTGTTGGGAGAGACCGCAACTTCCCATAAACACTTTTATTTCACGGCATTGCCGGTATCGGAAAACTATGCTCATCTTCAGGCAGCTACAATTGTTTCACTAAATAGCAACGTATCGTCCGCTTTTGACTGCATGAGAATATTCGTGCAGTTAAGAACATTTTATATTACACATTGGTGACTTATCAGTCCGGATTGATTTTTTCCTAGAGATTCTTAATAAAATTGTGATTCCCCAGTTACATTTATAGGTAGCTTTGTTGTGGTGCTACCACTTCCAGGGATCCCAGCACACCTATTTTTCCTCTGGGGTTGTCTCCTTTAGATGATTCCCTTTGAAACAAAATAATGTTGACACAGCATTGGAGGTACATTCACTGCAAGAAGATAGCATCTAGTTATTAATCAGAAAAAAAGTTTGAAGAGTACATAAGTTTAAATTCTAAAGTTGATGATATCAAGCAGGAATGGGTAAAATAAGTACTAATTAAGACAGCAATAGAAACACGGCAGCCGGCCGGAGTGGCCGAGCGGTTCTAGGTGCTACAGTCTGGAACCGCGCGACCGCTACGGTCGCAGGTTCGAATCCTGCCTCGGGCATGGATGTGTGTGATGTCCTTCGGTTAGTTGGGTTTAAGAAGTTCTAAGTTCTAGGGGACTGATGACCTTAGAAGTTAAGTCCCATAGTGCTCAGAGCCATTTTTTTTTAAACACGGCATAAGAGTGGGATCTGCGATCAGCCCCGGATCCACGATATTTTCGAACCGGGGTAAAAACTTGACAACAGTGGCGCCCCCCTCCCCCCCCCTCTCCCCCCCGCCATTCCCACTCGAGCGTTTGAGATACGACGTCAAAAATTTTTTAAATTCGATTTTTCAAAAATATGTTCATTTTGTAGCGCACGTCTTTCTGAAGAGTTCGATATATAAAACATACATGTGCGACGTTTGGTCTTAAGTGTGCCAAAGTGCAGTGCCACGCCTCTACACACAGCATTCTTCTATCGCACATCTGTTTCTCGCTCTGTGGAATTCAAACGTGTATATTTTGTAATGGAAACCATGAAACCTATATTCAGTACAGTGGAAATTAAAATGTCATGTGGCGCCTCTCCTGCTCCCAGTCGGCCGGTTTGACTTCCTACCTCCTTAAAAAGCTCACAATTCATACTGGGTGGTATTATTTGTGATCAGGAGAATAAGAACTCTTAAGAAAATTTGCAGTCTTTATTGCCTATTAGCTAATAACTTTCTCTTTTGTGTGACATTAAATTAAATCTAGGAAAAACAAAAGCAGTAAAGACAGGAGACAAGCAAGACAGTCATATCTTCAATCCTTAGGTCCCAGCATTTTTTCCTCTCTAATCTTGCTACAGCTTTACTCGGCGCGCTTTCCTTTCTGCGAAAGAATCTATTACCTCACCAAAATTCGTCAAACGTTCTGCTATACGAAAAAACAAAATGTCGTTGTCTAATACGGTATGATTTCTCGATTTGATTACGTCTATTTTGTCACTGTTTGATACGTAAAACAAAATAGGCCTTTTAATATTGAAGCAATTCTGGCACAAGCCAAATAAGCGAGACTGTTTTGAAGTACCAATATCAGATGCCTATTAGGACCATTACAAGCAAAACGTTTTATGTTAGGAAATAGTTTTGCATTTCATTCTTATGCTACAGTTTATTAAGCATGAGATCGAAAAGTAGTAACAGTACGAAATTTTTATACAAATTTCTGATCGTTGTATTCTTCGATATAATTTGTGTGATGTCCTCGTTATTTCTTCGTTCTAACAAACTATCTTGTCATCGCTAATTATATAACCATTCCTTCCATTTTCAAAACTTATTCTCCAATTAACTGCACTAACCCTGTCAGAATCACCACGTTTATTATGCGGTTAGGCGTTATTACGTGTCCATACAACGTGTTTTCCGCGCTAGTCTGAGAATAGAATCAAGCAGCTGCAAATCGAAGACTGAACAACTGGCCCTTAATAGTGTAGCGATCTAGCAAAAATTTTTGTCAAAATTTCATTTTCTTGGATACACCAAGAAGATAATATGTAATATTTCTTACCAGTTACTCCCGTTGATCGTTTATTTCCGGTCTGGTAGCCTGAATCTATGGATTTCGCTAACAGTTATAACAACGCTTATCATTCTCACACTCAATCAACAACATAAATAAACAGCGATTGGCATTCACTTGTTCGGATTTATTAGGCTCAGCTCGTACAGCCTCGTCCTTTTTGTCTGTGGGAAAGTTTTTTATTCCTAGATGCAACGGAGATTCTCCTGGCAGATACGTCACTTACACCATGCGCGCACTCAAAAATCAAATTATGAATCGTTCAGATATCAACTTAGAATCTGTTCAAAAACGAACAGGAACCCGTTTCAAAATCATATGAACAATCGGTAGACCAAGTGCGCTGTACGCTAGGCGCTTTGTGAAACAACTTGACGGATATGAATTTGGAGCCTCAGTTTAATTAACTTCTTCTCCTAAAAAGGCCTGAAAACAGTGGAAGACCCTGTAATATGCAAACCATTTAACATTTATAGTAGGCGCTGTACATGATTTCGAACATCATTCAAAGGGGTGTCAAATGTTTCTGTGATCTATTTTACTTCTTACTTTTAGACAAATCATTTCGGAAAAAGTTTCACCGTGCTTTTCAAAACATTATTTACCAACATTTCATTTACATAACTACATCAGCTCTTCGTGAAGTATTTCAGCTTTCCTTCGCATCACTAATTAAGTGTTTCTCGATTTTTTTATTACTTCGAAGCAATTAAATCTTATTTTGCAAATCTAGACCCCACGATGATCAATTTCATTCCCCATTTGACCATTCCTCACCTTCTGTTTGGCTATGAAAATTCGGAGAAACATTCAATGTGTAATTTCGATGGATTCTTGTTTCGTTCACACAAGTTATATCGAAGAACACGACGATCCGAAACGTACTACTTTTCGATCTCATGCTTAAGAAACTGGAGCTTAAGACCAAAAAGGAGGGAATACAAGAATTTAACGTCCCGCTAATGACGAGGTCATTAAATACAGAAAACAATTCCCGACTGATGAAGGCTGAGGAAGAAAATCTACAATGTCCTTTTGAAAACAACCATCCCGACATTTGCCATTAGTAGTTTAGGGAAACCACGGAAATCCTAAATGTGGACAGTCGAACAGGGATTTGAGCCGTTGTTGCCCCGAACGCGAGTTGAGTGTCTTCCCGCTAAGCCACCACCTTTGCTAATACATCTACATCTACATGATTACTCTGCGATTCACAATGAAGTGCGCGGTAGAGAGTTCATCGAACCACCTTAAAGCTATTTCTCTACAGTTCAACTCTCTATAACAGCGTGCGGAGAAAACGAGCACTTAAATCTTTCTGTGCGAGCTCTGATTTCTCTTATGTTATCATGATGATCATTTATTGCTGTTTAGGTGGGAGCCAAGAGAATATTTTCCATTCGGAGGAGACAGTTGGTGACTGAAATTTCACGAGAAGATTCTGCCGCGACGAAAAGCGCCTTTGTTTTAATGACTGCCACCCTAATTCACGCATCATGTCCGTCGCACTCTCTCCCCTACTTCGCGATAATACAAAACGAGCTGCCCTTCTCTGAACTTTTTCGATGTCCTCCGTCAGTCCCATCTGATGCAGATCCCACATCGCCCAGCAATACTTCAGAACAGGGCGGACAAGCGCGGGGTACCCAATCTCTTTAGTCGAGCTGTTGCATTTTCTGTGTTCTACCAATAAATCGAAGTATTTGGTTTGCTTTACCCACAACATTATCTATGTGATACTTCCAACTGAAGTTATTCGTAATTGTAATCCCTAAGTATTTAGCTGAATTTACAGCCTTTAGATTTGTGTGATTTATCGTGTAACCGAAATTTAGCGGATTTCTTTTAGTACTTATATGGATAACTTCACATTCGTCATTATTTAGAGTCAACTGCCACTTTTTACACGATGCAGGTATCTTGTCTAAATCATTTATTAGTTGGTTTTGATCATCTGATGACTTTAAAAGACGGTAAATGACACAATCATCTGCAAACAATGTAAGAGGGCTGTTCAGATTGTTTCCTAAGTCGTTTATGTAGATCATGTACAGCAGAGGGCCTATAACACTTCCTTGGGGAACGCCAGATATTTTTTCTGTTTTACTCAATGATTTTCCGCTAATTACTACGAACTGTGAACTATTTGAAGGAACTCACGAATCCTGTCGCACAACTGAGACGATACTCCATAGACACGCAATTTGACTAGAAGACGCTTGTAACGAACGGTGTCGAAAGCCTTCTGGAAATCTAAAAAATACGGAAACAGTTTGAAAACATTCATTACTTCGTAAGAATAGAGGTAGTTGCGTTGCACAAGAACGATTTTTCCTGAATCCGTGTTGACTATTAGTCAATAAATCGTTTTTTCAAGAAATTAGTTCGTTATGTTCGAACACAGAATATGTTCCAAAACCCTGATGCAAATCGACGTTAGTGATGTGCGTCTGTAATTCAGCAGGTTATTCCTGTTTCCTTTCTTTGGTATTGGTGTGACTTGTGCAACTTTCCAATCTTTAGGTACAGATCTTTCGATCATTATTAGATATGGAGCTATTGTATCAGCATACTGTGAAAGGAACCTGACTGGCATGCTATCTGGACCGGAGACCTTGCCTTTACTGAGTGATTTAAGCTGTTACACTACATCGAAGATACCTACTTCTAAGTTACTCATGTTAGCAGTTATTCTGGATTCAAATTCTGGAGAATTTACTTCGTCTCCTTTGGTGAACGAGAATCAGAAAACTGTGGCACTGTCATCACTGACATAACCATTGTTATCGCGCAGTGAAGGTATTGATTGCGTCTTGCCGCCGGTGTACTTTACACATGACCAGAATCTCTTAGGGTTTTCTGCTAGATTTCGAGACAGAGTTCAGTTGTGGAAACTATTAAAAGCATCTCGCATTGAAGTTTGCGCTAACTTTCGAGTTTCTCTAAAATTTCGCCAATCTTGGGTTTTGCGTTCTTTTAAATTTGACGTGCTTTTTTCGTTGCTTCTGCAAGAGGGTTCTGACCCGTTTAGTGTACTAGGAGGGATCAGTATCATCGCTCTTATTTATTTATGTGGTATATATCTTTCAACTGGCATCGATACAATTTCTCTGAATTCAAACCACATCTGATCTTTGCTTACATAGTCAGATCGGGAAGAGTGGAGACTGTCTCTTAGATCTCTTGGATATGCGTCTAGCGAATTTTTATCTGCTTTTTAAAATATATATATATATATATATATATATAGAGAGAGAGAGAGAGAGAGAGAGAGAGAGAGACATATGACCGAATGGTCAGAGGTTAGATGATATTAGGAAAGACGCAAGACCAATGTGGATGCGTATCACTCAAGACTGTAATAACGAAAACGTGCCGAAAAATCATACCTAAAATCATACCTCTCAATTTTATATGTGAAAACTTTTTACGCTTTTTAAATAAAACAAACATAATTAACATTCTAAATGTTTATTCCTTATTTCTACATATTTGCAGCCTTCTGCCGCTAGAGGGTTCCGAATTGTAACTTGTAACTTGGGGATTGTAATGTAACTATGTCGGTGCGTGAGAAGCAGCGTGCTATAATCTAGCTTCGAATTTGTAGACTCCGTCCACACGTTGAGCACCCTCTCTTCAGCATGACAATACCAGACCACACGTCAGCGCTGCAACTTCTGCAACTATCGGACGCCTTGGGTTCACTGTCATCGATCGTCCTCCAAAGAGTCCCAATGTGGCCCCCATCCGTTTTCCATCTGTTACCAAAACTTAAAGAACGCCTTCGAGGAGTTCAGTTAGAAAGTGATAAATCGGTGCAAGCAGAGGTGAGGTTGTGGCTCCGTCAACAAAGTGAAACATTCTATAGTGACGGTATCAACCAAATGTGTTCGTCGCCATGGTTACTACGTTGAGAAACAAATACATGGCCGGACAAAAAATTATTGCACCTGGAAAAACTACGTCGATTTTGATCCGATGACGGCATACGTCACCTGGGGGATAGTGGATGTATTGATAATAGTCTCAACGTCGTCCACCAGTAGACAGCGAAGTGGCGTGCGCCATCTGTGTCTACCATTTAACAGGGAATGCTAACAGCCAGAAGCCTCAGTGTGGTGCAAACATGTGTAAAGCAAGCAGGCAACCATGACTAGAAGACACCCTCGTGCTTTCTCCAGCCAACTGAGCGAATCTGAACAGGTCAAATTGTGGCCTTCCGAGTGTCGGGATTGTCCTTTTGGAGAATTACCAATCAAGCTGGACGTGCTGCCTCTGTAGTGCAACATTGCTGGTATCAGTGGTCAAATGAAGATTCACATAACCGCAGACAAGATTCTGGACGTCCACGCAGCATAGACGTCCGCCAGGATCGTCGTATTGTAAGGAGAGCAGTGGCAGATCGTACAGCTGCCACAGGACAGATAAGACAGCTTGTGTGTCAACACGAACTATTGCGAGCCGGTTATTAGCAGTGGGACCACGGGCACGCACACCTCTAGCTCGTCTTCCACTCACGCCACAGCATCGACGTGCACGGCTCGACCGGCGCCGTCAGAGGATCACTTGGAAGACGGAATGGCGGGCAGAGGTCTTCAACGAAAGCAGAGTCTGCCAGCACGCAAGTGATGGTCGTTTGCGTGTATGACGTGGTCCTGGTGAGCGCTGTCTCAAAGGAATGCATTCGCCCAAGACACCCTGGCGCCACCACAGGCCTTATGGTCTGGGGTGCTATAAGCTACAAGTCTCGTTCACCTTTGGTGCTTCTGGAGGGGACACTAACCGTGCTTGGCACGTGTAGAATGTTTCTAGAACCGTTCTTTTGTCGTCCTTGCAACAGGAAGGTGATGCGTTGTTCCAACAGGATAATGGTAGCCAACACACTGCCCGTGAAACTCAACGAGCTCTGCAAGACGTGTAGCAACTACCCTGCACGATCTCCTGACTTGCCTCAAATCGAGTACGTTTGGGGTATGATGGGACGAGAAGCGACTTGTGCGACTCGTCAACCAACATCTCTTACAGAGCTACGTGAACAGGTCGAGGAGGCGTGGCATAACGTATTACAGGACAGACTTCGCTATCGGTACGATCGACTGGATACTAGATTCGGCGCCTGCATTGTCGACCTTGGGGGCTACACCACGTACTAATATGGGTGTTTCAGCATGGCGCATACATAGTACCTTAGAACCACTTTCGCTACTGACTTGTAAAGGTAATCATTTCACGCACTCCGTATGCACTATCGCTATAATAAATCTTGAGAGAATTGGAAACGTGTAATTAGGTGTACCCTACTACTTTTTTCCGGCATTATATGTAGACATAAGAAATAAAAATGTAGAACGCTAATAACGTTTGTTTTATTTAAAAAGCTTAAAGAGTTTTGACATAAAAATTCAGATGCCTGCTCTCGTACATGACAGCGTCTAAAGGAGGCCTTCATTCAGAAATGGCTCTTAAATGTCTTATGACGATAATGAGGGTGACCGTCGTAAGAGAAGTTAATAATTTCATAATTAGATGAGCTGATAAGTTTGTTAGGTTCTTTCTAATGCAGCTTTGTTGAACTATGAGCGGAAGGAAAAGAGAGCATGCCATCGAGTGGCTGCAGCTGTACGGCATCATAGTTTGCTTGACGGTTCTCATTTCGAGTCTAATTAGTAGGTAACGCGGTACTAGCACTGATACCGAGAGAAGTTCAAAGAGCGAAGTGGCACTAGCGGCAATTTGCGCAGGCGGGCTGCGTCGCTAGTGGTAGCGGTACTTGCTCGCAGAACCAATTTCCGCGCGCCTGTGGGGGAAGCGTGCACTTGGCAGGCTGCACTGCTAAGTCGCTAAGTAGGGCGCATGCCGCAGACGTCCGCCAACTCTCGAAATATGCAGAAGCAGCTAGAGGCGTTACACATTCTCATGTTCCTGTCACTCTGACGCTTTGTGTGTCGGGGGTTTCAAGAGAGCCAGTACGGTCAAACGAGTATGCCTCTTGTTTCGCCCTGCTATGTCGAAACCTTATGAGCACTGCCCCCCACGAGATTGAATGTCACCTGGTGTTGTTGTGGGCACGTGTTGGAGGCAGATGTTCTGCCAAGGAAAAATATATAAGCAGAACAGAGAGGGATGGGGAAATTAACTATCCAACAGAAAGCTCACAGTAGATAAAACTAGTGACTTGCCTAATTTGGGGACTGCATCCACCCACTGGCCTCCACACCTATAAATCCTTTATCTATCTCATCCTTTGTTATGCGAATGGTGCGTGGATACCCGCCCCACTTTACCAACTTCTGAAATTCCTGCCTCTCCTCACTCACACTGAACACCTCCGAACAACCTACCCCATACGCAAATTCGATTCATGTAATGCTATCGTTTCCCCTCTACTTTCGATTCCTCATATGATGCCTCTCCTCTACCGACACATGCCACCGACCGTCCACCTACACATCTTCCACATTCTCTCCCAAAGAAACTTCAACCATCTCCACCTCCCAGATCACGAACTCCGACCCGCCATCTAGCCGTTCTATTAGCTACAGGTCCACCCCAGCCAGTTCACCTTTTCAGGGCTTTCTCTCCCTCCACTTCCCACATTTCCTTAACCCCCTTTTCCCCATCTGCCTTTCTTTCCTCACTCCCCTTTTCCCAACGACTATTCATGTCACCAATTCCCCCTTCTACTCCACCCCCTCTTCTGTCCCAACGGCCGCTTCTACCCCATGGTTGCTATGCAACAGTCCTCCATCCTTATACCACCACATTCCTTCCTTCTCACCGGCCAACATTTTCCCCTTCAACAACTGATTCCCTATTCCATGGCAGGTCCTTTCAGTTTCTAGCAACAGGAAAATGCTTGTTTTAATTATCAGTGTTTCTTCAACACGTTTTAATGTTTTAAACGTGCGCTCCTCGTTTTTCATTTTACCTTCTATTATTACAGTTTTTAACTAGCAGTAAAGGACACTCTTGTCATATATCTAAAAACTTCAATTTTATTTTTCACCTTTAAAAAGTTTTAAATTCGATGCCAAGCTCCTTGCTTTCAGCTCTTTTTTTTTTTTGTTGTCAGTTTACTGAAGAGTGGGTCGCCTGAATCCATGACAGCCTGCACACTGCCTGTTAGAGGCGCAGTGGGATTAAATAACAATAAACAAAAAAAAAAAAGAAGAAAAATGTTGAATACTTCTGGCGACTATACGGGTCGCAAATGAAGAAATCCGACGATTTTGTCAACGTGCAGATCGTCATACCCTAGAGCCTGGGAACAAGCTTCTCGGAAACCGCGTGTACCCATAACAATGAACTCCGCGCTGCAAGTAGCGAATATAGTACCGAAATCAATGAATTTTTCAGTGAAATTTGCCTCTAAATAAGCGTAAACTCACTCTCCAGGTATGTGGTCTTACGTTTTAGAACGAATATTGTACAGACAACATAGAATTTCACCGTGCCGGTCCACCTCTTTTCACAATTCCAGTACAGTGTCGCGATTCTATGTTACACGGATAGTAGAAGTTCTTGATAAGCTGAAAAGGATTGGATACGTGTTCTTTCTGTTCTGTCTCCAGTAAGGGCATAAGACGTTTTCCAAAACAGAACAGCCGACTAGAGTAGTTCCATTGAACAGCACCCAGCTAGTGTCTACACTTCAGTGACTCATAATACAAATAACAAAAGTACTAAAAGGTTATTAGTGGGTGAATTGTTATTTTAAAGTGATTTGCAAACAGAAACTGGAGGAAGGTAGTCAATGTGGAACTCTGCAGTCTACTACCAGTTCCGTATGCCACAAATTTTTTTCTGGGTCGCCACCCAATTTAATTAAAATTCGGAAAATTCAGTATAAGAACTGAATTAATCACTGAACTGCTAAGCATAGCTAACGGATTAATATTAATAATAAGATCCAAGTGAATATATGGAGTGAGCATATGGGAACAATTTAAGTACAAACGTTAAATCAAATAATTCAGATCAAGCAGGAGCTTAAGACACAACAGAAAGAGTAAGATAATCAGACAAAAGCCGACAAATATAAAGCCTGCCTTTTGCGCTTCAGAAACGCCAGGTGGAATGTATTAAAAATAATCTTACAAAAGGGGAGAAGTTTGTCTGAGAAATAGTCATCGCAGAATAAAATAGCTTATTTTAAATAAAACATCGTATTAAAAATTTACAAAGTAATTCTAAACTATGATCTGTCTTTGCCTGTTATTTAATTAACTCACTTACGCTATTATTATATTGAGCGCTGAGGTACACCGCGGTGATAAATGAAAAGGGAATAACGGGTGCGAGTGGGAAAAGTTCACACAGACATACACGATTCGCACACACAAGAATAGAGATACAGAGAATTTTGCCCATCACGGTAAGTAAGAGCCTCGGAAGTTCATCCCTATCGCTACGATTGAATTATTTTGAATAAGAATACTATGGAGCACTTTCCGATAAAGAAATTTATCTGCATCACCTCGCAAATCAAACTGAAATACTCTGACGTGAAACACCCGCAAATGTCGTGAATATTCATGAACAAAGCAAAATTACCAAGACTCGTGAAAACTTCAAGAACACACATGTAAACCGTATAGATAAAAATAGCAAAAATATGTCACGCGGAATTAATAATAAAAATTATTCAAGATGGTAGTGAGATTACACACGGTGAAATTATCACCGCGCGCTATGAACAAAGCTACACAATCTTAAAATTGAGACGAAATGAAAAATAGAAGAAATAAAATACATACACACGAGAATAGTTCACACATCCAATCCAGTTAAAAGAGAAGTCAAACAACTGAATTTTAAATCTGTGCTGGAGTAACGAAGTCCCTACACCACGTGTTCTGGTTACACAAAGCAAAAACCGGGAAAACTTACTACATACGGAAAAATATACTCGTGACCACATTCTGAAAACTATAAGAATTCGACTACCGAACTTGAAAATGAACTAGCAGATCAAACCTATACATCTAACACACTCACCAGTGCCAAGTCGTTCTTAAGAGCTCCATCTTCACTCACGAAAGCTCCAGTCCCCAGTGTCGAGAGCACTCCCTCCCTGCAACGAAGGCCAAGTGACTGCCCACGCCGGCGGGGGTGGCCGAGCGGTTCTAGGCGCTACAGTCTGGAACCGCGCGACCGCTACGGTCGCAGGTTCGAATCCTGCCTCGGGCATGGATGTGTGTGATGTCCTTAGGTTAGTTAGGTTTAAGTAGTTCTAAGTTCTAGGGGACTGATGACCTCAGAAGTTAAGTCCCACAGTGCTCAGAGCGCCCTCGTGCTCGGCGACGCTTCAGACAGCAAGGTGTCGACACATGTGAAAAACAAGCCGGGGGTCGGAAGCTCATGTGAGGTGTAAGGTGGAGTAATGATGTAACATTGGCACCAAATTTCACCACAATTCTGCCTAACGCCACTGCGGACGTGTCACAGGAAGGGAGGGTCGTCACCCCAGCCCCTTACCCACATATCACTCCTTCTCTTGACATCTGTGCGACGAAGGCCAGAAATGCGACACCCAGCCTTCAAATCAAGCGGTTTTCTGACGATTGGCCGAGGAAAACATTTCAGATACAACGCCGCTCTGAGTCGACACAAAAAGACCCCAGGAGGCAACATAATGGGTATCAATGAAACCGCATCTTTCCTTGGGCGTTCATGTACACACATTCCACGATTAGAAATGACAGTTTACAATGTAATGTGCAACATGTCGTAATGCAAGACGCAAATAACAGTGCGGCCACAGCTAACCAAAGTTTATTCGTCCGCATACAAACGAGCAACAAACATAGCAGCTAATACAAGGAAACGGTAAGAACACATCTGAGAGCGAGTGCCCGCTCACTGTTCTTGTGTGGAACAGGGCTCCGGTAGACGGTGCGGCCCGGCGGTTGCGGTGTCGTGTGCGCAAGTCCTGTGATCCACCGCAGACGACCTCTATTGGCCGGCCCCTGTAGATGACGTTGACGGGCGATTTAAATCGTATATGTGATATCTGTTCTTTCGGACAGCATTTTGATTCTGCAGCCATTATCAATCAAGTCACAAAGGAATTACGAAACGTAGCTGCTAGTGAGTATTAATTCACATCAATGGGGAAAGTTGAAAATTTGTGCCGGACGGGGATTCTAACCAGATCTGCTTGCTAGCCAGATGCTCTAACTACTTAGCCATTCGATCACAGTGGTCATCGCACCTGCACCGACTACCCTAGCACGCCATCCGTCAGACCCAAAATCTCAACTTATCCGCACACTACGAACGTAGTGCCCCTGCTCATTATTCTCATTACTCGCGGTATTTCGCCGATTCCCGTAAGAGTTCGTTCTTTCGGACATTTCCGAAAGAACGGAGACCATATATATAATAAGGCGAGGCTGGACAATGATTCCTTCAGTGCAGATGCAGACCACTTCGATCTCTTACGGGAATCGCGAGTAACGAGGATAATGGGCGGGGGTACTACGTGAGTAGTGTGTGGATAACTTGAGATTTGGATCTGACATGAGGCGTGCTCGGATGGCTTAGTGGTCAGAGCATCTGCCTAGTAAGCAGGAGACCCGCTTTCGAATCACGGTCTGGTACAAATTGTCATCTTCTGCCATTGATGTAAATGAATGCTCAGTAACAGCAGCATGTCGTAATTCCCTTGTGTCTTGATTTGAAGTGTAGCGCGCCGGCGGCCTGGTGCAGCGACGCGTGTCCGGGTATAGTGTATAGGGTTCTAGCACCTTTCACAGCCTGGGGAGAGGCCGCTCCTCCGATGCAGGCGTCGCGGCAGTTAAAGAAATATCCGTAGTTAGCGGCGGGAGCCGCAGGCGATGACGGCGGCGGCGGAAGAAGATCCCGGTACGGAATGGGTGAGGACGGACCAAAGTGGAGCGTCCGTGGACACTTGTGGTGGGTGCTCCACTGCCGCGAAGTACCGTAAGAAAAGACTCCGCCGCGAAGTACCATAAGAGAGGAGTTGTGATAAGAGCGCTGGTTTCATCTCGACGTCCGTTCGGCACTTCGACGTGGTAGAACAGCGCCGACGGTGGAGGCGTCGGCAGCGCGGAAGGAGGAGCGGTGGAGGGACGCCGTGACGTCGACGGCGTCGCGGGAAGGGCTAGCAGCATCCTAAGGGGGGCGGATCCCGAAGGAAAGGCAAGAGATGCCGACTGATATTTGAAAATTACACCCAGTGAAATCTGCACCCAACCAGAACTCTGGGAAATTTGCACCCAGTTTACCTGGAAATTTCCTGCTAACTACGTCACTGCCCAACTGCGCGACGAGTCCTCGCTGGCCACCTCTCTACGGCCGTAGTGGGGTGCTGCGCCGCCCTTTGTGCCTGCGACGGATTACTGTTAGGTGGCTTACATTCACTTAAAATCTTCTGCAGTATGAACAATAATGTTTGTATCTGCGTTTATATCCCTCAACGCCTTCCTTTGTGCCTGCGACAAGTTACGGTTAGGTGACTTACATGTACGTAAAATCCTCGCAGGCACAATGGAAGGCTCTGAGGAATATCAAAGCAGATAAGAACAT
The DNA here is from genome assembly GCF_023864345.2 of Schistocerca serialis cubense. Classification (NCBI taxonomy): domain Eukaryota; kingdom Metazoa; phylum Arthropoda; class Insecta; order Orthoptera; family Acrididae; genus Schistocerca; species Schistocerca serialis. Next base: position 610,545,196 of record NC_064640.1, on the reverse strand, counting down.
TATTGTTCTTACTGCAGATACGGGTAATGCCACCGTCATATTGAAGAGTGAGGACTATCATGGAAAGATCAGTGATATTTTGGTTCCCTCCAAATACAAAAAACTTCAGAAGGATCCGACTATGAAGGTTTTAAAAATGACCAATCGACTCCGGAGAGCGTCTTCATTCTCCTCCGACGATAAGAAGCTTCTCTGTAAGATAGAAGCGTACCGACCTAGACTCTATGGATTACCCAAAGTGCATAAATCTGAGGTTCCTTTGAGGCCAACTGTCAGTGCCGTAGGCGGTCCCACCCACGAGATAGCTAGACACATTGCCTCATTGCTGCAACGTTATGTGAGTAGGATTGACAGTCATATTAAAAATTCAGCTCACTTCACTGACAAGTTAAAGGAAATGAGCGTGGACCCGGATGATATACTAGTTAGTTTTGATGTTCTGTCGTTATTATTCAGGCGCTCAGTCCGGAACCGCGCGACTGCTACGGTCGCAGGTTCGAATCCTGCCTCGGGCATGGATGCGTGTGATGTCCTTAGGTTAGTTAGGTTTAAGTAGTTCTAAGTTCTAGGGGACTGATGACCACAGATGTTAAGTCCCATAGTGCTCAGAGCCATTTGAACCATTTTTTTGTCGTTATTAACCATGACTCTGCTAAACGAAGCTATCTCATGTATAGCGGATATTTTTCCCACCTATATTGTGGCATTATTCTGACACTGCCTCACCACAACCTACTTCCAATACAACAGTGACTTTTCTGAACAGACTGACGGGGGTGGCTATGGGCAGTCCTCTTAGTCCTGCAGTGGCTAACTTGTTTATGGAGACTTTTGAACAATGGGAGTTGTAGATTGCCAGTAAGAGACCAGCCAGATGGTATCGCTATGTCGATGACACACGGAGCAGAGGAACTGGATGACTTCCTGACACATCTAAACAGCAACAATACCAAAATCCAGTTTACTATGAAGACGGAGAGTAATGGGCCACTGAATTTTCTGGGTGTGTCTGTGATTAAACGACGGGACGGAACTTTGGGCCATAAGGTGTATAGAAAGGCAACACATACTGATCATTATCTGCATAAAGATTTAAACCACCACCATAGACAAAAAAGAGGCGTAGTAAAAACGTTGGTAGACAGCGCGTACAAAATTTGTGAACCTGTTTATTTAAAAGATGAGACTGAACATCTACGGTCGACTTCTGTGAAGAATGGCTATTCTAGCAAAGAGATAGATCGAGCACTTCGTTCTAGGCAGAGAATCAGGAACAACGACGAACAACAGCCGCCCAACGGCAAGGTTTTTCTCCCGTTCATTAATAAGGTCACAGATCGCATTGGGACAGTGTTAAGAAAGTATCGGGTGGAAACTATTTTAATACCCACCTTGAAATAAAAGGATATTTAAGATCGGCAAAAGATGCACGATATCTATTGGTTACACCGGCGGTATATAAAATTCCTTGTAGTTGTGGACAGGGTTATGTCGGTACCACAAAGAGAAGTGTTAACACCCGTCTTTTTGAACAGAAGGGGAACTGCAGCCTGGGTCACACGGATAAATTGACCGTAGCAGAACATGTTTACCAGGGCGGTAATTATGAAATAAAATTCAGCGAGACGAGCGTCATAACTAAAACCTCGCATTATTATGCGCGTATTTATAGAGAGGCTATCGAGATTGGTAAACACCGTCATAATTTTAACAGGAAAGAGAAAGGTGTTAAACTGGTAAAATTTGGATGTCAGCGTTGCACTGGAAACGTGACGATCGATTACTTTCAATCGAGAATGTTGTCATCACCAGAGATAGTCTCATAGCCTACGCCACGCGAAGGAGAGTGACGCCCTCTACACTGCCTATATAATCAGCGACTCCTCGAGTTCTCTTTGCAGTTCGCAGCTTTACCTCGGAGGATGTCTCTTGCAGTCGGAGACGAAACATCAGGGAAGTGTTTTATACACCGACCACGGCGTATCAGCCCGGAAGTTTTAAGTGGTTGTAAAGGACCTGATCGAAAACGAGATGCAGCGCATGCGAAATGGAGAAGCCAAAAGCACTGAAAGCATCCAGACCGGACAAATTGTCAGCGGCAGCATCATTCACTACCAAGAAAGTAAAGGAACTTCCCACAAATTTATACTCCATGGGATAAGTAAATTGACCGAAAGTTGAAATATGCTGCTTATTACGAGGGTTGATTGAAAAGTAATGCCTCCACCTTCGTAACTCTTCAACACTTGGCAGCATTGGTATGCGGCAGGCACTGGCTTGTTCCGTAGCCTCTTCTCTACAGCTCCAGTTGGCAGGAAGCCTTAGCATTTAACGGTTGTGTTGTTACAGAATAAAGTATGGAAACCTGCGCAGACGACCGGTCAATGCGATTTAAGCAACGTGCAGTCATTGAATTCTTGACAGCAGAAGGTGTCACCTCAAAGGAGATTTATTAGAGAATGAAAGCAGTTTATGGTGATTTTGTTGATGTGAATGCTGTGTGTCGTTGGGCGCGTGAGTTTAAAGATGTTGAGGCAGGAATATCTGACCTGCGTGACAAACAAACAGTTGGACGTCCTGTGACAGCAACCACCGAGTTTCACAAGCAAAATGCTAGATTGATTCAGGACGATCGTCGCATCACTCAGAGAGAAACTGCAAACACAATAGGCATTTCACAAGAACGTGTGAGTTACATTATTGCTTTGCATCTGTGTACGATGTGTACCCCGGATGCTGACTGCTGAAATAAAATTGCACAGACTTGAAATTTGCCAGGAACTGCTCTCGCGTTACGAGAATGAAGGACAGGAAACGCAACATGGGCACACCATTACGATCCGGAGACGAAACGTTAGTCTTTGGAATATCGACTCAAAGACTCTCCCCAGAAAAAGAAATTCAAGACGCAGCTGGAAAAATCATAGCCACAGTGTTCTGGGATGCAGGTGGTGTTATCCATGTTGATTTCCTTGATGGTGGAACAACAATAAATTCAGAGCGTTAAATCACAACGCTGCGAACTCTGAACCGACGGCTAACAAGGGTCCGAAAGAAAAAGGGAAATGTTTTCCTGTAGCATGACAATGCCAAACCACACACTTAACGTGCCACGACAGCAGAAGTTCAGAGACTGAATCTCACCACCGTACGGCATTCTCCATACAGTCCAGTTTTAGCACCGTGTGACTTCCATCGGTTCCCGATAATGAAAGACGATCTGCGGGAACATCATTATGCTTCTGATTAAGACGTTGAGAGAACTGTGAGACTGTGGTTGCGGAAACGGTGTCGACTTCTTCCCTAACAGCTTCAGAAAACTCGTTCATCGTTGGCAGAAATGTATCCTTTTGGCTGGTGATAATGTGGAAAAGTGAATATTGGTAATTAAAGATCACATTCTAAGGATTATTTCTGCGTTTGATTTATTAAAATATTCCCATCCAAATCCAGTTAACGAAGGTGGAGGCATTACTTTTCATTCAACCCTCGTACAACGCACCAAACATTCAGTAACCGTAGACAGCGCTGGAGATCTCAAATCCACGTAAGTTTTTGAATACAATAATGTAAGTGCTGCACCCGTCTCCACTTGCAGCCTGAGCACTTTAACCACCTCTCACACTTCTATGAGTTTGTTATGAGTTGTAAGCACTGGAGACACACAATTAACATTCATGTCTATGGCTGGAGTAGGAAGCTGGGAACGACACACATATACTCTGTCCTTTTTTCCTTAAGTTGTTGACAGTCGCCCAGCGCTCACAGCACGCGGCCTTGTCATAATACACGAAACAATAAGAACAATGTGGTAGGGCAGGGCGCTGCTGTTGCTTTGGTTGTTGTTTAGCAATGCGCAGTCCACTGGGGCGCGGAGGCCGCGTTTGTACGACTGCTACGCCGTTCCTCCCCGAGAACAGACTGACGCCCGACGACCAGGAACAGGAGTCACTGTGGCTATGTCACAACAAGCCTCAATCTGATCATCTGCAGCACGAAATACCTCGAAAGATTGAACAATATTTAACACTTCATCCAAAATGGATTCTGGCACAGTAGTGCGCGTTGATTTATCTCCTTGTCAGGAGCCTACCGAATGACGGCACCACGGACCATAGAATCAGCGCACGAATCATGATAAGTATCGGGAACAAACTGACATTTGCAACTGAGGCCGTGGAGTTCGACGCCCAAGCCCGGTAGGACTGGTGGGGGCCACGCGCTGCAATGACACGCGTGCGTTTACGGTGATAATTTCACATCAACTTACATATTCCGTCGAATGGAAGCGACGCACATTCCTGGAGCAGGGCTAGCTAGCTAGCACAATAAGTGGTAGATCCGAGGAGAAGTCCAAGAAAGGAACAAAACATTTCACACGTTTGCATTAGTGACACCGAAGACGGGGAAGCGTTGCCGAAACCGCTTCTCATTCTCCTCCCAGTCTTCCGCCGCATCGTAGTAAGGGGGGAAAGGGCGGCGGGTAAGCCATCGGCGTGGGAGCCTGCGTAGTCAATAGGGCCGAAAAGTTCGTAATAGCAACTGTAAGAGCCTACTGCTGGGGCTCAAGGAGAGATTTGAGCACGGCCTCCACGGCCAGAAGAACCGAAGGAACAACCAATAGACTGAGCACACGGAAGTGAACACCACACACGTCGCCAGTTGTGTCGAAATGGAAGACACAGTAACAGTGCGGTGACAATTAACCAACGTTTATATCTATCAGGTGTAAAAGTATGAAACTGGAATTTCGTTGCAATAATTAGATGTTTGTTGTTTGAAACTGATAAACAATATTTTATTCAAAATAATCTCCATTACTATTTATACGTTTCTCCCACCTCCCGAAGAAACAGTTCTTCTTTTGAAGTGAACCAGTCAACGAGCCATTTCCGTACATTTTCATACGAACTGAAGCGTTGTTCAATGAGAGCGTGTCCTAGTGATGCAAACAGATGATAATCGGACGGAGCCAAGTCTGGAGAATAAGCCGCGTGTCCTAGTATTTTCCAATTAAACGCGTCGATCGTTTCCCTGAGCCGGCCGGAGTGGCCGTGCGGTTCTAGGCGCTACAGTCTGGAACGGCGTGACCGCTACGGTCGCAGGTTCGAATCCTGCCTCGGGCATGGATGTGTGTGATGTCCTTAGGTTAGATAGGTTTAAGTAGTTCTAAGTTCTAGGGGACTGATGACCACAGGAGTTAAGTCCCATAGTGCTCAGAGCCATTTGAACCATTTTTTTCGTTTCCCTGACCTGTCTTGCTGTGTGTGATGGGGTGTTATCATGGAGCAATATGACTCTGTGTTGCCTTTTTTCCATATTCTGGTTGTTATTCAAGTAATGCTCGATTTAAATCGATCATTTGCTGTTGGTAGCGATCAAGGGTAATGTTTTTACCAGGTTTTAGTAGCTCATGATAGATAACAACCTTCTGATCCCAACAAACACGGAGTATTCTCTTCTTTCCAAAGCCATTTGGTTTTTCAGTGGATGTCGATGGTTTTCCTGGATTCACTAACGATTTACGACGCTTAGGATTCTCATAATATATCCATTTCTCATCATCTGTTACTACTTGATGGAGAAATGACTTTCTTTTGTATATGGCGAACAGCATTTCACAAGTGGTCTTTCGATTGGCTTGCTGTCTTTCATTCACTTCATGCGGAACCCATTTTCCCACTTTCTGCACCTTTCCCATACCTTTCAATCGAAGAGAGACGGCCTTCTGCGCCACATTCTATCGTTCCGCGAGTTCCTTTTGAATATCATCTTCATGCAATAAGGCCTACAATTAGTTGTCTTCGAACTTTATCGGTAGTTTCCCGCACTCGTCCTTTCTCACGTCAAAATCACCACTTTTGAATTTTTTGAACCACTCGAAACACTGTGTTTTCTCAAGAGCATGTTTGCCGAAAGCTTCGACAAGCTTTCGATGCGATTCTGCAGCAGTTTTATTCAAATGATAACAGAAAACCAATGTTGTCCGCAAATCATAGTTCGTAGGCACAAAACTCGACATGTTTACGAGTTTGAAACAGATACCGATGTATGGAGTTATTGTGCGTTGACATTCGTCGTCAACCGTTACAGGAAGCAGATGGCGCTGCATACGTGGTCTCACGGGCCCTACACTGACGGCTAGCACCATCTATAGGGAAATGCCGGTTTCATACTTCTGCACCTGGTACATCTACATACATATATACTCCGCAAACTACCGTATCATGCGTGTCGGAGTGTACCCTGTACCACTACTAGTCATTTCCTTTTCTGTTTCACTCGCATATAGAGCGAGAGAAAAACGACTGTCTGTATGCCACCGTATGAGTCCTATCTCTCTAATTTATGTTCATGGTCTTCATGCGAAATGTACGGTGGCAACTGTAGAATCGTTTTGCAGTCAGCTTCAAATGTCGGTTCTCTAAATCCTATTGTTCTCCTACAAAAAACCATCCGCTTCCCTCCACTGATTGAGTTCTGGAAGATACTTCGTAATAGTTTTGTGTTGTTCGAACATTTCGGTAGCAAATCTAGCCGCCTGTCTGTGAACCGATGTTCATACAAAAGAACAACAAACATAGCAGATGAGACACGTAAACGGTACGAACAGATCTGAGAACGACTCCCTGCTGTACTGTTCTTATGATGAGGAGGACTGTGGTAGACGTAGTGATGGGGAGCTCGTGAATGAGTCGTTCAAATGAACGCTTCACACCAGTGAAGTGTGAACTAACCACTCAATTTCAATGAACTGGTACTTCAAACTCTTCACAGATAGCACACTCCACACTATTTTCTAGTCCACTCACTGTCTTCCCCTCTCCCTCTCCCACTACATCGGCGCTACGTCACTCATCCTCCCTTCTCTTCAGTCCTCCCTCTACTGCCTGTCGTGAATCGCGCTGTGTTTGTGGGGAACGTTAGGTTTAGGAGGGGTTGTGGTGGTGAGGGGCGAGGGGAAGGCAGCGTCAGCTGCTTCCTGCAATGCTGGCATCATTACCCGTGGTTATTTGTGCAGTTATACTTCGCGTCTAGGGTAGCCTACCGTTGGCAGCGCTTGCAGACAAATGAATATTAAAGATACAAACGAAGAGGCTGGCTGTGTGAGCACGCACAGCCAACATGAAAATAAAAGGTTTGTTAATAACGCTGAAAGAGGGATTTAACCTGAAATCGTACCAATGACTACAGGTGACAGTTTACGTTTTGAATCTGGAGGGTTATTATTCTCAACAAAAATAAAATCTACAGGAAAACTTATGAATAATTACCTAACGTAGGTATTTAGACTTTGTGACAGTGGTAAACATATTCATTCTATTTTGGATTAAATTTTAAAAGGAACATAAAATTGGACTGCATTTCGTTGGTAGCCCTAGTTTTCAGTCCATGAATACAACAAATAATGTTTCATTTGGCAAATAAAGACTTTTTTGGGCGCTTCATGAGAAAATTTCGAGCAAGATTAAATGTAATACCTTCTTTGTATGTGACAGGCTTCTCTGTTTATCTTTCCTTTTGTCCCCTTCGACCATGCTCTATATAAGTTAACTCAGAAGCTGTAAGAGCGTGAAACGCGTGCACGTTACTGCATAGTTCGGCCATCTGTTGGTAAAATTATGAAGTATTACGAAGCTTTATTGTACGAGCGAGGCGAAGCGAGCGTAGCCGCGGCTGAGCGGCGAACTGGGCAACTTCGCCAGGCTTCCGTACTTCGTGAATGAACTACTTCATTTGAACGCTTCACGGCAAAGAGTTAAATGAATGAAGTAGTTCACGGGAAGGAACGAGTTCGACCCATCTCTAAGTAGACGGCAAGGCGGCTGTCGTGCCTTGTGCTCAAGTCACGTGACTCGCCGTACGCGGCATCTGTTGGCGGGTCCGCGCAAATGCCGTTGTCGGACGATTCGAAGCGTTGCGCGCCGGCGCTGCGGCCTGATGCAGCGTCGCCTATCCAGGTATTGCATACGGATTTATAGCACAACAGAACGATGTTCTTGACAACCTTTGCCACTGCTCACACCCCTCGGACGAATCAGCCCATCTCTAAGGACACTGTGAGGCTGCAACACACTTAACGTGATGTGACCCCTTTGGAGTGTACCGTGACTGCAAATTTTGCTCTGGTATACAGGACTAGGTACCGTTCAAAAACCATTCGACAAAATTTGAACGAGACTACCAAAGGGTGTATATACTTTTTCAGCCCGCCCGTTTCACGTCCTCCTGTGGCGTGATCACGGACGTGGAGGTCCATTGACACGTGCGTAAATAAAACGGCAAAGAAACCCTCAAAGACCCGCCAGTTCGGCAACGTACACGGTGCCACCCATGTCTTTTTTTTGGGGGGGGGGGGCACTTTATAAACGTCCCTACACAGAAACAATCCTTGCTAGGTGCGTGCACGCAGGCAAACCCTTTGATACTCTTCAGTTGAAGAGGTGTCACGCTGCTGTTCCAACCTCTGCTGGCGTGCATGCAGAATACAAGGGGTGAATCTACACTAATGATAAAACCGTAAAAGCGTCGTGTCTGTCGGTTTGTGTGTTTGAACAGTTAATCTTCAAAACTGCTATACGAATTTTCATTGGGTTTTCACAGGTAAGTTGTGCGTGGCTTGGGGTAACACACAGGCTTTATTTCATCAAAATCGGATCACGCAAAGAAAGATATCGATTTAAAAATTTATCTAAAACTGTTTGCTCAGCTTAGTAGTTCGGATATTTAATCAATTCAAATTGCTCTGAGCACTATGGGACTTAACATCTGAGGTCATCAGTCCCCTAGAACTTAGAACTACTTAAACCTAACTAACCTAAGGACATCACACACATCCATGCCCGAGGCAGGATTCGAACCTGCGACCGTAGCGGTCACACGGTTCCAGACTGAAGCGCCTAGAACCGCTCGGCCACAACGGCCGGCATATTTAATCATCTTGGCGTAGTAACCAAAGTACATATATATGGCGTTCTTAGTGTCGTAATACACCAAAAAACCACAGATGGCACTGTTAGGTTTTTTCTTTTTTTTTAAGTCAGTGGAAAAAGTATTTCCGAACGTTTAGGGTCAGTGACAGACTTAATAGCCACTATCTTATCTTTATGACTACAAACTAACAGCGAATTTACTTGGATAGGATATGCAGTTTTACGGATGCCGCTTTGTGTATTTCAAACTTAACGATATTGAATGTTTTCTTTCGATAGATTTTATTTGTATTTGATTTCGTGTGTAGTACCTCAGTGACAGAAGTATTTTCGAAAGTTCACGTCAGTGACAGAATTAGGCGCCACAATCAAATTTTTACGAATACAAACTAAGATTGAATTTACTTGGATAGGATATACAGATTTACTGATTTCGCTTTGCGCATTTAAATACTTAACGACATTGCCCTACTTATTTTGATATGTTTTATTTACATTCTTTGCTAGGCAAACGAATTTATTAAGTCTGCATTGTGATACATATTCACTTAGTTTTATTTACGAACAGAAAAGCCTAGAAAACGGTCGTGTCTTTCTGAATACACCAGAACGGCAAAAAGACTGAGTAGTACACGGTCTCAAGAATCCAATGAAGATGGCGAGGGGAGACTTGCCGCGCTCGAGAACACCAGGCCTTAACTCGCTCTTTGGAAACGCCTTCCAAAAGCGAGGCACGACATAACCCCCTGATCGAGAGCGTCATGCATTATCTCGCTCCTCAGAACTCTTCATTTAAAGTTGCTTCTCTCCGACGTAACATCATATAAGCGGAAATTTTGACGGGAAGGGGCGCAGACAAGCCAAATTTTATATCCACAAACCTGCTTATTTCCAACAATTTCCCATTTCGCTTAAACGTTTACAGTTCCCAGTGAGCTTACGTTATGATGATGATGATGATATCTAGTTTGTGGGGGCCGCGCGGGATTAGTCGAGCGGTCTCAGGCGCTGCAGTCATGGACTGTGCGGCTGGTCCCGGCGGGGATTCGAGTCCTCCCTCGGGCATGGGTGTGTGTGTTAGTCCTTACAAAGTCCCAATTTTTACACAGTCCAGTTTTTTTCAATAGTCCAATCTATCCAATGTCACAAATGATGATGGTAATGAAATGATGTGGACACCCAGTCCCCGGGCAGACAAAATCCCCAACCCGGCCGGGAATCGAACCCGGGAACCCGTGATCCAGAGGCTGCAACGCTAGCCACTAGATCACGAGCTGCGGACAACTTATGTTATGCCTTGATCATAAACAAAGGACACAGCCAGACGCCGTGTGCTGCGAGCCTGCACTTTAGTGTCAGTTGCTTTTCGCATGCCCAACTTTCTTAGGTGTTAGTGAAGCAAACAAGCTCTTCGTTCATGTCCGCAATCATACTACTTGAAACGTAGTGTACGAAGAAGCCTTATAATTCAAAAATAAATTCCACACATACGAAGGCTCGTGAACAGCTATAAATAAACGTTCGGGCAACGCCGGGTTTCTCAGCTATTGGGAGCATAACTTAGTAATACACAATGTTGTTAAAAATGTTACGTTGAGAAATTACTGAAAGTCTGTGGAGTTCTTTAAAGACAATTTGTGGCTGTAAGGATTAGGGTTACAGCAACATCCCAACAAACTAATAAATAGCTTATTCAAACTAGTTTTATCAGCACAGCGCACATGAGAGGGAGTTCTTTTAATGAACAAAATGAATTTGTTATGATTTGTTTGAAAAGGCATATTCCCGTTCTTCAGGTAATAAATAGTTACATGAGCACTAATTCACACAGTCGTGTGGAAGACACCGCCGTCTCCCAATAGATAATACTTCATGACACCCTACTTGTTTCAATTTTTTGAGAAGCTGATACCTGTAAATGAGTAAAAGCATTTTTGGAAATTTGTACAAATATTGTAATTCTGCTACATACAGTTTTCGTCACATTCTCTTCTAATCTACCACCCTCTCTGCAGGTAATTTATGAGAAACGTACCACTTACGTAGGAGTGGGAAGGGCAACTGAAAGACTCAGCCCTGGCTTAGGATGAGGAATAACCTGACATTACGTGGCTAGACCCGATTTTGACTGATGCTCGTTTCAATTAGGTCCCCAGTATAGCCTTACTGTGATGAAGTGGAACTGGGTTCTCTGATGTGTTACCTTACTCTGATGATTGTTGTCGCAGAATATTTTGCAATATTCTATGCGCTTCAACTCTACATAAATAAGTTTATTTGTTTTTGACGTTTCCCTTCCGCGGTTGAGCGACAATAGATATCAGATAGTTCTATCTTGCCTCAGACGCATATTAACTGTAATGCAATTAGATACACGACAAAATTAGAGGAATACAGCTATTTAGTGTTCCAGAGAGCATTTCTATTCTAATTAGAAAATAATAACAGCTGAGGTATTTGCAACTCTGGTGTTGGATTATTTTAGCAGATGTTAGATTCTCCTGTTTGTGCAGAAACAGCGAGACATAACAAGAACTATTAACGGAAGTGTACTCACAAATTTTATAATGTAAGAAACAAAGTGAAGTACTGTCACCGAATGACGATGCAGGATGAAAACAGGTAGAGCGGGCCGCTCTGGTATGTTGCAATATCGTCTTGCATTACTCCACTGCTGGTTTTGTCAGGAATTTTCAATACGCTTTAACTCCACGCAAATAAATTCCTTTGTTTCCAACATCTCCCTTCGGTGAGGAGACAGCACACAGGTCAATCTCGCTTCAGACTATATTAACTGTAATGTAGTTTGATATACGACAAAATTAGCAGAATACAGCGACTTGATCACGAGACCGTTACTATTCTTAATTAGAAAATAATAATAATAACTGGTGTACTTGAAACTTGAGGCGTTGGGTTTATTTAGCAGATGGTATTTTTGCAGAAGCAGTGAGACATAACAGAAACAATTAATAGAAATGTACTTACAAATTTATATAGGAGGCAAAGAACAGTTGTCACCGATCCGGATACATAAAGAAACCAAGTGACGTAGGTTGACCACGTGTACAGTATATTTAAATATCATAACTTCAATGACTAAGCATTTAACCTGAACCCATTCCATTGTTATTTGTTTTACTGTCACTTTTTGGTGAAGGGAACAGATTTCCATCTACAAGCTGCTTTACAAAATTTTCCGTATATAAGGAGCAATCATATCAAACAGCGTTAACACAAAAATATTTTTCGATCGTCAGAAGGTACTCGTAGGGATTCGTGCTATTGTGCCGTGCCACGTGGCACTCTCTGCATTTATTGCGCTGTCGGCAGTGAATTAAACGCAAAGCAGAAAGCAGATCGAGTTCCTTGGGAAACCTAATACGGTGACGCAGTTCTATGGCTGCCGCCTCTGCATAAGCGTCATTATACGCCCAGCAGAGCCACCTACTCTTTCCTTATGCGTTCGTGCCAAACTGGCACGGTATTTTACTTGCTTTATCACCTAATTACCGTGGACAACGAAAACCACCGAGGCAATTAAACTATTTTATAACTGCAGTAAGCAATATACATGGTGTCCGTCTCGTAGCGCCTAATTTCATCGCGCTCTAGATTGAAAAATAAGACGGAGCACAACTCATAGTTTTTTACACGATTTCACCCTGCTTTCAGCCGTTAGAATTTTATTTTACGACTGCAGTTTTGGCATTAATGGTCCATAAGAAAACTGTAAGTACAAGTTCTTCCAAATGTCGCAACTAACTACATATAATGATTGATGACCAACTAAAAATGGTGAGTTTTTTATATATTGCAGTTAAGTCGACAGAACAAAGCAGAACCTCATACATCAAAAACATTACGTAAAAATGGCGTAGTACAAAGAGGAAAAGGCACTTGAAGGAAGAATTTTCCGAAATGTTTCGTGTAAAATATTAATAAAAGAAAATCGTGACTGCTAGCAGAAAAGGTATTTATGAACAAACCCATTGTTTTCACATTCGCAAACTTTACCAAAACTTTCATAATGGATCAAATCTTGCTTGCAACTACGAGGGAAGTTCAGTAAGTGGTGGTTCAAATGGCTCTGAGCACTATGCGACTTAACTTCTGAGGTCATCAGTCTCCTAGAACTTAGAACTAATTAAACCCTATTAACCTAAGGACATCACATACATCCATGCCCGAGGCAGGATTCGAACCTGCGACCGTAGCGGTCGCTCGGTTCCAGATTGTAGCGCCTAGAACCGCACGGCCACTCCGCCCGGCAGTAAGTGATGGAACACAGATTTTTCTCGGCCAGTTTAGGTTGAAAAAATGTGAAATTTGTTGTGGGACATCGTAGACTATTCCCGCTTCAAGCCCTACAGTTTCATGAATTTGTGAAAAGTGGCGGCGCTATACATAGCCTTCAAAATGACGTCTGTGACGGAGGGGCGTTCCAAGCAGAGAGCTGACACAGTAAGGTGGCGTAAGGATGTTGCAGTGCACGGAGATCAAGGTGGAAGGCCGTTGCAATGAACGGAGATTATGTTGAAAAATTGAGTTTTTTAGTCAAAAGAGTTGGGAATAATATGGTGTACTGGAATTCTGAATAACACTAACCTGCTTTCAGAAAAAAAAGGTTGCATTACTTATTGAACGGCCCTCATACTTTTCTCCGGAACCCACTCAAGACCGTCTTCTACCCATTTTCCCATTCTCCTGCAGTTAATTCGTGTTAGTATTTTGCAACTATGACTTGCTAAAATGACGTTAGGGTAGTAGTCACACCTGCCAGCAAGTGTCTTCTTTGGAACTGGAATTATTATATTCTTCTTGAAATCTGAGGGTATTTCGCCTCAGTCATATACCTTGCACAGCAGGTGAAATAGCTTTGTCATGGCTGACTGTCCCAAAGATCTCAATAATTTTGAAAGGAAGGAAGGGAGAAATGAAGGAATTTGGGTTAAACGTCCTCTCGACATCGATTCGTTAAGAGACGAAGCACAGGCTCGGATTGGAAGGAAATCGGTCGTGCGCTTTCAGAGGAACCCTCATAGCATTTGCCAGGAGCGATTTAGGAAAGTCACGAAAACCTAAATCGGGATGCCCGGACGCGGGTTTGAACTGTCGTTCTCCCGAATGCGAGTCCAGTGTGGTAGCCACTGCCCCACCTCTCACGGTAATAATTTTGAGGGAATGGCGACTACTCTAGGGTACTCGTTTCCATTTAGGTCTTTCAGTGCTCTGTCAAATTCTTCTCGCAATATATCTCCCGTGTCATCTCCATTCACTTAGAGATATTTTAACCACATATCCTGGGTTAAAATTTCTGAATGCTCAAACAGTTTCATGAACATTGTCGTAGTGATTTTATCTAAATACACCATGCACAAGTCAGCCTCATATTTCGACACTAACATACGTGTCCGTTTTGTGAATAAACTGAGATATTTTAAAAATACTTTGACAAGAAGGATATTATTTAACCCCATATTTGTTTCACTTTAATATACAACAGCAATCTGAATTTAAATATTGTATTTCATTGGATTTTTGTGGTTACGCACGGGTGTGTGGCCACTCGTATGACTGAAACGGAGTAGTATCATTTTATGGAAATGAATGCTCCAAACCAGCTACAATAAGGGAATACATTTTTTAATATTTTAAACGATAGGTCCGTTTCGGTTTGTTACCATTATCAAGTGACCTGCGAAATATCATTAGCAAGTTTATCTGTACATAAATTGTGGCTGTTTTACATTTGCGCTGGTACTTACGTCTTGTTGGAAGTGAAGACCATATTTCATCTATAGTAAAGTCTTCCTGTCACGTCTCGGCAAGTATAATAGCTCTTGTACTTATCGAAACGTAAAAATGCTTTTTGTCAGATATTTTGACAGTTCTTTACTATGCTGCTGTATGTTTGCAAAGTTTATACAGCTTACCAGAGATGATGTTACGTACCGTTGCTCTTATTTTCCTTTTAAATTTTATCTACGGCCCGTGTAAGTTGTTTTTACCATTTGACTATGTCTTTTCGTGTTCCGTTATGCCGTAAAGTTTTCTAGATAGTATTTATGTATATAATCTTTGTGTTCATTTAGAATTTCGTGTGGATATTTCCTTGTATGTATATAAATTTCCATTTCTTCGAGAATGTTCATATTAAGTCCTTTCGGTATTTTGTGTAATATTTCTAACGCAGTTTCAATTTTCTCCGCTTTGTAGTGTTGAGTTTTCAGGTGTAAATAGAAGCTTGAGAGATTACTATCACTGTTTCTAGTGCGGTCTTTAAATCTAGTGTTAAAATTTTGTCCGGTTTGACCAATACAGAAATTGTTGCAATTGTCCCAGTTGATTTTTTATATTCCAGAAGTGGCATATCCTGTCATTTATGTTGTGGTTGAACGTAATTTCGTTATAAGTGGTTGCTTGTACGGAAAGCCAGTTCCCTGTGTTTGGATTTAAGTAACGCATTTATATTACTTGGTATTCGTCCTAGGTAAATTGTAGGTATGTAGGTCGTTCTACGTTTTGCTAAGGTTTCTCTGGTAAGATGTATGTCATTATGTATCATGATTGGTTTCGGTTTTGTGGATTTTTCATACAGTTTTGTTACTATATCTGAATGTAAATCATTTTTGTAGGCTATGTAACAGAGTGTCTTCCTTTCTTTTTGTATAGATGGTTGTTCTAGAGGTAAATTGATTATTCTATTAATCATGGAATGGAAGAAGGTATGTTCTTGTGTTTTAGGATGGGAAGAGTTGGCATTTATTATATTATCTGTGGTGGTTGGTTTCATGAATATGTCAAATGTGACATGATTGTTGTCTTCGCTAATTTGTAGGTCAGGTTACTTTATTGAATTGTCTGTTTCCAATACCAATGTAAATTTGATATTGGGATGGAGGTTGTTCAGTGATTGATGGATATCATTTATGTCTGTATTGTTACTATCAATCAGCATTCGCATGTCATCAACATGTCTATAATAGTAGACGATCTCATTACGTATTGGCCACTGTGAGTGAAAATTTTTTCTCCTGATGTGTTGAGAAAAATATCTGTAATTGCGCCAGCTACTCCATCTGCTTGGGTGTAGATCTTCCCATTGAATTCAAATAATTTTGTGATGAAATCGTTTTAAGGAAATCTAAAAACATGCTCCCTTAGTGCAGCTAGTTTGGAGCATTCATTTCCATAATCTCTTATACCGACGTATACTAGGCTGCGGGCCAAACAGAATGTAAAATAGTATCATTTTAGTTGCTCACACATCATCCCCACCGTTCTCAATAAACATTTCGTTGCAGCGAAAGCACTTCCTGATTTGTATTATTGTGTTACTGCTGGTAAATTAAGTTTCGAACATTTGGAGACAAATATCAATAGTGTCGCAAGGTAAGTAGCGATGGTGTAACGAGTACGGAAATAGGATGGTTTTATAGATCAGCTGCCTGAGGATCTGTAGCAGCAGGACGCTTTGGAGAAAACTTGGATAATATTCGGGGTAAATTTCTTGTTCAGATTATTGTAAGAGGCGGCGGGAGGGAGTGGGGGCGGGAGGCGCTTTCGGTTGACAGCTATAGAACTGGAGAATTACCCAATTACAACTAGTGCAAGGGATATGGATTTCTGTGAAACTGTTCTGAACGTCGAAGCGTTTTAAAACTTCTAGTAGATTACAAACCAGACATTTTCGAGTCGTTTAACATAGAAGAGAGAGCCAGTGGTTTTAAGGCTGTTGGGAGTGATTGTAAGTCTTAAAAGGAGTTATAAGGTAGATTAAAACTGAGGAAACTGCAAAAAGATGAGAATTTAAGGAGATGGGACCTGGATAAACTGTAAGAACCAGAGGCTGTAGAGAGTTTCAAAGAGAACATTGGGGAACTATTGACAAGAACGGGGGAAAGAAATACAGTAGTAGAAGAATGCGTAGCTTTGAGAGATGAAATAGTGAGGGCAGCAGAGGACCAAGTAGGTAAAAAGACAAGGGCTAGTGGAAATCCTTGGGCAACACAAGAGATGTCTGCATCTCGTGGTCTCGTGGTAGCGTCCTCGCTTCCCGAGCACGGGGTCCCGGGTTCGATTCTTGGCTGGGTCAGGGATTTTCACCTGCCTCGAGATAACTGGGTGTCGCTGTGTCGTCTTCATCATCATTATCATCATTCATCCCCATTACGGTCGGAGCAAGGCAACGGCAAACCACCTCCATTAGGACCTTGCCTAGTACGGCGGTGCGGGTCTCCCGCATCATTCCCCTACGTCATATCAAGAAGCGTGGGACTTCATTTCCATTCCATTCAACCAGAGGAGATATTGAATTTAATTGATGAAAGGAGAAAATATGAAGAGCTTATTTCAATAGTGGTACAAGTCCACTTTTTTTCGTTTGAGATACAGAGTCCTAAAGTTAAATGAGCACTGAAAAATCTGCAGTTGAGATACCAGAAATATTCAAGCATATGGCTTCTTGCTAGGGATGAACCTTTCTTTCTGTTTGTTTGGCTCATTAATTTCAGAAGCACTATAGACAGAAAAGTGGAGGTAATGGACTTGTACCACTATTGAAATAAGCCCTCCATGTAAAAATGCAGTTAATGAAGCAGGCAAAAAGGAATACAAGCGTCTCAGAAATGAGATCGACAGTAAGTGCAGGATAGCTAAGCAGGGACGGCTAAAGAACAACTGTAAGGCAGTAGAGGCATATATCACAAAGGGTAAGATAGATACTGCCTACAGGAAAATTAAATAGATCAATGGAGAAAAGAGAACCGATTGCATGAATATCAAGAGCTTAGATGGAAAACCAGTTCTAAGGAAGGGAAAGCAGAAAGGTGGAAGGAGTATATAGAGGGCCTATACAAGGGCGATGTACTAGAAGGCAATATTATGGAAATGGAAGAGGACGTAGATGAAGATGAAATTGGAGATACGATACTGCGTGAAGAATTTGACAGAGCGCTGAAAGGTCTAATTCGAAACAAGGCCCCGGAAGTACACAACATCACATTAGAACTATTGATAGACTTCGGAGATCAAGCTCTGACAAAACTCTACCATCTGGTGAGCAAGATGTATGAGACAGACGAAATACCTTCAGACTTCAAGAAGAAAATAATAATTCCAATCCCAAAGAAAGTAGACGTTGACAGGTGTGAAAGTTACCGAACTATCAGTTTAATAAGTCACTGCTGCAAAATACTAACACGAATTCTATACAAAAGAATGGAAAAACTGGTAGAAGCCGACCTCGGGGAAGATCAGTTCGGATTCCGTAGAAATGTTAGAACACGGGTGGCGGTACTGACACTACGACTTATCTTAGAAAATATATTAAGGAAAGGCAATCCTACGTTTCTAGAATTTGTAGACGTAGAGATGGCTTTTGAAAATTTTGACTGGAATACTCTCTTTCAAAGTCTGAAGGTGGCAGGGGTGAATACAGAGAACGACAGGCTATTTACAATTTGTACAGAAACCAGATGGCAGTTGTAAGAGTCGAGGGACATGACAGAGAAGCAGTGGCTTGAAAGGGAGTAATACAGGGTTGTAGCCTATCCCCAATGTTGCTCAGTCTGTATATTGAGCAAGCAGTAAAGGAAACAAAAGAAAAATTTGGAGTAGGAATTAAAATCCATAGAGAAGAAATAAAAACTTTGTCTTTTGCCGATGACACTGTCATTATGTCAGGGGCAGCAAAGGACCTGGAAGAGTAGTTGAACGGAATGGACAGTGCCTTGAAAGGAGGATATAAGATGAAAATCAACAAAAGCGAAACGAGGATAATCGAATTAAATCAGGTGATGCTGAGAGAATGAGATTAGGAAATGACACACTTAACGTAGTAGATGAGTTTTGCTATTTGAGGAGCAAAATAACTGATGATGGTCGAAGTAGAGAGGATATAAAATGTAGACTGGCAATGGCAAGGAAAGCGTTTCTGAAGAAGAGAAATTTGTTGACTTCAAGTATAGATTTAAATATCAGGAATCCTTTTCTGAAAGCTTTTGTATGGAGTATAGCCATGTATGAAAGTGAAACATGGACGATGAATTGTTTAGACAAGAAGAGAATAGAAGCTTTCGAAACGTGGTGCTACAGAAGAATGCTGAAGATTAGATAGGTAGGTCACGTAATTAATGAGGAGGTGCTGAATAGAATTGGGGAAAAGAGGAATTTGTGGCACAACTTGACTAGAAGAAGGGTTCGGTTGATAGGGCATGTTCTGGGGCATCAAGGGATCACCAATTTAGTAATGGAGGGCAGGTTGCAGCAGTTACCTGGAGATGAAGGAGCTTGCACAGGATAAAGTAGCATGGAGAGCTGCATCAAACCAGTCTCTGGACTGAAGACAACAACAACAACAACAACAACAAGGAAGGTAGGAAAATATTTTTGCTTACTAAGTGTGCTGGATACGGACTATCTGAACGACCAATATCAAATGTTCGTCTCTGGAGACGACTCAAAAATGGTTGAAATGGCTCTAAGCACTATGGGACTTAACATCTGAGATCATCAGTCCCCTAGACTTAGAACTACTTGAACCTAACTAACCTAAGGACATCACACACATCCATGCCCGAGGCAGGATTCGACCCTACGAGCGTAGCAGCCACGTGGTTCCGGACTGAAGTGCCTAGAACGGCTCGAGCACAACAGCCGGCGGAGACGAGTCCATGGATTGTACGATCCTCTTTAGACCATTACGTGCAGAGAAAAGACGTGAATGGTGGAAAAGACCCGTGGTACTTCAACATCCACGTTACGCGGGCGTGCTGAATAATAATATCTCCGAATTTTTTAAGTAAAAAGACTTATAACTTTTTAAATAAAAAAAAAGATATTAACATTCACTCTCTTTATTGTTCAGATTTACATATTTGCAGCTCTCTGCCGCTAGAGGGGCTCCGAATTGTAGCGGAGAACACGGCGTTGTGTAATGTAACTACGCCGGTGCATGAAAAACTTCGTGCTGTAATCGAGTGTCGAAACTGAAAAGTTAGTCCAGGTATGGAGCACCCTATCCTTCAGGATGACAATACCAGACCATACATGAGCGCTGCGATATCAGCAATAGTCCGACGGCTTGGGTTCACAGTTATCGATCTTCTTCCGTACAGTTAGACTTGGCCTCATCCGATTTTCATCTCTCCCAAAACTTAAAGAACACCTTTGAGGACTTCACTTTGATAGCAATGATGCGGTGCACGTAGATGTGAGTTTATGGTTCCGTCAACAATGTCAGACACTCTACAGGGACGATATCAACAAACTGATCTCTCACAGAGAGAAATATGTTGGTTCAAAAATGGTTCAAATGGCTCTGAGCACTATGGGACTTAACATCTCAGGTCATCAGTCCCCTAGAACTTAGAACTACTTAAACCTAACTAACCTAAGGACATCACACACAACCATGCCCGAGGCAGGATTCGAACCTACGACCGTAGCGGTCGCGCGGTTCCAGACTGAAGCGCCTAGAACCGCTCGGCCACCAGAGGCCGGCAAATATGTTTGTCTCCAGGCGACTATGTTGGCAAATGAATATGTAGACTTGAAGAATAAAGGTGCAGAATGTTAATAAAGTTTGTTTTATTTAAAAAGGTTTAAGAGTTTCACATAAAAAATTTGGAGGCGTTACTCTTCAGCACGCCCTCGTAGTGTATTAATATGTGGAAAGACCTATAATTGTTACATTATACTATTGGCGATATTTCACTGATGACTTCAATATCTTAAAATGTTTACTAGTATGCATCAACTCTGCCGTTGCCGGTCCCAAGCAGGAGTCTCATCTTGCAACTGATGAAGAAGGGGGAGTAACTAACTCATTAAAAAAACCTGTGTCCATCTGGCGCCGGATGGTAGCACCCTGTGACGTCCTCTGTCTACGGTTACAGTTGAAACTCCAAAATCCAGACACGTCTGTGTGGTAGCCATCGGTACTCTTGGCAGCGTCTGTTGGATCTGTGAGCTCGGCTGTGACTGAATCTTCTGAAACTCAAAACTCCAGTTGAAATTACGTGAGATCCTTGGGGATTTCACTATTAAAACCTCAACACAAACAATAATCGTGACCGAGCAAGAGGAAAGAATCCAATACCCTGGGCCCCAGTCAGTAATAGACCTGATCATCGGATTCCAGGGGATATGGTACGTCATGAAGAGAAGAATCGGAGCTTCTCAAAAACCCTCAAAACTGAGAGAATATGGGAACACTCGACACGAACACACTACTGAAACCAGGTAAATTGAAACAAATGACAAACGTCATGGATAAATTCAATATCAATACAGGAAACACGATTCTCAGATGAGAACCACTTTGACTCCGAAAACTACAGAACAAATAAGGGGAAACCAGCCATAAATATTCCAGGAAGAAATCTCAAACTCTCCGGAACGGGATTTGTAGTCCACAAATCGATACTGGACTCCGTAACAGATTTCACTTCAAAATCAACACTCACGATATAATCTGGACACAAAGCCTATACACTAGTCAATGCACTTGCCACCAACAAACAACTACAAAAGGAAAAACACACAGATCATAGAAGAATTCTGGGAAGATCAAGAAGAAACCAAAAACAAAATCCTCACGAAGCACTTGAAAGTTTTACTAGACGATTTTAATGCCAGAAAGAAAATTCAAAGCAACAAGAGAACATACGGCCCACAAACGGACAAACAAGAATGGAGAGAACCTGATAAACTTTTGCAGGAATTTCGACCCCAAAGTCATGTCAACGCAATTCCAAAAAACACGTAAGAAACTACGAACTTGGAAATCCCACCAACGTCCTAGGATAATTTCAGATCGACCACATTGCAATATCCATGAAAAACACCAGAGAAATTATGAATATAAGAACGAGGAAAGGATTTTTCGAACCCGATCACGCCTACTCCAAATTAAAGCGAAATTTATACGCAGTATATAAATCAAGAGAACCAACAGAAATCTCCGAACAGACCCCAGAGTACTTACAATTAAACAAGAAATAATACTAGAAACAATTAAGAAAATAGACAGTAACAACTGGACAGAATTGCCAGAAAAAGTAAAGTAATTGATAAAACTGGGGCAACCACAGAGAAAAAAGGAACAAAGATGGTGGAGCATGATATGTGATAGAGACAAAGAAGAGAGAAGACAAGCCTGGAAAAAATCTAACACTCAGAGAACATCCTGAAATGGGAAGAATTCAACAGTATACAGAAGACCACCTCGAAAATATTCCGTAGAGAAAAAAGAGGTTATGAAAACAACAGAGTGAAAGAGATAGAAGAGAACGTCAACAAAAACAACAAATGAAATTATTTACAGAGCATTCAGAGAAAATATGACAGGATACCAACTACCGAGTTTACGCTTCAAAAGGCACGACGGAACAAACACTGGAGACAAAACCCAAAAAATGAACTGTAAAATACTAGCGCAATACTTTGACGCCTACAAAACTGTGATAAACCGATGAAGATCCTAGAGTTCGAGAAGCCAGAACCCAAACTCGATTCCAAACCGCCAACGCAAGAGGAGATCGTGAAAATAATAAAAATCACTAAAAAATAAGAGCACCTGGAGATGATGGACTGATTGCGGAAATCTGTAAATTAGACCACGAGCACATCACACCCAAACATCAAAAACATCTGGGAAACAGAAAAGGCACAAGAAGAATGGAAGTCTCGCCTCCACAAGAAAGGAGACGAAGTAGACCCTAATAACTCTACAGAGGAATTTCAGTACTGCCCGTGACATACAAAATTCTATCAAAATCCCTGTTAAATTTGCTACAGCCTCAAATAGATCCACAGATACGAGAACAGAGAATACCAAGAACGGTACAGAAAGAGAAGATAATGCAGTGAACAGATCTGGTACCTCAGAACAATATTGACAACAAGAAAGTCCGGGAACACCACATTAACATTCCTCGACTTCAAGAAGGCCTACGGTTCCATAAATAGGGAAACACGCTTCAACACACCGGAAGAAATGAAGGTGGACAACGAAAACAGAAGGCTAATCTATGAAACATTAACAAGTACGACATCGGAAGTGAAGTTTATGGGAGACATGTCAGAACCATTCGAAATCAAGATAGGAGTGAGGCAGGGAGATGGACTGTCTGTCAGCCATTCTATTTAACTCGGTTTTGGAGATAATAATCAGGATATGGGGCAAAAGAGTCAGTGGGGTAAAGATGGTGGGACACAAGGATAGAAAGGTCAACATAAAATGTTTAGCACTTGCTGATGATATAGCCGTCGTAACAAAAAACAGAAAATAAGTCAAGAAAGCTCTACAGACACAACACGAAGTCGCAGCCAAAACGGGATTACAAATCTCATACGAAAGAAACACAATACATGGACACAAAATCCACATATAGACACCCACAGATAACAAAGTATGGAAAGATAACACAAGTAGATAGTTTCAATTATCTGGGAGAGATTATACAGAAAACAGGACTGAATGCAACATCCATTGAAGAAAGGATCACAGAACTAGAAAAAGCGTACAAAGTTATATGGAACCATTACAACAAAAGAAGTGTTTCCATGAATGTCAATTTAAGATACTGCACTACAGTAGTCTTACCAGAGGCCTTGTATGCCTCAGAAACAACGGCAAACAACGGAAGAACGAAAATTAAGGGGATGGAAAAACAAGAGAAGAAAATACTGAGAAACATCAACGGGCCAGTTCAGAAAGAGATGATCTGGATAAAGAGGCCTACAAAAGAACTATACGAACAGACAGAGACGATTACAAACCACATCAGGAGGAGAAGGGCAAAGTTCTTCGGACATATACACAGGACGAACGAAAATAGATTGACCGAGATAGTTTTTAACATAGTGACAACTAATACAGTGAAAACCAAATGGGTAAAGGAAACCATGGAAGACCTCAAGAAACTGAACATCTCCACAGAAGACATGACAGACAGGGAAAAATACAGAGAAAAAATCAGAAAACAGAAATTTCAGCAAGCGCCCAAAGAGAAGAAAACAGGAAAAAAGTGCACAGAAGAGACGAAACACAGTGAATATTTGAGAGGATTTTGGGAAGAAAAAAGAAAGAGGCAGAAAAAATGGCATGAAAATTGATTGTGTTTTAGCACTCTTCTTAACGGAGAATTAACGTTAGTAATAATAGCAACAATAATAATAATAGTAATCTGTATCCACGAGGGGCAGTATTAAATGGAAGACCAACTAAAACGAATTGTAAGAAAAGCAGAACTCCCCTCAGTACACAGCACATGACATACGTGTTGGTTGTAGGCACCACCACATAACGTACAGGATTTGATACTTTTGTTTATTAAATGTGGAATCAAAACAGAATGTGTAGTCAAATGACCATGAACTATGCACCAACAAGTGGTACTGAAACTCTACGATTGCAAATATGTAAAAGCTTTAGGGGGTAAGGACTCGGTTGTACGCCGGATATTTATTCAGAAATGACCTACATGAGTTCACTGAGAAAAACCTCGTATGAGTGAGAAAATTATTCTAATGAGCAGTTAACTTATGTGTACAAAAATTTCTCGTAGCCTCCTGTTGATCAAAACAGAGACGAGAGCAGATTATGAAATGAAGCAAAGACATTTTAAAACAATGTTTCTTGTGTTTTTATAAGAGGAGATACGAGAGACGTTTGTGAATCTTAAGATATTACAATGTCCGTTAAAAAAATGACTGTTGACAGTAGCATCTACGACGACAGAACCTGGCGTCAACTTACTGCGTAGCTGTTCATGTTTATTCTGTAACAGGACGCACAAACCAGTCTTTGTTCATAGTTGAATATTTATGTATCTCAGATTCTCCTGACAGTTTTCCTACGAGGTTAAGATCGTTACCTTCTATTCTGCTTTCGAGTGCGGGTTTTATATCAGAGGTCAAAGATTTGAGTTCAGTTTCGAGAATGGATATGTGTATTAAATGTGCCGTTACTGTTAATGTATATATTAACATGTAAGTCATAATCTACGTTGACATCGAACCTTATGAGGGATACAGAATAAAAGATGATGAATAAGAAAATCAATAATGATAAGCAAATACAATGAGAAATAAGTATGGTTATATGAGAGATTTCAACTATTACGTGTGTGCTGTATGGCGAGCAGATAAAAAGCAATATAAGAAAGTGCGCTTATTTTGGGCGTTACCATCCAGCTTCATTGTCGTCTAACACAGTTAGGAGAAAACAGGCCATTACCCAAAAGCCAGCCAAACTTCGCTTCCCAAGAAACAAGAAACCGCTGGTTTATGTCCATGTGCTGCGCTGAGTTGTAGCTTCAACTTTCCCTCCTTGTCTCCTACAGCCCATGGGAAATCTCGGGGATAGACTGTCGACCCGTTTCCACAGATCTCTTTTCTACCTTTTTTAAGTTACTTTCCAGCGAATTACATTAGGCGGTGAACATCTCTTCCTCTTTTCAAATTATATTTTTGTCTCGTATGTGGCAATGTCCCACAATGATGGGCAATCACTCAACCGGGAAGTTCTTTTTTGCCCCGTATGTGGCAGCGTCCGGTAATGACGGGTAATCACTCATCGACGATTTGGTGACTTTTTTAATTTAATGCTGTCTCCGGATGGCCATCTGTCAACACAAATGTCAGTTATCCAAAGGGAGGAAATTTATATATTCCATCTGCCAGTGAACCGAGAAAATTTTTGTCTGTGCTTTTGCATTTTAACTGTTCGTATGTTGTGCTTCTGAGGTGGGGCACTAGCTTGCAATT
The DNA here is from genome assembly GCF_023864345.2 of Schistocerca serialis cubense. NCBI lineage: Eukaryota > Metazoa > Arthropoda > Insecta > Orthoptera > Acrididae > Schistocerca > Schistocerca serialis. The sequence continues at coordinate 610,519,487 of NC_064640.1, read as the reverse complement.
GGAGTAGACAAGCGTGGAAAACTACCTGAAAACGATGTTCATTTCCCCGACCCGTGAATTCGAACTGGGTCTTCCTGTTCTCCTAGCCGCGAACAAGCTGATAAAACTAGGCTCGTTGTCAGAGAATAAATGAGTCAGGTAATTTTTTTTCAGTTTATGCACTGATTTTTATGCTGTACAGGGTACATGCTAATTCAGTTCGTATTTAAAGTCTGTCAGGGCAATTTGAGCATACAGCTTCCCAATCGTGGGTCTTTGTGACTCGTAGGGACAGGGGAGCTTGGTTGGGATGGCTTTACCCAAAAAGTTATAAGGAGACCTTACAGTTTATATTGGACTCTGAACCACGTCGTATTTTCGCGTTTTTCACTTACACATATCATTCCCACAAGTGAAAGAAGGTGTGTTTGAGAACCTCTGACCTTTCCAATTTTAGTCTGGCAGTTGGTCACTTAGCAACAGAATTACACTTTCTATTAGCAAATAAATCACCCTTTTAATATCTATCTAGTGCTATTGCAACTAGATTAATCTACTAAACCTAAAATAAATATATGTTTGAGAAAAGGCACAAAGATCGAGAATGACAAAGAAAGACACACATTGTGAAGATACCTCTTCTATAATTGTGTAGTTCTCTTGAAATGTCTGTCCACAACTATTGCTGTCATTTGCAGCAATTTTTGCAATATCTACAATAAACGTAACTTCAGATGAGAGAGAATGAAGCACAATTATGTCTAGGTTGTAATTTTTAGCAACGTCTGACCTATCTTACGACGATAATTCCCACTTTGCTTCTCACATCATGTGCTCGCTTTGAGATTTAAGTATTGTTCTAATTTGTTAAATTACTGTTTACCGGCCGATACTCGTAAAACTGCAGACGTGATCTTGTATGTAAGTACATTGTAGCTACAGGCAGGTCAGACCTTATCGACAGTGCCCGTATAGAGACAAGGATTAGTGATCATGACGTCACCAAAATATGGTTACTAAAGTTAAATTCGGAAAATGCTGGGCGTGCAGAGATTGTTGCACCCGCGGGGAAAAAAAAAACTTCGAAATGTCGAGTGACAAAAGTTAATAGAGAATCGTGCGTCTCTGAAAGGATCGGTGCTCGAAGTATGCACTACTTCCAACATCATACTTCAACGAAAGATCATGCCGAGAGCCAGAAAAATTCTGATCTACTTAAAATCACTAAGTAGCTCGAAGGCTTACATCCAATAACTTGTCGATAAGTCTATGGTGGCAATAAAAGAGAGCAAAAGGAAAGCTGAAGTTTTAAATTTCGCGTTTAAGAAATCATTCACGCAGGAGGATAGTACAGACATACCGTCGTTTCACCGCCGCACAAAATCCCGTATAGTGCACATATTAATCGGCATTCCTGGCGTAGAGAAGCAACTGAAAGCGCCAAAAATAAATAAGTCGCCCGTTCCGAATGGAATCCCAATTACGTTTTACAGAGATTACTCGACGGCATTGGCCCCTTACTTAGATCGCATATATCGCGATTTTCTCGCCCACCGCAAAGTCCCAAGAGACTGGTAAAATGCGCAGGTGACTTCAGTATATAAGAAGGGTAAAAGAACGGACCCGCGAATTTACAGACCAATGTACATAACATCGGTTTCCTACAGAATTCTTGAACATATTCTCGGTTCGAATGTAATAAACTGATTTGATCCATTATACATGGTTCTGAAAGCCGAAGACTGTGAAAACAATAGGTTTGTTATAAATAAGTCATCTGCTACCAGTCACGATTTTCTTTATTTTACTTTTCGCACGACGCGTTTCGGGAAATGATTCCCATTTTCAAGTGCGTTTTTTGTGTTTGTTATGTCATTCCTATGAGATGTTGTCGATGTGTGAGATTGTACTTCATTTCGTTGACTTTACTGCAATATATAAGAAAACACGCAACTTTTAGTTGGTTATCGATCTTTTTGTGAAGTTAGTGACGAAATTTAGAAGAATTTGTACTTACAGTTTCCTTATGGTACATTTGTGCAGAGTCTCACACACACTAAACATCCCACACGACTTGTTGTACACTTTTAAACATCGAAAACATTTTACATAAACAAAGCAGTTACACAGATGCTCCTACAAGTAGTCAACAGAGATGACATTACAGGTCTTCCACAGAGTATGATATGCTTTTGTACAGAGGTTATTTACCTTAACAATTTGGATCGTAATTTGCTTATGTCTATTTTACAATTGTGCTTATTTCTATGTATTACTATTTTTATTTAAGTATACTATCGAAACATCTGAAGAAATTTACTGATTCGTTTTCAAGTTTTCGTTTAATATTTTATCTTCATATTTTCTGTAATGTGAATATATCTCCAGTTCTTCTAGGAAATCCATTTTATATCCCTTATTTAGTCAGTGGAGTACATTGTGCTCTATTTTTGCAAATGGGTGTGCTGTATTATGTACATGTGTTGCTATGGCTGATGTAGTGTGTCTGTTATGTGTGTAGGCCTTTATGTGCTCTGTGTACCTGGTGTTGAAATTTCAGCCTGTTTGTCCTAGGTAGAACATGGGGCATTCTTGGCATGTGACCTTGTATATTCCAGAGTCTGAGTATGGATCATTCTTACACTTTATAATGTGTATTAGTTTTTGTTGTAGCTTATTAGATGTAGAAACCCCAATTTTTACTTTGTGATTTTTGAAAATATTTGCAATCTTCTGTGATGTGGGATATACATTTGTCTGACAGAAGCAATACACTACCTGTGATGAAAGAAAACGAATACATAGACAAAACACATGAATTTTTGTGTGACAAAAGCAATACACTAGTTTTGATGAAATAAAAGGAATACATAGACAAAACACAGGAATTTTTTGATGCAAATAATATTCAGCACACTGAAAAAGATCCAACCAAACAATTTCAAAATAAAATAAAGGAACAGCTAAAGAACACACATTTCCTACTGACAGAAACTGAAAAGAAATACCTTACATGCGTGAATCCAAAAGCACCACGCCTAAGAGCACAATCAAAAATACAAAAGGATAGAAATCGAATATGTTCTGTGGTCAACTCTATAAATAGCCCAGCATACAAACTATCACAAAAACTGAATAACATACTAATGAAAAATTATATACATGAAGCAACATATTCCATAAAAAACAGCATGTTACTAGCTAAGGAACTAGAAACCAGAAAGCTCCCCGATGATGCTCAGTTTATATCACTTGACATCACCAACCTTTACTCAAATATACCCATACAGAAGCTGTAACAGTAATACAAAAGAACCTTACGAAACACAAGAAACTTTCATAGACAGAAATTGTTGAATTTATGGAACTCCTTCAGCTTACCCTAAGTTACAACTACTTCACTTTTAATGGCAACATATATAAACAATCAGATGGCCTAGCAATGGGATCGTGTATTTCTGGTACCATAACTGACATATACATAAATCACTTAGAACAAAAGTTATTTAACAGGCAAGGACCTTGCCTAAAGAAAATTGAATTTTATAGGAGATATGTAGATGACACACTACTTTTAGTGAAAGGGGATACCAAACATCACAGACATTCTAAATTAATTCAATAATCTACATGAGAAAATCAAATTTACAGTGGAACATGAGCAAAATAAAAGCATCAACTTTATGGATCTAAATATTACAAGACACGACAACACATGCTCATTCAAAATTCATAGGAGAAACACAATGACTAACAACACAATCCCTGCAACCTTATGTAACCCAAATACCCATAAACAGGCAACATACAGGTAAATGTTATATAGGGCAACTAAAATACCATTGAACAAAGAAAACGGGCAACAAGAAATAAACACAGTGAAAAAGATTGCAGTTGTCAATGGGTACAATACTTCCATGGTTGACACAATCGTAGACAAAATGAAGAAAGACCCAGGTACAAACTGCACCACAAAAGAAAAAGAGAAAAACAAATGTATGTCTAGTATCCTATACATTGGCAATATATCACAGAAGATTGCAAATATTTTCAAAAATCACAAAGTAAAAATTGGGGTTTCTACTTCTAATAAGCTACAACAAAAACTAATACACATTATAAAGTGTAAGAATGATCCATACTCAGACTTTGGAATATACAAGGTCACATGCCAAGAATGCTCCATGTTCTACCTAGGACAAACAGGCTGAAATTTCAACACCAGGTACACAGAGCACATAAAGGCCTACACACATAACAGACACACTACATCAGCCATAGCAACACATGTACATAATACAGCACACCCATTTGCAAAAATAGAGCACAATGTACTCCACTGACTAAATAAGGGATATAAAATGGATTTCCTAGAAGAACTGGAGATATATTCACATTACAGAAAATATGAAGATAAAATATTAAACGAAAACTTGAAAACGAATCAGTAAATTTCTTCAGATGTTTCGATAGTATACTTAAATAAAAATAGTAATACATAGAAATAAGCACAATTGTAAAATAGACATAAGTAAATTACGATCCAAATTGTTAAGGTAAATAACCTCTGTACAAAAGCATATCATACTCTGTGGAAGACCTGTAATGTCATCTCTGTTGACTACTTGTAGGAGCATTTGTGTAACTGCTTTGTTTATGTAAAATGTTTTCGATGTTTAAAAGTGTACAACAAGTCGTGTGGGATGTTTAGTGTGTGTGAGACTCTGCACAAATGGACCATAAGGAAACTGTAAGTACAAATTCTTCTAAATTTCGTCACTAACTTCACAAAAAGATCGATAACCAACTAAAAGTTGCGTGTTTTCTTATATATTGCAGTAAAGTCAACGAAATGAAGTAGAATCTCACACATCGACAACATATCATAGGAATGACATAAAAAACACAAAAAACGCACTTGAAAATGGGAATCATTTCCCGAAACGCGTCGTGCGAAAAGTAAAATAAAGAAAATCGTGACTGGTAGCAGAATGTAATTAATTTCCATGAGACAGAAAAGCTTCTGTCCACAAATGAACATGGATTTAGAAAGTATCGCTCATGTGAAAGTCAGCTTGCTGTTTTCTCACAACATATCCCACGAACCATGGATGAAGGGCAACAGGCAGATTTCTTATTCGTAGATTTCTGGAAAGCGTTTGAGACGGTGCCCCACTACCGAGCGTTAACGAATGTACGAGTATAAGGAACATGTTTTCAGATATGTGACTGGCTCAGAGACTTCTTAAGTAATACACTCCTGGAAATTGAAATAAGAACACCGTGAATTCATTGTCCCAGGAAGGGGAAACTTTATTGACACATTCCTGGGGTCCATGATCACACTGACAGAACCACAGGCACATAGACACAGGCAACAGAGCATGCACAATGTCGGCACTAGTACAGTGTATATCCACCTTTCGCAGCAATGCAGGCTGCTATTCTCCCATGGAGACGATCGTAGAGATGCTGGATGTAGTCCTGTGGAACGGCTTGCCATGCCATTTCCACCTGGCGCCTCAGTTGGACCAGCGTTCGTGCTGGACGTGCAGACCGCGTGAGACGACGCTTCATCCAGTCCCAAACATGCTCAATGGGGGACAGATCCGGAGATCTTGATGGCCAGGGTAGTTGACTTACACCTTCTAGAGCACGTTGGGTGGCACGGGATACATGCGGACGTGCATTGTCCTGTTGGAACAGCAAGTTCCCTTGCCGGTCTAGGAATGGTAGAACGATGGGTTCGATGACGGTTTGGATGTACCGTGCACTATTCAGTGTCCCCTCGACGGTTACCAGTGGTGTACAGCCAGTGTAGGAGATCGCTCCCCACACCATGATGCCGGGTGTTGGCCCTGTGTGCCTCGGTCGTATGCAGTCCTGACTGTGCCGCTCACCTGCACGGCGCCAAACACGCATACGACCATCATTGGCACCAGGGCAGAAGCGACTCTCATAGCTGAAGACGACACGTCTCCATTCGTCCCTCCATTCACGCCTGTCGCGACACCACTGGAGGCGGGCTGCACGATGTTGGGGCGTGAGCGGAAGACGGCCTAACGGTGTGCGGGACCGTAGCCCAGCTTCATGGAGACGGTTGCGAATGGTCCTCACCGATACCCCAGGAGCAACAGTGTCCCTAATTTGCTGGGAAGTGGCGGTGCGGTCCCCTACGGCACTGCGTAGGATCCTACGGTCTTGGCGTGCATCCGTGCGTCGCTGCGGTCCGGTCCCAGGTCGACGGGCACGTGCACCTTCCGCCGACCACTGGCGACAACATCGATGTACTGTGGAGACCTCACGCCCCACGTGTTGAGCAATTCGGCGGTACGTCCACCCGGCCTCCCGCATGCCCACTATACGCCCTCGCTCAAAGTCCGTCAACTGCACATACGGTTCACGTCCACGCTGTCGCGGCATGCTACCAGTGTTAAAGACTGCGATGGAGCTCCGTACGCCACGGCAAACTGGCTGACACTGACGGCGGCGGTGCACAAATGCTGCGCAGCTAGCGCCATTCGACGGCCAACACCGCGGTTCCTGGTGTGTCCGCTGTGCCGTGCGTGTGATCATTGCTTGTACAGCCCTCTCGCAGTGTCCGGAGCAAGTATGGTGGGTCTGACACACCGGTGTAAATGTGTTCTTTTTTCCATTTCCAGGAGTGTAGAATCTAGTACGCTGTTTGCGACGTCGAGTGTTCAGCATAGACAAGAGAATCGTAAGGACTGCCCCAGGGAAGTGTGGTAAGGCCGTTATTGTTTCCACTATATATAAATTAATTGACGGATGGATGGACAACAATATACGACTGTCTGCTGATGACGCTGTAGTATACGTGAAAGTCGTTGACTGACTGGAAAAGGATACAGGACGAATTAAACAGAATTTCTATTTGGTTTGAAGAATATTAGTTTGCTCTGAACGTACAACTACACAACTTAATTCAGGTGAGAAGGAAAAACGATCCTGTAATGTACGAATACAGTATGCGTGGTGTGCTGCTTGACACAGTCACGGCGATTAAATATTTAAGGGTAATGTTCCAAAGCGATGTGAAATGCAACGACCACGTAAGGACGGTAGTAGGGACGGTGAATTGTCGACCTCTGTTTATTGGGAGAATTTTAGGAAAGTTTAGCTCATCTGTAAAGGAGACCGCATATAGGAGACTAGTGCGACTTGTTGTTGAGTACTCTGTGGGCTGCTAGATTTGTTACCGGTATGTTCAATCAACTTTCGAATATTACGAAGATGCTTCGTGAACTCAAATTTGAATCCCTGGAAGGAAGACGACATTCTTTTCGCGAAATACTGTTGAGAAAATTTACAGGACCGACATTTGTAGTAGACTGAAGAACGATTCTACTGCCGCCAACGTACATTTCGAGTAAAGACCTCGAAAACAAGATGAGAGAAATTAGGGCTCGTACGGAAGCATGCGGCAGTCGTTTTTCCATCGCTTTGTTTGTAAGTGGAAGAGGAAAGGAAATGGCTAGTAGTGGTGCAAGTTACCTTCCGCCGTGAACCATACAATGTTTGCGGAGTACATACATATAGATGTAGACGAAGTTTGCACTTTACTTCGTCAGCAGCATGTATGCCACTACAGTGATGTTATTGTCTTGTGCCAATGTAAACCTGATAAGCGAGTCACAAAAATAACTGCTTTGTTCTGGAGCAGCAAGGAAAATTCAGAAAATTATCCTACAGAAAAATTATGTAAATCACAGCGAATTTCAGTTTATAACACAACGATCAAATAAAAGATTTTTGTTAAAGGTTGAAAATGCTTGCACTACTCTGGAAAAGATGGCTAACTGTGTTTCTGCATCGAAAGGTAGCAGTAGCGTTCAGAAGCGGACAAACAGGACCTGATCAGAGAAACGGAAAAACGCCACTGATGCGGGTCTGCGAGCAGCAGCTATTCAGATACGAGAGGAGAGTAGCACAATGGCATCGGAAGGAGCTGGCCACACAGGAGGGAAATTCTTAGAACCGTAGTCCTTTCAGCCGTTACATGTAAGTAACTCAAAAATTACACGCGCTCGGAATAATGAAGGCCAATACATCCAATAGCGGAACGAAGAATGAAACGCAGCGGTGCGCGAAGACATCTAAGTAGTGGTGATTCAGCAAAGCAACAGAGGCGACAGTAGTTGTGAGTTGTAAACGAGACGACGTCTCTTGAAGGACAGCTTTTATACTTAAGAAATTCTTGCCATCGGGCACCGCACCAGATACTTTAACATTTACTCAATGGAACTCAGCTACCTGAGGAAACTTACCCATTCAATTCTCACCACATGCGTCTATGTTACTAAGCTATTACTAACCCAGTGCTGCGATGTGCAGAATAGTTTAGTGAAAGTATTTAAATTCAAAATATAAATACTTGTTTTTTTATATTTCACATGTAAATACAAAATGGTTTTAAATAAAAGTATTTAAATACAAAGCGCAAAGTATTTATTTTCAAAATTCTTCTGCTGAAAAAATATCTCTAGTGAACATTTTACATGCCATTTATTTCACTGACTTTAACACTAATAATAATTGTCCAAATATTTCATCTTTCGTGTTCTGCTTATGTGGCGTCATTATTATTCCACCAAAGGACAATAGTCATCAACAAGAGCAGAGACTGGAACACGAATATTATATTTAAGGAAAAAAAATTGCAGTTGAATATCTGTCCAAGGAATCTCAATTCTTGTCATTATATTTTAAATATTGAAACGTTTTCAGTTATACTTTAGTGCTGTCACTATCACCGGACACAAAAGAATGAAGAGTCCTCAATAAACATACGATAAGATTCAACCCCTTTTTGTCAGAATGTTGCAATTTCTTCACGTCTTCTTCTTCTTCTTCTTCTTGATTCATTTTATGCCCTTATGAAATAACAGTTCTTTAATTTATTCTCTGTTAGCCTTCACTACCCATATCAATTTGAAAAAAGGATAAGATTTGGATGCTAATATGCCATCCAATACTTCTGATTCCTCTTATTTACAGAATCTCTCAAAAAGCCTATTAAGATTTTCTTTAATAATTTCTATCAGCACACCACTGTACGTAGGTTTATTCGTTTGCAAGCTGCTTAGCATTGCCTGCAGTCTCATTATTTCTGGCAGAAGACATTCGTAGTAGGTATCATGTCTCGTTCTACACTTCTGATGCCATCATTAATAGGTTTTGAGCAGTTTATGTATTCATTAAGAAATTGTATTTCAATTTCTTTAAAAGCTGCTAATCTAAGTTTCCTTAAAGTTTCATTTAAAGTATCCCTGACTGTAACCAGAGTTCGAATAGAATTATAGTATGAATTCCATCGTGTTGGACGTGGATAAGTAGTGGATTTCCCAGTCGATACTAAATGGTTTTCACAAGCCTGTAGGAGATCTTGAACACAGGTTCCTAAGTGCTGACACTTTGACATCGCTGCATCATAAACGTTTTTGTGTGAATTACTTTGAGATCTGGCCTTATACATATCTCTTGAAGCTGTTAAATTTAATGTCTTAGCCGCACGGCCTGGGGCACCTTGCCGCGGTTCGCGCGGCTCCCCACGTCGGAGGTTCGAGTCCTCGTTCGGGCAAGGGTGTGTGTGTGTGTGTGTGTGTGTGTGTGTGTGTGTGTGTGTGTGTGTTGTCCTTAGCGTAAGTTAGTTCAAGTTGGATTAAGTAGTGTGTAAGCCTAGGGACCGATGACCTCAGCAGTTTGGTCCCATAGGAACCTACCACAAATTTCCAAAATTTGTAATGTCTGTGTGGCCTCGCTCCCACTTCCACTCAATTGCTTTGGCGGTATCAGATGATATCGGTACATTTTATATGAAACAAACCGTAATGGTAAACATATACCATGTACTCAAGTCTTCCGCTTTTTCTAATAATTTGGGTCGTGGTCATACTCACTTGATACGTATATGTTTGGCGCTTATTGCGCCATCTGTATCTGTCATGGAACTACTTTTGTTTAAAAAAGTGGCTCATTAAAAGAATGAAAACTACGATGTATAAAATAAAAAATTAAAGGGTAACAGTCTACATTTTACAAATGCAAAATACCTATATTTTGAGTATTTCAAATAAAATAGAAAATGCCTTTTGAAGAAAAAAACATTTCAACTGCAAAATAAAACTGGTATTTTGTACTTCCTTTTCAAATATATGTATTTCACTTAATTCACATCTTTGATCCAGTCTCAGTTACAGGCTGGTTCTAACGTCTTACAGAGTCAATAAAAATTTGATTTTCAGTACTCCATATAATTTAAAACGCTGTCACAATCTACTCATTACGGTTTATAATCTTTGGTTCTGACTTTTTTTTAGTGTGTGTATGAATAATCCGATACCAGTACAATCGACATAATTACGGGTTTTCACCTTGATCATACGGGTTTTCTCCTGCTTACTGTCAAATATTTAACATTTTAACACAGATGTAAAGTAATCAGACGTTTGAAGCTGTTTTCCACATGGGAGTTAGATTCTTTCAAGAATCAGGGGGTTGGGGGGGGGGGGTTGGAGGTTACTGGTGTAAAGCTAAACTATATTAGACAGGATATATTTAATATGCACTACATCATGTTTATCTCGTCACAAAGAGTGCATGGGAAATACACCACCAGCAGTACAAGAATAGCTGAATTGTTCATTGTGATTCGTTTTATTTTGTGTATTTCACAAGATGTTCAACTTAATAGTCGTTCAGGTAAATATGGAGGCTGCATAACAAATACGGAGGCTCGCCAAAGTCAGCGGACGCAATTCCCTCAGCTAATCGGCCACTCTTGCCTCTTGTGGAATATATACACGTAAGTAAAATGGATACTAAGAAAATTTTTTAACAATACCAGCAAGCTCTGTGTCTCACGATGGTGCAATTTTATGAAGATCAATAAATACAGAGGAATCTTTGCGGCAATAAGGAGCTTTAAATTATGTGGTAAATAATATTTCATTGAGATAGATGGAAATAGACAGCCACGAAGAACGATTAAATGGCTCTGAGCACTATGGGACTTAACTTCTAAGGTCATCAGTCCCCTAAAATTAGAACTGCTTAGACCTAACTAACCTAAGGACATCACACACATCCATGCCCCGGCCGGCCACGAAGAACGAACTATCATTTAACCCATTTTGTAGATTAGATAATTAAGGAATAGCTAATTACACTACGTGATTTTCTGCCTAGAACAATATGGGCAGTTGGACTGATCATGTGAGTGCATGAGCCAGACTGATGAAAACGTGAACACAAAGTAAACGAGTCCTTTGCCCTAACACCAGTGGGAACATGATAGTACTTCACCTCGTCATGCTCTGTAATGAGATAATGAGAACTTCCTCCCATCAGCAAGCTGTAGCGGGTCTGCAATTTTTCGCGGAAACCAAACCACAGTGAAACTGGGTGTTTTCATTCAGACATACAGTGAGATGACAAACGTCACGCGATATATAGTGGTAGTACTGCGTACACAAGGTATAAAAGGGCAAGGCATTGGCGGAGCTATTATTTGTACTCAGCTGATTCATGTGAAAAGGTTTTTGACGCGATTATGGCAGCACGACGGGAATTAACACACTTTAGAAGCGGAATGGTAGTTGGAGCTAGGCGCATGGGACATTCAATTTCAGAATTCGTTAGAGAATTCAGTATTGCAAGATCCGCGGTGTCAAGAGTGTGCCGACAATACCAAATTTCAGGCATTATCTCTCACCACGGACAGCACAGTAGGCAACGGCCTTCACTTAACGACCGACACCAGCGGAGTTTGTGTAGAGTTGTCAGTGCTAGAAACAAGGAACACAGCGTGAAGTAACCACAGAAATGAATGTGTGACGTACGACGAACGTATCTGTTTGGACAGCGCGGCAAAATTTGGCGTTAATGGGCTATGGCAACGGACGATCGACGGGTGTGCCTTAGCTAACAGAACAGCATCGCCTGCAGCACCTCTCCTGGCCTCGTGACCATATCGGTTGGACCCTAGACGACTACAGAAGTCCGCAGCTCGTGGTCGTGCGGTAGCGTTCTCGCTTCCCGCGCCCGGGTTCTCGGGTTCGATTCCCGGCGGGGTCAGGGATTTTCTTTGCCTCTTGATGACTGGGTGTTGTGTGATGTCCTTAGGTTAGTTAGGTTTAAGTAGTTCTAAGTTCTAGGGGACTGATGACCATAGATGTTAAGTCCCATAGTGCTCAGAGCCATTTGAACCATTTGACTACAAAACCTCGGCCTGGTGAGATGAGTCGCAATTACAGGTGGTAATAGTCGATGGTAAGGTTCGAGTGTGGAGCAGATCCTACGAAGCCATGGACCCAAGTTGTCAGCAAGGCACTATGACAGCTGGTGGTGGCAGCATAATGGTGTTGGCTTTGTTTACGTGGAATGGACTGGGTCCTATGGTCCAATTCGACCGATAATTGACTGGAAATGGTTCTGTTCGGCTACTTGGAGACCATATGCAGTCATTCCTGGACTTCATGTTCCCAAACCACTATACCATGTCACCGGGCCACTATTGTTGGCGATAGGTTTGAAGAATATTCTAGACAATTCGAACGAATGATCTGGTCACCCACATCGCCCGACATGAATCCCGTCGAACATTTGCGGGACATAATCGAGAGATCAGTTCACACACAAAAGCCTGCATCGCCAACACTTTCGCATTATGGACGGCTACAGCAAAGCTTAATATTTTTGCAGGGGATATCACACGACTCCTTGAGTCGATGACACGTCGAAGTGCTGCACTTCGCCTGGCAAAAGGGAGGTCTGGCACGATATTAAGAGGTATCCTATGACTTTTTTCACCTCAGTGTAAGACACTACCCGTCACTTAAAGTGAGAAAAAAGAGAGGAGTAATTGCGAACATTATGAATTGTAGCACGTTACTTAGGAGGTTTCTCACCGATACTTTCTGAATACTTTAGTGTAAGACTCTTGGTTCCTAGTGGCTCATTACAGTTTGGCTGTATTTCGTTAGATTTCTTACCTCAGTTATCTTTGTATATGTATTGCACTGAAAATAACTGAACAAAAGTGCAAATATCGACAGTAGCGACAGTAGGTGCTGTGTGACTTCTTTAGAAACAAACGTCTTCCATTGACTAACACTTCTTGCTATGGGCAACCGTAATGACCACTTTACTATTCGCCCTCAGTACTGCACGTTTCTAACTCGGGTTTGTTTTCTGGTCCTGTTAGCATTCGTCAACAGTGACACGAAGCAGTATGGGAGGCTTAAATGATGAAGATTTGGCCGATATGCATCTCGTGTGTGGGTGTACTGAATGTAACCGAAGAGCGACACAGCGAAGCTACGTTCAGTGGTTCAAAAATCGCTCTGAGCCCTATGGGACTTAACTTCTGACGTCATCAGTCCCATAGAACTTAGAACTACTTAAACCTAACTAACCTAAGGATATCACACACATCCATGCCCGAGGCAGGATACGAATCTGCGACCGTAGCGGTCGCGCGGTTCCACACTGTAGCGCCTAGAACCGCTCTGCCACTCCGTCCGGCTACGTTCAGTGGCAACTACATCTCTGTGCACAGTCATCTACAAGTAACCGGACCCTTTGTTTTGTGATGTACGTTTTATGTTGCATATTACAGATTTTTTCACCGTTGTGGAGAGATTCTCGCAGAAACAAAGGTAACTGGAGCAACAAAAAATCATAACTACATTATTACTCTGTAACGAGCTATCGGAGACTACGAGTCCCTTGTATCAAAATACTCAAGAAATATCCTTCAATAAATTTTGTCGGTGGAGTTCCGGTTCACTCTGATGTGTCCCTTTGCTGTGGGAGCTCGGAATCTGGTCAGAATTTTTATTTTGTAAATTGTTTACTAAGAGAAAATAGTACTGGAGTACGTAAAAACACTGGTCAGAATGTTTATTTTGTAAATTGTTTACTAAGAGAAAATAGTACTGGAGTACGTAAAAAACATCATTTTATAGATGTAATGATATATATTACATAAATATACTATTGTTTGATGCTACCTTTAAATTCGGATAAACATATTGCAGTTACCTACCCTATATCTCCGCGCACAAACAACAACAGAAATCACCTACTAGATATATTACATGTGTTAATATTAGCAGGCGAAGATTCCTCTACACTATCATTATTATCATACCATATACTGAGTTCCATTCTCGTCAGATTTAGCTAACGATGTGGGTAGGGCGGAGATAAGCTACTGGACTAATATTCAGTGGCAAAGCAGTTCAAATCCCAGCCCGACCTTCCGGATTTAGGTTTTCCATAAATCGCCTTTGACAATGAAACTGTCAGTTACATCAGGTAAAAAGTCATCTAGTCTCTATGAATGTTCATGGCGTAGGGATGTGGGGTCCCTAAACGATATAATATTCCCTAGTTTATTACATCTAACGCCAGCGTTGAGTAATCATCTACGAGCCAATTCTGATACAACGTGTCATCTTAACAAAAACAGGATTATATATAATAGATGTCCACCCTCATCACAAAACGTGGAGATCACACGTTCGTCTGCTCAACTTTCAGCGCACACTGTTGAACATGGGGTTCCGTGGCATACGATCCCTATGTTGACTCAACGACATCGTCAATTACGATTCCATCGAGACTGGATCATATATTAATGGAAACGTGTCGCATGTTCAGGAGATTCAGTTTCTTTTTGCAACAGATCGGTGGTCGTGTCCGATTATGCCGTCATCCTGCGGAGCATCTGCTCGAATGCATCGCACGACGGATGCAGGTCGATTGGTGGCAGTAATATGGTATGAGAGAACCACGTGGGCTTTCACAGGACTGACGGTAGTAATCGAAGGCACCGTGATAGCTATGAACACTGTTGCAAACTACCTCCCTCCATCCCTTCATGTTTGATGTCTACTCGACTGCGACGCCGTCTTCCACCAGAATAATTGTCCGTGTTACAAGGCCAGAATCGTGCTACAGTGGACTGAGGAGCATGGGCGTGAAGTCATGTTGATGTCTTGGCCACCATATTCGCCCGATCTGAACCCGATGGAATATACCTGGAACGCTATCGGAGGCCAGCTCGGCGACCACAAACCACTGGCCCGTAATATGTGAGAATTATTTCACCTGTGCGTACACAAACAATGCCATATATTTCTGTAACCTACCAAGGGCTCATCGAATCCATACCACGCAGAATTGCTGCTGTATTGCGATCCAAAGTTGGACCAAAACTCTGTAAGTGTTTTGGCTCATCAGTGTATATCATATACGTCATCAGTCTTCTGTAGACAGTGTTTTCATTGTGTCTGTCATTCCAAAGATAACTTCCCTGACTGATCTTCGTCTCTGTCTTATCCGACAGTATCTTGAAGTACTTATTGCTGTTCCTACACTGCGCAACAGAATTAAGGATCACTTTTTCGAAAACCCTTAATTGCCTCCCGTTGCAAAGCACAACTTTGAAATTTGGCTCAAAGGTGCATACAACCTTTCTTTACAAAAGCGCGAAAGTGTGGTGCCTTCTGACGTCACCCTCGAGCTCGGAGACTCTTCACACAGCAAGGCGTCGACACATGCGCAGAAAAGGCCACAGCTCAGAAGTTTATCTGACGTGTAAGATGAGTTAATGATGTTACAGCGGCACAAAAGTTTTACCACAATTCTGCTCAACGCCACCGTGGACGTATCACACGATGCAAAGGTCATCAAACCCTTTTCTTACCCATATTTCACCTCTTTCAATGTCTGGAGGGCAAAACAGCGACGCCCAGCGGTAAAATCACGCGGTTTTGTTATGAGTGACCGAGGAAAATATTCCAGACACACCACAGTTCAGAATCGTTCGAAACGTTCTCAGGGGCTGACTCAAAGTGCGTCAGTTAAGCCACACCTTCCCGTGGCCCGTTGATTCTCAAACATTTCGTTGTAGAAAATGACAGTTTGTAGTGCGATGAGCAACAGAACTACGTTCTTGACACAGTTGACGAACCCGGAAGTTTCTACCCTTCTCTAAGGACATGGTGGGGATGCATCCCCATTGAAGGTTATCGCTCCCGTTTGGAGTGCAGCACGACCACAATTTTTGCTCTCATGTACAGATTGGAACCACCAGGGACCGTTCAAATCCATTCACCGAAGTTTGAATGTGATCTGAAGCAGCAAAGGGTGCTTATGCTTTTTCAGCCTTCCTACTTCGCGTCCTTCTGTGGCGGGTGCGACATTGACAGATGTATGAATAAAACGGCAGACTGTCCTTCTAAGTCCTGTCAGTTTGGCCAAACCTTCAGTTGCACCCGCCCACCTTTACTGAGAATTTTAAAAACGAACGTGTACAGAGACAATCTGTAAAGTAGTCCGAGGCACTTGCAGCTAGGCAACCCCTTGACCCACTTCCAATTTCAGCTGGCTGCTGCTGGCGCGTTGGACTACCTTATACACTATGTGATCAAAAGTATCCGGACACTTGGCTGAAAATGACTTACAAGTTCGTGGCGCCCTCTATCGATAATGTTAGAATTCAATATAGTGTTCGCCCACCCTTAGCCTTGATGACTGCCTCCACTCTGGCAGGCATACGTTCATTCAGGTGCTGGAAGGTTTCTTGGGGAATGGCAGCCCAGTCTTCACGGAGTGCTGCACTGAGGAGAGGTATCGATGTCGGTCGGTGAGGCCTAGCACGAAGTCGACGTTCCAAATCATATCAGAGTTGTTCTTTAGGATTCAGGCCAGGACTCTGTGCAGGCCAGTCCATTACAGGAACGTTATTGTCGTGTAACCACTCCGTCACAGGTCGTACATTATGAACAGGTGCTCGATCGTCTTGAAAGATGCAGTCGCCATCGCCGAATTGCTCTACAACAGTGGGAAGCAAGAAGATGCTTAAAGCATCATTGTAGGCCTGTGCCGTGATAGTGATAGTGCCACTTAAAA